>NC_059487.1:12805870-13425486 GCF_018139145.2 Gymnogyps californianus | reverse complement strand
CGTTTACTACTCAAGAGCAGTAACAGCAACTTGGATTTATACAACATTTTAGCATATCTAGCGCTTCAAAGAGCTTAACAAAAGGAGATAACTCACCAGGACGGCAAACCAACCTATCCATTACAAAATAAATAAATCAGTTTTAAGCTCAGACTTCAAAAGGGAAACGGTAGATGCCCCATGAAAATCTCTGTAGGCATGGGCTTCCACAGAGCAAGAGCTGAGCGGCTGCTGCAGCAGCATCCTTGGGTGACACATCATGGTCCTTGCCCAGCGTAGATTAATGAACAGCGGGAATGGAAATGCTAATAATTAAGAGAAGGCTAAAATGTTCACACTGTGTGAGGATGATGCATAAAAGGATACAACTGCTAAAAATCACTGCAGCAATGCAGAATTTTTTCAGAAACAAAATTCCAACTGGGAATATATTAAGAACAAGAAGAAAGAAATCCTCAGAGTAGAAAACCAATGCAAAACAGCTAGTGAAAACCAGTCAGCTCTGTGGCATGGAGGCACTATATACATTATAAACTAAAGCTCTATTCTGAACCAAAAGCCATTTGAAAAACAAATTCAGGGAAACATCCAGACATGACAAATCCCCAAATTACTGTCTGAAAATTATTAAAAAAGAAAAAAAAAAACAGACATTTTTCCATATGAACAGTTTGTGTTCAAAGCAGCATTTGTCCCTTAAAACTCTCCTAATACAGCTCTAATTCAGACTAAGAAACAGGGCCAAATTTTCAAGGCACGCATTCAGTACGACTAGTTATTCCAGCCTCACAAACACTCAAGTGATCAGCTCTGCATCAATCTAACCGGTCATTTGCACGTTCACTGGCTCCGTTGCCCTCCTCATCATGCAGCCTTTGTGCAAAGTTCACACCCAAGTTTTCACAAGAGTTTGCATGCAAAAATTGGAAAATTTGGTCTCACCTATCCTTATTCTTTTTAAACCCCTCACCCCCCCCAAAAAGAAAAGGGCATTTATTATTTATTAACTGCATGTTGAGGAAACTAAAACACGCCAAGAAGAATTATTTCCAGGAGTCTGCAAGGGGTTTCTCTTGCATAGGTTAAGGGTGGCCCAACTTCTGCATTTAAGAGGGATGTGGTCGCCAAGGCCTCTCTCTGCTGTAGCACCTGCATTAGGGCAGGTTCCACGAAGCCAGAGCTACAGAGGTCCATAGATTCGGGCCCCAGCAGCCACCTTCTGCTGCAGATAAAGTCGGTTCTAGCTGCCAACCCACACCTGCTGTCCAGAGGACAGACCTTCCTTCCCTTGCAGCTGGTACAGAGACCAAAAGCTTGGTGAATGTGTGAAAAATTCTCCTTTACACCCCAAGGGTCAGGAGATCTTTCTGTTGCTTCAGAGCAAGCACTTCAAGAGCAACAGCAACAGCCCCAGGCTCATCTGTCTTTAGCTGGCGCCTGACACACAACCTCAAGGGTCTCTGCTCTGGACAGGCTGAGAAATAATTTTTTTGTCCATTTTAAAGTACATTTAAAAACAGAGAGAAGATAAAATTACCCCATACTGATATCCTCTAAGCTGCCGGGTCAAAGCCCCAGCTTCGATCTCTCTCAGCAGGTCAAGACCTTTCAGCTACAGGAAGGAGAATAAAGTCATGGATCCTCAGACAGCCCGTGTGCCACCCCTCCACCTCCCAGCCATTCTTCTGTTGGATCAGTCCCGTCCCCTCTGGGCACACCAGGACTGCCAGTTATAGCTCATGACGATCTTGCACAGCCACGTGTCAACATGGTCTTCTCCATTCACCACGGCTGTCTCCAGATATATGATTTACACAAATGATTATTTCAAATCCATCCTAGTTGATGCATATATTTAGAAGTGGGCTTTGCTGTACCTACAGAATTCACTATAAACTGACTGTTAACACACTAAGAGAGATCACTACCAGCGAATTGTACCAGACTTCCCATCTTCACATTACTTCATCCTCCAAAATTCGGCAGTCACATTCTGCTACCCATGAAGTGCTTTTAGCAACAAAATGTAAGGAAGGAACTTCCTACAACTAGTAGAAAAGTAACATAAGGAATAGCGATGGCCCTTCTTCAAACAAGTACATTGAGATTTTATTATTATCTTTTGCTCACTGTTACTTTCATATACTTGTCTGAGGTTACATGCTTATCCTAAAATTTTATTTTTACATACACACAGAGTTAATTTCCACTTGCATAAAAATTGTTATTTGCGAACCACTAGTCTTGAACATAGAAACCAGCATATAAAGATTTTTCCTCAAAGATAATATTAGCGTTGTACCAGAGAACACCTAAAAGGAGAGCAGGGCCTGTAGAACATGGGTTGTCCCCAGCTGTCCAAGGGATTCTGTCAGCAACTGGTTTCCTAACCACCACAAATTCATTTTCCATTTGCTTGCTGCAATTATGCTATTGAAACCTGCAGGTCTGGGTTTTTTTCCCTTCCCTTACTCTAAACGGAATTAATTTTTAATGTCTACTGCAGAAGCCCAATATGATACAAAAACCCCAAACATTTCACTACTCATGCACTCTTATTCATAATATCACATCAAATTGCTGAAGTAGTACCATATGGTGCTTGAGCACCAAGCCAGAACAAGTTGTTCAGCTTGTCATAATCTCAAAAGCTGCATGAAACTTAAATAATTTCGCTATGAAGTGGAAGATCTTTGGGTTTAATATAACTCATCAGAAATGGATTTTGCATTTTCCTCCTATTATTTCCCATGTTTTCTCTGATTCACATTCCATTTTCCAGTGTGAGCTATCAGTGTAAGTGGCTACAACTACAGGGCTGAAAGGCTCTAAAAGCATCCTGTCCATACTTTCTTCTTGATCATTCATCATCAAATTGAATGGATAAACATCTTTCTCAATCAGACAGATATATAATTATAAATAAAAAAAGCTCAACCAGAAAGACTGAATGAAAAAGATTAATGAAATCTCCCACACTTTGATTCAACCCTTAAAGCAATAACCTTCAGTTAAAATGTCCACACTTCCACCCACGCTGTCCTGTAAGAAAACACAGCAGCCTTTCAAGAAAACCGGAGTGGTGACATTTAACTGGTACATAAGTCCAAGGAGAGACAACAGTAGGAATGCTCAGGGTTTCATCACAGATTGCTCTGTATTTACATTCTCAATTCCTGGAGTCACTGCAAGTCTACCTGTTTTTTTTATTTTATTTTTTTAATTTTATTTTTTTAATTTTTCTTACTCTCATGCCTGAGAAGAAAGGTTTGGAGTGACGTAGCACTGGAGACTGAAGGTGCAAGAACTAGAGACAGACAAGACTTCAGCTGACCTCACAGTTTTCAGGGATTGTGACCAACTCCTGATTTCGAATGGCTAAGCAGCAGCGTGGGTACCATCTGAGATGGAGAAAACACATGGGGAGATCTTCCCGGGAACACATAACAGCAAAAATTAAAATGTGAAGGCAGAAGTAGATGAGACCTGAAATGGAGGGACAGGACACAAGTCTAAGGGGAGCACTGGGAATGTCAAGACATGAGGAAGGCAAGTGTGTACGCTACAGTATTGCTCTGGAGGGGAGAGAAGGGGAGAGAAGGGCATTACAGAGCTCCTCAAAGGGAAGGCTTATTTTAGCAGCTACTTAATCAACTGAAGACTAAAAAGGACAGCACCAAATCAAGCAGAATTTCCTAGTCCTTCTTAGCATGTATGTTCAGGCATTGTTCACATATGGGATCAGGATAGGCAAGAACTGGTGCTGAGAACCGTAGGCTGGCACAGGCAGTACAGAGACAACTACTACGCAGCCTTTTGCTTAAAAATAAAATAGAACTGGGACATGTCTTCTGGAGCTAGCATGTATTGGGAGTTTCCAGAAAAACATTTCTATAATGGTTACATATGTGATTGTTCTTTTTTTCTTCGCTATATGGAGAAAGTGACTTGTCACCAGCCCAAAGGGAAAAGCACTTGGCTGCATGGGGGAAGACAGGACTTGTTACATCTGTGGCTTCACAGAAGGAAAGGAATAGCTCTTTAAAAAAAGCAAGAAGCGCAGAGAATATCTAGGATAAATAAATGAAAGGAATCAGTCCTCCTTCCCTGATGAAAAGATGATGTCAAAATATCAAAATGCTCCACACTGCACACGTGGTAACAGCTATCAATGGGCGGCAGCAGCCTAGCGTCCCTGCCACGGAGCTCTGAAAGCCAGCACAAAGCTGCTGAAGTCAGACCGGCGAGAAGATGGGACGCGGTGTCCCTGGGATAGAGAGCACTGACAGCACTCACCCCCTTGCACCGCTGCTCTTTGCACGCCCATGTGGGGTGGTTTGGCCACTTCCACCGGATTTGCCGAGAGATTTTGTTCTCTCGATCAGGCCCAAGCAGGCTTGAGGACCAGCGGGGGGGTTATCCCTGTCCACACATGTCATTGCTACTCAGAGGTCTGTGTCTGAGCCTGTGGTCTCCCTTATTCTGCACTACTGGGAGGAACCAGGAGGGCACTGGAATGGCTCCGCAGCCCCAGACCAAGGGTCACTCCTGCTCTGCAGATGTTCCCACACTGCTATGCTCTTTCTTTCAAGGGCTTTTACCTTTAAAGATCTGAAACAGCATAAAAAGTCCATGAGGGCCATTCCCACTTTCTGTTTTTCTTTATCCTAAGGGCCTGTCTCCTGACACAGCAGAGAAGAAATGGAAAACGTTCCTAAGCTATAAAGATCCACACTTTAAAGGCAGCTGGGCATGAGGTAGGATTTGCTAACGCACCCAGGTATCTAACTCCCATCGGCCCATAAGGGAATCTAAATCAACAAGGATTAATTCCTTGCAGTGCCTGACCCTCCCTCACACACCGCCTGAGGTAGAGATGTAGCTTCCATCACCGCGCTGCTCCCGACACACAGAAACACAGAAATGTGTTTCTCTTCACAAATCCCCTGCAAGCCACGGCAGCGCTCTTACCCTGATCTTTGAGCCAGGCAATGTGGGCAACACAGGTAAGGGCTGTGACTGAAGTCAGGCAGGCTGAGTCTAAGCAGTGGTTGCAGGCAGAGGCAAGCTTTCCTCTGCTCGGGTCGGCTGGATGTTGAGCCCTGCCACGGGTCAGGGTTTCAGAGGGGCGATGGGAGAGGGAAAGAAAACGAATTACAGGAAGGCTACAGCAGAAGGGGTCTGGAGAGCCGGGCCATGCACAGCCTTCCCCTACCCCTGGCCCCAGCAGCTCCCATTTGTGGCTCTTAATAAATACAGCATCTCCAAGAATTAAGAATTTTTTAAAATCTGGACAAGGTAAAAAGGAGAAAACAGAATAAAATATTTAATATGGGCTGCTTTGACATGCCTTGGTGTAGGTCTTCTATCAGCACAGCCTCAAAGGAATATTACAAGCAGTCCACAGAAATACGGAGCCAGCCTCAATGGCTCACTTACTGCAGGCTTACCGGCATCAAGAGCTCAGACAACACAACATTTTAGGTTACTTTAAATGATGTGTTGAAAGCACCTTATCCCAGAGAAGAAAAAGGAAATGAAAAAGCTGTTGTGTGTAATTAGCAGCTCCCTTTGATGAATCCTTTCCAATGCTACCACCTTTTTGCGAATACTTCGTTTCTTGAAGAACCATTTTGACAGAGCCAATGCAGGCAGAACTTCAGAACAGGATTACAAGAGAGAAGATGAATTGTGAGTGACAGCACCCATTAACCTGGGCCAGAAAACTCTCCTCAATCTGTATTAACTCCTCAAATGCCTGATGCATAGTTATAGTAAAGACCGATGCAAAGGGAAACTCAAGTTTTCCTTACTTTAAGATCATACTATTCAGCACTTATTCTCTTCTTTCAACAATATACACACTCAGTGCTCAGTACTTATGAATACCCTCTATCCAATTAATACCCCATTAAGCCGCACGCCCGCAGTGACTTTATCCTCAGACCACTGTATGGTAGCTTTTAACTCCATAATACCCTGGCATTATTACCATATTAGACTACAAGGGATTGATCCAAAGCTCACGGAGGTTAATGAGGGCTCATTAAACTTTGAATTAGGCCCTAACTGCTTGGCAAACACGAAGTGAAGTGAAACAGTACGTGTCAGATAAGATGACAGAGGGTGTAGTAAACTTTAAGGCAAAATATCGAATGCTGATCATGACAAAGGCAGGCAATAACAGGGAATGTGCGTAGAAAGCAGCCGTGGGAGAGAATTATGATTATGTTACACCCGATATCAAGCGGGACTATTTGTGCCTATATAAATAGATATTGCCTGGTCTGACTCGGATGTGATTTTGTCATCATATGGTTAGACATAGCGTAATATTGCCATTATGGCTTTCCTTTAGATTTTAGTTTTGAATTTCAGCTGGAGAGTATGATACTAGAGACTTGAAATCAGTATGACTCCTTCCCTAATTACTGATTAATCAAGAGCTAAGGTTGCTTACATAAAGAGTCATGGAGAGAAGGAGGAAGTCTCATTAAGAACAAGAGGTTAAAAAAAAAAGAAGGGAGAGGGACATTTAACAACTGGATGGATACAGAAAGAGAAGAAAAAGAGCTGATTTCCTAATAGCATGTTATACCTGAATGTTAAATTTTGTATTCATGTCTAATTAAAAAATTATAAGAAAACGTTTTAATACTCGCAGATACCATGGGTTATGGTTCAAAAGGATTAACAGAAAGGTTTTTTTTCTTTTAACGACTTCAGAAATACATATATGTTGTGTCATTCTGTCTCTTAGGTGCTCAAAAGACACAGCAGCTGTTTCATAAATTTTGAATTGCCTTTTCCTTTAGCATACAAAAATCTGCGCCATAAAGATAACACTGTCTGAAAAATATTCGGTAAACCCAGACAGTTGTTGGAAATACTTCCTCCGATATTTAAATTCCTCTCTTAACAGGAGTTTCCCTGCAAAACAGATGCTAACGAATAGTGGTTTTGCCATCAAGCTGAATGTGAATGCTTTGGTGCAGTATTTTCTTTTTTCCATGGAGATATTAGAGGGTGCATTTCGCATCACTGAAAGAAAACTGCCACCTTGCTTCTCAATTCTTTGCTTTCAAATAATAAATAACTGCTATAAACTTCTGTAAAAGATCTATGCTCTGATAAGGTCTGATTCTTCTACTCTAATTTCTTTTTGTTAGATGCAGTTGAATGCCATTTACTGGTAAGTAAATTTGTCATCACTTCACTGCAAACCACACCATTGAAAATGTAAGCTGGCCAAACATTTAGTTTTGTTTTCCAACTCACAGAAATCCCTTCAGAGGGCTGCGGATTAACTAGCAACACTTTTTACTGCAGATCCTTAATCTTAATTTCTTTCCCTCTCTCTACTAATATGCTCCCTTCCAGTGATGCTACTTCAGAAATAACTCCCAATAGCTTACAGTGCTGTCAGAAACAGTGCCTTTTAGCTGCCACGCTTTCCACAGTGACTTGGAAATACAGCAAACTGGCCACTTCCACTGAATTTTTCGTAGTCCCGTAGTAACGGGGCACCACAGCTCTACCTCTTCCCCCAGAGGAGTTTCATTAGCAGAGGGGGCTGCTGGAGAACCACAGACTGCCAGTTCCTCTAAAGGGGCAAACCATGGGCCCTACATCCAATCTTTTCACAACACAATGTGTGCCTTTCATTTTTTGGACAGAAACAACAAGCATGCACGGCCTTTCTCCTTCCTTAAACTGTCCCACTTTTTACAACAATAAAATTAGCTTCTTTGCTTAAATAAACGGTATAGCTCACAAAGCCTTGAAGCACAAATCAAACAAGTCAGTCAACTGCAAAACAGCCTGAAAGGGCTATAAACCCAAGCACAGATGCAAAAACCTCCTCAGGTTGTGTAATGTTTTGATTAAAATGAACAGAGATCACAAGTGAAAAAAGGAGTCAGGATGGTGAACTGTCCCCGTGACGCCCGCCAGCACTACGGCATTCAAGGGTCTGTAAATATTTCCACTAGAAACTTTGGTTTTAGGGTTTTATAACTTGAGTCAGAGAGGCTTAGTCCTGGTCTCCAAAACCCGATCCCCAAAGTGGAATTACTCAAGTAAAGCTTTGCAAGGGGAGGGCACGCCCAGGTGGTTCGTTATGACAAGGCTGAATACTCTGCATGACTTTTTTTCCAGCTATATCTCATATATATGCATATAGATATATACACATATACACATCCCAGAAACCATGCACAGACCTGAGGCAGGGAAGAGACCCATTACATGTGTTACGTGAAAGTTTTCTAAAACATCACCTTACTGGAATAACAGCCCATGCTGAGGCCTCATTGCCCAGCTGCTATCTCCCCGCTTGCCTGTCGACATCCAGGAATAGATCAGTGACGAAGCACAACCCCACGCAGCGCAGGGCCGTGCGAGGCTGGGTGCACGCCCAGCAGCCTTCAATCAATATGAAATGACACCACAAGCCACACCAAATCTTCATCTTCACTCTTTTGCTAACTTGCTCTCTTTAACACTGGACGCTTGAGCTTTGGTCGGAGCAGCTTCCTTTGCTTTCCCCTCCAGCCGCTTCTAGCTGAGCCCTGCGCCACGCTCCAAAAAGTCACTCACCTTGAAGTCCTTTGCCAGCACATCTCTCTCATCCTTAATGAAGCATAAACAGCCCCTGCTCTTCCTAGAGGCTTCTTCCACAGAGCACTCACAGTCAGGGTCGGCTGCAGTCAAACACACCCCATTTCTCCACGGAGACGAAGACAAAACCTCCTGCACCCGGGGCCAAACCCCTGTCCCTCTTAAAGGGTGAGCTCACCCTGCCCAGCTGCTGCAGCGGCTTTTAGGGGATGCATGAGTTTCTTTTGGTTCATGGAGGGAAAAGAAATTCAGCTCTCTTTACCTAGTGCCAAAAATATGAAACCAAGGTCTACTGGCTGGCTTTTCAGGGCAGGCTTTTGGCTTGGTGTCTGTTAGGAAAAAAGGAATATGCTTGCATGACGTATGCAAAGGCTTGGATGTGCGTGTACATCTGGTCTCTGTATGCTTGCAGTACATGCACAGAAATGTAAATAAAACCAGGAATCTAAGAAAAACTATAAGCATGGCCAAAGAGGTTGGTACTGCATAATGCTAAATGCTTGGTCTTAATCCAGTAAGGCACTATTCATGTCCTTAGTTTCCAGCCACTGAACAGACTCAGAAGAGCCACTGGAGCTACTTAAAGGCTCAAATTTAGGCACGTACTTAAAATCTCTGCTGAACAAGGGCCAAAATGTTCAGTACCATCTGCAGATACCCAAACTGCCTTGGGCAAAATGTTTCCCTTAATATAATCCAAGGTTTTGTTTGTTTGTTTTTAAGTTGTCTAACTGTTCGGATAGAAGGAAAATGTCCTTTAAATTAAGGAAATTAGAAACAAATATGAATGTTATTAAAAATATGGTAATTATTAAAAATATGGTAAGAGCTATGGGAAAGAACAAATTGCAAAGAAATGGGGCCTTTAATGAAACTGTGGTAAACTGCTGCACATCCACTCTTTGCTGCCCCATCATCTAACCATGGCTTACACCTCTCATCAGTCTGCATTAGAGACAACTGAGAAAGGATTTAGATGGTGACACCTTTATCACTGAAAATCTCAGCAGTTATAAATAAAACAATTAACTGCAGCAGTGAAAGCTTAAAATTAGCCCAAGAGTAAATTCTCTAAAATCTTAAAAGCTGACATCCGAAATTCCAGGGTGCTGAATTTAATTCTTCAGCGGTGCAGACTAGCAAGAACATATGCAATAGTAAGGAAAGAAAAAGCGTGATGGGTTTTTTGCTTCCTATCTCATTCCAGCCTGATACAGTGAATCTCAGCAACAGCCTAGCTGTCAAGGTCATATCTGCACCATCATTCTGCAAATCCAAACTCACACCCACACAGTGCCACTATGTCTTCGGGACTCCATTTCAACTCATCAAGGAAGCCAAGTCCCACAGTAACCTATTACTAATGTGGGTGACGAGTGTTAAATAATGAACTACTGCAGCAAAGAGGCAGATTGCAAGTTCTTTGTCTCTGTTCGTGTCTCAGCTTTTTTCATTATTACTGTTTTTCTTTGGAAAAGGCATGAGCAAAACCAAAGCTTTTTTCTTAGCAAATTAACCCACTGTTTTTGTGTACACTCTGTCTTTACAGATTTTCAATAGCTTTCATGAGCTGTGTACATTAGCTCTGCCTATGCCTTCCTGTCGTTGCCTCTACACATAATGACAGCCATACTGAGCGGCTATTACAGTTATCTCACTTTCTGGAGAGGATGGGGATGTAATGATATGTTGCAATATGTGCAATGGGGTATTACAGCTAAATACTCTTTGGAGTGATTGATGAATTATTTTGCAGTTCAAGGCGAGGGGTACTTATCCTTCTGTGCTTCCTACATTTCCTGCTCCCGAGGTGAACTTGGAGCAGGAGCTAAAAGGTAAGGGCTGGATGGGAGGGGTGGTGGAGGAATCGACTGAGACCCAGCAGAGAAGGGAGCTGCTGCTTAGTCCCTGGATCGTGGTGGACAAGCACCTTTGAATCACTGTAAAAACAAGCCTGTACATTAGCAGACCCGATGCACAGATGTAGCAGCTGAACTCAGACACGAAATGAAGTGACTGAATATAACAAAAGATTTCTGACTACTCGATAAAACCTGAGTCCATTATGAGATTCTTCAAATAACCCAAGGACAGGCCCAGATGCCAATAACCAGAGAGTGCTGCTCACGGCCATGGCAACAGCTCTGTGGTCTTGAACAAAACCACTCATCTTTGCTGCCTTGGTTTCTTATTTGTGAAAGAAAGACAATCCTCACTTATGCAAACAGGTTGAAAAGATCAGATCCTGTACGGAAAAATACCTAAGCAAAGACTGTACGGATCTAACTCACCATTTTTATTTAACAAGTAGCAGCTGGTGGTAGGGTCACAAATACCTGCTAGTATATCCCACCCCACTGCCTCACGGGGATGCTGAATGACTGCAAAACAGTTTAAAACATCGTACATCAGGTCAGACCAAAGCTCTGTTATCCCAATACGCTCTTGGTTTGACTCCCTGCACCCCAGATTATCACTGTCCTTCATTCTTCATAACGTCTGTGTGTTTCATGCTTGCAAAATTGGCAGCTACATGATGGCTTTCCTTCTAGGAATGTATTAGTGACCAGGATTTGTACCAACAGTAGGTAATCATCCATGTACATGGATATAAGAAGACACCAAGTGCCAAGCACAAACACTGATCCTGTAATGATGGCACCTGGACCCCGACCTGACTTTAACCCATACTATAAACAGTCAACCAAAAACGTAACATCCTGAGATTCTGCTTAAACCCGAAGAAAATCAGAAATATTATCAATGAATTTCGAGACTTCTGAAATTTCATGCTGATCCTTCCCGATCAGAGTGGGAGCAGTCTCATTGCTGCCAATGGCTTCTGAGAATCTCAGTTTTTATGTTGTGTGGGAAGTTAAAAATTGGTTCCATTTCTTTCATGCAACTGGGACTATATTTGATGGAAATTTATCACTTCCAAATCACATGGCATTTTATAATTTAG
Source organism: Gymnogyps californianus (assembly GCF_018139145.2). Lineage (NCBI taxonomy): Eukaryota > Metazoa > Chordata > Aves > Accipitriformes > Cathartidae > Gymnogyps > Gymnogyps californianus. The sequence goes on along the minus strand of NC_059487.1, from coordinate 13,413,902 downwards.
TGGTTTTTTATTATTTAGTGGGGCTTTTTTCCACTCATGTTACTATTCCCAAAGCATCCTGGAAAATGGCAAAACCTCAAGGGCAGTATTTTTAGCTGAACTGGGCAATGGGAGTCCTTGATATTTGTCTGCAAAGTGTCAATCACCTTAAAATGCCAACCTCACTTACGACGGTTCTCCTTGAGTAAGTAGCAAGGCCGGGCTGGCAAAATGAAATTCTTCAGTAATACACCGACAAACTCAGAACCACAAAGCACCGAATTCCCCCTCAGTCTGGATTTGAATGCATAAATAAATAAGGCTCTTGCATTTATTTCTGCTAGAAGATTGTATTACTCCATTCTGCAATTACGGAAAAATGCAGAGCACAGGCAGGATTTAGTGTCTGAGTTTTTGCTGCAAGACTTATGTCAGTAGAAAGGCATTTGTGCTCTTGGGAATCGAAGTGAGATTCACCCATTTGTGGCAGGTGTTTTAAGCACTCAGCCTAACAATCTACCCACGCATGGCACTACAGCAATTCAACGACTAAATTAAATCTCTGAATATTAAATTAATGATGGAAATCTAAAATATTAATATATTCTAATTGAATATTCTCCGATAAATTATCTAGGCATTCTCAGCAATTTGATTTTACTTTCATTTCTTAAGGAACTTTCAGCTGCATAAATACAGCTATTAAAGCAATTCAAAAAGGGAACATTTTCTGCTCAGACAAGAGAACTCTAAACACAAAGAATCTAAAAATTTCTTTCATATGATTGATTAAATCATAGAGCCCAAGACAGCTGAATCATTAAATGACTGCTTTCCTTCAGTCCCTCTGGCTTTAGCAAGGACAATATAAATTCCCCATGGGTCTGAATACAAGGAAATACAATATGTATAATTACAGTATAGGCTTGAATGCTGTTGTAAGAGAATTTCAAATGAAGCATTTATGCTGTAGCTGCACTTTTCCATCCATAATGCTGTATGTGCGTGTGCATGTAAAGCCCATAAAGCACTGGGCATTTGCTTTCTTCGACCTAGATTCCCAAATGGTATACGCTGGTATCGCCCCACCAGCTTTGGCAGAGACGCATGAATTTACATCAGGATCTGGCCTTCTATTTCTGTGAAATGCTGGAGATTAAGAATGACTTCTTCATACGCCAGGGAGAAGACAAACAAAGGAATGTAGTTTGAGGAATATATATAGTGTGGTATATGTTTAGGAACCTGCTTTAAACTGCACGTTTATAAGAAATTTCAAATGGACCTGTCAAGAAAGTAGCAATGTGTTGTATTTCCCTTTCTCCATTCATTCCAAGTGTGCCAAGTCCCGGTTTGGTAACGCACACACAGAGGACAGGTCAATACCAGAGCCGAGACCGTGGCAAGACGAAAGCTTAATGAATCATTTTCCTGCTAATCTTTCTCTCTTTGGTGTCAGGTTGGTTTGTGGTGTGAAATCACAGTCAAGAGCCAAGAGCTGTTGCAATCTACATCCTTTAACCAGCTTTCAGAGAAAGGCTGTGCCTCTGCAGAGCAACACAACATGCGCAATGTCCCATTTCCTCTCCACTTCTGGCCTTGCTCCTTCTATCTCTGTCTGACTGTCACAATAAAGACCAAATCACCTTATTTCTGAATTTCAGCTGGTGATGGTCACAGGGGTACCAAAGACGAGATGTACTGAGAACGAGAACTAGCAATTTTTTTTTTCTTTTTTTTTTTTGGTGGTTGGCAAGGCAAAAGCAACACCTGTTCCTGTGAAGAACAAGGAAGATCTAGGCCTATTTGTAATCAAGGCTGCCTGTGTCTCTCTCAGGAAAAGTAAGGTCTGATGTCCTTTGGGAAGCATTTGCAAGGCCTTTTCTCAACAAACCTTCTCTCATCACAGACAGATGCCATCTGTCTTGCAGCTGGGAGTTAATGGATTCTGAACTGCCAATTTCACAGCAGTAAGCAACGTGGTTGATAGAGCAGGCATGAGGGATTTCCTACAATAAAACTATTTAAAACAGTGCAAAGGTGCTTGCTGAAATAGCCATGATGAGCAAAGGAAATGGCAATATTGAGGGCTGATGGTCCAAGCCAGCAGGGATTTCGCAGCTCAGTATACCTCATGTATATCTCCAACACCAGGATTTTAGACTTTTGGAGAACTGTCTCACTACACCTATTACCTGCGTCAGGATGGGCTACGGCACACAAATAGGCTGTGGAGCTCTTGAGTGTGCTATCAGCTTCTTTCATATTAAGTATCCAATTTCACCGCATAGCTTAACATGTCCTAAACCCACCCGTGAGTCCACCGTGGGGTTTTCTAGCGTGCTAAGAAGAGCTCTCTGCTCCATTAACATGCACCATGCCACACGAAACCCAACCAATCAACGACACCTCTGCTAAGAAGCAACGCAAGAGTGTTCAGGTATATTATATTCTGCCAACTTTCCAAACCACTTCAGGACTTTCTGATTAAATTTGCATAAAATGCATCCTTCCCTCTTATTCCCTGTTATACACATTAGATTATTTCTAGTATTCTTGTGTCTGAGATTACCAGCGCTCGGATATGAGAGAGCATGCTGTGCCTGTAGCACGCAATCAAGGCAGTTTGTAAGAGCACCAAGATCCTGTCTTGGTCATCCTCAGTGGATTTTCATGCCGATGTAATGAGAATGAACAAGTTGTTTATCGTAAGAGGTCTAATGGGCAAATACCACATTTTTCAGTTCCAAGTTTAAAAAAGGCAAGCTGGAAAAAATAGAGTCTGTGCAGATCAAGTTAGAGACAGGCGCCTCATAAGAGCTCTAGAAAGGTCCTGGAGATAAAGCTGGAAGTTTGGAGCGTTCATAAAGGTGAATACGGTTGCAGTGGTTGATAGAGGAGCCCGTTATCTAAGCATGCCATGACCAAAGGCCAGTCCTGCACAAGACTGTTGGTCTTTTAAATGAATGATTTTCATGCAGCCCAGCGAGACGGGCCAAGACTTCAGTCTTGAAAACTGACTCAAGATTCCCGTTAGAAGAAGCGAGAGACTTGCATGCGGATCCAAAACTGAGATACTTTTTGAAGTTCAAAAGAGGATGAAATACGAGATTAGCTAATAGATAATTAGATAATAGATAATTAAGAATTAGCTACACATGTAGTTAAAAAGGATGAGTCAGTGAGAAAATAGATGGTACTCAGCAAGGGCGCAACTATTTATTATCTTAGTTGATCAGTGCGCCTGCATGAGTCATTTGCTTGGAGAAGGAGGGGGATTTCATATTGTTTTTGTATTTTTAATAGGCATTTTTATGGACCTCATAGTTATAATAATGAGAGTACCTGACAATTAGTAATGAAATTATCCTCACTACAGTAAAATATTTCACAGCATGTAAAATGTTATTCCTAATACAAAGGTAGAAGTGAAGCACAAGGAAATTAAACCCAAGATTTTCATAAATGCTTGCAAAATAAATAAGCATATATCAATAAAATTTGATAACTGTTTTCTCAGCTTGAAGACAAAACCAAAATTTGCAGAACATTTTTTATACCAATAAAAATTATTTTTAGCTTATACACGTCAGATGTTTATTTAAACTCTTTGAAGAATAAGTGAATCTTTTCAGCAGCCAAAACTAATCAAAAATTCCTATTATTATTTTTTACATACTATTTTTCTGAAACACATTTTCTAGTTAGTGTGGTTGAATCATATGAACAGACACGGATGTTCCTTTGAAAGAAAAAACCCTGTAATTAACAGAGGGGTTTTTTGGCAGGGATAATGTTGTGACGTCTTCCTTTTTTCTTTTTTTCTAAAAACTTTTTCATTTAATGTATTTTATCAGAATGAAATGGTTTAATGAGCAGAGAATTATAGTTGATCCCGGCTGAACCAAATAGGGCTGCATTTCGAGGTATGTGGCTCCCATCAAGCTGCATTCACCTTTGCTATGATTTAAACTTCATTCAGGCACAGCCTTGCTAAAAATACTGACAAGTAACTAATCAACTTCCATAAAATGGAATTTTTACCTTCACAATAGGAAGCAGGAGTAGGAGGGAACCCGAAAGATTTGCCTATGCATTTCAAATTAGTCTGACCTATAAAAACGCAAACAGCAAGTGGTACTATGAAAATGTACTTCTGGTAGGGCTTTTTGTTTTTTTAATATTCCGATTTTTCATGCTATCCCCTCCTCTCCTTGGAGGTAACGAGAACCAAAGATAGAATAATGGAGGGACTGGTTTCCATTAGTCAGACCTATAACATGTAAGCTCAAGCAGGGCTCTCTGGACCAAAAAAAGTTCAGTGTCCAGGAACTAGCGTTAGGTTTGAACGCTTTATATAAAGTAGCAGAGAAAACTGTGACAGACTTCCTTCCGTACAAATGGGATCTGAGCTGTAATTTCACATGTGCACTTCTAGCTCCAGTTTGTGAGCAGATGGACACAAAAATATTCAGCGTCCAGTGAGCAAAAGCATGGGAAATCAGATCAAAACTGTTACCTAGATCTAGAAGACAGCAGAATGCTCCAGGGCAATCTGAAGATTATGTGGATGGAAATAATCAGATAGTGCTGGTCTTTGAAGACGTTGATTTGTCCTATTCTGGATAATTAAAGAGCAAAGTCTAACAGGGGAAGCTGTAACTCCTGCTAGGAATCACCCAAGCTTCACATTCAGGGGCCAGCAAATGGGCCAGATGCTGCAGATGAGCAGAAACTCAACGCAAGCCTGAAACATCAGGGGTCTCACGCTTAATCAAGTTGCACTCTTTGTACGATCTTCCCTGTCATTATGATACTTTCTGTATGTCAGGTGAAAAGGAAAGCAGCCCTTTGTAAGCCATTTCTTTCTTTCCCACCCCATTTTTTTACTTAATTTTCAGTGTTTCCTCTAGCATCTGTATTTAAAAATGGCAATGGAATCTATTGCTGAAAATCTGGGAGCTCTGTGTTTCCATCAGCTAGGTTATCCTTCCAAGGTTACTGGTAGTTTAAGTGATGAATATCAATTCTTCTGTACCTATATAAAATTTATTATTTGTCACTTTCATTAATACTGGAGTTTTGCATTCTTGAGTCCTTCTGTTTCATCTCCAGACTGTAGGGGGAAAAAGTGCCACAGAGATTTCAGTCCTTATAAATCAACAAATTTGCCATGGTAAGCTGGTGCCAAGTTGTCCTCTCGCTGTCTAGTCAAAGCTCAAAAGAAATCAGCAGTGAGTGGGACAGGGCGTAAGTTCATTTTGCAAGTACTCTGCTTATTTTTCACAGGAATTCAGGAATTAATCTAAATTATTGATCTGGTTTAGGAAAATGTTTTTGACGCATCAGGTTATTCTCCTCTTCAGACATTTCTTCAACTTAGTAGGACAACACATGAATGGGTCACTCCATACCCAGCACTGCTGACCAGACAAAGACTCCTTGGCTTCCCTCCCTGTTTTTCCAGGACAGACATAAAAACATTTGCCACCTGCTACTTCTTTATTCCTTGTCATACTTCCCTAATGCACAAAGAAATGACAACGACAATTCAAGTTTACCCAATACTTGGTGAACTGGCGACACGCACCCTCAGTCATTGCATGAGTCATCGCAATGTTCACCTGAACTTCTAAAGGACTCAGTAAGCTCCTTCTTTCTCCCAGACATGGGTTGTGCAGAAGAGTATCAGCTAATCAGTATGGAGCAGGTAATGATGACAACTCATTTGAATCCAGGCACTGTTTCAATATGACTAGGTGAACTTCCTGAGAAGGGATGCCAATGACACACCACTGCTGCTCAAAATAAGTTCTGAAATTTTATAATTGTTGCCATTTTCTTCCAAGGGAAGAGTTGAAAAAGTCTGCCAGGGAATTCTTTTTTTACAGCTAATCTTTCTGCTGCTCCAAAAACTGAAACCAGCACCCACAAGAGGAACGGCAACATGTATTTGTATTTTGCTAACACTTATCAACAGCAATAATATATCAACCAAATGTGTCTGTCAAAGGCCCTTTTCCCTTCTTTTTCTTTTCCTGTCATCCAATAATCATCACAGAAAACCACATGGGTAAACTTGATCTCAGAGATCATCCTTGTAAAGAAAGAAACTAGCAACATACAGAGGATGAGGGATCCATCTGCAGCGGCGGCAGGCAGCCAACCTCCTCGAGCCCCGCCACGCATCTGTACTCCGGCTCTGCGAAGGAAGGGAAGGATGCAGCACCCCCTCGTCGCTGGGTGTCACCAAGCCCAGCTTTACACCTGCAGCCGTTTTCTGGATGAGAGCGTGGGCAAAGTGCCATCTTGGCAGCAACGCCAGCATCTCTTGAGGGACTGGCTGGAAGGAGGCGATTAGGCTGCCGTTCAGCTGGGGGAGGGAAACTGGGGCAAGTCGCTTTGGAAAAGAAGCATTTCAGCAACGTGTAAATGGCAACTTTTCTTGCATGAGGGAGGAAGAGCAGAGAGCCTGTGCTTCAAGCCAGACTTCCCATGCCATGAGCTTGGACCACACCTACTACTTCACTAGACCCACTGCAAGATTACCATTATTGTTATTATTTCTGTTTCTTTTTTTAACTTACCCGAACCAGCTGCTGCGGAAAGGGTCCTCTGGAGTTTTCTGGCACGTTGATCGGTGGGATGACCCAGTCTCGCTTTTGCCGCCGCAGGCCGTTAGCGCTCTGATGCTGGCGCCACGGGAGCAGAGTGTCGCTTTGCTGCTGCGCCAGTTCTCTGGGCATGGTCTTCCTTCCTTTTGGCTGTTTTGGAAACAAGAAAGCAAAACCAGTTAGCTTCTTCCTCACTTCTTAGGACTTCTCCCAACAGCAGAGCTTCCCTGCGTGCAAACGGTCACACGTAACTGTGAAAATTATTGTTATTAACATGATATATTTCTGCATCACAAAGACACAATATGCTTTACTGGCAACTCTGCTGCCACTTCATTTTCACAAATATATGGAGCTGTCACTCTCAAATCAAGATGCCTCCCAGAATATATTGTCTTCATTACACCAGCTGCAGGGATATTTAGCAGCACATTGGAGTAAAGAAGTTTCTGCAAATTTCTAACAAATGCAACCTACCAGAACATAAAAAAAGGGAGAGAATTCCTTTACAGCCTATATCATGGGTCCAGTTTTATAGTACAGAGTTACCCTGCTCCTTGGCATTAGCAGGGTTACAGTAACCTGCAGTCTGTGGTTCTGCAGACATATCCTGCCAAACCAAACAAACCACAACCAGAGGGAGGGTCAGCTCCATGGCTGCAAAGATGAACTTCTTAGTGCTTCATGAGGAACGTGCTTAGTTCAACTTCTTAGTGCTTCATGAGGAATGACCTTTTTATAAGAGCTGGGTTTTGAACACAAATCCCAAACACACATCTCCCCACATAGCCTGGGAAGCATGACACATCTCAGTCAGTGAACAACTGTCATTATTTGGGGTACCTTTGAGTCCTTCTTTGTGATTTTTTTTTAAATCACGGATTCTGCCCATGGCATACTTTGGTGTTGGACACATTAAAATGCTGTGGCATAAAAATGGAAACGGTGGGACCATGGTTTGGACTTAAAAGAGTCTGGTTCACTATCAGAAAATTTCTGCCTTATAGAATAATGACTCAATGAAATGTAGATTTGGAGAGGCTCTTCAGAGGTTAGCCAGTCCCAATACTTAAATACTCTGTGGCCTTCTAGGATTCCACACATTACTTCTGGAAAGTCTGCAGAAAAGATAACTAACAAAGACAAGCTTTTTTTACCATATGGTGACCTGCACTCCCACCAGAAAATGTTTAAACTTTCATAAATCAGAAAGACTGCAAGCCACATTCTCTTCATTTGAGGTGAGATCCAGTGGGAATACTATTCTCTTAATTTTACAATTTTCAGCTATTTTTCTCAACACCCCCCCCCTCCCCAAAACCAATGCCCCAAAAATCAAGAACACCGTAGGAAAAACCACCAAAGTATTTTCTGAGGCTCCTGCTATTTTAAACCACACTCACTTTTTGTCTTACTCCAAATGTACAAACTCAAACACCCTACAACATTTGCAAGCAGTTATCTGTAGGCACTGATTTTGGTGGGAAACATTGCTTCGGGGTTTATAGTTTGATGTAAATCCATCTATTAGCATATTTCAAGTCTTGATCTGGAAGTGCAACGAAGCAGGCAGCCACCTCAAAACTCTATGAAAACTAAACAGTATACGGAACTGAGTGGTGGCTCCAAAGCTGTGTGGACCTTCTGGATGCCGAGAGCTGGGCGCAGCAGCAAGGCGGCCATTCCCACAGCTTGATCGTGGCTCCGACCTGTGTTACCTGTGGGGGGCAGACATCCACTGGCTGCAATGGTTGGAAGCATTTGTGCAAAAATGCAGCTATTTTTACTCCAAACCTCAAAAATGAGCCAGTTCCAGAGCTGAATTTTCACAGAACAGACAAACACGGTCTTTTTCAGTCACACACATAGCCATGTTTCTCAAATCTCTCACGCTAACTCATGCCACCAAGGTGACTGCTGTTTTGTGTTTGCCTGAATGCTGTTTTATACACTTTCAACAAGCATCGTCACTAAGCTGCTGCAAGATCACTACACCACTGTTCAATATTTAGATGTTGTTCTAAAAATTCTCACTTAAGTGTATAATGAACAAAGAAACAGCATCATGATGCGGCAGTGGGAGACTTTCTCGGGATATTCAGGATGTTGGTAGGTACTGTTGAGCTCATCCTTCCTATGGGATACAATATGCTATATCCGATAGAGTTTTCATCTAAAAAGGGTTTTATCACCAGAAAGGTATCTTTTCTGAACACTGATGAAAACAATGTTATCTAAAGAAGATACCCAGAAATGAATGTCAACATGAAATAGGACTACCAGACATGAGCTACTGAAAAGTGGATATCCCCCTTTTTTTTTTTAATTGGCTTGCGATTCCCAAATGGGGATCCTTTGAGAGCAGGTATTTGGATCAGTTTATATAATTGGCAAGTGAGCGTGGGGACAGATTATGAAAGGATGGTCAAATAATTTGTGCTCTGCTGAGTTTACACAGTGGAATGAGTCTGAACTAAAGACAGACTTGAGAATTAACACGAATCCCAAAGCTCCATGTATACTGAAATAATTAGTGTCAGCTCAGCAAGGCAGTACCAGTCTTTTTAGTCTTTATGAAATATTTGCTGGCAGGTGACTAGACAGTGACTAGCTTGCTTGTCACTCTTGATGATGTTTTCCTACATTAGAATAAATCATCAACATGACTCTGAATTTGGTATGTAGAATTTCAAAAGCGTCTTGCAACATTTTTTTTTTTTAAACAACAGCTCTTTTTTATCTTCATTTGTTGACAATGCATTCTCATGACCTTAATTTCTCTGGTGTTGTTTAAATACGTTGTACATGTTTTCTGCTGTTTAAAAGCTGTGAGACAAATGCAGTAACAAAGTCTGGTGAGTACAAATGCCAGAACTATTCAGATCTCTGACTGAAACATCCACGAACATCTCTGGAATAACAGCAACGATTAGCTGCAAACCCCCAAAAACTCTCCTGCACTTTCAAGTCTGCAAGGATCTAAAGTTCAACTCAAAAGCAGACTGTGACACCAAATTAAATGAATCATAAAATACAGCTTCCAATTCTGTTTTTTGCTGAATAACAGTTTTCACTGAGATAACAACTGCTTCTTCTCTCATGGCCTTACTGGCCATATACTTTCCAGAATCTCAGGCAGACATTTTCAAAAGATAAAATATTCCTCTACCTTTTGTAGTGTCATCAGAACACAATCTGTCCACAGTCCTTCTCACAAGCAAATCGAGCACCTCTAGTGCTACTGCTTTAGGCTGGTTTCCCTCCTGTTGCTTTTGTGAGGTGCCATCACCTTCTTACATATCGCAAAAAGATGACGGGTGTTTGCAGCAAAACAGAGAAGCCAGGCCATGAAACACATGCCCAATGGAAAATTAAATCCACTCTCCATTCTGAAAATTACACGGTGACATTTATAATTTGTTACAACAGGATCAAACACCAAACATGGAACGTGTGAGCATGGTCTTTGGCAATACACAGACAACGAGGATATAAACGAGGATATAAAATAGTCAGATAATTCAGTAATTATGCCTGTCTATTACTTTAGGACATTGATAAACTAGAGAAATACAGCTGAACCAAAACAAATGAAAACCTTCAAGTTCAAGGAGAAAAAGTGATTACAAAGTGTGGGATGAAGAAAAACAACAGGAGAAAAGACCATGCTGGGATGTAAATTTGTTATGAATTTGGATTCAGTATGATCTAATGCCTTAGTATTCATAGTAGAGCAGAATTTTTTAGACCTTGCTAACGAAGCAACGCAAAGCGTGCCGTGCTAGCTGTATTATTTAAAGCCTACATTCTGCAAACCTGGGATCAATATTTTGCTCCGAGTTGTCCAGTGTCTCTTCCAATGGGCTTGTGGCCCATAACTGCGACACATGTATGCACAATGCCAGCATGGGCAAATCATAATGCAGCCATTGCATTTTCTGCTAATAAAATGCTTCTTTCTCTGAAAAGTGCAACTACAGTATTTGTTGTGAGCAGTTGTAGGACGGGGAAGAGTCCCTCAGAGACTATCCTCCCTGAGTTTGATCAGGAAGGATCAAACTGATGAGCTGAGGATTAACTGCAGTACAGTGTGGCAGAATCTACCCTACAATTCCCCTTGCCACTCTTTTGGGTTTTTTCTGGCTATCAGTTAAAGTCAATTAAAAAAATACTGAAGTCAACCAGAAACCTTTCACTGAGATGACAGGTCAAGCTCTCAGAAAGCAATGCGAGGTTGAAGGAAGCGCAGTCTCATCTGTAAGGATTGTGCAAAGACCCTTCTTCTCAAAGGCTGCTCCATAGAAGGTGTAGGGCTTTCTTGAAGTCCATGTCGGTAACTCCAATGGCATCTTACGGGAGTAATTTCCAGTCCCTTTTCAGTCTAGCATTGCATTCAATGATGGTGAATACAACCTGCCGCATTTGGAAGAGGACAAGTAGCTAAACCCCTGGGGACTTTCAGACTTTAAAACCAAACAGATTTAGGAAACCTTACTCCAAACTAGTGAGTTGTATGGTGCTCCAACTAACTCCATTTACGCCATGGCGTTGAGAGCTCAGGGAGATTCCTTGTCTGAATTTAGCGCTGGCAATAAAATATAAGTTGAATAGCCATCTAGCTAGTCTATAAGCTCCTGCCAGTGTTATGACTGTGGCTTGTCAGCCTGTCATCTGTTGGGAGACTCGGACTAAACTCAACTCCTACTCACAAAAGAGGTCGAAAAATAATTCACTGAAAGAACAGGACACATGGGATCCCTATAGCCCCTCAAGCCCTATCCTGCTCGTGAAAAGAAGGCTGTGAGACACTGACTTTTCACTAGTCCACAAATAAAACCAGTGAGTGTGAAGAAATACCAGCTTTCACCTTCCGCTACACTTAGCAGTAGCCAGTCTCGCCAGCTGGCACGTCTCCCCTCCCAGCCAACCTGCCTTTGATATCCGTCAGCCTCTGGCTACAGAGACATCTGGAAGTTATTATCCAGCAGAGCGTATCACAAACCCATTTACATAATATAATATCATATTTTGTGTTCCTGCTTAGCTGAACATTTTGTATCACTCTAATGTTTGGGTAAATAAGCCACCATTCTCCGCATATAAATAACAGTGTGTCTTAGAGTATGTTTGTTGGAGATTATTAATTTTATAGGGCTCAACCCGCAAAACAAAATGCTCTAGATTCAGCACTAAAATATATTATTCTTGCACTTGGAATAAAAAGTACCTGAAATCAGAGGAGAGGTAATAAGGCTTTTATTTCCCAAGTATCAAAATTATTTACGATTTAACCTGTGTTTTATTTATATGCCAATCTTATTATTTTCATAGGATCTTTAACACTTCACACTAGACATTTTTCAGAAAAGAAATAATACTTGGCTTGCTTTGTTTCTAGTGTCACTCCCAGGGTTTAACTGAGGCAACGTGTTTTTAATATATTTTTATCAATACAAGGGGAAACAAAGCCACCTTTAGTCCATTGCTCAAACATATTTCCCTTCATCTCCCATATCAATACGCATTTTGAAAACTGCTACCGTTTTCTACCAAGGAAAAAAATCTATTTAAAAATATTTAATCTGAAGGATTTTTGCTTGTTTCCATGGTAGCTGCGGAAAGGACAGGAGAAAATGATATTTACCAAACAGAAAATAAGACAATGAAAATATAGCTTAGTTCTTTAACAAAGGGAACATGAGAGCGCTGCAAAATAAACATTTGCATGAATTCTGTTCTAAGGAGACAACATTTTGCTGACATCAGGGACGGCAGTGGAGGACGAATGAGCCCTTTTTTCCCAAAATGCACCATTTCCCCAGTTTTTGATCTTTTAGCAGAAAGAGATATTTCATTTTGTGTTCTCATACAGTATAATGAAAGGGCTGCAGAACAAACAGCAAATTTATTTATTTTAGGGTAATTGATTCTTTTTTATTTAGGTCATTGCTGAATTCGCCAAAGTTAGAGACAGGAAAAAAATAGTTCTAAGAAGATCAGACTCTTTATCTTGACTTCCATTTATTACAGTCATTCTATGTGAAGGTATTCTTTAGGAACTGCACAGGTAAGGAATCCATAATCTGTTCTTCTCCTTATCCACTTTCTAGAAATCTGTTATGACTATCTATATTAGCTCTATTTACTAATAGTTGTAACCTGTGGTAAATTTAATCAAAGATAGCTTCATGTCATGTCCCATTACCATCACAGCATAAATTGCTATTCATGAATGATTTGTGTCAAAGTGCTCTGAGAACTAGTGTTTTAGCAGCAAGATGTTCCAATGTGCACAGTTCTTCAGCAGGGGCATTAAATTAATGTGTTTGCAGAGAAGCCACTAATTGACAACGAGACGTGATTTTGGCAGTAGACTTCCACTTTAAAGATAATGAACAGTGTTCAGATACAGAGAAGAACCCCCTCTGTTCCTAAAACTATACTAATAATTTCTGGTATAAACAGGAATAGAGGGAACCAATCCTGACAGGATATTTCAAGTGCCAAATCAAGCTGTTTGATCATCACGACTTACAAAAGCAAACAGTGGAATCTCAGCGTTTGTGACCTTTATCAAATCTGGCTACATACAGTCAGGAATGTTATGTTTGGTTAGGAACTCATTAAACAAAATTACCTCTCCATTTATAGAAACCATACAATTACAGTATAAAACATTTTAATTAAATCAGCTAGTTAAGCAAAAATTCATTACTTTTTTTTTTATCAGCTAGCAGTGGGGCTGCATAGAGCAGTTCACATTAGAGTCAATTAGTAAGAAAAATTGTCAGATTTGGCAAGTGCATGAGCTTCCAGAACACATCAGCTGACAGGGAAGAAAAATTTTGACTAAAATCTAACAGAGTTACTGCCCCCAGAGGAGGAGAATGAGCCACGTAAAATGCACACACATGCATCAGCCATGCCAAATGCCCCGCTCTCCCAAGGAGTCTGTGTCAAAGCTGAGCAACCGCCTGTATGTGCACTGTTCCTTGATAGCTGAAAAATGAGGCACGCATGCAAATTTAAGGTTGTTAGGTATCTGGCTGGCTTTGCAGGCTTTGGAAAATTTTATTCAATATAACTAATAAAATGTGATCAGTGTGACTGAGGAATCAAAATGTTCCTTAGCATTGTAGGGCTGCGAAGCAAGAAAAAAGCTGAAGAAGAGAAACAGGTAAAACCAGGGAAGTTTTAAATAGGGAGAACACAACACTGGCTTGTAAGTCACGCAGGAGAAGATCCTTTCTTTACAAAAGATGCAGCAGGGCCCTTGTTGGGCAACTGTAATTACATGCTAAGTTAACTCTGGACTGCAGAGAAAAGAGACACCCACTAGCTCTGGGCATAACCCACAAGGTTGCCACAGAAGACTCTTATTTAAAAAAACCAATACAATTTATTCTCTTTGATCAGAAAACCTAACAAGGTTAGTGGCCCAGATAAGGACCTTGCAGACACAGACTGCAGCGAACACGCAAGCTCGCACCTTGAGCCAGAACATGGCTTTTCAGGTGGCTGCTGACCAGGTGACCCCCGCTGGGACAGAAGATGTTGATTTCCCAGTACAATTTAACTGAAATTCAGAAATCATCTGAACTCACCCACACCTTCTGTTTGCTTAAACGTTTGGTAAATTATCACCGTTTTAAGTTGAAATCTGGTAAGTCACCAGAACTCTTCAATAGGCTTTGCTTTTGTACTAGCAGAATAAGGACACCTGCAGGCAACGCATCCTCACATTCGTTACTGAGCAGCCATGGAATGCGAAAGGTATGTCTAAGGTGAGGGAAGTTTAGGCTGGGGTGAAGAGGCAGAGCTGTGTTGAAACTTATTCTGTGGCACCACACCGCACTGATGATTAGAAGTATCTCCTGGACTGCACACTGCTTTCAAGATTTCAAATGATGCTTTTCCTCTTCCATTCTCTGGAAGAATCACGTACCAAAGCAGGTACATAAGAAATCCATCTGCCTTCGGTGGCATCTTTTATGGTTCCCACACGTTTCACGCACCTGTGATACTCTTCCTGTCATTGTCAGGCTCTGAATATTGCAAGTGCCTTCAATGAACAGAAGATGACATCATCCACAAAGCACAGCTCTCGATGTACTTTTCTTTCTCGTTTTAAGGCTTGAACATCTTATCCCAACATGAAAAGTTCTGATGAGGCTGTTTCCTTGTAAAGCTCCCCACATCAACTTGACCTTTTCACATTCCCTTTGTAAGATCTAATCTTGCAGTGCTTCTTAGGTAGGATTGTTTAAGAAACATCTAAATTACTGTTGTACTCTACCTTCTAGTGTTTACAAAAAGACACTTCTATCTTCAAGTTAATGTCATTCTCATAATTGGAAGAAGCCATACACAATGGCTTCAGAACTACAAGTACTTCTCAAGAGCATGGCTATTAAATTACAGAATACTACATATTTGTTACATGTTCAGATACCTATAGGACAGGAATAAAGGTGGTAGATCTCATCAAATACTACACAGACATTACCTCTCTCATTCTGCACATATTTTGTCGAGAAAAATGTATGAAATATCTGGTCTAGCAAGCTGAGTTCTTCCACCCAGATAAAACTTCTAACAAATAATTTGAAAAATTGTTCCAAAACACATTTGCTTCTAGAACTCAGCCCACTGCAATTGTTCTTCATCACAGAAAGAAGCAGGAGCAAATCTACCCCTTATCAAGCCTATGAAAAATTTTAATCTCATTTCATTTTTCTAAAGCCATGAGGTTCAAAAGATACATGAATAAAAATAATCACAATGAATTAAATGTAACAATATTCCTTCCCTTCATAATGTTTGCAAGAGATTTAAGAGATCACAAGCACCGCTGCTACTTTAGCACAAAACAAAGTAATTCATTCTGGTACTTCTTCCCAGTGCTAGTGTGCAAGTTTGCCCTTTCAAGTTATCCTTTGGTTATTTCAAGAGGCTCTTGAGAAAAGGCTGTTCTTTTATTCCCCAATTCTGGAGTGCACCTAAGCAAATACTTAAATTTGAACACGCGAACCCATTCAATTTATCTCCATTTGCATGATGAAATTTAAGCATGTGTTTAAATGGTTTGCGGACAGAGACAGCGTTTGAAATCCCACTCCTCACTGGTGGTAATGACAGCCCGCTCAGCCCACCCTGCCACGCTGGACACCCGCGCCTGGCTGGTTCTCCTCGCTCCTCCGGCTGGCAGTGCCAAGGGGGCAGAACGTGATGCAGCTGCACTACCACGAACCATGTCCAGCGAGCAAGGACCTGGCCTCTAGAGTTTGGCAGGAACCGAAGCCCTTCTTCACCCTGAGCTTGTCACTACCAAGCTGTCTCAGCTCGCTGGGCTAAAGAAAAGATAGGTGGACATTCGCAGCCCCTAAAAAAAGGTTTATTTTAATGGATGTGCCTGCATGAAGCAGTTCTTGTCTTTACTAAAACTCACATTTACACGCAACTGTCAACAGCTTACCACAGCAATGAGGTTTTTTTTAGGAAAGTCAGTCCAAAATATTTTTTGGAAGTGGCAGTCAGACTTCAGCAGTTAACAACAAGAACGTGAAACCGGAGGTCAAAGGCTTTGATCTAGCAAGGGCAAGGCACACATCACAGGCAGGCAGCACGCAGCAGGGTTTTGTTTTATCAGAAAAAACTTAGTTCAATCCTTAGGACTTCTTTTTGTTTGAAGGAAGACAGATCTGGAGTGAATTTCACTTACGGATGATCTTTCTAGTACAGCTTTGAGCCTGACCCTTGGTAAGATGCTGACTATTTAAGAACTAAATGCAGCAAGTGCAGCACTTGGAAACTTCCCATAGTGGGCTGATTTTCCACGGCAATGAGCACCTGCATGTCATATCTTATCTTGGCTTCAGTGCAAGGCAATGCGATTCAACACACCTGAAAACCAGGCCAAGTAAGTTCACGCGTTTTCACAAACATCACTTTCATCTCATATGATGATTAAATGCTGGATGTTCAAATTCACTTAAGCATGAGGTCAGACAAGGTCACCTGATGCATCTTCATTAGACTTCCACAATTAACATGAGCAGACTCACTGGTAACAATTATATGACATTAATTTATTAGTCATCTGCTTTCTCATCTTTTGCACTGATCTGATTTGTTAGAACCCCAAACAATGTCTCACAAGTTACCTAAAGAAAACAGAAATCTCTGTATCTACCCTCCCTGACTGTGATCAGCCAAGGCCTTGTTTCACTGATGAGGATACAGAAATAAAAATGATGCTGGCTGCCATCTTACTGGACTTAGTTACTGCCTTGGATCCCCCCCAGAGGCAGTCAAACAGGACAGCCCCAGCATAATGACCCAGTACTTAAATGTGCACAAATATGGCCAGAAAAAGGCAGGATGACAAATACAGTCTCATTTCTTCAGCCCCTCTCTAGGGATAACACAGTTTGACGGGGCAAACTCCATCACCCTGATACCATATATAATATCTCATCCCAATGCAGGTGAAGGAAGGAAAGGGAACAAATGCAGTGCTTCTTTTTCCCGTTTCTTCCAGGCATACCCACTTGAGAGCATCAGGAAGACCAGGGACACTGGAAACAAAACTCCCATTTAAGCTGTCATTTTCTTCCATCAAGGGAAGGCTACATCTTCATCGCTCCCAGGCCTCGCACAGAGCATCCTGGCTAGCACAATAACTGAGGTCATAAACAAGCAGTGCTGAATAAGCCTTTCCTTGCCCAGAGACCTTTGTATTTGTGATCAGCAATAAAAGGCTGTACTGGAATTTAAAATCTCAGCCAGGTAAAATGCCAGAGATGATTATTTAAAGGCTTTAAAGAAAAAAACCTCTGGCTGTAAGAATCAGCTTTTCACATTCATATGGTATGGCTGTGGACTCATACCTGGGTTGAGAAGGAAGCCCAAAATAAGATGAGACATAATAAAACACGAGCTGGGCTTAAGTGAGGATTGATTTCTGACAGTAGTTTGCGATGTTTTAAACACTAGCTGCATACCGATATATTTGCAAGATTTTAATTGCACAATTCCCAGTGATTTAACATTGCAAAAATTTACATACTTCCACGCTCAGAATTTGAGAAGTTAAGACAATGAGAAACTTAGGTTGACACAAACAGGATTCAAAGAAAACAATATTTTTTCTCTAAAATAAGTCACTGGCAGCAGATGACTGGCATCCAACATGTACTGAATATATCCTGTATCTCCAGGCTCTTTTGCTGTGAATTCCTTTCTATGATGTATTTCTGTGATCCTGATTTTAACTCATGAGCTGAGAACTACAGAAAAACAGATAAACAAAGAAAGAGGAAAATTTGCTAGACGTGCCTTAACATGCTTAGACACATAGGAGCACTGAAAAATAAATAAAAGATCAATATGAAAGAGTGGGCCAGAACTTCATATGGGGCAAGCCAACAGAGGGAGTGGAGGACGTTGACTGGTGAGGAGTGATGAGGAGGAGCACGGACCGTACGGACACAGAGGGTAGTGTGGGAAGCGAAGCACAAATGGCTATATATCTACCCATGTACTTAGGAAGACTTGAGTTTCTGCAACTAAGAAACAGAGGACACTCTGAAGACTGAAGTCTTCAGCAACGTCACTGTTCACAAACATAATCTTCATTTCTAGACTTTTGGTTGAATCAATATCCAATTGTTAGAAATAACAGCATGCACTCTTAGAAAAGAAGACATTGCACTGCTAATTCCAGATTAAGTAGAACCTGGCTTTATTTTGTTTTCTTCTGGAACATTATCCCACTCAAGTTCATCTTCCATAAATGCTGACATAAGCTACAAGGACTTTATATTATTTCATAAAAAACTTTTTTTCTTTTCTTTTCTCTCTTTATTTCTCTTCTCCTTTCCAAATTATACACACAGGTCCGACTGATACTTTCAATTGCAACAACAGGCAGCCAGATAAGAACAGTACAAGAAACTTTATCTTAAGTATTTATTGTTATGCTAGAATATCACTCAGTTTCCTCTGGGGTAATTCGGCACTCCTGTGGGAAATATGTGACCTCATTTGCATTTTCTAATTGAATTGCTATCAGGTTTCCTGCAAGACTGAACAAAAAAAGTTCCTAGAGTTACTAACATCCTTGTACTAACCAGAAAAAAGTTTACGTTCAAGTGTTTGCTGGGAAGGAGGGGAAAATGTATGCTTCATGTATCATGAAATACATTTTAAAAATATTTACCGTTGCTACCATTTCATCCTACTAGCATTAAACTTTAATGTAGTAGTTAGAATTCCTTCATTACAGTGGTTACCAGTGAAAATTTGCAGATTTGTCCAGGTTATTCAGCCGTCTAAAGCAATTAGCACATTTATAAGGCCAACACTATGAAGGAGGGGAAACTGTCACTGTATTGGGTCACTCACCATTAAAATGTCAGCTGGCACCGAGAGCAATGGCACAGCTGTGGGATCTCAGGTGCAGGTATAGACACCAAAACCTCTGATTTTGCAATGAAAGCACACGAGGGGATGCCTCTCCGGACAGCAGCCATCCTGAACTAATCTGCCACCCTGAAAGCATGCTGGCCACCACCAAAGCTCTTGCAGCCCATTACGCAGATTTCCAGTCTTACATATGGTGATAATAAAGGATCACAAATCCAAAGGATCATGTATTGAGGGGTTCATCCTCTGCACCCTCCTGGGAAGTCATTAGCAGCTAGGAGACTGGGTTTGGTCCCCCTAGAACACACTAGGAATTTGCAGCAGAGCAGGGACCTCACTTCTGGTCCCCCACGACCTCAGCCAGTATCCCAACAACGTTGACTTCTCCTACAACATTTATTCTGTATTAACCTCCATAATAAACCAAGTGTCTAATAATGGCCATTCCAGGAGGGCTAATCGTGTTTTCATGAAGCTTTAATCCATGCATAATTGTGAACTAAATTCTGATTTATCCTTTCAGAGGTGATTCAGAGGTGCAGCAAGCTTCCTGTCACGCAGTGGGGCTGCCCCAGCTGAGGGCCATCAGTCATGGAGAAGCCTACAGAAACACAGAGGATGGGCGAGCAAGGCAAAAGGACTTGTTTGTGCTGTAGGTGCCAGCAAACAGAGATCAGTAGGTGCAGTAAGACAGATTTCATGCCAATTATTTTTAATGTCTGGGAACTGTTCAGCATTTTCACAAAATCAGTCACAAATTTACAAAGTAAAATGGAAATGGATGTATGCGCCAGAACAGAGAGTTGGTCTCTCTCCCTCTCTCACGTCACCTCCTCCTTTCTCTCCCATATTTGCCGTCTCCATATCCTGAATATAACACAACAGTCTGAAATGCCTTTAAAAAAATTATGTAGTTCTGCTTGAGTCATATTATACTATACAAAACCAAATGTGAAATCTGTTTCTAGTAAAAGCCATGAAATGTAGTATATTAGGGTCATGGCCTGAAACACATTGAACTGGATATTGTTAGGTTTTGGTTTTTTTTTAGCATAAACACTATTATTTTTTAAAATAATCTCATAATCATATTTATTTCTTTAGTAAACAAAGGATTATTTTGCTTGCAAAAAGCACAAGCATTTAAATAAAACACAAGTCAGATGCCTGCTATAGGGACCCACAATAAAACCACTTATGACCTTGTCATTAGTCTTGTTTTCCATATTTTTCCAGCCTCAAACTACACACTAATAAGGCTTTTAGAAAGGAGGGATATGAATTTTAAAAAGCTTAGCTCTCTGTTTTGAACCAGAGTTCAGCTTACATTAACATTAGATGAATTTCCAACCAAATATTTTACTAAAACAGAAATGTGTGCTTATTCAGTTTTCTTTCTGCTACACTGAGAAGAAATTTAAAGCAGTATATAAGACATCTTACTTTGTTCCTTCAATATTTAATTACTTTTAGAAGGAAGCAGTATTTCTTTGGTTAGAAAATGGCAAATACAGTTGACATAACATAGAGGGCTTAATTATATTTTGCACACGCCAGAGCCTTACTGAAGAGCAGCAGAAGTGTATTTATACGACTCTAAGCCATGCAAAACCTCAGGGGTCAGCCCACTGGGCAACTGCTAGATTTAAGCCTCTCCAAGTCTTTTCCTTCTTGTCTCACATGTGGCAAAAATTCTCCCAAATGGCACAGACTCACATGGTGGCATTCTGACAATATGGCACAGAAAGTCTCTCCCTCTTTCCCCCCCTCCTTCCGTGCCCTGCCCTCTCTGCCCAAGCACTGCGGAAAAGAGGAAAGGAGAGGCCAGTCTTGCTATTTTGACAATTACTGTGGTGCATTAATCCAAACCACAGCCACGGCCAAGTGACCTTGCCTGTCCCTGAACTAGCCATGACTGTTCCCCAGGACACACACCTTCATCCTTGCTCTGCAGGTCTTCAAGATCCATCAATAAATCAGGCTCTTCAACCAGTTTCCTGCCAAATCCTGCTTAAATGTAACCACCCAACCATCAAAGAATTGGGTTTTTTGAGTAGGTGCCAGAGAATATAACTGCTTTTACTCAGTGTAGTACAGGATCTTCAGCCCAGACTAACACTGAAAAGGAAGGAGGAGAAAATGAAAAGGTGAACTGCCGCTGCCAAAGATGATATGGAAGAGGTGGGACAGACAGCTACTCAAGGAGCAGACCAGAAGAAATATGTTTTCATGGAGCAGTCCCCAATTACATCGGCACTGTGCAACCCACTGCTGTATTTAACTGAAGCAATACTGCTCTCAGACTGCCAGGCAGGGACAGATCCTTCCTGCTTTTCAGCTACGTGTATGAAACTAAAAAAGAAAGAAAGCATCTGTAACCTTCTGTCTGAAATACTGAAGAGTGCTGGCTTTTCACTCTTCAGCTGTGGGGAAGGGAAGACGCTGGCATTGAGCGGAGGGGCTGTTTGCCACTGCGGTGCCACGTTGTGCTTTGCTGTCCCGCTGGCCCGTGCTGCCGTGTGAGCATATGTCCCTTATCAGGCAGCAGCAACGCTGCCTGTCCTTGCTGCATCAGAAGGGAACAAGCCCAAATCTCCCCTCTGGAAGCCCCCCACGGAGCTGCAGGCCATGCAGATGGCTCACGGAGAGAAAGGAATCACTGCAAAAACCAGGGAGATGTCTTAGCAGCATGGCAGCAGCAGCCAGCGTGCGACTCCAGGTCTGCGCTGTCACAAAAGAAATCTGAACTTAACCTCATATTTCTCAAGAAGATGGTTGACTTTGACTCTGGAGAGAGGGAGGGACCCTTCATTTGCAGGTTTTATTTCAAGTCAAGAGAGAGTGTTAGTAGTGAGATGCAAACACAGGGTATATAACCTGCAGTATGTAACAGAGCCAAGTGGTCACTTAAAAATACAAAAGTATGAACTTAAAGCACACCTCCCCCACGGGTGACCTTAAATCATTTTTGTCAGAGAGGTTCAAGGATCATTTGCAAGAAATTTGATGCTGCTCGTGGTATCTTCTACCTGGACACTTCCTTAGAAAGCACAGACCGGGCAACACAAACAATCCGACGCTGCATGTAACACTTCAAGGTTCGAGGAACACAGGCAAAGGAAGAACGAAATAAGAAAAAGAGCTTTGAAAACTTCTTACCTTGTGTCCATTGTGTTGCGACTTCTCTGCCACCAGAAACCTGACAATCGCCTCCCATCTGCCCAGGGTCTGGGGATCCCACGCGGTCACCATCAGGATCAGCTGCTTTGAGGGCATTTGCACGTGGTGGGCAGCATACATGGTCCCATCCGCTCTCACCTTGAAGTCCAGGCTGTTGGTTTCATACTGAACTCCCTTGTTACCAGCACAGTTATTAAATTTTACTAGAACAGAGAGTAAGAGATGGAAGAAACGTGTGAGATTGGCGTGATAAGGAAAGCAATCAAATACAAGTTTCAGACATTTAATTTTCACTGATGTCTTCTATATCTCTAATAACCATCAAGGAAATGATTTAACTGTTTCTTCGACCTTTCAGGAGTGCTCTTGTGCTTTATCTCCGTTCCCCAGGGAAGAAGTTGTAAGCCATTTTTAAAGTATTTGATACAGTTTCATTAGATCTCAAACACAGCTGTTCCCCATTTCTACAAGTGGATTTCTCCCTTGTCGCCATTATCTTTTAAATTCGACTGGAGTCTATTACCCACACTGTGGGTATTTTTTTGCACGAAATGTTCTCCATTTCCCTAACCCTTCAATAACCTACTTACCAGATAGCCAATTTGCACATTCTTAACTGAAATTCAAAAGCCCATAACAATTCCATTATCAGAAATATAAAAACAAAAAAATTAAACAAAGAAAAAAAATTTAAACCGTTCTGCGGAACACATCCGCTGCTGGAACCAGACCCCTCCACTCACAGCTGCAATCCCACCCTGGCCGACCCCTCCACACGTTACAGCTACTGCAAAGAGGAACCGTAGAACTTCACTTCACAAACCACAACGTCTCATTTAAAAGCCTACATTGTCAGATCAAAGCTCCCCACTTGCTGATATTTTTATTTTTGGCGTTTTTTGATCAAATTCTTTCACAGTCTAGCTTGAAAACTATTTTTATTGGCATTATGAAACATGTCACATACATTAGGCTGGAAAAAACCCAAACTATTATATGACAAAATTGACAAATCTGATAGAAATTGAACCTGCAGCTAATCACATAGAAAACAAAACACTTTCTGCCATTTGAGTAATCCACAGGGCGGAACACACATGTGGTGAAGGAAAACATATTGTACCTGTAAAAACATCTCAAGTGAGTGAGAATGGATATACAGCTTTCTAGCTAGGATCGTTACATGGGTTCTCATGCTGCGGCTTCTGAGTGCTTAGCGGCGATGCTCCTAGCCTGCCCCGAGATACGGAAAACCTGCTAGTCCAAGTCTGATGCAGCTTCAGCAGGCACTTAATTTTTGCCCAAGAAAAGCTAGGTCAGATGAATCCTACCTAGACAGGCTGTGGTGGGAGGAGAAGGGATGCAGTGGCAATCCAGCCAAGAGGAGCTCCTGGGCCAGTTTCACCCCAACCGTCCCCTTCTCCCCATACCATAGCTGACTGCTTCTGAGTGCTGCTTTGAGCTGAATCAGGGACTAATCTAGATTTAAATAAAAATATCTGAGGGATGGCACAGGCGAAAGAAAAAGCAGCCAGGAAACTGCTCAACCAGTCCTGCTGCCAAAGCCCGCGGTACCATCACAGTATGGAGAAATGAGGAGCAGACTGTAGTGGAGGAAGGGAAAATATGTCCCCTCCTTCACCAAACTGCACCTCTCAATAACCAGGGTGCTGTGATCATGTCATAACTATACATCTTACAAAAGCTTCCCATGCTACATATTTATTTAGACCACATTCATACATTTTTATGTGTGTGTGGTGGGAACTGCTACCTAATGCTGCAGTAATTATTGGGCACAAACAGCCAATGTCACACATTGATTTATAAAAAGGAAGATGGATAAAGTTATCTAGTATATAAAAGACCCATGGGTAATGCTTTTAAGCAATTTCATTGTCATAGACTACATCACTAAAATCTTGTTTAATCTGGAATCCAGGGAAAACAAAAGTCCCTCAGTTTTGTTTCGGAAAGCGGGGGTTTGCCCGTCTTTACTTTTCACTGTAGCAAATAACCTCCAAGCCTATCTCATCTGACATGCTTTAGTTCAGACATTTGACCAGTTATCTCTGCTGTCTATCTCCAGAAGCATAATAAATGTTTTTCGATGTAACAGGAAGTAGCATCTCCTGCATTACTCAAAGTTTAAATGAAACTTTGGTCACAATTTTTTAAGGGATAGGGTATTACTTAATTGATACTTTGACCACAGTTTGAAGGTCTTGGCACCCTTGCTTTCAGTCACTGAGTGTCAGAGCACAGGACAGATATTCCGTGGTCTGGAGGAGGGGACCTCTGTCTTACAAAGGTGAGACTTCCATCCAGTTAAATAAATAAAGAAGAAAGCCTACAGGATTGAGTCTTCCATAGTTTCCAGAAAAGCTAGGAATTGCTAGGAATTATCTCAAACTTCAAAGCTCAGACGTACAAGTTGGAAGCCAAACTTAAAAAAAATACATGACTGTGCTGGGGCTTCAAACTTCAGCATCGTCAGAGCTGGAGCTCGGGCCCTTCTCGAGGTGCCATCCGCCATGCAGCACACGGGCCGTCCCACCCAAACCCAACCAGTGCTGAGGGCTACCAGTCCACACTGGCAAGCCAGTGCTCTGGCCTTGAGGTCAACCGGCACACAACAGCTCATCTCCTGAAGGCAAAAATTTCTTATCCCCCAAAATGAGGTTTCACTTCCAAATGGCCTGCTGGGGAAAACGCGTGGTCAACACTAACTCCAGAACTCTGCGGTGCTACCATCAATCTGACTACACGGGCAATCCCAGGTCAGTTCGCAGACCCATGCCAGGCCCTTCTCACTTTTAACAGTAAAGACACAGTTTTTAAACTAGTCTGAAAAATAAAAATTCATGAAAGCACTCAATGAGGTTAAACACACACATGGTTTGGTGGCACCAACAAGAACCAACGCTGCACACCCGGAGAAACCGGGATGGCCTCAGAGACCCGCGAGGTGGCTGGTGCTGCTAGGGGAGATCCCCTGCACTCCTGGGGACCACCCTGCTGCGAAATCTCCTTCATCTCTCAGGAATTTCTGCCAATCTCCCCCGCATTCACAGCTATAATAAATATGTGCGAACACATCAAGTGCTTCGCTGCTAATATGTTATTTATTTTCAGCTCCACGCCATCAGCGTTGTTAGAAATGAGGTACATCAGTTAATGTATTATTGCACTCCTCTGCTCCATAATGGCAATGCAAAAAGCAAGTTCCATCTATACCTCCTGAAGTACCCACATATCATATACAAAAAGACATTTGAAGAAGAGAGAAAGGAGTGATAATGACTGCACATTAAAAACAATTCAGAGCTTACTTTGATTTTATTGAGATTAAAAGAAAGCCCTACAGTGTACTAGTAGTCTGAGAGAAAAAAAAAAATACCCCTTCCTATATGTGTATGCAGTGATTTCAGTATTCAAAGTACTTAAACATCTGCTTAAGACACAGCGCATGGCTCCAATATGTTGCTCTGGTGTCATATGTCACTGTGTCGACTTTTATGCTCCATTATCTAAAAATGGCTACCTCTTAGACAAAGTCCCTCTGTGACTCGCTAATTACTTCCATTAGTTTAAAACAAACTTGACTAGAGACAGAGAAAATCCTGAGAGAAATTAAGTCTAATTTTTTAAACAAGCAACGTCTCTGCTCCACATTGCTCTTCTCAGGTAGCACAGGTAGATGAATGCTCAGCAATGAATTAACACAGCCAACTCCTCTCCAAAGAGTCCTTAGAAGCCGCAAGCACAAAAAGGCTTCAAGGACGTATGGATTCCAACAGCGTTTAGTCACTATGAGGGACCGCACCTTGCACAGCTGCCTGAACAGCAGCAACAGGCCATGGCTCACCTGGGTGGCTTTGCAGAAGATTTCAACCACACCGGGGAGACGATTCAGAAACTCATCAGGGCCTGAGTACCAGGGATCACCAGGCTCAGCTGCTGGCAGGCAGAGCTGTTGCTATTGCCCTAGGCACTGTTTATACACAGCGTAGAAAACACATCTGCAACGCAGTATAGATGAACTGCTCACACTTTCATCGCACGGCTGCAAGGACTCTCATTAGAAATCCTGTGCTCATCCTCCTTGCTGCCCTGTGAAAATGATTCCTTGGGATGTTACATGACTACTGAGATGCACTTTTACATACACACACACACACACATATACACCATATATACATAAAAAAATATTTTTTCCAAATACATGTGTATAGGTTTGGAAAAAAAAATCAAACTATTGTTCTATAATAAATAACATAGCTCAAGGAAAGGAGATCTCGTCCATATTTTCAGATTCCACCTCTTACCTCTACTCTTCGCTCTCATGGAAACAGAAATTAAAATTTCATCCAATGGCAGAAAACTTTTGATTTTTTTTTCTTTTTCTCCTTTAGAAAGCTCTAAGTCTATGTAATTTGCAGTTGATGCAACTCTTGACTTTAAAATAATTTAATTAATAAACAAGCAAACTTTTTTTAGTAGACTTAGATGTCTCTGTGGACAGAAATCCATCCTTCTTTGACCAGTTTGAAGCCTAAAGAACACTGCATGAATTTAACATTCAAAAGCTGCAGCATCATTAATTGGGATTTCAGATAAACAGCAGAGCCACACATCTATCATTTTTACAGGATGGTAAAAAAAGAAAACTTTTTTTAATATACTCTGGAAAAATGTTCAATGATGCTTATCGAAAGCTTATGCTGAAAACAGCATCAAATACCTGATGAAAAAAAACCCAAGAAGGCACCCTCATTAGCAGGCTTTTAGGTTTAACCCTTTACCCTCATCATTTTTAATTGCTGCTCTATGAAAGGAGGAACTATGACAATTTGATACACTGAAAGAGGTATTGAGTGATGGGCAGAAAAGCTGCAGGAGTCTGCAGCAAACTGCTGGGCATCTGAGAAAAAAAAAGGTATTTTTCTTCAAAAAAGACACAGGGTGCAAAAAATTCAACAAGTTTTGCATTGTTCCCTTTTATTATTTAGCTTGTTAAGCTAGCTGGACAGAGTCAAATGATCAAGTGAGAAATGATCATCGTACAAAGATGTACGAATACATTGAACTTCCTTGCCCTCCAAATGTCTGAGAAATATATTGAATTTAATAGGACTATAAACGGTATAAACCAAAGAATTCACTTTAAGCCTTATCCTTCTGGATTCTCCTTTAACTTCTCCTAGTCCATTAAAAAGTGCCCCCTCTGGCAAGCTGCACAGGGCTGGAAGAGCAGGAGGGATAATACTTATTTATTAGGATATACCTCCTGGCGGGACATCATCCCATAGTTCAGGGTATGGGTCCCTTCAGGACTCTCTTTTTCACCATGGTTTTGAGGATTATCGCTGCAAAGATGTTTCCTTCCTGATGAACTTCAAAGCAGCAAATACACACCACTATTTACAGCGGGATCCTATCTGCTTTTCAAGTTGTGCCTCTTGAACAGCTCCCTTTACACCCGGCGCAACTGTGATAAACCTAAGCTGCCAAATCCACCCCTTGCACCACTTCTGCAAACACCATTAAGATGAGGATGGCTTAACTGTAACCTTTGGAAATTGCAGATGTTTGGGTAACCTGCAGAGTCCTGAGCATGTACAGAAATGTCCCCTTTGTGTGATCTTTAGCAAATCACTTGTATTCCTGCCCTGGCACTTCTGACCCAATGCTCCCATATGTCTGCACTCATCCGTCTTCTCAGGCTTCTGCAGGGGGGTGGCAGTCCTGGCCAGCATGCCCCTGCATGCCACCACATCAGAAATGAAAAAAAAAAAACCACCAGCTCCTCAGTGGATAGGAACCTGTTGTCTAAGAACAGGCATGAAACCATTCAGTTAACCAAAAAAATGTACATATTCCTGGGCACCCTGTGAGTGCATTACATTCTCGCAAACTGATTTCTCCATGAAGTGCTAATGTGCAACAGAGCGCGCTGTGCCTCATTGGAAAGCTTCATTTATTTGAGAAAGTAAGTACATAGTATAAACTTTTACGTGGCCACATTTTCGAGGCATCCTTCTTTATGTTCACACAACCCCTCTGCGATTCTGTGAGAAAACTGTTTTACAGCAGTGGAAACAAACTGCAGCCAAGTGAATTCCCCACGGCCACACTGGAAATCCCCAGCAAAGCTGGTACCTGAATCCTGAAATTCAGGCTCCCTGTTTCTCATTCAAACTGCCAGATGACACTGCCTCCATCACCCACATACAGGTTAACCAAATACAAGAGAGAAAAATTTTAAATGGGGAAAATGGACTTTTACAGGCACTTCAAAAAGCAAATAGAGGCAGATTCTTATGTCTACAAACGGCTGGCATTTTTCCAAATTAGCACTGGGTTAAAAAATTAAGAAACGTCACACAACTTCTTATTGCAATTGTTTTGTAAAATGGAGTCCTATGAACAAACGTAAATACATGGTGGAGTTCTGGGACTAAAATATCTTGCCTACAAAAGGCTAATTCTGAAAGGGAGGCAAGAGGATTTTGTTTCTCTTGTACTAAAAGGATGAATGTACCCAGGTACCACAGGCCTTTTGACCACTCTGAAAAAATCTGGAGACGTTGCTGTTTCAGTGTTTTGTGGAAATGAAAACTGACTTGAGCCACTACACTTACATGCAATGCTACATGTAAGTCCAGAGTCCTATTTCTGTGCCATTCCTGCTTACAGTAAATCCCATACTTTCCTACAATACACAACCAGATTTGCTTCTTGCAGTTAATAAAATACTCAGAGCCCTTCTCCTTCTGTACAAGAAAAACAATGCATAAATAGGAAAAAATGATGGCTGTAAAACCTGATAGAAACAATGTATAATTTTCATCCTCCCACTACTAATTTTATAGGTTACATTTTCAACCATGTCCCCATAAAAAATATTATACTAATAAACTCTTAGTGTCTTTATTTAATATTTATAGCACTGTGGGAGAACCAAACTACTGGTAAAAGGTAAAAACAGCAATTCAAACAGCTACTTCAGAGTCTAATAAACATATCCCTAGTGATCAAGTTTAAGAGTATACAGTTTAAGAAAATGCTTTGATACAAAAAACTGTTGGAGATAAATGGATGTATGTTAGTTGGTATATGAATGTATATAAAAGTGCATGTCCACACCCTCGGCTTCAGAAAACATTGATTATTCATTAAGTGTTCTCAGAGTAAAAAACAAAAATAATGAATGAGTTAGGAGAATTAATGAACTGCCCCACAGTCTATCATCTGCTGAAAATATTTAGCATGATTTAGCATGTTCTTAATGTTATTTTCTTGCAATTAATGGTACAGAAATCTGCTGCAATTCTACCCATTTTCCATATCTCAGGTCAATGTGAAACATTACATCCAATTTTCCAGTGCATTATTTATGATCTCTGAGCTATGACTGCTAATATTTGTCTTACTGGAATAATAATAAATTACCATAACAATTTACCATATGTAATTATGTTAAACAAAATCTTTCTTTATTTATCTTCTTGTAATCTTCAGTTACAGTGAATCCTCCTATACAGAATATGCAATAATACGACATTCACGACATTCCCAACCTATTATATGCTTGTTAGAAATGACTCCATGTGCTAGTCAACTGGTGACACCTCTGAATCAGCAAACAAGTAGCAATCTATCTCCAGCAGCAAGTAAGACAGATTTCAAATGGCACATAAAAGTATTTTACATTTAAAAGTACATTTTGAATTTCCCTACTTTAAATTCCAAAGCTCAACCGCCTCCATGATCAAATTATCCATGTAGGTTTTGGGCACACACTATTGAACTCCTAACTACCTCATGTCATTTGCAGGCTGTTTTGCTTTCACAAAGCCAGGACTGCCTCCAATAGGTTTTATGGGAAAACTGGCAAGCCTTGTTCACGCACAAGTCATTTATTAAAAAAAATAAAATATTTTTGTGGGCTTGATAGAACTACATGGAAAATTCATCTTTTCATTTCCAGAGCCACCTAAATGCTTTCAACACCTTTTCCAGCTTTATATTCACTTTTAACAGCTCTTGCTTACACAGGGTTTCTGTTTCCACGGCCAGATGAAAAGAAAAGGAACAATACATTTCAACACACTGAAATCGGGATCCTTTAGAAAGTCATTCTGTCACCTGTACAGTCAGCCAGTAGCAATGAGAAGTTGAGAGTACATTAAAAAAAGATCTAAATCCCATTCAAACAAAACAAAACCAGCCCTACAGTAAACAAAACCCAATTCCCAGATACTGCCTGCCTCCTTCGTATTCCCATCAGTGCTGTTTTTCATTTACTGGAAGCCAATTCAACTAAAATACATGTTTTTAAGGAAGAAAAAAAAAAGAAGTATATTTCACTTTTGGTATTGGAATTGGAGGGGAGTACAGACCCCTGGAGAGAAGGACTGTAGAACATGATAGAAAAGATGAATCACTCTGGAAACAGCCAGCCAGCCATTAATTTTCAGCAAGCCAGGAGTTGGTCCAATTAAACCAGGCTCCTTTCTCTACATTAACATGCTTTACTCAGTTTTTTTCTGAAGCTAAAACATCAGCTCGAGACCCCAAAGGCTTTTCTATTTAGGATCAATCAATCTACCTTGCTGCACTGTAAAACATACACTGTCAGCTCTGGGGCTAGCTCAAAAAAGAGCAACAGTGGAAAAATTTGATAAATCGACATGTTCTGGCAGTTAGTAGAGGGATTCTTCCTACACTGTCACTTATTTTTATCTGATTAGAAACAAGTATTAGTAAAGGGAATATTCCCCTCTATTCTCTTCCTGGTATTTAGCATTGGGTTAAGAGGAGTCTTTTCATCCCCAATTTTCTAAATCCAAGCCAGAAGCTTCCTACCACAAAGGCAGAGAGATACTATCCAGATTTCAAAGGGCAGTGAGTTTGAATTGGATTTGCATGATGTGGAACTCACATTCAAGTCTTTTCTTCAGCACAGGAACATGAACCTGCATCTATTAGCGCCCCATGTTAAAGACGTTTTTCACTGCTTTCCACATTTTTACACTCGGGGCTTTACAGTGGGTGTGCAACCTCACCTCTGCATTTCCAGCACCTGCTTTGGCAACGATTGCTTTATTCGGGATTTCATTGCCCATTTGAGATCCCGTCACTCTCCCTCTACCCTACTGAGACATTTCAGAAATGATTAACTAATAAATGAGCCAGGGACTGATGCCAGAGGCCAGTAAGGAGGACACTTAAATGGTCTGAAGTCCCCTGCAAAGCAGCACTCTGAGCTGGGATAACTCAGAGGATTAGCCTTTTCTTCAGTGAACGTCATAGTAACTATGCTGTTGGCTTCCATTCTTGTTCTCAATAGACATCTTTATCCTTGGATAAAAAACCTTTCACAGTAGTTTCAGTGTGACAGTCCTCCTCTGTTCTTAACAGTAAGGTAGACCGAAAGCCACTGGGATGTGCAGCTGATGTTTTAGCTTCGGATTAAAAGGCTAATAAAGAGAAGCTTGGCTTGGGTAATCTTGCAAATACCAACTGCATCACACTTTTTGGCAAAGGCTGAGTTTTTACGGGCAACCATTTTTGTTCTTTGCTCTTTAAATTCCATGCATCTGTAGGATAGTACTGAGATTCACTATGGCACTAATGAGATCATTTTGCAATTAAAGGCTAAGTAGAAACAAACCTCTCACCACTCTACAGGAGAGTTTGGGTTCTCTGATTAAGCAGCAGTAAATAAACCTGTTTCACTCTTGGTCCTGGTGCACAGGCTTTCTATGATTAACTCTCCAAACAAGATGGACTGATTGACCCCATGGATTAATCAATGGGTTTCTCAGCTTCAGAGCAAAGTGCAAGTTGTGGGAGTTACCTGCAGTAGGATGTGTTTTAATTATTATTACTACAGCACAGAGTAAATAAATCCCAAGGCACTTTATTTGGAGGTTTTACCCTTAGCGCTAATGATTTTCACAACGCTCTCATGTTTGTCAAGCACCTACATGGCAAAAGATGTTAAACATCACTATGCATTTCTTGAGGAAAAACGACACATTTTATGGTAGCTTAATGTGATAATTATAAAGGGAGGAGCCTCGCAGGGCAATCTCTAGGTTGCAACAGCTGCTCACCCATCTTACCTGTTGGCAGGAGCATCCCTGGGAGAAGCTATTGGGAGGCTGGGGCTGTATTTGAGAGAAACCCCGGGTGTGCTGCACCGAGCACTTCCTCCCCAGCACTCCCGGGCAGAGCGGAGAGCCTGGTCCTGCTGGTACCAGGAACGTCTCTGCATTCGGAGCACTGGTGGGAAGGAGGCAAGCACACACAACTCCTGCACAACCGCAGCCATCCCTGCCAGCTCCCACCCGCCCCACTGACGGCGACCTGGTGGCCCTGGGGGTTTTTCCTCTCTGTTACAGATCTCTTTTCAACTTGCCAGACTGTATTTGAAAGACACGGGGAGCTGCAGGAAGATTTTAGGGAGGAAAAAAATGTGAATATAAGCCATTTGCAGCCTAGGAAAAGAAGTTGAGAGAGATGCTCCAATCATAAGCCATGTCAGATAGCCTCAGGCTCCTCTCTCCTCACACTCTTCAAAACAAACTCTCAACACCTAGAAACAGACGCTGCACATGTCAGGGGAAAAAAAAATCAGACACACCAGTAAAGACACTGAACACCTCACGGACTTGACTTGCGTGTAAACACTGACAACTTTGGGCTTGACTGTTCTTGTCTTCCTTAGCCTGGCTCAGGAGCAAATGTGCACTGATCCAGGGAGTCAAATCACAATGCAGTAAATGAACAGATGTTTCAGGCAAGAATATTAGAAATGGAGAATTTTGTTATCTGTAAGAATCAAGGCGGGGTAGCATATTTAACTTGCAGCTGCTGTGCACCTCTGCTTGCTTACCTGCACAAAAAGCAGCTGCAGTCCTTACCTTCAGCTGTAGCCTACACAAGTCTTCAGGTTTCAAGAGAAACTAATATTATGTAGAATACACCACTGTTTAGGACCTGGTGGGCTCAACTGCTTTGACGTTTGGACAAATTCAGAGAGTTTTATTTACAGATGGAGGCTCTGGGTTCCATTTCTGGCACTTGGTCAAAGGGAGCAGGAGAAGAAAAAGTGGCCTTGATGCCCAAGTTGCACTTGAGTGGGTAATAAATATTGGGCAAGTGGAGAGATGGCAGAGCTGCATTGCTGCAGAGTGCCACAGCGTCCTGTCCCAGGGCCGGGCTCCCGTGTCCACTGAATTCACAGGAAATTCACCCACGGAGCAGGAAATTAACTGGAAAAGCAAAACCACAATAAAACACAGCTCCACGCTCTCTGGTGTTGGTCATCACTGAATGAAAGCGAACCTCCTGGCCTGCAGCCACCCTTGAACAGGCCATGTCCTGACAACTGCATCCCCGCAGCCACTTATTCCAATGGAGACACAGGAATGAGGTTTACTGTAATATTCCCTTTCCTGTTGCACATTCACTCCCTCTGCCCCTTCTTACTACAGTGGTCTCCAACAGAAAGGCAGCACTCCCCTCGCCTGAAGAATGACCTCAGGATTCAACTAGCAACCTTAAATTTAACAGAGTGCTTTTGGCAGGGCGCAGTACCGTCAATTAAAACAGAGAGAGACTAAAGCCAGTAAATGAGAGAACGTGACAAATGCAGCACAAAGCACTGACGATCCCAGAAGGTATCAAATTTAGTGTTAAAGTAAAGAAACAATAGGGAAGTCCAAGACATTTCAGAGTG
Organism: Gymnogyps californianus; assembly: GCF_018139145.2. Taxonomy (NCBI): domain Eukaryota; kingdom Metazoa; phylum Chordata; class Aves; order Accipitriformes; family Cathartidae; genus Gymnogyps; species Gymnogyps californianus. The sequence continues at coordinate 13,379,951 of NC_059487.1, read as the reverse complement.
TAGTGAATCAAATTAAATTGCCTGAAATTCCACATGGAATACATTTGACAAATTTCTTTCCCCCTCTTCAGCTTTCTGTTTGAGATGAACTGTCGTCTGGCAGCTTCAAACGTCTGGCACAGCTTCAGCTTCAGTTTGCTGGGGCTGAATCCAAACACGAACCTGAACTTTACCAGTTCTGCTCTTTTCGTAAACATACTTGCTGTGGCTGCCAAATGCTTTCCAAAAGCACACAAAACCCAGAATCCAAAAGGAAAACATTGTCTTGCTGCAATAAAATTTGCATTTTACCACCTATTGGTAGCATCCCATGTGCAGAGCCGTCGGCTGGTCAAAGCCCAACTTGCCCGCAATTTCCCCACACATTTTGAAAGGAGACCAGAGAGCGGGGAGGTCCCGTGGGAGGGATGCGTCTCCCACGCACCCGGTACGAGTCCATCCCACGGCGCTGCAGCCCCGGCAGCACCGGTGCCACTTCTTCCCACAGGGCTGCGTGGGCAGCTAATAATACAACAATTAGCAGTAGGATTCCTCAGACGTGCTGGATAAGACAAGCAGTAAAATGTCATTATACACGTGTCCCTGATAGCGAAGACCAGTTTATATCACCCCGGTGAGTAGTCTCAGGAACAAATTCATTTTAAGGTAGGGAACTTCAGGCAGAGGAAGAGACAGATATAAAGAGGGTTATGATCAAATTGCTCCTGAGCGCAGATAGCATTAGCCTTGATATATCAGATTTTTTCCATTTTGCTTTTAAAACAGAACTGTTTTTGCAAAACACTTACAACAATGGCACATTTCTTTGAAGCAGGATGTGATTCTTCACCAGCAGCATCCCACTACCTGTGCAGATTCTCTCTTCCAGAAAACAAATTCTGTCTTCCTCCATTTTAAAGCTTTTTAAAACTACCGAGCTCCATAAACTATCCAACTGCAGAAGGCTAAAACGAGGCCACCTTTAGGCTGAAGAGCAGCAAATGAGAGAGGTGTGTGAATTCTGGCACAAGACACAAAGGCAAGCAGATGCTGTTAGAAAAGCATATTTTATTGTCCAAAAAGCATCGGCCTCATCTCTGACAGCCACATGGAGTTCCACCACTGCCCAAAACAGACAACATCTGGTTCATATAAACTCTGATTTATTGCATGTCTTCTCTCCCCTTGGATTTTAATTATGAGTAGATCTTGTAACTATTATATTTGTATTTGTTTTATCCATCTAGATGTTTTTCTACACGATTAACTACAAACTGAAAGCTCTTTCTAAAAATAGTGCAAAAATATACTTAAAAATACGCATATGGCCTTTATTAAGGAAATCCCTGTACTGAATTTTTAGATGAAGTAAAAGTACCACTGAAACCACTGATTAGCAAGCAAACTTTTACCTGATTTCCTGAATAGGATGAGATTGAAGAAATTGCTTTTCATTACAATAAAACCCCAAAGAAAATAGAGTACAAAACTGACTACTGCTCCTAATGTTAACCAGTATGGTAATGAAAAAAAATCACTCATTATTGCAGCACTTTGACTGCTCCCGGGAGCCATTGGGGGGTGTTGAGCCAGTTTCAATGGTCAGGTGTCAACATTTTAAAGAACCTCTCTAAGGTGGCACTTTCTCAGCAGAAGAGACAGATCCAGACTGTGCCTGAAGAATAAAACATTCTTTCTCCCTTGGGAAAGAATAATACAATCAGGAATGCAATAGTTGGAAGCCTTCATATTTAGAGTTTTTTTGTCTAAGTTGGGTTTTTTTTTCCGATGAAACTCTTGATCTTTCTGGGAATAAGTTGATTTAGAAGTGACTTTTTAATTTGTATGGCTGAATAACTACCACCATAAAAGAACATACAGTGCAATAAATAAATACCGCTTGCAAACTTCAGAACTCTCTGCCACCGCTTCATCCACCAAAACTAATTCTGTAAAAAACAAAGGAAGTGACAAACCCGACCAACCTTTTCCCCCATCTTACAAAAAGACTGAAATCTATTTCTGGAAATGTTGTAACGTTTCTATTAAATGATCGAGTCCCCTGGAAATGTTTAGCGGTCCTACACAAACACCCTCCACGAGGACCAGTAGCCCTTGTCTCTGCAAGCCCAACACACTGACTAGGCAGCTCAGGTCCAAGCACTTATGCAGAAATCTTGTCCTACTCATGGCACAGAATTTCTGGGAATATGATGGAAAACAGAAATTGCCACGGATGTCTGAGCTGCTGAAACTGGAAAGGAAAAAGGGCCGATAGCTGAGTTTCCATCACCCCAGTGTCAGCACACAGCGTGACTTGTGTGCTGAACCCTCCTCTGCACACCAATAAACCCTCGAGGTGGAGTAATACGAATGTGAGAAATATCTTGGCTCTGTATCTGTTTTTTAATTAAAAAGTTTTGCATGTAAACAGATACCTTCTTTTCTTCCAAATCTACACTGACATCCACAACTTCTCATTCTGATGTGACCACTAGAGGAAACATGATTAAAAAATATCATATTCCAGGGAAGTTTTCTTCGTACTGCCCATCATTGTGCTGTCTAGTTCCCTTTCACATCAGCTCAATTGTGAGAGTTTTAAGCTGACATCAAAAAGCCAGGCCATTTGAAGACATAAAAGTCAGCTATGAGGTTGTCATTTTATTATTTATTTATTGATTGATTGGTTGAAAAAGAAACATCGACTGGCTGATACATTTTAAAGGTTAAACGAGCGTGATGAATGATATCAAAGAAAGCCCTATCAAACCTTGATTCCCACTTCTTTTACAAACTACACAGACATCAACAGCCTAAAGATACAACAATCCCAATTTACCGACAGGTACCACAGAGTGATGAAAACACTGGAGCTGGAGACTCATCCTCTCCTTACAGATGCGAAGGGAGCAGTTGGCACCGACCCTAGGAGGACGCTGCGTTGGCTCTTACGTCCTGTTACCAACAGGGGTAGCAGCACTTCAACACTTTCAAGTCATACATTTGCGTTTTTTTCAAGACCAGGCCTCAGTAAGGACTGTCAGCTACCGCTGTCAATAATGTCTAGCTCAACATAAACACTTCGTTAGTAACGTGATGAAATTACACCTTCAGGTTTATTCGAACTACTAAAATCAATCTTTTCACAGAACACGTATGCATTCACTTATACTGCACTGCTATGACCACAAGTTTAATTTTTACTATTTAATTATTCATTGTGGATCAGGTCTCAATTTAAGCAACTATGCAAAGATGAGGAAGAATGGGCACTTGTTTATCTCAGTTCTTTCCAATTAATTCAAGTTGTTCATTAATCACATTACTTTTCTATTATGTGATAAGAAAGAAGAAAAAAACAGCAATCATCCAAACAACAAAAAAGGACTCCCTTTATGGAAAAAGCAGGACATTCTACAAAATCTACTTGCATGAATAGACTCCATTAAACCAATTAATATATTCATGTATAGGGATGGCTCATATTATTGACTCAGCCTACAAGGGAAATTTTTCTTCTTTTTTGCCTTAATGTCTACAATATTATGAGTGAATTGACTTAATAACAGGTTATATGATGGAGATTGGCACAGGTTTCATGAAGAATTTTGCCTGGAAATATGAATACTGTCCTAAATTTCCCTCCCGTTCCATACCTGCAGTGACAATAAATGGTACATCAATCAGCAATTTCATGTCTATTACCAGGTGCTACACCTGAATTAATCAAAACCAAAACTTTCAACCACCCAAAATGTCTACTAAAAGTAACCCTCTTCTGCCTTTCTTTTAATAAAAAACTTGGGAAAAGTTGAAATAAGAAACACGACAAATATTATTCAGTCCATAATTCATACAGTTTTAATGACAATTCTGACCTTTAAAACAAAAAGTATGAACAACTCACACAGACCATTGGGCAAAGAGAAAAGTAACAAGAAAAGCCAGCAAAGAGAAGAGGAACTAACCATGAGGAATCCTCTGTGGCTCCAATATGACAACACTTCTACTCTGTAAAAATAAAATGCCGTCAAAACTTCACTAGCCACTGCCCTCACTTTGTCTGAAGAGACTTCCTATTGCTCACCCAGTTGTTCCTTTGATTACTCTAGTGTCCAAAAGTTTCTGATAAGTAGTCTTGTACTAAGGACATACCACTGTTTGAAATGTGGTTGCCAAAACAGAATATTATTTTCTTTTTCTTGCATGTAAATACTAGCAAGACCCCACACTCTGTCATCTGAATTAGTTACTGAAAATTGTTCAAAAGTGGATACGAACTTCAGTGAGCCCTTCTGATTCATGCTCATTGATATATTACGTCTGTATGAAACATCAGGGTCCTGGGCTTTTAAAGATATCCCGTATTTCACTACCGAAATATGTGGCCTTGATTATTTTTGTGCTCAAGCATAGGTGTCACTTGATGCTCAGTCACTACACTTACATGCACAAGTCAGTTAATTATGCTGCAAATTATTCTACTTAGCCATTTGCCATTGCTCTTGTCTGACTCGAGTGTACAGTTGGCATGGTGAACCCATCTCACAACCAGGTCATTACGCAGAGGATGGGGCAGACATCGAGCTCCACTGAACCCCAACCAGCCACACCACCAGCCCTGAATGAGGATGATTCAGATCTGTATGGTTAACCTTAATGTTTTTCTGAATGTTTATAAAAAATCAAACAAAAATGAGCAAATTTTTTTGTTGAACCTGGCTGCCACAGGCAAGCCCTTCTTCTTTGCAGGACTCTCCCCTGTGAATGCACCTCCCAAAACACCGTGACCTCGGTCCTTAGGTGGTGAAAATGAAGTCATGGAGCTGCACCAGGAGCCCCCACCACTGCAGACGGATGGAAAGGTGGGATGTGCAACAGGGCAAGCAGTGCTGAAGTGCTCTCCTCTGTGTGCATGTGACCAGTACACCTGCATGGCACCTATGTGCAGCATGCTTCGCTTGATAGCTGCTTATTTCCTTGAGCACCAAAGGGATTAAAGCTGTAAAACGAAAAGTGGGGAGGAATGCAACCATCTGGGGAAGAACCCTCCAACCAGTAGTTTCAGAAAGAAAAATATAGGCTGTCGTGTTTAAAACCACTGTCATATGTTTACACAGCCCTCCTCCTTGGGTATTTGTGCTACACAACGCCCCTGTGGAGCGGTGATATTATATGTTAGCTCTCTACCCTGTTATTTCTGGCTGCTTAAGCAGCAAAGGACCAATATCCCGTTCAGCTATGCTCAGTTGGTGCAAGAGAAATCAGTGAGATATCGCTCTGCAGCTCACTTCACACACCTCTCGTCCTTGTGTGGCACTCCTTGTTTTTGACAATGATTGACAACTCGTACCAAACCACTGCATTTGCTATTACTAGGAACTGAATGGATATTTCTTCATGAGCTAACCCTTATCTCGCAAACACTATGAGCTTTAAGGGTAGCAACTTACCCTCTAGAACAGTCTTTCACTTCTAAAACACCTCCTCCCTTCTCCTGTTACTGTTCATGTATCTTTACTGGAAAGCTGAGATTTCTGAGTTACAAAGTAGAGACATCTCAGGCTCTAGCTTATGGAAAAGCCAGACATGGAAACCCGAGAAATGAATAGCCAACCAGCATATTAGCTGGTGTTAGACCATAGTTAATGAGTTGTCAATCATACATAATTTTACATTAAATTTCATTTACATTTAAGTTACAGTGGACTGAGCAGTGGTCTACATATCCATCAACCAGTTTCCAGTGACCATCAATAATTAATAGACTCTGTTCACCCTATGATCTTGTTTCCCAAATCCAGATTGATGTCTACCAGGCAGACTGGCTCTCAAGATAGTATTTCCCCAAAAAGCAATTCACACCTGAAACACAGAGCAGACACACGGCCATCCTTTTAGTGACGGTTTACTTCCTTTGCAAAAGTCACCTCTCTATTTCTGGGTACAGAAAAAGCACTCGAGTCATTTTGATTTAAAAGGGAGCTTCAAACTGAGCAGTGCCAAATATCTCAGACAAGGCAAGAAATCAACTAAGGGAATAATGAATTTTGTTCACCTACTACTCAACAACCCACAGAAAAGCCACAGAAAGTGCTTGTGCCCTCTCCAACCTCTCACTCCAATGCTTGGTGGTGACAGTCTTGAAAATCTTGGTTCCATTTGGCATTATATGCCGTTGTCTGGTTTTCGCATTGATATCTAAAGGGAAGACTGAAGGACAAAGGTCCTCGGCTGGGCCAAATCATACTCATTATGAAGTCACATCACTTGGCAAACAAATGCCGTCACTTCATCTTTTGAAACTCTAGCTGGTCTACCAGGGAACAAAGAAGAGCCAACCAAGCTCTAGCAGGTTTAGGGCTGCTCTAAATAACGAGCATCCAAAGGACTGGTAGGCAACTACACTGCAGCCTCCTGACCAGCGTTTATCGCCATTAGTTGTGAATTTAGGCAGTTTTCTGACACTGTTCGAGTGGCAAATGAGGGCCAAAAGATGATCCAGTCTGCAAAGAATACACTAGGATAAGCAAAGGAGAAAGCAGTAACTCTTATTCTATTGTTACATCCTGCTAGCTCCAAGCCTTAAAACTTAAGTTAAACAATATTTAGTGATTTATTCTGCTTAGCTCTAGATAGATAGAATACTAAAATATTCTCTTCCGTCTTAGCAACAAGGCAGAGTGTGGAGACACGAGGTGAAATCATGTCTGTTTACGCCACCTTTTAATTTAGCTGATTTGGGCTGAAAGGATTGCATTAGAGATTAATTACTCCTTAAGAGGTTTCTTTAAAGCAAGGAATTTAAAAAAATTCTGAAAAGCTTAAGGCCTCCTACTAAACGTGACTATTCTGCTGTGTTTCAGCCCTGGAAAAAAAATAATTATTGAAGCAACAAAACTCTGTTTCTTCTAGTAATGAACAGTAAAAGCTTGTCTGGGGGGAAAAAATGGTGATTAGATTGTGACTGTGCGTCACTTCCAAATGTAAAGCCGTTTTGCTTGAGACAATATTAAGATGCTAGGATGCAAGGTTTGATCATTAATTTTGGCTAACACTACACACTAGTGTTGCTGCAGTCTTAGACTTTTTCTTCTCCCCTGGTTTTAGACAGCCTTAATCATGCTTACAGCTGATTCTAATTGCTGAATCGTATCACTCTCCACCTTCTCTAAAATGCTCGGGGCAAAAGAAATAGTGAAGATTAATGACAGACGTGTAATTAGAAGAAAATGTAAAGATCTTGTGTTAATCATTCAGAAATAATTTGATAAATATGAAATTCTGAAGAGCTCTCAGAGAAAAAGATGATAAAATGAGTACTGTAGCACAAAGCTAAGCAAATTTATATGTACCACACTCCTTGCAACTGGAAAAAGAGAGCTCACGCGAGCACACGCAAGCGTGTGGGTATGCAAGGGAGGCGTTATTAACATAATGGAATTCAGCATGGAAGACCATCTGTTTTAATTGAGCAAGCTTATTCGTACAATGCTTTGCTCCACTAATCTTGTTTAGATTAATGTTAATGTTCTATTAAAAGGTAGTTTATCATCCCACAATACTGAGTTAAAGAGATCACACCCATAGTAATATTCTCAGCTCTTATGGAGGCAGAGAGCTCACTCATTACCAGGCTATTGATCATCTTACAGTGCAACTATTAAGGCTGGGAACCTTGATTAAAAGTAACCAGAGGTCTTTTTTCCAGTGAGGGTAAAGGCACAGATAAACAACTTTTAGTTAATTAATATAAAATACAAAAGAACACAGTCTGCAAAATGATTCTCAATTATGCCTTCGGATAACTACAGGAATGATGCTTTAGCTAATAATACCTTTCAGGTTGTAACAGAGAGAGTAAGTATCAAACTGGGATGGGTTTCTCTGGATTGCTATTTTTTCTTTTCTTCCTGTGACACATCTTCTCACCATAACACTTGATCTGTCCTTAGCCTTTGCTTTTAATGAGAAAGCAGGAAGCTGAGTGCTAGTTGGAAGCACGCCTATCATTAAAAACACAAACACAGGGCAAGTCAAAAAAGTGTAGCAAAGCGCATTTTGTATATGGATCTAAAGTCCCCAAATTGTAGGAGGCATAAGTATACCCTGAAGGTTTAACTTTTTTTTTGCAAATATGGCAGAATCTGAAAATGAACTCTTGCATCCTCCATGGCTGGAGAACACTGTACCTTAATGTTCTGGTTATTATTTTTAGAAGGTTATATTTTTGTAACAAAATTATGTGCCAGCCAAGAAATGAATCATTCCATCATTGTTTGGGGGGGGTTGGGTGTTGGATTAGCAAAATGGATTACAACCAACTACATTTACAATAAAAGTAGGACTATAATCAGAAAAATAAATTCTACACCCGAGTTGGGTCATACTCAGTGACAGAGTGGGTTTTCTTCCTTCAAATACCTAACACTGCTTGTAGAGCTTCATCCCTGCTTCCCTCCTCTCATCTTCACAAATGCCATCTTGATCTGCTTGAGCCCAGCTTCAAGCCCCCAGTGAGGCTCACACCTCCTGGCTGTCCCTTCCACCATGCCGTTTTGTTTCACTGCACATCCCTGGGTCCCCTTTCTCCGCTGCACCAAGAAGCAGCTCAGTGTCTGACCCCTCAAACACTTCTCCCCCCTCTCCCATGCCACCAGAGCCTTGGCATTTGCTCCTCTTGTTCTCAACCAAGTAGCTTTGCCCTTTCTCCCTTGCTGCTCTGTCACTTTGGAAGAGCTCCTGGTGAGCCAGCGGCAACTCTACCTTTACATTTCTCCCCTTAAAACATCTCCTTTGCCAGAGCAGATAAAAAAACCTTGACAGTGGCTAGGCAGCTGGCGTGCTGGATGACTGCCTCTTGTGTGGAAATTGTTGTCTCTTTGTTTCTGAGCCTCACCCCATCTGTCCATCTCAATTCATCAAACGTGTCCCGTCTTACACTGAAATGGCAAACCCACAAGGGCAAGGATCAAGTTTTTTGTGTTTATTTTGTACAGCTCCAAGTACAATAGTGTCTACAACTGCAGCTGCTACATACCACTGCGGTACAAATAAAGTAACAAAAGAAGCAAAAAAAGTAGCCCCTCAGCCCCCCAAATTTCAAGCATGGCTTGAAAGAGTCCACTTAGAATTTTTATTTCCTAAGGGAACATTTTATAATTACATTTTGGACATATGAACAAGGAAGATGAAGGATACCAAGAGAAGATGAAATATATGTGAAGAAATTCTTCACATGCCATTCTAAAAACAATAATCTCACAAAGCAATAATTCAAGTGAGACTTCTTCCCCGAATACCAAAACATGCCAGTCATTCATTAAAATTCAGAAAAGCTTCTTTGTGATACAAAAGCATCACCATTCCCCCTCTCCAAAATCGGGAACCTGAGAAGGAGAAAAGTTAAATGGTTCGTCCAAGAAAACCCAGCTGACAGTTGCCAAACTGCAAAACACTCCAAGCAACATCAGACACTTCTCACACTGGCTATGGAGATGTCGAAAGCTCCCCATTTTAGCCTGGGGTAAGTTTTAAGTTTCTGAATAAAACTAAACCTGAGAGTAGCCCATGCACTGAGCTTTTGAAAATCCCATCTGAGCTGACTCCAAAATACACTAATTATGTGGATTATGTAGGACACAAAGGCATCTTCTCATTAAAGAACCACACTCCGAGGTGAAATCCTCTCTCAAATTGGTGTCACTCCAGTGAAAACGAGACCAGCTGAGGACGCATGTGTATGAGCCACAATTTTTCATGGGAATGTTGGAAGAGACTTAAATGAACCCCTTAATTTGCAGAGTGGAATTGTTAATGCTTCCCTCAGAAAGACACGATGCATTTCTACCTCTAACGAGTGATATACATCTATAGCTAACAAGCCATACAACCTCTGAGCAACTGTTGACAACTTCACAAGGGAGACATGCAAGCCAGAGATTACACTGGAAAAGTTGATAGTGATCAGGGTCACAAATCACTGATTTCCTGAGTATTTGTCAAGCACCCGTTCAGCACTCCAGGCTGTGTCCAACACGCTGAAACTACAAGTGACAAAATAAAATTAAAATACACAGACATCTCCGCCCCCATCTGTTTTCACTGTTTATTGTCCTTTCTGAACAACTTCCCATGCTGAGCACTATCTCCCCAGCCTGGCTGTCCACACACGACCCATCCCTTTTGCAGAACAACTCTGGACTGGGGACGCCAAGGGCTTGCCTCACTGGCTGCTTGTTTTGTGGGGCATTTGACACATTTTGGGGACAGTTACCCTGGCACAGAATGGAGAGCAGCTGGGATCTGGATGGCACAAGGTCCTGCATGAAGTTATAAGGTTGCCTGCCTCCAAGCACTTTGCTTCTTTGCACTGAACCCAAGAGAAGAGAAGTGGGAGAGCGAGCTGGGGAGTGAGAAAACGCTGGGGCAGTGTGAAATTGCATGGGATGTGTGAAAGGACAGGGACAACACTCTTAAAGAATCACAGTTAGCAGACAACTAACTTCCATACGCTATTTTATTCCATCATCAGCTGTATTCAACATTAAGATGTTCCAACCAATTTTTTCTTTAGGCTGAAGTTACGCTGTGCAGCACGTTTTCAGCAAGGTGTGCACATACCTGCCCGTCCTTCTGCTGGGCTCATTACGGGAGAGGAGAAATCACATAGCCTATGACGTAAAACTACTTTTGCACCTTCCCTTAGATTTCCAGGCTACTTCCTACATTTCCCCACACAGAGCAGAGACAAAGCTGCTCCTCCGGAGCCAGCATCTTTGGGGTCGCTCCTCTCTAGTGACAATACTGAATGAGGTGCCTGCAGGCAGACCAGATGAATGCGTGTACCTACATAAAAGGCACAAACCTAAACATCTTGTTCGGTCAATAACGCAATGCAGAATGTGACTGGCATTTTCTTCCTCTCAAGATGGATAAGAAATGCATTCAGGAACCTGTGACTAAGCTGCATGGGCTGTTAGCCGATGCACTGTATCTACACATGACAAATTATGCATTCATCCATTGTTTGAAAGTTTTGAATTCACTGTTGGTGGTAAACTTTTTACTAGAACACACAGATGGTCCTGCCTGATCTTGTTAATGAAAAACTCTCACACAGCTACAAAAACAGACGTGATCATCTGTTTTTCAACATTCTGAAAAAAATCTACAGAGGTGTAAGGTGCTATACAAATGAGAATAATTAGCTTGTGCCATCTGTGGACATTAAAAAAACCAGAGTGTCTGTATTCCTATGTTTTATAATGATAAGCATTATGTCTCCGGCAAAGTACGCACTTAATAACTTTTCAATTTACTGTGACCTTCTACTCCAATTTACTTAAGGAACTATAATACTAGCTGTGCCTTACACCTTTTTCACCTTATAATTAGCAAGTAATAAAAAATGCTATTAAAAAGTAATAAGTCTGAAGCTCTCTGACAATTCACTGATTAATTTTGAAGATTTTAAAGCACGCTGGAACATACTTGGCTAAAACATCAATTTTATCCAGTTCTCAGTACTGCTAACAAGTCTTGGTGCGTGATCAAGTCTCACAGCTCACGTACACATAACAGCAGCAGGAATTGCACCCTAAAATGTTACATGGCTTCATGACAGGATAACACGTCCCAGGTCTTTCCAATCCAAGTTTAGTGGTAAGCTGTATTCTGTCCTTGCACATACAGTGCTGCATGCCTGGAGTCTTCAGGCAGGAAGGGCACAACACTGCAGCAGTTTGGGAATGGATGCCCTTAGTATCTGATGAGGAATAGTTAATATCGATGAGTGCCTTAGAGGGAAAACAGTAAAAACAGTCAGCATCTAGGACTGTGTCATGGTTTAACGCCAGTCAGCAACGAAGCACCACGCAGCCACCTCCCCCTCCCCCCTCCCAGTGGGGTGAGGAGGAAGAAAAAAAAAAAAAAAAAACTCGTGGGTTGAGATAAGAACAGTTTAATAACTAAAGTAAAATAAAATACACTACTACTACTACTACTACTACTAATTGTAATGAAAAGGAATATAACAAAAAAAGAAATAACACCCAAGAAAAGAGAAGTGATGCACAATGCAATTGCTCACCACCTGCTGACTGATGCCCGAGCAGCGATCCGCCTGACTGGCCAACTCCCCCCAATTTATATACTGGGCATGACATTCTATGGTATGGAATATCCCTTGGGCTAGTTGGGGTCAGCTGCCCTGGCTCTGCTCCCTCCCAGCTCCTTGCACACCTGCTTGCTGGCAGAGCATGGGAAACTGAAAAATCCTTGGCTTAAGATAAGCGCTACTTAGCAACAACTAAAACATCAGAGTGTTATCAACATCATTCTCACACTAAATCCAAAACACAGCACTGTACCAGCTACTAAGAAGAGAGTTAAGTCTGTCCCAGCCGAAACCAGGACGTGTAACATCCCCTGGAGACATTTAAACACACTGGGGGTGCAGAACTCATATTCCTCAGCCTCCAGAAAAGGGGGAGTGATCAGGGAGGCTGGTCTTGCAGGCTATACTCGCTTGGTTCTCGCTAGCACCTCTACAGCATGAGAGGAGAGATTATCACTGCAAAAGGAGTCAGGTCATTTGCACGAAAAAATAAAGACCATTTTAAATAGCACTGTACAAGCTCACGCTGGCTGCCCCCAAGCTGGAGACAAGGATAAGAAAGAGGAAACCCAGTGAGGAGGGCTGAGAGCAGAGCCTGCATTACACAGATGTTTCCTGAATACCAGCACCAGGAACACTTGGAGAAGCTGCTCCCCCACTCCACTCCCACCCTCTCTCACAGCAGGCACTGGTGTGAAATATATCCCTCCATGTGCCATTCAGCTCCTCTCTCTGAAGCACGTACTGAAACACTATCATATTAATGATTTTCATTTCATATTAAGTGAAAGATACAGACCAAAATCACCATGCCCCAAACAGCCTGTCACGTAGAGAAGATTAAAATATGTAACGTCTTGTGCTCATGTTGTAATCCTAGCATGAACACCCATAGCTGCAAATATAAAGATACACAGTCCGTACTCTCTTATCTGTTGCATGTTTTAATAACAGTAAAGGTCCATCTCTATTCATATTTGACCTGAAGCCAGGACAACTGTGTGAGGGAACAGGCAGAAGACCTGAAAGCATTTTTTAATTGAGTAGGGCCTGCTCCCAACACAATTTTGTGGTCTCACTCATTTAAAAACCACGCTGTACTTTCTGGTCTTTTTGATTTGTACTTTCTGATTTGAGCTACTGTTATACTGACTCACCTACTGTCTTTAGAAAACATTCATAAATTTACCTATTACAGATGGTTAACATTAAAAGCGTGAATAGGCCAGGCCCAACTTATAACAGCAACTCTTCCTAATCCATTTTCTAACTTTCTTAGGGACACAGGTGACGTTAGTCAGTCTTTGCTGCCAGTCCAAGGACTTGGTATGGTTTCACCTTATAAACCTTGTTTCCTTCAACTGACCCATTTTCATTTCTATTCCTGAAATACTTCCTATTTTCCCTCCTCTGATTGCATTTATTTGTGAGATGCAAACGTATGGCCCTGTTTGTTGAAGGTTTGAGAGTACCTGTCTTTATTATTACTGCTGTGCTCATTTAAGCTGCAGCATCTCCTAATTAATTTATTTTAAAATGTTTTTTCCAGACTCCCACTGGATAGAAAGTAGCATAACTTCACTCTGAGATGACTTCGAAAAGCCTGCATGCATTGCTATCTCCTAAGTGCACTATGAAGTCAAAACAATTCACAACGTCATGTTCATAAAATGGGAAATGATAAGAAAAGAATGAGTTCTGTTATACAAATTACCAGCAATTCAGTGTGGTGCTTTAATGTCATTCCTGTTCTTCAAGGATGTCACTGAATGCACCAGGCAAGTAAAATGCCCATATGAAATTAAGACACTAAAAGTAAATGTTTGCTCCTGTATTGTAAAGAACCTCATAAACGTCAGAGGTTTTTATTTCATGCACACCACAGCTTGTAGAGACACTAGGAAACATTTGGTTCTAATGGGAAACTGATGTTCATTTCGGCACCGTGCTGCCCATTAGTACCCGTCTGAGCGATGCTCTCCTGCAAGTCCGAGCAGCCAGAGACACCCGCCGACCAGGACAGTACAGAAACACAGTTTAGTTTCTATGTTGTTTTAAGTGCCAAAGAGATGAGGAATTCATGTACTACTCAAAAATACTGTGCGGAAAGCCTTGTGTTCCTTAAGACAGGCAAGCATAGGAAATTCTCATTTTAATTAACTGGTAGCTCAAAAGTTTTGCACCACCCTCCTTTTCTACCCTTCTGTGTTTGACAGCTCCCCTCTGGAGCATGCTTGCACAGATTAAAGGTGACAAGTTTGTACTGGCTGGGCAGGAGGCATGGAAGATTTAAGGAAACATGCTCTGGGTGCTCCTGCACTTTACTACTTTTTGTGATCGCTTTTCTGCCCACATTACTGGGCACAAGAGCGGCTGATGCTGTCACTCCAGTCAGAAAAAACTCTACTCGCTGTATTACCACATATAGCTGTAAGTCTCCCTCCTTCTTAAGTCTCCCTCCTTCTTTCCCTCACTTCCACATACTTAATTTCATTCCTGTTTACTCAATAAAGATGTGACTTTGAACGCATAAACAGACAGGAGGCAAGGAGAGCTGAGGAGACATATGCTTGGGGAAAAGCAAAGATCAGCATCAAGGACAGGGTAAAGTGGGTGACTGCAAGTGGAGGGGAAAATGGTGCTGACTGCTGGTGATTCAGCTCGTTACTCCTTTGCTGTTGTGACCTTACATTACATACATTTCCACTCATTCCTAACATTTTGGGGCGTATGAGTATTTTGGGGTGTACCAATTGCATGAAGATGAGCTTGGCTGAATACTATTACCCTGCATTATGACTTAAGCCAGATACTCCTATCATAACAAAAGACCTATGTATATCATGTTTATCATGTTTTTTTGTATCTCCTAATATCAAGCAATGCTGTAAAATCCCAGTGCAAACACACAAGGCCAGAGAGACCAGCATCCCAGCAGTTTCTGCTGAAACACGGGTAACAAATAACTAAGGGCATCGTATCAGAGATGCTCCATTCCCATTACAACACATTACAACAGATGGTGAGCCCCCAGTGACTCAACTTGCTGTAAACCCGGTAACTTCCTTAGGTGATTCAAAGAAGGCTCCATCCTCAAAAATCTGGTTTCAGCTATGAGAAGGGAACATCTGAGCATCTGACCCCAGCCTCCTTTGGAAATGGAGGTTGAGCCCTCCTGGGGAGGAAAGGAGGGAGGAAATGTTCAGGCAGGAGTTCAGCCTGCTCAAAGGCAGACTTCTCTTTCGAAGAGGAACATACACGCTCAAGTGGTATGTTTTTCAGTCTTAGAAATGCTAAAAAGATTTTTGTGTTTGATTTTTGGCTTTAAATGAGTCAAATCAAAATTAAGGGATTTCCATGTGTGATACTGAACACATACACACACACACACACACACACACACACTTTTGCATAAGGGATTTGTGTTTTGTAAATTATACCCTTTAGCCATATCACTAGTCATTAACCTAATTTAAATTTCAATAAGGAGATTCTCTGTTTTTATCATTAAAATTAACTAGCTCCTCACTGCGAAGATACAATCAGGAGAGTGAGGTGAAAGGATATCACCAAGTAAGTCTGATTAAACCCACTTTTTATTCAGCAGCTCCTTGTACTCCCCTACAGTGATACAAAAGCAACTCCCAAGCGACTTCCCCTCACTGACGGATAACGTGTCAAAGTATCCCTTTTGCAGTGTCTCAAAGGCCACTCACTGCCTGCTGTTTCTGCTAACTGCTGTCTGTCATGTACTGCTAAGATTTATAAAGACACTGCTGGGATCATCTCGCAAGTGCCTTTCTACAATGTGTTCAAATGCAGAAGGTCATTCTAGGAATTACCCGTGCAAGTAACAAAGGTAATCCTCGGGAACAAATCTGTTCGCTCACTGTACCAGCCTGTCGGATATCTGTGGTTGTGAAGTTATGTGATCATCAGAAGTTTGCAATCAGAGCGCGCAATGACCCCCTCAACTGCTCACTGTCCCCCCGGCGCTAGGGGATGCAGCTGAAGTCAGGCACAAGAGAAGGGAAAAGCTTTATCTGCCAGGAGCCAATGGGACAGGTTTTTTGTAAAAAAATCGGTAAAGAGATGCTGCCAGATTCAGAAACAATCTGGAACAGGAAAATCCGCATGTGTGGGGAGGCAGAGTTTGGACAGACGAGGTGTCCTCAGGGCTCGGCAGTACCCGGCCAAAGCAAAGAGCCCTCCAGCTCGAAGGCAGCGGCATGGGCCCATGGGGATGTGCTGCAATTTAGGAAGACATTAGCAGACAGGCACTGCCAGGGTACTAAGCAGCAACTGCGCTCCTCTAGCCGAAAGCAGGAATATCAGGCAATGAAATCCCAGCCGTGCTGTTTAACAGGGTTTCAAATATTCATTTGGGAGAATGCTGCAAGTCCTGATGCGAAATGAGCAGGTAAAGTGCAAGCATCCAGATTTAATAAGCTTTTTTTTTTTTTAAAAAAGTTACTGGGGAACTTTATCTAGCCAAATTCTAGCAGAAGAGGCACCGTGAGTGTAACAAATCAAGACAGAGAGAAGTCCATCTCCTCTATCGACTTGTGTCCTCCATTTCTAGATCAGAAGGGGAGAAGCCACAGGACTTCCAAGGCTGATTTGCCTCAGAGCATATTCTTCTGCAATTTTTTCCTTCCAGAAGCAGCTTTAGAGCCAGAGGTCAGCAACAACAGCCAGCAAAGACAAACAAAGTGAGTGTTTAGAGCAAATACAAAGATAAGACTTTTCTAGGGCTTCATCTAGAAAAAACTTCCTCTCTACAAAAGGACATCCCAAAACTAACTGAAGTGCCTCAGATTTTACGGATCCTGATGATGTAGTAGAAACTTAACAGGACTGTATATTTCACAGAAAGCAGGTAAGAAAGGATGTTGAAAAGAAATGTTATTTTAATTGGATTTCTTTGTTCTCTTGTTATCTTCAGCACCTCAACAATGCCTGCAGTACTCAAAATCTTCCGGGACTTAAGAAAGCTCCATTTCTTTGATTCCATTCTCATTTGAAACTTATACGAGAAATATTATTGCTACGTAAGAAAAACCATATGTACAAGAGTATGCAAAGGACACACTACGCTAACTGTTGTAGGGCAAACCTGCTCCACACAACCGGCAACAGATGTAACCCAAGAATTCTAAATTCCAATCAAATGAATCTGAAGATTAATTGCAAAATTCATCAAAGTACTTTGGGGAAAAATGGTAAACTGTACATAAACATTCAGGGACTTTCACAAATTCCCGTAGCCTATAATTAGATTTACTGAATGCTATCAAATCCAAGGCTCCAGTGCAAACATAGACAGTTTTTGTTGTTTTAAGATGCGTACACAGATATGTGAAATGTGTCTAATTACCAACAGTTGTTTTGTTTCCCTGTTTAATTTCAACAGCACAAATCCACTCAGCGCAAGAGTTTCATGTACACTGGAATAATTAACTGCAAAATCTGAATGTCTACAAAGTTAAAAACTAAAATACAAAAATAGAAAATAGTCGTAAGCACTTGACGAAACCATTTTGCCAGCAAACTCAGGGTAGGGATTGTGGTGTCTACACCTCTCATACAATTTATATCCGCATTCATTAAATTCTCATCTTTACTTTTCTCATTACAGAGAACTATAAACAAAAGCCTTTAATCCTGCAATTTCATCCAGGTGAAGAGAACAGTTTGCTTGAAGCCCTTATGGGTTTAGCTAGACTCTGCGCCTGTAACAGCTCTCTGAAGTCTGCAGAAACAAAATAGGTAATTTCTAGTCACAAGATCTTTGGAAAGTGTCACCAATCTCCCCAAAATCCCCAACCCTCTTTTCAGAGGAGGAGTTTTAAAGAAGATTTTGGAAAGCAAATTCACTTTCCCATATGCACCCACAGTACACACACAGCCTGCCTAAATGACAAGGAGACAACAGGGATGTTGCAGTGCAGACCATACCTGTGCTCGACTACGTCTGTGCTTTCCTATCAGAGAGGAATTTAACTTGTCAGCGTTTTCCCTGCAAAACAGATGCTGAATCTACATCCAGAGCTAAAATGATGCAAGACTTGCTGTCTCTCATACACAGTCCACGTCTGCATCCACGTGTTGGAATAAATACATTAGTATTTTTAGTAAATGCACAATTACATATCATTTTAAGACTGAAGTCACAGGATGTTTAAATACACACACCCCAACAGACACTTTAGGAAAAAAATTATAGATAACATTCTTCAGCCTTAACTGTCCTATGCAAAATATTTCCAAACTTGAAGAAAGAATACACTAATCTGTTTGCTAGCTGAAGTAATTCTAGAATTACAGAACACTTTTTATTATTATCGGTACTTGCATGTTTAATTTTAGAAGTGTAAATCATATAATTAAAGCTCTGACATAAGAAGTGATTATGTTCAGATGCAGCTCTCCATGCTATGAGAAAATGCAGAAGGATGATTTCAGATTTCCGTATTTAAAAAAAAATCCACACATTTCAGAAACACACTACAGAATACTGTATCAAACATCGTTTTTCCGCAATTGCACTGGAATAAACCATTGGGCATCATCTTCATGTAGCGGGTTGAGCATTTTAGCTTCCAGTGAGGCTTTCATCAGGTTAACAAGTGAAAAATCAGGCAAACTAAATGCTTTGCGTTTAGTACTGGGTTTGCGTGGCAAGGTTTTGGTAGCGGAGGGGCTACAGGGGTGGCTTCTGTGAGAAGCTGCTAGAAGCTTCCCCTGTGTCCGACGGAGCCAATGCCAGCCGGCTCCAAGACGGACCCGCCGCTGGCTGAGGCCGAGCCCATCGGCGACGGTGGTAGCACCTCTGGGATAACAGATTTAGGAAAGGGAGAAAGTTCCTGCACAGCAGCAGTTGCAGCCGGAGAGAGGAGTGAGAATACATGAGAGAAACAACTCTGCAGACCCCAAGGTCAGTGAAGAAGGAGGGGCAGGAGGTGCTCCAGGCGCCGGAGCAGAGATTCCCCTGCAGCCCGTGGGGAAGACCATGGTGAGGCAGGCTGTCCCCCTGCAGCCCATGGAGGTCCACAGTGGAGCAGATATCCACCTGCAGCCCTGGAGGACCCCATGCTGGAGCAGGGGGATGCCCGAAGGAGGCTGTGACCCCGTGGGAAGCCCGCACTGGAGCAGGCTCCTGGCAGGAGCTGTGGCCCCATGGAGAGAGGAGCCCAGGCTGGAGCAGGTTTGCTGGCAGGGCTTGTGACCCCACGGGGGACCCACGCTGGAGCAGTCTGCTCCTGAAGGACTGCACCCCGTGGAAGGGACCCACGCTGGAGCAGTTCGTGAAGAACTGTAGCCCGTGGGAAGGACTCACGTTGGAGAAGTTCATGGAGGACTGTCTCCCGTGGGAGGGACCCCACGCTGGAGCAGGGGCAGAGTGTGAGGAGTCCTCCCCCTGAGGAGGAAGGAGCAGCAGAGACAACATGTGATGAACTGACCGCAACCCCCATTCCTATCCCCCTGTGCTGCTGCAGGGAGGAGGTAGAGAAAATTGGGAGTAAAGTTAAGCCTGGGAAGAAGGGAGGGGTGGGGGAAGGCGTTTTTTGAGATTTTGTTTTATTTCTCATTATCCTACTCTGATTTGACTGGTAATAAATTTTTTTTTTTTCCCCAAATCGAGTTTGTTTTGCCCGTGACGGTAATTGCTGAGTGATCTCCCTGTCCTTACCTCGACCCATGAGCCTTTCGTTATATTTTCTCTCCCATGTCCAGCTGAGGAGGGAAGTGATAGAACGGCCTTGGTGGGCACCTGGCATCCAGCCAGGGTCAACCCACCACACTTACCTAAGCTCTTTGGTGACTGCTGCACACATAAAATGCATACATATTCACTAAGGCCTGTGCGTTTTGGAGCACATCAGCACACGCGGCAGCAGACTTGTGCATGTGCAATGCCCAGGGCATGTGAGAGCTGTGGCACACGTGCAGATCATTTGTAAGGTGCCGACATTAGATCCAATGCAGCCACCGTGGACATGCTGCCTGGCTGCCCCCAACCAACGTGCATGACATGAGCCAATGTGAGAGCACACTGTCGTGTTTAACCCAGTCAGCAACTCAGCACCACGCAGCCGCTTCCCCACACAGACACACACCAGCAGCAAAACAAGCTGTGATGGGCACAAACCAGTCCAACAGCCTCTCTGGCTTCACCGTGGTCTCAACTAATCCAGATTACTCTGCCTGTGCCATGAGGTAAGGAGGCAGAAATAGACAGCAATCAGAGATCACCTGGCACATAATAACTTGTTACTCCATTATATCGTGCCTCTGGTTTCTGAGACTCCAAACTCAAGAGAGGTGCTTTAAGAAATTTTACACTCCACATGTTACTCGGTGACATTGTCTGGGATTCAGAAGTCAACATATGGATTACAATAATTGAAAGGTGTTAAGGACAAGATTTTTGCCCCCACTCTGTTTCTCTGATGCAGCAATAAGTCCCAAGGACAGTATTTTTCTAAAATTCTAGTTCTAGCATCAGCAGGACTTTCCTGGTGCAGGCACTGGAGAAGACAGTTGCCAAACATGCACCTGAGGTCTCCCTTACAGAGGCCACACTCTGTGGGGAGGGCACTGGCACTGGAACCGGATAGGGCTGTCGGACTGGGTTTGAGCTGCTGGAGAAATTCATGGTAGCACAACAAAGAGGTCCCGGGGCCATATAACGTAGGCTGAGACGCTCTCCAGCCCCCAGAGCAACCCAGGACTGTGAAAAACTACAAATTACTTTTAGCCATTATAGTCATAATAAAATTCTTCCATACGAGATCTCTGTCTTCCACGGGAGTATGACTAAATCTCCTCTCTATTGGTGTCCTGGTTTCGGCTAGGACAGAGTTGATTTTCTTCCTAGTAGCTGGTATAGCGCAGCGTTTTGGATTTAGTAGGAAAATAATGTTGATAACACACTGATGTTTTTAGTTGTTGCTAAGTAGTGTTTATACTAAGTCAAGGATTTTTCAGTTTCTCATGGCCAGCCAGCAAGAAGGCTGGAGGGGCACAAGAAGCTGGGAGGGGACACAGCCAGGGCAGCTGACCCAAACTGGCCAAAGAGCTATTCCATACCATATGACATCATGCCCAGTATATAAACTGGGGGAGTTGGCTGGGAGGGGCGGATCGTGGCTCGGGAACTAACTGGGCATCAGTCGGCGGGTGGTGAGCAATTGCATTGTGCATCACTTGCTTTGTATAGTCTGATTCTTTTAATATTACTATTGTCATATTATTATTATTATCATCATTATTTTTCATTCCTTTCTGTCCTATTAAACTGTCTTTACCTCAGCCTACGAGGTTTTTTTCTGATTCTCTCACCCATCCCACTGGGTGGGGGGAGTGAGCGAGCGGCTGCGTGGTGCTTAGTTGCCGGCTGGGGTTAAACCACGACAACTGGCAAACAGGTTTAACTGCCAGACAATTTCTACTGCTTTCTTTTGCTTGTCTTTTCCCTTTACTGAAAAGAATCAGTATTGCCAAGTTGAAGTAAACTGATAGCTACACAAGATAATTTTTCATAAAACACTTATAATTTCATATTGCATTAATAGGCTTAACATAATCTCTTAGACTTTGTTGGAAATTAGACCCTAAGGGAATTAGAAGCCTAACTCACCTTGACTTTCCATTGTATTTTGAGTCTAATGGGCTTAGCATCTTTTGAAAATTCTGGCTTTAATTATTTGTTACATTAGTTCTTGAAGTTACAGCTGAGTAATAAAAGTGAATAAAAACCTGCTTATCCCACTTTCTAGGCAGGGTAACAACATTGCAAGCGCATCAGCTGAACCTCTTCTAGAGAAGCACTTCGGCCTCTCCAGTTTCCAGGTTCCAGGAAGTCAAATGCTTGGAGCATCCTGAAATCCAACAAGCCAAAGAGCAGAAGCAGTGAAGTTAACTTGCACCCCACGAACTCAGTTTGAACAATGGGCAAACTGGCATATCCACTAACCTCTGTAACATGGAGATGACTTTGTAAGTAATCTGTTTAATAAGCAAAACTAATTTTCTAATCAGACTACAATAATAAGCCTGCCCCCCCCCCCCCCCCGGCTCTACTTCTCTATTCACAGCCTATCTAGATCCATGACAAAGGATACTTCTATACTTTGTAAAGTAACTTAATCCTGTGCTCCATATATTATTCCATTGTCCTAGACTCTGGGTGTCCTTCTAAGAAATCTTCATGTTCAAATTGTGCTTTGCATGGAACCGGAGCTACCTGTCAGCAGAACTGGTATCCAAATCTCAGAATCTGTGTATGCAGGAAGGCCATGACTCAACATCTCAAGAGGAAAACAAGCAGTACAATGCAATCAGCTGGCATCCATGCATGAATTAATGGTCTGTAATTTTTGAATTACATACATTAATGCCTACAGTACTATGAACACTATGGCCAACAGTAATCACTTCCTGGGCTTTTCTCAGAACTGCTTACTAACCTCCTTCATGGTCTTTTTGCTGTTTGTGTAGTTCCTTTGACACTGAAAAGATTCATTTTTTAAAAAGAATGAAAACAGTATGTGCCACTAACTTCTTGCTGCTGTACACTTGCAAACGCACAAACTGCAAAAATCAATGAGCTGCATGATTCTCTTTGCTTATGGTGCTTTTACATCTTGCACAGCTTCTGTCACGGCTCAGCATCCAGCCTGCCTAAAGGTCACAATGCTAAGATACTTGGAGGAACAGAGAGGAAGAAAGGGCAGTCTGTAATCATGGCATGTCTCTCAGAGATCTACAGTCCCCTCCAGTGCTAGTGGGGATGGAAAAGAAAGCTTTCTAGCCAGGTCTCTTCCACTGTCACTGAAATACTTTCATTAAATCTGCACTGGATTTATACTTGCATCTAGATTTAAAGGGGAATATGGCATGACTAGGAGAATGAAGATAATCAGGTGCTATTCCACAGATATCTGCAGAAGTTTAACAGGTTTCCATCTACCCTACTGCCTACAAACTTCGCTATACACATGTGATTTCAGATCTGCCCATTACCACACACTTTCTGCCAAGCACAAAAGACTGGCATTTATTTATCACTATTAGCAGGACACCAGGACTGGGCTTTAATTCAGTATAACCAACATTGTTTTTCTACTCCTTCTCCTGACAGCAATTTCAAAGACAGTCAAAATGAGACTGGATCCCAGAGTGGTAGGTGAGGTATAGGTACATCATGAAAAGCTTTGTAAGAAACATTATGGGGTTGTCTCCAATTTTTTTTCACAAATAATGGCAAAGCTATATGTTAAACCGTTTCTAAACAGATGGGATGTAGGGTGAAAGACAGGAAGGTTTGTATTGTAGATGAGAACTGGACATAGGATGTTACGTGACTTACACCTTCTTCCTCTGCATTCCTGATTTGTTAAACTAAACATTAGGATAGGGATCAGGTTGCAAAAATTGATACTGGGATAAAATATTTCCCTACTTCATCCACCCAGTGAGAGCCAGGCTGGATCAGCAGGGACTGAAAGCTGGTGCTGGGTTAGTCCCCTTTGACAGTGGCTGCCAATGTGGAATTACAGCTGGCTCTGACGGGCGGGCTTCCAAGCTCGGCTGGAACTAACTGGCAACTTTGCAGGCAGTTTCATTTGCTCATAAAGTGCTAAGCAGAGAAATAATATGAATCAACTATACATAAATGAGGTGGTTTGTAACCAAAAAGGAGAAATAAAAAGAAGAATACACTCAAAGGTGTCTGCTCCTTTGGGTTATTACAGCAAATAGCCAGGGCACATATCCATACATGCAGCTGGAGTCTAATTTCAGTCTTGTCTTAAATAGTAGCACATTCATGGATTTCACTGGCATTATTCCCAATTTACATTCCTTTAAACTGTTCCATCTCCATTCCCTGCTTCCCTCCAGGAGCAGAGTTCCCACAGGTTCAGGGCTCCAGAAATCCCTACAGAGGCTACATTTCTTGGTCAGTCCAGTCTCTACACTTGGGAAAATGGATACTCGCCTAAAGCACAGGCTATGATCCACACATATCACAGCCCCAGGGCAGAGCTACTTTTACAGAGGGGAGGAGAGGAAAGAACATATTTGCCCCTAAAGCTGGCAATTTAAAGCAGTCTCTCTGTTGATAGATGGTCTATCTTTTTACAGAAGCAGTGCTACAAGACCAAGGTGAAACACATTTGTGGAATGCTTTAGAATTATCCGTATTAGAAAGCACCTCTCTATATAAATTATTGCTATTATTATTAGCCTCTAAAGTAGGTTTCATCCTGCAGAGATGCTACCTTAATAAATCTGAAGATGATTTTAAAATGTAAACAGTTTGTTGGAATATTCAGCATTCAAAGTCTTCCTCTGATTGCTGGAAAGGTATGAGTCCAGGAGAAATCTTAAAGCTGTAATGAAAGCAAGTTAACTTTATACCTCTTCCCAGTCTTATTGCTATCCATGGCACAACTATTAACTTGGGGGCCTAGATTTGTTTCCATTACAATATGTATTACTGCATGAGGACATCAGACTTTGTATGCTCTATATGTTTTCTGAATCACGGCAACGGGGTGCCCTGCACTGAGCTTATCAGTATTCTCTTATTTGTTTGGCTGGCCCATGCGCTCCCCTGTTTGCAGCCTGAGTAACCTTTATGGAAGCATGGAACGGTCAGCTCGTTAACATATAAAATACTGAGAAGGTCAAAGTGTGTCCTAGATGATCACATTTCACATTAAAATTCAAATACATCACTGTTATCATGTATTGTAATGAGAACGTGCAACAGCACAGAACAGTGTTTTTGTGACAAAGGTATAATCATTTTCCTATATTCTGTGAAATGTGAAATCTTCTAGCCATACTTTCAGAATATGACATTTTAAATAGCAATCCTACTTCCAGAGGCATCTGATTTCCACACTAACCAAAATGAGGCCTTTTACATTTGCATTTTCTATTGGGAATATTCCCACTGGGTGCTTCTGTCACCAACTTGCAGGTGAAAAGCGAATGTTACATATTTAACTTGTTCTGGGTAACATTTTAGGGAGTCAAAACAAATACTTGAAAATGTGTGTCAGAGAATTTTCCTTAAATTGCATGCCAGAAACAAACAATATCTTTTGTACCACTATCGCACCCCATACCACTGGGTAAGGGGAGCTCTTATCTGGGGGACAGCGCAAAGGTAGAGCAAAAAGTCAGTCCTGTCCTACTGAATATAAAATTAAGAGAACAGACTGCAGATGGGCAGGGAGACACGGATAAGGGAGGAGGCTTGAAAAAGGGGACATATTTGATCAGTATTTTTTTTTCTTAATTCTTATAAAAGGACAATACAAAAGTGCTTTTTTTTCATTCTTAAATTCCATATTTTCATGTTCTCTCTATTATCATCACATATTTATGTACTGGCTTCCATGTCTGTCTGGTTACTTTGCCTGTAAACTCACAATAGGTCAGATCTCCTGAGAGAATAAATTTCATTGATCCTAATACATACAGTTATGAATATAGTTTTTAGTGATATTGGCATCAGAGAACACCTGTTTACTTTGAGTTAATAAAGATTAATATTTTATCTTCTGTCTAGCTAAAACACCCACCTATATGAAGCATTTTGCTTCAGTTGTAAAGATGAAATCTTTAAGCAACATAATATTAAGCACATACCAAATTTTTGACAGGGTTGTATCAGGGTAATATATGATTAAGACTGACTGTTTTGCTTCACAGTCAATCCCATCTCAACATCCTGAAATAACTCAGGAGTGTATGATACGCATACACATAGCCATACAGTGGTATGCTTATACAGACCGATCAGTGTGGCATCATGGACACCTTCCGGTGATGTAAAGAAAAGTGGAGTCATATTTGGAACTTTCCTCCAACTCTTTATTTTAACAATAACTATGGCACAAGGCAACTGAGGGCAGACAGGCAACTGTTGTTGGCCTCACTGACCCATTTTCTCTCAAGCGGTCATTGCTAGGCTTATGGAGAATTCTATTAATTCCTCCAAGCAGACACCCATCATTAATACGGGCAATCTGGATGCACAATTTCAAAGCCTTAAATTCCTGCTCTCAGAAAACACGTCTGTTTTGATCCTTCTATGCAGCCAACCAGTAAAAATGTTGCACATATTTTCTGCACCTATCCAAAGAAATTTATCTTTCACACCCTACTTCATGCCATATGTTGGAAGCTGAAAGAATGAAGGATTTAGCTGTCAGTCTCTGAAGGCAGTACAGGCCCTCTTCCAACTGCACACAGCGTCAGATCTGAAAGTATGACATTTCACTTTAGCTTCTGTCAGCACTATCTGCAGTGTATCACTGGTGCACTGTTGAAAATATTCTTGATAGGCAGCTCATATGCGCTGGATAAAGTGCTCATTAATCTTGCCTTTAAAGTACTGAGAAGTTGGGTGGTAAAATTCTTAAGTGAATGTGCTCGGCTCCAGCACGGAATGGATGTTCCCACTGTATTTCCCAGCCAACAAAGGGAGTCTTCAAAAAGCCGCCTGTGAAGTTATTTCAGCTCTGTTTGTTTGCTTTAGGTATGTTGGTTTTCCTTACAGAAAATCTCCTTCCTCCCAGTCGGTTTTGTGTTGGCAGCGGGGCACAGCCACTGCAGCGACACGAGTGATACAGCAGAGCAAAAGCCCCAGTCGGGTACCAGCTGGGGAAGGGTTTGACCATTCCCGCACCCCTCTGCAGCACACCCGTGGCTGGTCACGGGCCTTACAATACAACTCTGGCTTGCAACAAACAGAATTAATCCTCTCACCTGCACAGGGGAAGTAAATTTTGAAAGAACGCTTTTGAACCACCTCAAGAAATAAATGCATGGGGTGATTTTTACAACTGCTCTTCCCCCCATGCTCGAATATTTTGGTATTTAGCAGGAATAGTTCAGTCTGCAAGAACCTGGTTCTCTGACAAATATTTTAAAAATGTTTCCACAAAACAAGACCACTTCATGAAACATTTAATGAAAATATGGATTTTTGCTTGTTTTTAATCCCTTCCCTATTAATAAAAGATTGTTTCTTTAAAAGATTCACTATTTATTTTTCTCCCTCTGCAACCTAATACCGTAGAAACAGACAGTAGGTTAGGCATTTGCCAACAGCAACAAGAAAACAATAAAATGAAACAGAATAATATTTTTTAGCCCTCCTCCCGCACCTAAAACTCCCTGGGCAGAAAATGTATGATACGAAATTCATTTTGACAAGGGACTATCAATCACTTCTGGTGATGACCCTCTAATTTGTTATTACTGTTAAACTATTTTATGCTTATATGACTGTTCATATAAGAGAACCTGGCTTCATAGCAGAACACACTAAATACTTCACTAATAGCTGAAATGCTGCATTTCATAATAAAGTCGAACTCATGTTTTGGATGGAGTCTTCCAGTGTAATTCTATTAGCATTAAAAAGCCAAAGAGGAAAACAACATCTCAAAGAGACCAACCACTCACTTTCGAGACAGATTTATACTGTAAGCAATACTCAAAATAATTGAATGCCATTTATTTTACCTTTATCAATCTTTATAGTCTGCAAATATTCCTACACTAGGTAGATATGCTGGTTAAATCCTGCTTGGATTGCCCATGCCCACTTACCAAGCACCACACTAGACGATGACATTAACCTGCAATGATCAGCTACAGTAGAGCCTGCTGAAGCCTCAGAGCCTTTTAATTTCAAACCAAGCTGGTAGGAAAGTGGCTGCACCAACTCCATGTCTACCTGAGGTCCTGCAGGAGAGATGCAGAAAGATGTTCTTTGATTCATTCACACGAAAGTATGAATGAATCAAAGAACTTACCCAGAAATGTTCCTCAGACTCCATTCACACTTGCGAAACAGAAGCACAGGCTCAGCATCCCACTCTCACTAATGCCCATGCCTTATTTTCCCATGGTAAAGCAAGTTTTGGTCTACAGTCTGACTGTCCATGTTTATTAACATGTAAAAATGTCTACACCATGATTTCATATGCATGTAAAATCCTAAACCACGTACACTTTACCAGGGGACCTCTCTCAGTAATAACATTCAGCCACAAACTCTAACAGCTTAGTGTTAACTACCCTCTGCCAATATCTTACCATATATATCCTTCACAACCCATCTGCTTTGGAAAAATCTGGCAGAGGAGAAGTTCTGGCAGTGCCTATGAGCTATGCCCTACAGCACACGGAAGATACGGGGAATAAGTTGCAGACAGCAGGTTCTCCAACAAAAATGTCCTGTCCCCCCGTGCAAGCTGACTGACAGCTCAAGCCTTGTAGCTGTGCTGTGGCTGTACCAGGAGAAAAATGATCTCCAAGTCTTTGCTGAAAAACACCCTGTTCCTATCTTCCCTTAACAATTTCCAGGTCCCAAGACCATATGGCAAGAATAATCAGTGGGCTACTAATGGTGTTGAAAGTGCATTAGTAAAAGGGGAAGCATGCATGCCAGAAACACGCCTCCCTTGAGAATCCCACTGCAGGAAATTTAGAAATGAGCCACAGAGACCCCAAATCCTACTAGCTTGAGAAAGAAGGCACCTAAGGTCTGAAAACGACCACCTGCTCAGTGAAACTCCTCAGGATGCAGCTTTGCCATACTTATCAGCTGGCTGGGATCACAGGGAAGGAAGCATGGCGTTTCAGGAATACCAACCAGCCAGGACCACACTGGTTAGAAAGAACACTTTAAGCAACAGAAAACATCTGCTAAGTCAATGTCTAACTATCACCCAAGTGACAATACTTGTATTTTCTGCCGTGCCCCAGGATGCAACAGGCTCAGACCAACCCGTGTGTGGCACATGAGAAGCAAAGAGTGAGACCTCACAACACATCTGCCTGCTGACTTATTAAGTCCATAGAATGTCTCCAATTGGAGTTTTGAACAAATAAGGCTTGACTTAGCCCTAGAGAAAGTAGTAAGAAACTTGTACAAAATGCCTTTAAGTAAAACCTGTTGAAGCTTTAGACCTCCACATTAAGTCTTCAAACACTCCATCTTACAAAGGTCAAGCATCCAAACAACAATTTGACTGATGTACAAATTTAATGACAGATGCTTGCGTACACTCAGTGTGTGCGTGCCAGAACAATTGTTCTGTGCATCAAACTGCCGTTCGCACAAAGAGATTCCCTGAAATGATCACAGCCTATAGATGCACAGCTGTGCAGGGATTTCTACCTGCAAATTTGCACACATACCTTATCAAAAAGCAGAGCTTAAATAAACGTGCTCAGCAGATAATGCTTTGCCCATGGCGTCTAGTTTTGGTTCTACCCAAACAGTGGGCTACATAGAGAGGGGGGTAACAAGACAGATCTTACCCCGAAAGGACAAAACAGCAGGAGATTATTGAGGAGTTCTTTAGAAAGGCACCTATATGGTACGTGCATACCTGGTGGGTCTAACTTGCCTGAGACAATTTAATTGTACCACACAAAATAAACAGCTCGCTCTGCCATGTCAAAGCGTGTAGCTTCCCTTATCAGCACCTAAGCCATTTTCGGTGAAGCAGAACTGAAGTGTTTATGTGAAAGCTGCTTATGTGGCCAGCCACTTGAGAGTTCTCACTTTAAAGTACCATGAAATAGGCACACTATTATGGGAATTAGGGACATTTCTCAACAGAGGGCCAGCTGGCAATCACAGGGAGACCCGGCTTCATCTTGAATGTGATTTTGCACATCTCGCCCTGACCCACCGCACATCTGGATAAACCCAGAGCATGCTGAAGGTTTACCTCCAGACGTAAACTTTTCTCTGTAAAGACTGTAAGAGACTCCTGGCAGTGCCTTCGAAAGCGAGAGCCCTGCAGGCAGGGACGTCGGAGCAATCTCGGGATGCTGGGGAATGTTTCATGAAGCTGTACTTGATACTGTCTTATGTTTTTGATTCACTACTATTTTACTTAGTAGACACATTTGGAAGTGTTAGAGTTTCCTCTGTGAAATTTAACTCACAGAGAAGGCTCTCTTCTGACACATTACAAATTTCAATCAAAAAGTTATAACTTGCTGGAAGTGCCACGTACAATTTCCTATTAACCTTCCAGTGGCTACCATCACGATACGTTATATAGGAGATTCGGTTACATTTATTTCCCTGAGGAAGTATTCATACTACTACAATAGGTAAAGCTGGCTTGAAAAATTCTGAAAGATCCTGAAGTGTAAATGTCCCGTGATAAAGTTGCCATGAAGCACTTTGACTTCACTGAAACAAAACCTTACAGAAGGAATATTTAAATATTTCCAGTTGAAATTTTTCAGACACACAATCGCATGAGAAATTTCCATTCCTTTTTTTGGGGTGAAATTTCAAAATTTCTCCCACAATGGATACTTCCAATTTTACTGTGCTTCTGCTTGAGGCTCAGTCTGCCCTCAATTCAGTGGGAATACTGAAATCCAGTATATTCATATTAATAAATCTGTCTGTATGTTAGAAAATGTGTATTAGCAATGGCAATTTCCACCTCAGTACACACCTACTGACAAAAGACAGTTTCCCAGTTCTTTCCAGTCACCCGGCTACACAGCCACTGAGTAAATAAGGAAAAATGTCTCAGTATCTTGGAGGAGGCAAAAACTCTCCTAAGTTTTTCAGTATTTGCACCCTCCCCATGCCGAAGTCAGCATGCACAAAGGCAGCTGGACTGGCACATGGGGCACCAAGCAAGGACCATCTTTCCAGCTCTGCCAGTGACCTGGCCCACGGCACCAGGTGAACCACTTCTCTCTCAGTCTCCCACCCTAAGGATATCGATGTTTTCCTTACGAAATGTTAGGAGATCTGGGGTTGAGGGGTGATCCCATCTACATTCCAGGCGTTCCTGTGATTGTGAGACAGCTTAAAACATCTTGATGACATCTCCACTACAACATCCCAGCAGCTGTAAGAGTTTAGCCAGAGGCAGCATGGACCTTTAGCAGAGGAGGCTTGGGTATTTATCCCTCTCTAAACTCTGCCGTGCTCCAGCTAAACCAGCTACTATCTTGTTTTTCGCAAATCTAGCAGTGAATACAGTACAGACTCACTATTTAGAATGTTTGGCATTATTTGTCATTTCTGTTGTGTTTCATATGAATTTCTTTCCAGAATGTGGTGGATATATTAATGATGGGGAAAGCTGCTGTTTTAACAGCAATACAGTACCCCAATAACGCTTTCGTTTCCAAGTATTTTCATCTCAAGACTACAATTTCAGGCAATTAGGCATTTCACCATCCCTGGGAAACAAGTAATTATTGTCACTTCCATCTAACAGACTGAGGATCTGGCAAACACCAGTTGTTGACTAAAACAGGAACTGGAAATGGGATGTTAGGAGTTGCTGCACAGGATCAAACCTGGGAGCCATCTCTCCCAGCACGCTGCACCCTACCCAGGCCAGAAGAAGACAAGGGGGAAGACAGTGGGAAAACTGGGCAATTTATCCTGAGCCCAAGAACTGCAGATTAGCTCAGTTCCAAGCAGTTTCAAGCTGTCTTTTATTTATCAAGTATGGTATTTTGAAGCTGTGAATGTATTTCAGCCATTTAAATGCCATATTTCCCGTTGAAGATCCTCAGTAAATTCTTCGTGTCAGTGACATCTTGTGGCAGTGAACTCTTTGCTACAGTGTATGGCAAACGCCAGCACGAGAGGGACAGGCAGAAATCCTGACTGCTGGCCCCTCATGTACCTGTTTGGCCCAGTGCAAAGCTAAACCCTGAGCAGTCAGAGTTTATAACCCCTTTCAGGCTATAACCCTTTATACAAAGGGCTATCCAAGTGAAAATATATAGGGTTATACTAAACCCAGAAACTATACATGATTTCTCAAATTTCTTGTCCTTTGTACCGCTTGAATGCTTGGGCTTCTGAAGTCCATATGAATCATACCAAGAGCTTCCCAGCTCAGTATGCAAATCTGGCATAAAATACATTTAAACAAATTGTTTGAGTTCATAAGGACTCAAATAATTTTGTTTTCTCTTTTTCTCATTCTTTCTTTTGTAGAATAAAAAGGGATTAGTGCATGTCCAGCTATCTAAACTCAGCCCTTTTAGGAAAAAATGTTGACAAAGGAGAATGTGTATTTTTATAGCTCTGAAATCCATGCAGAAAATAAGTACTTCTAAGATAAATACCGCAGCTTCATAACTTCAAAAAGTATTTGATGAAACAAAATCAATTTTCTTTAGCTGCATTTCATTTCCTTCTGTTCTAATACTTTCTTTTTTAGACTTTCTTCTGTCATTTTATGTTGTTGGTCTAGTGAGTACAAAAAAACCCACTGAAAAGCCTATGGCTTGATACACAGTCTGCTTAAGCAAGTGGGAATCTTCTTTACTCTCAGCAAATCTGAGGTCAAGCCCTTTGATAGCCTTAAACAGAAGGGTATTTTTGCATTATGGTTGTTTCGCAAATACTCGCAATGTTCAGCTTATTTACACATCTTTGCACGTATCAGCACTTGCTGTCAGTGGGAATTCTGTATCTCAGTACTGTTATTAAGCTAACTTCCATACAGGTTACTTGCATGGGATTTTAAAAGTTGGGGGAAAGAAGGATCCTGGAAGGAGAGAAGCAAGGGAAGCATGGCAAACTAGAACTAGGTAATTAGGTACGTTCAGATTGCTAAAAGGTCACAATAAATGACATGTATCCGAAATATGTAGGTGTTTTCATCTTACTGAATGCAGAGTCTTGCGTTGTAAAGTACAAAAGACAGAAAACAACCAGCCTTTTACGGCCTGAGGAGAAAACGTGTAGGAGAGGCAGAAATCTTAATGGGCAAACGGCAAGGCATTAGGTAATTCCGAGTACCTCTCAGTCTCTTTCGTTTGGAAAATTATCTGAATGGTCTGCTCAGTGTCTAACACAGATTTCAGGCACTGGAAATCCCACTACTATATGCTACAGCAAGACATTTAAAGATGTTCATTTCTCACTGCAGTCGTGTCTCAAAGCAAACAGGGAATGTTCTGGAAAAAACACTGGACAAAACCAAAATTTTTGTCAATTGCTATTTAAACATTTGTTCAGCCTCCTGCCTACTCTCCCGATAATTGTTTCCCATTTAGATAAGTAATTAAAAAGCAATTGTGCTATTTTACATGTGTTACCATCAATTTTCTTTTCCACTGCATATCTGAAAAAATGCAAAATGAAAGCACTTGAGCCTGGATTTACACAGTCTAAATTCCACTTGAGTTCCTGCACCTAATGTTTCCAATTAGCAAGGTATCTCTGCAGACCCAGCAACCAGGAATCAGGAGCTGAAAAGCCCGAAGTCATCTGAACCTGGGCCTCCTTGCACCTTGCTGCAAAAGCACACCCTTACCTGTGTGAGGGCTGGAATCAGCAGAAGGGTTTCTGAGCTGGGGCGTTGCTTCCATACACCATTTCAGTCAAGGTTAGTTTGTTGACTGGATTTAAAGACAGGTTATTGATGATTTATGTCATAAACAGGGGTAGCATCTATCCATAACCTCATTCAGAACTTCCCTCCGGCATTCATGTAATGCTCAGCCCTTCAACTGACTCAAAGAAGGCTACACTAAACAGTTGTAAAATACGGCTTTAGTAAGGACTCTTGCTGAAGAAAACCTTAAGAATGGAACTTTTCCTACGAGGAACAGATATCTGAACTAGATAAGGAAGGGTTTCTGAGTACTGAGGGAAGTGTCTGATCTGTACTTATCAGCAAACATGAAGGAATGTAATCTATCCCCTGAAGGGTTCCTAGTTCACAATAGGCTGAAGATGAAATGTTCGTAACAGAAATCTGGCAGTCCCATGCCTTCAGAAAGCCAAAATTCTGTAGAAGTTTGTCACTAAGAACTGGGTTCGTTTCCATGCCAGATTATGTCTGTTTTGCATGCTCTCGTTCTTAAATAATATGGCACCAATTGTAAAAGCCACATACCTTCATGTCTGGGTGACAGCCCTCCATATTTGTACTAACCACGGTTACTAAAACAAGATGGGCTGTTGATTTCTGTGGCCTTTGGAAATGCATTTTGTAACATCAGCACGGAGAGAACATAAGCAAGAAGTTAGGTTGTCTGCAAACAGCATGAACCAGAGCAACGCCAGGAATGTCCTAGAGCAAGGAACCTGTGCGTACACTGCCTGCTGGGAGAACACTAATAAATGCGTTAACTCTTCTTTTCTTACTCATTTTGATCAAGAGGGACACAGCAAGGATGGCATTTCATTTGCTCACAGACAATAGTCAAGATTTGACCAGTGCATCAACGTCAAAGACAAACACAAAGCACACACGTAATGGAGAGAAAAGCAGTGTCATCTCCTGAAGATTGCTGAATCCCGTGAAGTCACCTGCGAAGCCTTCCACGGACAACTCAGACTCCACAGTCAATGCAAGTGTGTTGGATTGGCTCAGTCATCTTCAAGGCGGCAAATCACTGTAATTCCCTGCCAAGGCAAAACAATTTCAAACGCACTTTCTGAAAGTTAGGCACCTAAGCACAAGTGGCCTTATTTCCAACAGTAGCAAGCATTGAGACTCTCAAAAAGATGAATGGAAGCTCTGATTGCTCACCACTGCTGACAATCAGGTGGCTTGTAGTTAAGTGTCTACATCTGCAAAAGAAAAAAGCTGGCTCAAAGGCTTCATTTTTACTGCAAGTGCAAGCTGGGGTATTTGAGTGCAGACAACAGTCTGAATGCCTTCCTTGCAAAGTCTTGCAACCTCCCGCAAAAAATACTAAAAGCATCGCCTGGGTAATGCTCCTATTCGCAATTTGCAGTTGTACCTTCCTAAATATTTTAAAAGTTTGACATCAGTTCTAGGCATAGGTACCCAAGAAACGTGTGCCTTCCGTGCTGCAGGTTCCCATGGGATCCTGGCACCAGGCAACTCTGTACTTACGCTGAAGGAAATACTGCTGACTGAAGCCCATTTGCTGTGAAGGATGGACAAGAAACTAAAAATTTCTTTAAATAAATTCTTTTAAGTTGGATCCATTAGGCTGGAGCTCACTTAGGCTGTATATTCTTGCTGTATTTGGGGTGGGGCTGTGACTTGTCAGATACGCTTAATAAATCTTTCCCCCATTTAGTCCATTTATTTTAAGAATCAACTGCTCAGTAAAATACAGAGAAGGATCACTTCTCACCAGGAAAATAGAATCAGCATTCCTTGCTCAGAGATCCTGTCCTTCATGCACAGAAAAAAGTGCACATAAATCTAGAATGGTGGATCTGAAAAGCTGAAATAGAATTTATTTGGATGCCTTCCACACACTGCAGCTGTATTTCATAACCACTTACAGTGCTCACTAAATTTTGACATGGCTGTTCTTGAAAACATACACTTTTCATGGGGGGGAATAATTAACTGTACACCTTCTACCCACTCAAGAAGTATCAGACTGACTGCACTACAAGCAAGATCTGAAATCTGTTGCTACTGCACCGTAACTCTTCTTGAAAAGGTGTTTAAAGTTCTAAGCATGATGACAATTCAGAAATATTTAAAAGCACAACCCAGACCCCTTCTTTGCATTCTCGCCAGGATCTCAGTTACCATGTTATCTCCCTGTTCACTGTCAAATTTTCTGCTTCTAAAAAATTAAAATGAGAAAGCATTATTCTGTGAATAGGAATGTCCTGACATTTAAATCAAGTTAAAGAAGAGGACAAAAAAATTTCTCTTTTAAAAATTTTTTTGGGGGAGGGGGGAAATCATTTCATCACCTACAGCACAACACACCGGTTCAAAGCCTGACCTCAAGGAAAGCAAGAAAGAAGAAAGTGAATATTGAGAAGGGTGTCAGCTACTATAACTAGGAGAGAAAGAATTAAATTAATGAAGAGAAATTACGGCATAATATTAAGACGGGGGAGGAACTGATCGTAGAGAGGCTTCTTTCTTCAATGCAGCACAACACTTCAATGCATGCTTTTTGCCTTATGGAAAGATCTACAATCTCTGAATGTGTATACGAGGTGCTTGACTTCCTATGCCTTTCAAAAAAAATTAGATGCCCTAACTGTCCTCTGTGCCTTTGGAACTTTTCTCCTCAGACCCTAACAAATCCTTATTCATTTCACTTGGTCCATTTCCAGGCTGAAAATTAAGCACTCAAGTGCTTTGCATAAGATTATGGGATGATGTTGCAGAAGCAAGGCTGAAGTCCCACCATGTGGAACATTTCAAAGGACCAGCATCCTGATAAATGTACAAGAGTGGTCAACCAATCTTGCTCTGCAGGGTAGGCTGGAAAGAGCAATTCAACACCTGTCCTCCATCTCTGTTTCTTCTAATCAGAAATCCAGTCATGTAATGACAAACCCGTAGTTTCAAAGCAGAGTTGCAGCTTCTGTCCAAACTGAAGTTTTTCCTAAAGGGAGTCTTTTTATGCTCAAAGTACAACAGATACTCATGTAACTATGAACTACCATTTTAATTTTTCTTTTTGCCTCATCAAGTACTTACTGAGCAGAAGGTACTACCTGTGATAAATGCTACCTGTCAAGACTTTACTTTGATCATGCTTCAAGAAGGAAGAATTTCCAAATCATTTGCTTGGAAATTTTTAATTCTGAAGTGGGTTGTTTGTTTGCCTCAAAGGAAGCACTAACCTATTTTACATTGTCAAAAATCTATTTTTAAACAAAGTTTTCCTTTGTACTTTAAACATTCCCTAAAAATACTTCTTAGGCTCATTTTGTAAAATTAAAATGAAGTAGATGTTTACACTACCGTCTGATTCAGCAGCTCTGTCATTGTGCTCACCCACTGCCTATGGAAGGATCAAATCTGGCCAATGGCTCTGTTCACCTGAATTAGGGTGCTGAGTTAATACTGTCATTTGTCATGGCACCGAAGTCCCTCTAACTGTGTCAAATCACAAACCGGAGCCGTTCCCAGTTTTGCTTAAAATTCTTTTAAAAGTCACAAGCAGCGCACAAGTATTACAGCCCTCTCACTAGCCCTTCCTATGGTTTATATTTAGCGTCAAAAATAAAAGTAGGAGACTTGGTGTGGGAGGTGGTTTAAAAGGTCACCTCTGTAGCTTATAGAAAGGATTTGCCTTGCTTCACTAAGCCCCAGACACTGTACTTCAATTTTACCAGTTAAATTTGACTTTGCAGGACGGGCTGGGAGGGGTGCAATTTATACAGTGTGGTCAGCAGAATCCACAGTGCAATGCATCACAGCCGAGCAACTGCAGGAGCCTCCCTGGGCTTGGCTCTGCGCAAAATAACTTTGCAGGAGAAAAACCAAAGCAGCCTGTTTTTCTTGTAAAATGAAAGATTTAGAAATACATTGATATTCTGAGCTGTCATGCTGTGACTGGTAGCCTTTTTATGGAAGAAGACAAAAAAATAGCCAGGATGCTATTATAATCTCAGTATCACCTGTTAACAGAGGGATCCCAGCACTAATATTACCTATTTTAATCAACAGTAAAAGCAGTAGCAGGAGAATGATTCTCCTGCTAATGGAGACTTTCCTTTCTGCATTTGGAGGATGCTCTTTTCCACTCCTTCATGTCACGTCTGAGGGAATTATTCACAGGAAACACAGGAGGTAGACCCCTTTGTTTTGCACTTGCTGTTCTTACACTCAAGAATTTCATTAAAATCCTTTCACGTTAAAAAAGGAAAATCTTGGAGCAAGGGAAAAATAAAGCTTTTTCCCCCATTTTATTTACAGACACTGCTAAACCTCCTTAAGCTACTTTTGACTCGCTGTCTCATACCCCAACAAAGCAGATGTGAAGAAGGCAGATATGTAACAGTACAGCATGCACAGCAGGGCTGCCAACTGTCAATAAATTTATGAACAGTTTGTAGATCTACAGGAGTTTTGTGAAAATTCTTATTCTTTCAGTAAAAACTGGCAAGCTCTCCTGTATCTTGGCAAAAAAATATATAAAATTACAATTTGAGAACATACTGGTCTACTTCCACCTGGAAAAAAAACCCACAAAACATAACCCTGATGTTGCTGGATCAGATCATTTCTGCCTGGAGCTCTCTTCCAAATTCCTCTGATGTTGGAATGGATAACGGAGTTGCTGATGTTTAAAAGTAATTGGCAAATGAATTCTGCAGGATACTGAATATTGTGCAACAGAACGTGAATGCAGTTTAGTTAACCACTAAAATAGAAATACTTTGTTTCAAAAATAACTTACTGACACTGGAGTTTTAAAAATAACCACCTAGAATTACTTTTATGACTAATCACATGGGATATTTCCCTTTCTGCCCCCAAACTGGGTAGGTCGATATTCAAATGTTAATCTGCACAAGCAGCTATGAGCTTTATTTTCACTGATCATCTTGAATGTGCAAAATCTGTGCTTCCAAATGTAAAGGCTGTACTGAAACTGTTTTGCATAACTGGCTTAATATGCATGAAATTATAGGGCATCCTACAAATTAGTCATTGCATGCTTTGTACTTGCACCTGTTTCAGTATCTATAACCTGCCATTTGCCGGTATGGGTCCAGCAGGCAAAACCACACACCTGGATATCCAACATATACAAACCGCAGTGTATAACCTGGTGCACGTATAATTACAGAGGTCAGCTCGCTATCCAAAGGCATTTAAAATATCAGGCCCCAAGCTCCCTTGCTCTACAGCTAAATCTTAAATTCAGTTTTTGCCTCCCTCCAATTTTATGGATTGCCAAGGTTTGATTTAGAGAAGTGCAGCAAGAACACTATTGGAGAGAAGCCTTGCCTACAAATTTTTATTGTAACAGAGTTGAATATATCCCAGCTGGCTTTCTGCAAATGCAAATAGGACAGCCAAAGATTTTACATTCAAGATTAAGCAGAATTTTAAAGGCAGGAAGCATGTCTGCCTGCAACAGCATCTCATGAGGTTCCACATCTGTTAGTGTGGTTGAAAAAATTATGAAGAAGCTACAAACCGCCCATTCTTCTCAGTAGCTTTCCTGGTCTTATAGCTAGAAGTAAAAGATTTTTAGGGCTCATGCTATCTGTCAGGCTTCACAATCATTCTGAACGCTTACTTCAACCACTAACCATGTGTTATCCATGCTATGTTTCTATCAGCTACTTTTATCAGCACTAAGTGTTCAATGTCAGGTTGGATGGGGCTTTGAGCAACCTGATCTAGAGAAAGATGTCCCTGCCCACGGCAGGGGGTTGGACTAGATGATCTTTAGAAGTCTGTTCTAACCCAAACCATTCTATGATTCTATCAGGGACTTAATAAAATAAAATTAAGGAACTGAGACTGTCTCATCTTCTTCCTTTTTTTGGTTTGGGTAATGACAAACATGAGCCTTTCATAACAGTCTATTTGTATTATTTTTGAAAGTTATTTTAAATGTGTAAATTTGAATAGTATAAGTGAAATCAACTGCAATGTTTCTTAGCATCCCAAATGTCAGAAATGGTGTATGTACATACACAAACACCCCACCTGAGCAGGGGAGGGAAGCAGAGAGCGCAAGAGCACACATACACACCCAGACAATCATTCTGGTGGGAAGAAAAAAAAAAATTGCCTTATATCAAACTGAGATTAAGTGAATTTCTGCCACTGCTGAATGACTTGGGAACTCTATTCACTTTAATGTACTATGAGCTGTGATTCCCATCTTTATACAAAGACATTGAGTTTCTCAAGAGCAGCTTGAAAAAGTATTCAACATTTTCTGTACCTTCTATATGTATTTTTTTCCATTAAAATGATACTGCTGCATGTTAGCAAGAATAACACAGACGTCTTGTCTCCCCTGGTTTTCTGTTTGTATATATTATTTACGGGGAGAGCTGGCTCCAACCCTTGCACTTAGGCTACCTAACACTCGCTATTATAAAATATCATTGTGACCTTTTTTGAGTTCGTAACACTGTCATTGTTTGCAGCTAGCCTTAGAAATTCAGAAAAAGCCCCGAAGGCTTTTCCTTGGCCCATGAAATTCGTTTCAGATTTGATGGGTAATGATCCGAAAATCTCCATTTTGTTCTCCCCCTTTGTCAGCAATGTTTTGGTAGTCTCCAGATAACATCTGGACACATGGAGGTGCTGCACCCAAGGCAGCAGCATTAAATGCAGGGGCAGCAGCACATTCAACTAGCCTGCAAGAGCTGAATTTTGAACTCCACTCCTGCCCTGGCCAGGGACACGGTTTGTGAACCTGCGTGCTGTGACACTGGTTTTAGCCCATCCAAAATGAGTTCTTCAACATGGCCACTGGTCACACGGCTACACGATGCCTTGGCACTGCTGAACTCGGTCTTAGATACACCCCTTCGAACTCTTGACTTTCCAATGCCATGTCTGTGCATTACATATGACTCCACATAACATACATTAACAGAGATCCCAGGAGACCGGCATTAACCTTTCGCCCATTTGTGCAACAGAAAGAATGGGCAGAGCATTAACAGCAATTTAGCTATATGTGCTCATGAGTCCCCAAATCCATGTCCTACCACCAGGATAGCAGACCCAGCTCTTGCTCTTGGTGGATCCAAGATCGAGTCAAGAACAAGCTCCAGCTACGAGCGCACAAGCCATTTACAGGAGGCAGCCTGGGGGGAAGCAGCAGCATTGAAAGCCGTTTTGCAGCCGGTGTGTACCTACAACAAGAACACTTTCAGCTCCAGTAATTCTTTTATACTGCAGTAGGGACAAGATGACAAACCTGATTATATTAAAATCCATTCTTTCACCCAGCTTTCCAAAATTTACAAGTTCACCGTATGCTTTAATGGAAGAATAACCTGCCTCTTTTTAGGTAACTATTGTTTCAGTTTTAATGGATTCAGTCCTTTCATGCGTGCATTGCCATGTATACTGAGAAGTCAGCTCCTGTATATTCACGGGCAAACAGTCCTTTTGCCAAGATCCTGTGCTGTATGCCTGATATCTGGCAGACAGCAGTTAAGTAATGTTTGCAAATGGGTCTTCTCCATTTAGGGGCATTTGTACCCAAATTTTAAAAGATACTCAGGTGTCTATTTACTAATTATGTCAAATTAACATTAGAAGCATATATATGTATATAAATAAAAGCAAGGAAGGAGGAAGAAAGAAAGAAAGATAGATAGATAAATTGTCTAATGTATTTTGCCACCTCACAATTTAACTGTATTCTACTGCATCGGATTTTTATTTTTATTAAATTTCCGACAAGACACATTGTTCAGTTTGTCAGTGAGAGAAAATTCGTACTAGGTACTGCAAAGAGCTACTTACTGGCACCGTATACAATTTGTAGGTAATTCACGGTAAATTATATCTCCCATTCCACTGTGTATTACAGAACAAAAGATATGCCTGCAAGAATGACGATGTTACATCTGCATAGAGAGCCTGTGATTATTATACAATAAGGCACATTCTTCCCACATACAACTTGTGGAAATGTGGATGACCTAAATCAAGGGCCACATTTTGATACCACTTATGTCAATGGGACGTTGCCACCAAATAGGACAAAAGATTAATTTCTCTCCCAATTACACGGAATATAAAACCACAAAATACACTGGAAAGAAGGGTGGTAGAGGGTTTTTTCTTTCTTTCTTTCCTTTTTTTTTTTAGGAGGGAAAAATTACAGATCTAATGGGTTTTTTTCTCCTGGTATGTGGGTGTCAGGATGTCACAGGTTCTTCTTCACCTTATGAAATACGATTTTGCTAATGTTTCCCTCGCACTATAACAAGAAGCCAAGTAGGCGGTATGTACTGGCTTCCAGAAGTGCGAAGTCCCATTATGTTTTGCAATAAATTCAAATGTGGTCTGTAGGAAACCAAAGAGTTTATTGTGGAGAAAGAATGGGTTTTTACTCTTCAGCATCAGCATGCACACACCTGCACAAGTGTTCGCACATGCACTAACACCGACCTATGGAGGCACCCCAAAATAAGCATAAACAGCAGCAGAAACTGTGTGTCATACTAATCCAGGAGAAAATTCTGGGGCATGTAAGTGTGAGGCTATTTAAAGGATTTCCAAAAATGTCAAAATGTTAGCAGATTTTTTTTTTTTTTTTTTCACCTGCAAAGTGAGGGCTTGCAAATATGCAGTTTTCAGCACATGTGGAGGCAGTGTTGAGGCACTGGTAAACATTCTGAGCCTGGGTCAACACTGACTTTTTGTTCCCCTCCTTATATAAAGAAGAAAAAAGCAGAATGGCAGCTTATCAGAAGGATTTTATAGAAACCCAAAGCATGGAAGACAGAAGTAAAAATCCAGAGCAGTCTCTTGCATTTAGTGGAACACCCCTTCCTAGTGTTAACAGCAAAACCTTAAGTCATTTCAGCAAATTTTCTCCCAGGAACATTCAGTCTTTGAAAGCAAATAAGAGACATTCACTCCCAGGTGGGTGGCACCTGCCCCATCAGATAGATGTTAGGGACTTCCTTGCAAAGGAGTTACTGGTTCTTCCTTTCTCCCTGGTGAGAAAGAGGAAAAAATAAGAACCCCACTGGGAACGTGAGGAGGAATATTGCTGTTGGCCCCATCACACGCACTTGCAGAAGTGGGTCTGCATGCCTGTAAGATCTCACCAACGGCCATCGCTGCCCCCAGCTGTAGCAGGAGTTTCAGAAAAGCCCTGTAAGCACCATCAGAGGAGCAATCACAGAAGTGGAGTATTTTTTGAGATGACTCTTTTCCTCACACTACTTTCACCAAATATATAAAAGATCAAATAAAACCCCTAATTACAGTATGTGTATACATGCTAGCTCACGCGTAACGAATCCCTATACTAATGAGTGCAGTATTTTAACATTTGAATTCTAAGGAATCAAGTCTTTGGAGAGCTTTTTAAAAACACCAAGCAGTTGGGGTGCCTGATGTTCTTCCTCCTGAGATTTTGTCACTTAGAAGATATATATAAAAACGCTCCTTTCCAAAGCAAGGCCCCAAATGAAATTTTTGCCCCGAACACCATCCTTCATAATTTGCATGTAGTTAAACACTTTCCATTTTCTGTCAATTTTAACATTATTTACAGTACAATGAAGCCTAGTTTTAATTGAATATTTAAATAAATGCTTTCTAATATATGAATGTTTAGTGTTTGCAACAGGAAGAGGCAACCTTGCTATAGATAATTATGTCCTACTTTGGTTTGGAGTTTATTTCAATCATAAAATAACCAAAGGAATGGGAACACAATTTCAGCTAGAATTGTATGTTTACGCATATATAAGTAATAAGGCCCATATCTAACTTGTGTTCCAAACTCCTCAAATGAATCTCTTTAGGCAGGAAATAACATGTCTAATTGGTCTAAATGGCCAAGTTGCACCCTGTCAAAAAACCTTCCCTTTGCCAGATGAAGCCCTTCTAGCCTACTGCACCGCATGTTTACCTTTTGCCATGACATG
This sequence comes from Gymnogyps californianus, assembly GCF_018139145.2. Lineage (NCBI taxonomy): Eukaryota > Metazoa > Chordata > Aves > Accipitriformes > Cathartidae > Gymnogyps > Gymnogyps californianus. The sequence goes on along the minus strand of NC_059487.1, from coordinate 13,336,464 downwards.
TGGGAAGGGGGTCTTTTGGATGGAAAAAAAGGTCAGTTCCTATAAGGCAAATAAGTAAGAGGAATAAATTCCCTTATGCTTGAATATTAATCACTTGTATGTGAATAATAAACATGCCCCATGAGTCTAAATGATCCACTCATGTTTGTAAATGAGCTATCCATAGAGATTATTCCCACATAAACTTCTGAAGACCCAATCTTGCTGCTGCTGAAGTCAACAGTAATATCTCTATAAACCTCATTACACTTTGAATTTGTCAGACCCATAATAAAATATTACAGTCTTATCATTACAGGATAGCATTTCTCAAACTTCAAACTCACTGTCAGTTTCTCTAAGCTATGGATACCCAAATCCATCCTTCCAGAAATGACGATTTCATGAATTCCTTTCAAAATACACACACATGCACACATATACATGTTATTCAAACCAACTGATTTTGGGAGCTGCTCTATCCAAGCTAATACCCACTGTATACAACACTAATCCATATGGATACATTTTCAAAACAGCTACCAGTGCATAGGAGAATTTCCAAATTAATTACATGTAGTAAAATTCACAAAGGTGCCATCTTACTTAAAACACTGTTGCTGCCAAATGCATAACACTTAAAACTTAAATGGTGCCATATATTATCAAGTTCACCACCGCTCCGCTTGCTGGAGTTGTGCAGATAATTAAAAGCCACTCTAAGTTACATAAGAAGATTATTCTTTTAGGAAGCAGTGCTTTAAAGGCTTCAGTTTCCTTCCAGAGCACTTAGCTATTTGTTTTGTTTCTTAGAAATGTTTTATTTTAATAAGTGCAGTTTTATATGGGTTCTACTGCTTCAATGTAAAACACATGAATATGAATGCACAGTATTTACAGGAGATTTCCCCCCTGCATTCTGCTCTATTTTGTCATATTGTCTGCAGTAGATATGTGATTTTTATTTTCCCTTTAGCAGTGAGGTAATTTGCCCATGTTATTTGCTCTGTGGGCATCCTCATAACACATTCTGGATTTATTTCATGATGTCTCTTGAAAGCACTGTGAATCCAAGACATGCCGAATCAAACTAATGAAGTAACCCCTGCACTAACAAACCCTCCCTGTCTCAACTCTGTTAGAAGCAGAAAGGACACAAGACTGATAGACAAGTACTAAAGATATAATTCTTTTGGACTTGGTCCACACGTTCACGAGATAATGAGACCTTAACAAAGACATAGATACTCATATGAAATATTAGATCTGACATTTCATTTGAGGTGAAAATTGCCAGTCCTCCTAATGACATCTTTTCTTACCAGGTAAAAGAAAAAAATGGACTGAACCGTAAAAACTTGTTTTTTTCACAGCACTGATTTTGATCTTACCATGCCAATTTTCACTGAAGAATTTTAAAATGAATACAATGAAAAGCTGGCAAGGGGAAAAAAAAAAAAAGCAAGCTGCTGGTGACTCACCAAGAGTTCCTGTAATTTTAAGAGATCAACACCATTGAAACAACCTTGCTGATATCACCATTATTCCCTAATTTGTGGCTGGCTCAGGCCCCTGAGATTTAAAATGCTCTACAGGAAGCAGAGAGGCTGAATGTAAAGCAAGAATGTGCCTCCTCCAAGTTAGCGCTATTTATCTTGAAATACTGAGGGGGTTAAAACCAGTTTACATCAACCTAGACATTTTCATTCCTCAAGTTGCATCTTCAGCTCAGTTTGTGACCTTACAATGCAATGTGTCAAAAAGAAGAGGCATCTGAATCTTTTATTCCGGCTGTAGTATTGCGTCCTGCATACATTTATACATTTTGTTTATGCTCCGATGTCACATCCCATTCCACATTGGTCACTCAAACACAGCTGCCAAAAGTTATTTTCATTAAAGCTTTTCAATGTGTTGGTCAGGGGAAGGAGGTCAGGGCTGAGATGCCTTCTTTTTCATTTGCTTGCATTTTGCCTTTTTTTTCAGACGAGAAGAGAAAATACCAATACAGAAGAAAGGAAAAGCTTCCCAGACAATACCGCAGAACAAGTAAACGCCGTGGCACATATTCACTCCAGGAAGATAAAAGAGACACTCAAGCGAAGTTCCATTTCATGTATTTATTCTTCAAGCGATGACAAGAGTTGTGAAGCAGTAATTGTAACTTCACTAACTCTGTGGCTTTATCCCAGCAAAAACAAGGGTACCCTACTGTAAATACTGTAGAAAAAGGTGGTGAGATATCCTCACAACTGGATCTTTTCCTGATCTATAGCCAGACTGCAGCAATTAGCCCTTAGGGTCTCCGTAGAGCTCCAATATCATTCTTGAGGCTTGATCTCCAAATCACTGTGCACAATGGCCCAATCCAGATGGGATGCTAACAATGTGCTTAATTTTAGTAGTTTAGTTAATATAACTGCAATTATTGGCCATATTCTTCCTTTCTTCTCCTCCTCACCCTTCCAGGAAAATTTTGAAACATGGGCTCATCCCTGTACAAGACAGTATTTGTGCCAGCCCTTAACTCCAGGACCAAGCTGTCAACAGGACTTGATCATATCATAAAGGTCTGACACGTTTCCAAGCTTTCCTGAATGAAAATCCCTGTGTCAAAAGTTATGCAGAGTGTCCTGCAGATCCCTGCATTTTCCAAAGCCATGTCATTGAGCAAAAAGAACAATGCAACATGAACTAAACCCCCTTGCTGAAACTGCAGCGGCACACCTCAAGAAAGCAGTTTTCAAGGTTGCAACTCCGTTACACCTATATGGGGGGTTAAAGTCACTTTCTTGTAATGACCACAACCTTAATAAGATTAAGGCGCTGTTTAACATCTTTGTCGGTGACATGGATGGTGGGACTGAGTGCACCCTCAGCAAGTTTACCAACGACACCAAGCTGTGCACTGCGGTCAACACGCTGGAGGGAAGGGCTGCCGTCCAGAGGGACCTTGACACGCTTGAGAGGTGGGCCCGTGCAAACCTCATCAAGTTCAGCAAGGCCAAGTGCAAGGTCCTGCACATGGATTCAGGGCAACCCCAAGCACAAACACAGGCTGGGCAGAGAATGGATTGAGAGCAGCCCTAAGGAGAAGGACTTGGGGGTCTTGGTTGACGAGAAGCTCAACATGACCCAGCAACCTGCGCTTGCAGCCCAGAAAGTCAACCGTATCCTGGGCCGCATCAAAAGAAGCGTGACCAGCAGGTTGAGGGAGGGGATTGTCTCCCTCTACTCCGCTCTCGTGAGACCCCACCTGGAGTACTGCGTTCAGCTCTGGGGCCCCCAACATAAGAAGGACCTGGACCTGTTGCAGCGAGTCCAGAGGAGGGCCATGAAGATGATCAGAGGGCGGGAGCCCCTCTCCTATGAAGACAGGCTGAGAGAGTTGGGGTTGTTCAGCCTGGAGAAGAGAAGGCTCGGGGAGACCTTGTAGCGGCCTCCCAGTACCTAAAGGGGGCCTACAAGAAAGCTGGAGAGGGACTTTTTACAAGGGCATGAAGTGATAGGACAAGGGGTAATGGCTTTAATCTGAAAGAGGATAGATTTAGATTAGATGTAAGGAAGAAGTTCTTCACTGTGAGGGTGGTGAGGCACTGGAACGGGTTGCCCAGAGAGGCTGTGGATGCCCCATCCCTGGCAGTGTTCAAGGCCAGGTTGGATGGGGCTTTGAGCAACCTGGTCTAGTGGAAGGTGTCCCTTCCTATAGCAGGGGGCTTGGAACTAGATGAGCTTTAAGGTCCCTTCCAACCCAAACCATTCTATGATTCTATGATTGCTTAGAGCAATCATTCCTCATCAGGCTGCCCCTCTGTCAACGTTAGCTTTTCCATTCAAAAATAAAGCTCATTGTAAACTAGTATAATCTTGGAGGATTCAGGGGGAAAAAAAAAAAGAAAAAAGAGATGGTGAAGGGGAAAAAGGGAAAAATGACACATGACAGCAGACTGTGCCAGTTAAAAATGTAATCTTTGCATATAGTAGCAGCACGGCCTTAACATTATATACTCAAAGGTCTCAGACATGTTTGATGTTAAATGACCCCGTGAATCATAAAGCAACCTTGCTCTCCTTGGCTACACATGTTTCATGAAAGATGAATAAACATAAGCTGGTCTGCTGTTGTATATTTGTGTGCTCAGAGTAATCTTGAGGCATTATTGTGAATCCTTCCAGACTGTCTAAGCCCCTACGAAGGGCATGTTATAAAAGGCATTTGTCATCTGCTAAGAAGCTACATCTGGGACATTCCAGCTCCTAGGTAGTCACTAAAACCATTTAACAGGGAGAAATGGCAATCAGCAAGATAATCAACTTGTACCACCCAAGAGAGAAATCACCCAATCCCTCTTTTGAACATTCATGTCTTCTTAAGGAGATTAAAATCTGGGGTTGATTTTTAAGTAAAGCTACAGACAAAAGAGGGATTAAAATATTTTTTAATTCTTCCAGAATATTAAAACACAATCTGGAATGATCAATATCAATAAGAACACAAAGCAGTTTTATTGGTTATGAAAAACTGGACTGTTAAATGCTAAATTGGAGAGGCTAAAAAAACCAAAATCAATGCTTATTTATAGCATCATTCCTTTGACAGCTGCAAATAGCATCATTTTCACGGTTATAAAATGCACTGGCATGTGCTCTGATTCATTCAGCACAGATCACTAGTTAGATCCAGGACAGCAGATAAGCACGTCCTTAAAAAAAGCGTGTATCTAAGTCCCAAAAGGTGGCCACTATAAACAGTAACACTGCTAATACACCTTAGTATTTGAATAGTATTGTCTACTTGAGAAGAGAATTTCTTCTGCCTAGATATAAATATCCAGTTCTCGACAACTGCTGGTGATTCTGAATTATTTTTGTTGCTGTTAACATGCTGGACATATTCCACTGAATTTCATAGCCTATAATGGAAGAACTGTTTATCCTAAATTATAAATTTTTGTTGTGAACAGAGATATTGATCTACCAGCAAATAGCAATTTTATTTACTCAATATCCATAAGAACTGGCTTACAGAAGTAATTTTAATTATTAAGTCTATGTTCAGCAGTTATATGTTATGTACAAATTTCATTTCTTTTGTTAATTTTAATAAAAAGTCCATTCCATGCCTGCTGTGTTCCTCTTCTACAAAGGCATTTAAAAGACTAGTCTTAATTATGGGTTTCAATATACAATGTAAGGAGAAAAAAACCCAACAAAACCACCAACAATGATGGATGGTCTGCATGGCTTTCTGCTAATTTCTCAGCATGCACAAACCTTGTGGCATTAAAAACACAGAAGGAAAATGACTTCTAAAGTTACTGAGGGAAAAATATCATCAAAAGGCAAACTCATGCAATATCTGTGTCATGCAGTGCATATAGCACAGGCTAAATCTTCAAAATTTCCTATGTGCAGTTAAGTCATATTTTAGATGATTTTTTGGGGTCAGATTTTCAAAGAGCATTTTGTTGGCCCAAAGATTCAGCCCAGTGCCTTCTAATGAGTGAATCATGTACCTGATCAAACTCATTTCACTGGGTGTTAGGGGGCCACCTCATTTTGGCATTTTGCAAATCCCACCAGGCACCTGCCTGCATCCTTGGGGAACTGAATCCCTTTAGACAGCTGGATGAATGCTAAACGTGTCCACACATTAACTACAGACAGCGAGGAACATACACGCATGCATACTGTAGGGACAAGTGTGCCCGCGTGAAACACAGCACCCTTCTGGGTCTTACACATTTAAGCACATCAGCAATCAACATCAATGGATCTTTTCACTGATCTGCATGCATATAACATTCCTGGATGCACTCTGAGGGAGGAGTGGTTAGAAACAAACATTAATGAAAGAAATATTATGATGATGGAGCTACATGAACGTTATCTTGTTTGAAAGTTTTTGCTGCTGCTACTATGTCCTCATTGCAGATGAGCACCTGGAAGCTGATGAACGTGCGAACACACCAGGATCTTGGTGACAGCTCAGGAAAGCAGCTCTCAGTTCTCCGTTTCCACCGCTCCCGTCCCCTGCAGCCCAGCTCATTTATGGGGCCCAGATGGACTTTGCTCACTGAGAGATGTTGCATTATTCGCTCCTCATGCCAAGCCCCTCCGAGCTCAGCAGCCATGCTGCTTGCTTGAATTGAACGATTCATCAGCCCCTCTCTATTTGTCCAGGATCTCAATGTGCTCATTCTTTTCTTCTCCTCTCTGCCCTTTTTCTCCAGTTCAGTTCAGTCTGAATTTCATTATAGCCTTTCTTCCCTGTGTCTCAGTACATCCACATTCATCCACATTAACTCTGAATGGCAAAGTCTCACTATCTGTTGGGAATGCTGACAACAGATTGTTTCATAATTAATTGAAAGGCAAAACCTGGACATTCTCAATCAATGCTGATGGGAATTACTTTGTCCAGCTTCAGTAAATCAGCAGTGCATGGCACAGGGAAACCAATGCTCAACTTAAATACTAGTTATTTCACTGTGAGCTAAACATACAATTTAAAATTTGTGCTTATTTTCAGAAACCTTTTAAAAGCACTGCTTCAACGGTGAGTAGTGTAGACATTTGGGGGTAGATTATATCTGGTTAAATTAGCTAATATTTGCCTTCAAGACAAGATTACATAATATTATAGCTTCCACTTTCAAAGTCGATGTGGATGCACAACAGGGATCAGACATCCATGGTATACAACTATTCTGGCAGAAACATGGAAAAAGGGCTCTGCTTTTGACAGCACCCATAAAAACTTAAAGATCAATTCAGTGCACATTTAGTCACTTTGGTGCCCAATGGCTGTAACATATCTGTGACACAAAGGATACGTCAAAGGACACAAAGGACAGTATTTTGCACACGTGCTCCTGTTCCACCGAGTATGGACTAGATTCGGGTTTTGGTAAAGCTGAAATAACTCTGTATGAAGTTATTCTATAGCAATGTTAATGCAGTTTATATCTGAGTGCATCATGTGAACTGTAAGATAGAAATTGCCATTTGAGATGAGGCCAATGGTCTAGAACCTCCTCCCCAGCTGCAGTCCATCCCCGCGCTGCAGAGCCCATCTAACAACCTCCCAGCAGTCAGCTACAGAACATATTATCAGCACAAGGATGCTGCTCATTACTCCCTTAATTAGAGCTTGCTCCAAAGAGTGAAGGTTTATAGTCTTTACTAATCCAACTCTGGCCATCTTTCTTACCTAAGTAATCAAGGCTCTCACAAATCTAATCAAGCTTTATGTCCCATAAGATTTAATACACTGGATCAGATCAAAGGTCCTGCTATGAATTGCATCTTATCTTTGCCAATGGCCAGTACTAGATACTTTAGACATATAATACAAAGGTACATAAATAAACATACATATATATTTATATATATGCATACGTGTGTGTGCCAACGCATACAACTAGAATGCATATAATGCATATATATATAAACAAACTTTCTAATAATGAACAATTTTAAATCCTTCAGTAATCCAACATGCATGACAAAGCAGCAATCACACATGTGTGCAGGTGAAAACAAGTGAAAGCAAAAGTTGAGCAAACGAACACCGGAGTTTTGCAGGCTGTGAATAGCTCCTGTGGAAGTGGGACTCCACGCTGCTGTGTCAGCCCGAGTCTCGCGTTAGCAAGGTGTACAACATGCTCTTTCTACCCTGTTTTTGAATGGCTGTGCTCTGAGGCCACATTTGCTGAGTGGCAGCAAGCAAATGACTGCCAGGGTTTAAAACAGACAGAAGGAAAGGCCATGCCTTTTTTTTTTTTTCTTTTTTTAGGAAGAAATTGGGAAGAAAGGATATGCTAAAGAAATTCAACACATTTTTATTATTCTGAGAAGCTGACAGAGGAGCTATGTTTTCAAAAGGAATCAACTTTTGTAAGGATACAGTACTGAAATATTTAACCATTTCAAAGGCCAAAGCTCCCTGTATCACAGTTCTGCTACTTATGCTCTCATTTGACTGAAGCACGGAAACAAAAGAAGGTGTATTCTCTTAATATTGGGTCAACCCAAACTAACAGAGATTTCAACTAATAAATTTAAAATGCTCCCTTTATTCTGTTCAAGATACTTTATTAAAACACAAGTTAATCTCATACTATATGTTAGAGTATTGTACTAGTGACAGTATAGTAAAGGATCTGTCAGGCTTTTCATTACAAAACCCTACTCTAAGCCACAAAAAAAATCCCTCTGGGCTGAACCTTGGCATACAAGAAACTTGAAAGAAATCCATTTTGTGGTTTTTGAATTCTAAGAGCACAAAGAAAATTGATTTAAAATGTTTAAGAGACTATATCGTGCTTATGTAACTCAAAAAATAAAATTCGTGTTTCTAAACAAAATCTTGCTGGTTTATTAATCTCTACCATAAGCCAAGCAGTCTTGCTTTTAAAAAAAAGCATCCCCCCTCAAAATTAGAGATCTTCCACCCTTTCCAAATTTATTTCTTATATCTGAGAACTTGTACAAATGCTACATAATATCCCACCAAACTCAGATGGGCATCTTCCAGGAAACAGCCTGGATACATCAAGAATGTGCTCAAATGGGTAGACAGAAGTGATTTAAAAAAGACATGAAAGAAAATAATAGAAAAGGAAGAATAATGATGACAGCAACTCTGGAAGCCATATGAAAACAGTCCGATTTCTGCCTTTGAAGGAAGAAGGAATATTTAAAGCATGAGTGGCTGCTTCCTTGCTGCTCCTCTGTTTTGAAGTGTCTATATTGTGCAATATAGGGGTGTGGAGAGCGATGCATTGCCTAGGGGGGAGTTAGCACCCCTGCCCGGCACAGAGGTGACATCTCTGAAGCAGGAGAGCTATAGCAGCCAGCTGCCCCATGTGCAATTCACAGATACCAAGGCCCCCCACCGCAGGGACCCCACTCAGACAGGTAGCCTCCAATAATATCTAAAAAATCGTTGGGCTCCTGAATCCCTTTGAGGTTGCAATGCTTAGCTTGGGTTATAGAGAAATGAAATGTTGTCAACCCACTGGTCTCCAAATGTGGACCCATTTTTGCAGCTGATGGTGCAGATCAGTGTGGTGAACGCTCCTTGCCATGGCAAGGCACTCAACTCAGCTTCCTGGTACCTTTTGCTCACCGCCAACACAGGCACAATCCCCACATAGCCCTTTTCCTTCTACATGTTGGGATTTAATCCAACACCAGCTAACCATCATGCCTGTAACTGCAGCAACCAGTTTGCTGTTCTCCTCTGCTGATACACATGGGTTGCCCCGTGGCCCTTAAAATCCCATTTCTCCTCTAGGGACCAAATGTCCTCCCCATCCCTCCCTCTGCTTTGGCTCCTCTTAACTTTCTGCGGCCTGGAGCCAGCGTGACCCCTGCCCCACGATCGAACTCATCACAGAAACAGCGGTTGTTTCTTCCCTGAAGTTTTGAAATCCTCACTCGATGAGCAGATTAAAGGAAGCAGACATCAACTCTTGGCAGTGGACGGAAGGCTGGATCCTGACTCAGCCCTTGCACTGACACGCTCCTGCTGAACTCAATGGGAGTTAATCCGTAAAATGACTGGCTAGAAATTGAATCAGGATGTCAAAAGTCAGTTCTTTATCTTCACAATCCAAAATCTTTATTAAGTTCTCACTCAACCAAAACTTGGCAAAATCAATGGGGCAAATCTCAAAGTGCTTACTTGGCTTTTATAGTGTTAGGACTAAAGCAAATTTCTATTGACTCGAGTAGGAGCTTATTTGAGACAGGACTCAAAAAACGGAGTGAAAACCCTGTGAGATGCTCAAAAGTAGTTTGAAGTCTTATCTCCAGTACCTCTTCCTCTCTAGGATGAGGAAAATTGGATATTCACATCCACAGAAAATCTTTAGACATGCATTCTTGCCAAAAAGCTTTTGCAAAAACAGTTCTTCCTTCGGTGCCCTGTTTACACCAGTGCTGTTGTTCACCCATATAACACCTTCTTTTCACCTCTTCCTACAGCATGAACAAATATTCTTCACATTCCCCAACAGATTTTGGGGTAGGAGCAGAAAGGCTGAGAAATTCCTTGTAAGGTAGTTTTGTAGCTGCGACAGGTGCTCTTGTTTCTTATTTCCATGCCAGATTAGCAAACCATGCTCTCTCTTGTTTACCCTTTCTGCCTCCAGATTTTACTGTGCAGCACGATACCTTGAGGTTTTGTTTAGTTTCATTCCCTGCTTCCTCTGCCTTTCCTTCCCTTTTGCAGTCAGGTTAGTTTTTCTGTCTGTTGGTGACTGAGATTTTGGACTTTTAAACTTTATCTTTTTTCAAGCTTATCAGTAAAAAGTGCTAATGTTGCCAAACTAAATCCACTGCTACTAAAACTACTTCTAAACTGCATGGCAGGGCAATGATGGAGTAGGGACACAAATGCACCTCTGGATCCCTCACAGCTGTGATCTGGCTCCCACGTTTTTAGGTACAGTTCCTGAGTCCTCCAGCACACCTCCAGCACAGCATTTCTGCCTCATGATCTGTGAGAAGGCATGTAACTGGCTATATCAAATTATGTACCTTTGATACTACATTGGCAAAGGTGCAGGTAGAAGTTCAGTTACAGATTCCTTTCTTGTTCAGTATGTTCGCTCAAAGGACAACAATGTCTCTCTTCATCTTACAGCTTTATTTTACTGCTCTGAACAAGGCTGCAAGGTTTGGAGCCGCTGAAATGGAATCCGTCCTAAATGATCACAAAAAGCACCCTTTGCGATTTAATAATCTTATACAATAGGAGTATTTGTGTACACCCACTGAAATAAAATGGGAGCACAATCATCCTCTGATATCATTACAGGGCTGATGGAAGTCATTCCTGAATTTAAAGGATATTTTATGCAGATAACTCTACTAAGTACATAAGGAATTTAGGCACATAGTATCAACAGTTTTCTGAGACGAGAGTTCATTCTGAAATGAAGCAGCTCATTTATCTCTCTCAGTAGTGCTCTTTGCACTATCCACTTTAATTTTCCAACAGAAAGGTGAATAATAGAATTATTCAGATAATCCTCCCCAACCCCTCCCCTGGTCCCAAAATCAACAGAAACTTTGATTTGCCTTGAATTCTCTCCCTAACGTACAATGAACACATAATTCAAATACTCACAGGTATGCACATTTCATACGATACGCAGCATTAGCACCTCGCATTGCCTTTGATTTGGCATTCTTTTAGTAACGTAGGAGCTGCCTGGATGCTCTTTCCAATGCAGGCTAGACAACAGGAGTTCTTACACTACCAACCTTCATTTATGAGCTGATACTAAGAAACACTGAAAAGACAATCATTATTCTTTGTCTGGTTTCTAATTTATTCTGTGGCTGAAAGACTCATTCCAGCACAAAATTTTCCATCCAGTATGAATGCAAAGAACTACTTACAGGTTAAGCAAGAAGGAAATGTTTTAATCTATGGATTGCTTAGCATTTATATATTTGTGCTCTGACAGATAATTGCTTTCTTTGATTAAAAAAACAAAGGAGAAAATGAGCTGCACTATGGCACTATTCAGTTTATTAAAAAACAGGACTAGGCAAGGCAGTAAATTTCTCTGTGTCCCAAGTTCCAGGATCTTGTATCATGATATAGAGCTATTCTCCTGGCTCGCACTGTCAGCAAGACCAGATGGGTCTGATTAGTTCCAACCCAGAAATACAAATGGTTGACAGTCTGTACGAGACAACAGGGAACAGAGAATTCAGTGAAGTGAAATGCTAGAAACTTCCAACTGCACACAGATATTTGCTGCTCCTCAGCCTACAATAAAGGAAATGCCAAGAAACGAGTAAGTTTGGCCCTTATTCAACAAGCATGTTGAGCTAAAAGTAGAATGGCAATCCAGTTACTGCACGATTTCCTTTGTCTAATACATCAGTTACTTAAATATAGTTTAAACGCTAAATCCTGACGCCATACAGACTGTAGCGATGGGAGGAGTCCCCTGATCAATGATATGGGCATAATTACATTCTCTGCTCTAGATGGAGCTGAAAGACCTTGCGGTATAAGACAATTTTTTCGTTCACTTATCTTAGTGATGAACAACATCTGTAGAAATGTGCACCTCGCATTTACAGAATCAGATAGGTATTAGAGAAGTAAAAGATCAAGTCTGCTAAAACTGATATTAAGAGTGTGGCATCCTTCAAATTGCTGCAATTCTGCAGAGCTGCTGAAATCCTTCCCTATGATGGGCGGAATTATGAAAAGTAAATGATAAACTCTTAATAATTGTGGAATAATTGTTTTGTTTCATAAGCTTAAATTACTTTTAGAGTGTTGCACAGGAGGGAAGGCCCATCTGCCTCTGAATATAGCCACATGAATATTACAAGACAGCAATAACTGCAGTAGGATGGATACTTGCTTAGGATTCAGTATATCAGAGTAGGTCTCAATTCCCCACTCTTCCAATCACTCATTTCCTCCCTGTGCCATCTATATTCCTGGAGATGTACTGAAGATCAGTATTCAGTATTGGAGATCACGTAAATACCTTAGAGAGAGAAATATAATCACCTATTCAAAAAAAAAAGAAAAAAAAAGAAAAAAAGCTGCCTCAAGGACAGCCTGGGTAAGCTCTGTGACTTGATTCAGAAAATACTTTAAAGACTCTTATAAGCTCATTAGTACCAATGACTAGAGATATGCATTCAAATCCCTATAAATACAGGAGGGTAACATCATGGATAAATATCTTCCTTTTTCTTTTTAATAAAGAGTTCCTATGGACCACAGATTACAGGATGTCTGGTTTCCTTCTGTGGTCACTCAATTCCCAACAGCAGTGTATAAATGGACCAACTGTTGTTTCATTTATTCTTTCCTGGTAGAAATGGAAATCCAGTTAGAGGAATGCAAGGGTAACACTGTCAAATTCCCCATCTTTTGCTAGGAATCTCACTGTAATTTTCTACAATGAGGTTATCCTTCCTTCAACAAAAGTGAGGAAACCTGGCACAGAGTAGCTCAAGCTGAGAAGTAGTTGCAGAGTTCAAGAGCTGCCACTCCAGCCACCAGATGCCTTTCATAGGGACACAAACACCACATCACACTGTGTATGGCTCATTTGTAAACATAATTCCCACTCAACCAGCATGTTAATTCCAGTAAGGTTCATCCCCTCCACCTGAAAAAAAGTTTACATCAACAGGTTTGTCAGCTACAGAAACATAAAGAACCACTGGAGATGTGGTTGCAACCTCCTCACTCAATACGCCCAGACACCCAGATCCACACAACAGACAAGCAGGCAGATAGCCCGGGGCCAGCGAAAGGCACGTAAATACCACTGCGCCATGCAGAATGATAACCACTTATTGTTTTCATTTTTCCCAGAAATTTTAATCTCCACACATGGTTTTAATAGGATTCTTTTATTAATCTATGGCAAATCATGAAACCTGATATTTTTACCATGACCAGCCCCTGAAATTTTGTCAACTCTACTCAGGAGACGTGGGTCTTATACAAATCCTACCAAATTCAATGACAATATCTCTACTAACTTCAGGGGCACAGGATACAGTCTCCACCTGTAAGTCTTGTGAAATTTTGTTAGCTTTTTGAGGGGCTCTAGCCTCAGGAAACACGTGACATCATTTCATCACTCATTAAGAGCAAAGAGATTTTTAGTATTCCTCACTGTCAAGAAAACTTGAAAAAGTCATCTCTGAAAGCTCTAAAACTAAGATACAAATATAAACAACATTACATGTGTCAGGTCCCTTCACATCACTCTCGGTTTTGGAGGTCTGATGCTTGTTTTGCACTGGCAATGCTGCGATATGTTATCTCCCATGCAAAACTGCATTAAAGTAATAACTAAAATATTTACCTACTTCACAAGGGTGTTGTGAGAATGACTGCAAATGTTTCCACAGTGGTTTGAATATGTAAAGTACTATATGTTTTAAATATTATTCTTATTTGCATACAACAATGCAAACAAGCTGTATCCTGGATCTCAATCAAAAAAAAAAGGGTAAATGAAAACCCAAACCTAACTACCACGACTGTAAATGAAGGAAGCCCCACTGAGAATAGTAATGCTCATCTAATCTCAGTGCTGCATCATGCTTCAAATGGTCAAGTAAGGTCTTCATAAAGAATAGATATGACAACCTGCGTATTCTGCATAATTATTTAAATGAACACGTGTTTTCTGAAAGTGCAGGGAATCTGTCACTCCAGCAATGCCAAACACCACACCTGAATACTTGTTCTTACACACAAACACAGCAGAACTCTGCCATTTATCACTGAAAAGACAACAGTGATTTGAAGATCAAAGGCTTGCATCTAGCACATCATTCACGGGAAAATATTGTAGAAAATCTTTTAAAATGCAGAAATGGTTCTTCTGGGTGACATTCTTCCTTCTTTAAATCATTAGAAATGATTTAAAATGGGCTGCATTTTATTGGCTGGCACTATTGTTATTCCATCGAATGGTATCAGAAGCTGTTTAACCCTGCCACTCTAGAGAACATGAGTTAAATTCTGTTCTCAGAACAAATGAAAGGCAATCAAACATGAGAGGTTAGATGACATTCATATATAAACAAAAGGCCGTACTCCTGCTTTGGATGTGTGCTTCCTGAGGAACCACCTGTAGGTACCTAAAGCCAAAAGGTCTTCCAAATCCTGGTATGTGAATATATGTGTACTCCAAAGGAAGAATTCTTGAGAGAGTTGTTTTATGTTTAAATCAGGATTTCTTTTTTTTTTAATTTTTATTTTTTATCAAACATGCAGATAAAGGCCAGAGATGAACTAGAACCATGGCAGCAAACTTTTACATCTGGGTTGCCCTACGTTTATAGGTGGCTTTTATCCAGAGCCCTGGTTTGGGTTCTGTCTTGAATTATTCAAGACAGACGCACTGTATAAATCTGAGTCTAATAAAGCTGAGGGGATCTCTCTGCCGTAACATCATTCCTAACAGCACAAGAGATGGGGGTTTTGACTAGAATACAAAGATGCAGAAATGCCTGGAAGAAAACATTAATTATTATAAAAGGTCCTAAAATCATCTGCAAGACTGCCTGTGGCAAATGGCTGTAGTTGCACAAAACAAAATGCACTGCCATAACCTGCAGACCCTCTGAGTGCAGGAGCCCCGCTGACTTCAAAGGAGCCGGGCAAATGCAGGAGGATGGTGCAGATGTAAGGGAACAGCAGAGGGACAGCCTGGACGCTGGGCTGGGGGCAGTCACAACGGTGCTGAGCCGCCCAGTCCAGCCTGCAGAGCCTGGGAAAATAAATTACCTCCTCACACGTTTCTGATTCATCTGTTTATGTTAGTAAGTTTTCATTTGTGTTTCATTACCCTTCCTTCCCGAAGCGAGGGAGAGAAATCACAGACCCGTGTCCTCATTCCTGCTGGCCTCTGCTCATGGGAAGACAATGCAGGAAAATAAAAGCAGCCACATTTCACCCTGAAGTTGAAAAATCCTCCAGGCTACGAGACAGAGAACCAGTTTGGCACCTGCCTTTGCAATGGTCCCATAACGCTTAAACTCATTCATCCAACACAGCTCCTCCTGGCTGCTGGGATTTCCTGAAACATGCTCAGCCCATGTTTCTGCCCCAGGCACATCTTCAAACACCCTTTCCCTCAGCTGGTACAATGTAGGCCGTGGACGATACCTCCAGGCTTCACATGGATTTCTCCACACCAGACCAAACGGCACATTTTTTCTTGGTGCCAAGCAAGAGAAAAACAGAAGGGAGAAAGGAAACACTTGTTCCAAGAAACTACTTATAAAATAACCATGGAACTGTGTGCTGGAGAGAAAAACTGCCACCTGCACCTATCTCCTGAAGCTTTATCCTGCAGAAGGAGGACAGGAAGAGAAAAGAAGAGGCACAAGTAGGCAGTGCAGGAAGAAGCATCCTGGTGAGCAGAAAAACTGCTGGGCTACACCTGTGTTATCACTTGGGCTCTCTCACCCTTTGGGGAGCAGTTTCATGCCCATTAACCTGGGCCCATCAGCAAACGTCATTCTGCAAGGCTCAGATGGGAAACCCCACATCACAGTGAATATACAAAGAAAGCTGACTTGCCGGAGATTGACTTCTCTCGAATTACTGTTTGATCAGGGAAGGCACAGAGTGGGGAAGTACAGTTTCTACTACTCAGGCTAAGGATTTTCTCTGCTAGGCAGTTCTTGCACATTTCCTTAATAAGAGAACACTTTCTTTTCCCTCTTAGGGTAAACTTATTTACACAGGAAACAATAGCAGCCAAAAAGTCACCTTTGGAGAGAATGAATGTAACAGTCGCTATCTGGACCAATCTAAATGTTGCGTCCACACGTGCAGAAATATACCATGTATAGAAGAGGTTTATCTTTAACCCTGGCGCTAACCATGAGCTACCTTTGGTTGTGATACAAATTCAAATCCACACCTACAGGTAAGCAGGAAAGACAGATTTTGTGGTTGACCTCAACACAGTCACCTACAATCTAATACTTCTGCTATGCGAACCTAGCTGCACTTAGACTGCAAAAGAGAAAGATGGAATAATTAAATTTAATTCAGGAATCCAGAATGAGGAACAGAGGGATAAATCTTAATAGGAACATGGGATTAATATCTTAGCATAAATAATAGTCTCAGGAATCGCGTTTTGATGATTCAACAGTTCTGCTATAAATAATTCACATCAATAAAAGAGAGATAACATCAAATTCGGTTGGCACATTGGTTAATCTGAGCATAAAGTGAAGGACTTCACTCAAACTAAAGGACAGCTATAAGTAACTGCTCTACTGTATGGGAATCAGCACTGAGTATTTTCTGCACATTCACATGCGTTACAAATTGCTTTCCAAGGTTACAAAAGAGTAGATAAGGGGTGAAGAAGGATAAAAAAGCTGGCAGTGGACGGAGCTTAAATGCCTACACTGTGCAACAGAAAAACAACACAGAACAAACAAGTCTGCTGGGTGATCCCTTGCATGCAACAGTGAGAAATACTTCATCGTTTCTAATTTAGAAAAATATCTACGTTCACTTGTAAAGGATAGTGACAAAAAAGGCCGTAACAAGAAGCGTAGCATAAACCTGAAACCACATACCAGGACTTGCTGGTTGCCCATTCCAGCCTGTCTTCATGGTTTCCACCTCAACAGCACAGAGAATAGGCCACCCATGCCTACAAAAAGCCCTTGTTCTGAAGAGCGGAAAAATACGTATTAAGTAAGCCACGGAGCAAGGAAGCCCAAGGGGCAGGTGAGGCACAAAGGGATATATGACTTCTCCAATCTCATAGAGGAGGTTGGGGTAGAGCTTGATATCACACCCAGGTTTCCTGAGTCCCGGGGTATAACACAGACCGTAAGATTAACCTTCTCCCTGTCCCTGGTTTTGAATGTGATCAACAATGGGATCAATATTAATAATGTATTTGTAAGTTTTACTATTTTTCAATGGTGCTCTTCACCGCAGGGAGGTTTCCAAAGCACTTTAACAATTATTTATATATGAAAGTCATTTTTCCCAAAGAAATGCAGCCATCCTTATGATACAATGTGGCAGCTGTGCTGCAGTGCAAAGCAACAGTAAAACTAGTTGAGGCCAGAAAGTAAGGGAAGAGACTGCACTGAGTAGAAACTGCGGGAAGTATTTAGGTAACAGACTGCAAGATTTAATTACACAGGTTGGAATCTGGCCAGCAGGCATGAACAAATGTTTTCAGTGTGTTGTGTTTAAATATTTTAATTTACTTTTTTAATAAATGTTATTGCAAAAATAATGAAAAATGGAAAAGGATACTTGTTAGACAGTGCATTCCCACAAAGTGAAAAAAGTTATTTTAATCCCCCAAAATTCTATAAAATATATAAAAAGTTCAACTACTATTGAGATTTCCTTGAAAAAAGGCATAGATGCTTTACTGTAAAACACAAAGAACACCATCATCGAAAAAACAGGCACCCCTATCACTGTCTGTGGTGATTAGTAATGATTTAATTTTTCGTTCTTTAAGCATAATAAAAACCTCCAGATTACCTCGACTTCAGTAGATCATGGCTTAGACCCTATGTCCTTAGTTCATTCAGTAACTTAACTTACAAATCCTTTTTTTCTCTAAGTTCTTCCAATGCCATTTTGTTTCAATAAGCTGCTATTTAGTATGTCAGAGTACAACCTATCTGTCCTGACCCCACCTGACTGTGCCCCTTCACACAACATGCGCAAGCAGCGTGAAGGTCACCAAGACACATTTGAGATCTTAATTAGCACTGCAGGGCCCTCCAAGCTAACCAGCCAATGTTCCACTGTTCATCACATCCCTGAAATTACCCATTCATCTATCAGGCTTATGAAGATCTGAAAGACTGAATGTAGGAAGCTACATGACGGACCATGCATCAAAGGCACTCTACCATGCAAACCAACACCAACAAAACAACATAATGTATTACCTTGGAAATCCCTGCTCAAATCTAGATATATACTCTTTGACTGAAAGCTGTTGTTTCCTGAGAGTGCTAGAATAGGATTAGCTCGGAAAGACATGTTTCGCTTTCTGTGGATCGGTATTAGGGCAATTAGAGATTATAGTGGAGATACTAGTAAGTTATATCTGCATGGAGACTGGCAATATGCTACATTTGGTACATCATGTCTTAATGACAGATGAGGCTGGGATCAAATGATGTGACAGGCATGCACAGAACCCTTATTACTGAGTATTGGGTCAATGCCATATAATTATGCACAAACAACATGTCGTGGGTGATGGACAACACTCCAACCCACCTATAAAAGACATGCATTCTTCATGGTTGGGCCAAATCACATCCCATAAACGATTTAAATCATTTGTTTGCTATCAATTTTTCATCTCACACTTAGTAAATCACCTTGACATCTGTCTGTCACTTTAGTCTCGAAGACTTTCCTTAGGAAAAGCCTTTTTGTGGTGAACTTCATTAGACATCAATGGAATTGTACCTGTTTACTGTTTTGAACATCTTGGGAATGGGCCTGCAAAAATGTGGATGTCTGGATATACCGCTAACCATGAATGCCACAGGATAATTTGGTTTTGCTTGATATTGTACTATGTTACTACACTTTTTACTTTCTTGTGAAAATGCAAAGACAAAACTTCCATGAACACAATACCTACTGAAAAACTAGTTTTTGAAGGCTAGGTATTTTTTGACTTTTACTTTTTTAAAAAATCTTTTCCCACAATTTATTTTATTATGGTCCATTTTGTCTTGCTGTTCAGTGCTAAGGCTGTACAGAACTTTGATTAACATAAAAAAGTTATTTTAGAAAACAGAAATAACAACCTACTTGTGTGAGAAGCAATATGAAACATTTTGTTGCTGGTTCCTCAGCAACAGTACATGTCATGTTTTCCACGGATGTGGTGCCCAACTAATATATGCCCATAATATCCCAAAGTTAGCAGTCCTTTCAAACAAATCCACTGTTTAAAGTATAAATGGAGAGGATTTCTTTCCAGGATCCCAATTTTCAGGATCTGTCACAGCTGAATGTCCTCATCTAACATTTCTCATCTCTCCTGCTAGATGCATGTGAAAGAATTCTATGCCAGAGGCATGCCCAGGCACTTCAATCAGCTTGGTTTCATGCTTGCATTTTCAACTAAGCTTTAAGTCAGAAAGACAAGCCTGGATTTAGGTGGTGTCAGCAGCACACAGAAAGAAGGTTCAGTCAACAAGACTCGCTGGGTGCCTTCCCCCCCCATTTGAGAAAAAATGTGGAAATGAAAAGTAGAGGATGGAAGAGGAACAGAGGAGCGGAAAGCAGTAAGACTAGAGGAGACACTCAGCAGCTGGCAACACAGCTGTATTAGCATTCATCTTCTCCTCTCCTGAGTGCCTCTTGTTTCTGCTGCCTATCCTACCCTCATCTATCTCGATTCTGCCCCAAAAGACCTAACAGAAGATGTGACAGCAGCATCTGATCCAACTCCTGCTTAAGTCAAAGGCATTATTCCCTAGATGTCCTGCTTTTCTTGGTGCCACCTGCAAATCCCTGCCTGTTGAGCTGAGGCAAACCGTACTGCAGCCATTCATGCAATACTTTGCCCATCTGTAAGTCAGGACAGGAATCACGGCCAGGGTACCGTACTACAGGGCTTCCAGGCCTTGTCCCCATTTAAGTTCTGATTTGTACACAGCCCTGCTGCAAAAACACGTTGCTGGGACCACCTCTCATCTCCCTTAAAATGGTTGTTTATTTCTGCTAATTCAGACCTGAACTACGAAATATTAAGAAGATATTAGTTAGAATACAGAAAAGCCTCTGAAAATAGACCAGTCCTGTAGCTACAGCTTTCACTGTTCTTCATACATTAATCAATAGTTCATATTTAATTAATTAGCACCAAGTTCACTTGGTGATGAAAGTAGAATTTCCATGAATAGGAAAATAAATTAATGTGAAAATCCAGCTACCAGGCCGTTCTAAAGACTTTCTCCCACTGACTTACATGTGATAATGGATGTCCGTTCTTTATATTATTAGGCTTTTTGAGCTTTTTTTAATTTTATTTTTTCAGAGGGAAAGACAAGACAGCTTTTTTCCAGCTGGGCAAGAAATACCTTAAACTCTTATTGCAGAAAAGCCACCTCCCTGTAATGGCAACATCACAGGTTGATTGAGTTAGATGGTATCAGCAATCTACGTATCACCAAGCTACGTATCAGCACTGACTTAAAAGCACACTTACGATGTATGCATCCGAACTTCTCAAGACAGCACTTGAGTCTAAAAGTACAGAACATTTACCAATTAGAAAGCCAACCCAAAGCATTTATTTACAACTAGAAATTTAATAAACTGCTTATATACTATAGAGTAAACACCTCTTCTACTGCCGAGCAAAGTATGTTTAATATTCAGGATCTATCTGCAATGTTATCATGTCCTCTTCATTAGAGCATCAGTTTTGTTAATTAGCATTTACTCATGTGAGTAGTCCCCTTGACTTTAATTGATCCATTTTCATGAATAAGTAGAGCATAATTTTATAGTTAAAGAATTCAGTTCCTAGTGAATGCAACCAGCCGCCGTTCTCAAAGTTTAATTCTTAGCATAATAAGGAAATAAAAATGAGTACAACACGTTTCATCAGATAGAAGAGAAACGTGTGTAAGGCAACAGTACGAACAAGAATGAGGCCAAGACAAGACACCTGGCTATCAAATCCATTTTGCTTGCTCCCTTAGCACAGCAAAAATGTGATGCTAAGAAATACAAAATACTTGGCTAAAGATAAGGTAGTCTCTATTATAATGGTAACTCCTTCACTAGCAGTGCTTGTGTTGTCTAAAGGGCCACAAAGCATCTGCCCTTCAAATTTTCGGGAGTTAACAGACCGTAAGATGATCTGCTGAGAACTGAGGTTTTAGAAGAAAGAGAAACAGTACAAGCTCCATCTGCTTCCCAAGGATTTGTTCTCAAGCTCTCACTTCTCGTATCTGACCTATGCTTATAACTGAACCTCCTTGTTTATACTCTTTTTTATTCTTCAAACTAAAGGCTTCAAGATGGATTATGGAATTTTTTATAATAATCCTTAACAGTACCATAGTTTAATAAAAGACTATGGTAGCTGAAATTTGGAGGCCTTCTTAAGGACGGTAATTAAAGATGGTAGCCAGTGTTTTTCCCTCAAAACTCCTTACCACATTTCAAGAATATCAGATTACAGATTTAAATAGAGATATGAGTATGGGTCACTGTAAACTCCTCCAGGCTGACAGAGCGGGTGGGGGCACTAGTTTACCTCCATTTGTAAAAACTTTCCACAACCGTAGCTGGCAGTTGTTCACATTTCATCATGGGCTTTATGTCTTTAATTTTATCCTTAATTCAGAGTCTGAGGACACAGAGTGTACGATCACCAATAAATCTTTATAAACTAAAAAGAAGTCACTTTAATTCAGAAAGAATTAATATGTTTCAGGAAGCAAGCCAATTTACTAAGCTAATTGCTGTGTATATTTTTTTAGAGGCTATCTTTGAAAAGGTGGTTTTAATCACCAGGTGCCTTCAGAGTTTTCTCATGTGACTGATTAGAGCCACACATCTAATGGGCTGCAAAACCACGAATGAGAAATGCTGGTCTTTCAGATGCACTGCTCCCTCTGATTACTTGCGACCTTGCCATTCCCTAATTTTCTTATATAAGGTAATATTCTTTTAACAATGTTCAGCAAATGTCTAAAGGGACAGAACTGAGTTTATGTGAAATTGAAAAATAGAGCCAATAGAAAAATCTTCAGCCAGCACCTGCACCTAATCTGGTTAACCCGATAAAATATCACGCATTTTTTCCAGAAAGGCATTTGCTTCCGAAGAGACTGACATTAGCTTTGGTAAAACAGCTGACCTAACAGCTGAAACAGTATAAAGATTATGGTCAGTATGTGAAACCTTTTCCAAACACAACAGGATTCTGATGCTTTAAAACTATTCCAAATCACTACAGAAAGAAGAAAAGGACAAAGGAGAAAGCAATCTAACATCTCTTTGAAGATTCACTACAAAGTTATTTCCTTTAGTTTGGTAGAGGTAAAGAGCAGCCCAAACCAGGAAAACAGTTCCTTTCATGTGACACAGATGGATGACCTACCAATTCTGTTTCAGACGACATTATGCTGATACATTAACTGTAACATAATATTTATCAGCTAGTGCTATAAATTGCTTTGAAGATGAAAAGCCCCCCAAACCAGGTTTGGGTGGTTTTGAACACAATTAAAAATATCTATTTTGAAAACATTATTTTCTCAAATGAAATCTATTAAAAAAGCCTGGCAGGCTGGCATTACAGGGGCTTTGGGGTGTGGAGGTGTAGGGGATGAAGGGAATGAGGTAGAGCTAGCAAACAACAATTGGCAAGAACTGCTTCTTACCCACAGCAGGTTGGCAACAATCTGCTATCAAGTTCATGGCAATTAGCAGATATAGCCTGATGCACATGCTCCACCATCTCTTTAGCTGGCAAAGTCCCATTAACCACCTCTTGGAGAAAAATGCTATAGATGGGCACTTCTCCATTGCAGGGGAGGCACAGCATCCCTTTGATGTGCAGGTATTTTGCAGGTTCTCAACTTGCAGCATAGGTAACATGGAAGACAGAGTAGTTGGGTTTGCTCTGAGATCTCAGTAGCTGCTTCATGTGTGAGACACAAGTAGGATTATTATTTATTAGTAAATTTATCATGACATGTTATGAAATATTATCCCATTCCTTGCCCTTCAAGACCTGAACACTTTAATTAACATATTCTTTTTCTTTTAGTATGGCACACTGGAAAGGCACGAAGTATTCACTAAGAGAGAGAGAGAAAAAAAATAATAAAACACAGCAAATTATATATACAGCAAATAAAGGAAATCAATTAATTCAATGAGACATAAGATGTTAAATTACCATGCGAGTTGATGTAGCCAGTGGTTATTATCAACAGCCTGTTGAGTAATTGCCTTTGCTACTGCTAGAGTAGGATGTCACAGAATGCATATTATATAATTTAGACACTTTACAGTCTGGATCATAAATGTATTGATTACATCAGCTAGGGGTTAGGTAGACAGATAATAAATCATTCTTGATCTAGCATATTTAGTTCATTGCTTTTGATGAACTCCATGAATGGTTTCCAAATCTCATAGACTGCAGTATTTTTACTTGGGTATGTGCAGCATGTACATTTTTTCGGACAGCAATATCCATTCTTGCTGGTTTCTTCTTTTTTTTGCTTCACTATCAGTGGAGCCAGACTTGATGGTGTCATCGATGGGGAGGGGGAAGAAGCGAGTAGTGCAGATGCTGCAATCAACTTTATGCTGATGATGATTTCCTTATCAGAAAGTCTGAGAAACTGCTTTGGTAGGTAGTAAAGTGGATGACCAAAGACAGCATGAAATTTGGATTACAACTAAATATACAAAAGCAAGTGGCAGCTGCAGTAGGGAAAGTAGCGTTTCAGTTAGCTGAAGAACGGGAGAGGGAAAAGTTGAGCTTGCAAAAGTGGTTCTCCTACTGGGATACTGAAGACAGATCTAGTGGCAATGTAAAGACCTCCTGGAATATTCAGCCCTTACAGAACTGAGTTTTGGCTTGCTGTTTTCTTCCACATCTGAGTAGGGGGTGTATTGTTTCAATGAAACGAAGATGACATGTTCTCTATCTGTAATGCCCAAGCATGAAAGTCATTCAGAAAAAGAAAAGCCATCAATGATTGCAGAGGTACCTAGTGAGCCACGGTACTGAGAAGTCAGTAAGTATCATTACTGAGCATTCAAAGCTCATCTGCAGCCCTCCAATGGTCACTGTTCCCTGAATCCATACTATTCTCCTTCTCTGGATGCTCGCTCTGACACTTGACTCCCTCCTAGAGCAACACAGCTTCTCTTCAGCTATTATTCTTTTTCTGTTGTGACGGGTTGTTTTGAGCTGAGGCTTCTAAGGATTGATGAAGCAGATAACTAACCACCGAAGTCATATCTTTTGACATTCCTGCTGCTAAATACACACATGTAGCTGCACACTGTCGTCACAGCAGAAACTTCAAGCTACCATGTTGCTTTTAACTACCTAAGGAGTAAGAGTCTGGCCAGAGCTATCTGGAGCTCAGTTTAAGCTGGGTTCTCCCATAAGTTCAAATGTAGTTTATGTATGTCCACTATTTTAAGAAATAGTTAATAAACCCCTGCCTTTAATTATTTTTTTTAAACAAAATCAGAAGGAGGATATTCTTTAGATTTTCCTCCTTTCCAGTGGAAGACTTGATTCTGATGGAGAGAGAGAGAAAGAAAGAAAGAAGGGAAGAAAAGCAAGGAAAAGGAGCAAAAACTAGTCTGCTCATATCTTTCCAGAGCATTTTCTGGGGAAACAAGATCTATCGCCCATGTCTCATTGTCTCAGTGTGATTATTTAGCATATTTCAGCCCAATTTGGTCCATTGTGAATGCCATCTTGTCTAGCCATGCAGGCACAATCTCTCCCCCTACAGCCCCAAATGAATGTCTGGCCCTTCCTTTTTTAGAGTTTTACCACTGATGGCCTGACTCAAGGAAGAAGATATTTTCTGTTACTTTGGCAAAGTTTTCAATTCCACTCACATTCTATTTTAGCTTCTCCAGGAACCATTTTATTAGTTGGAGAACTCATCGTTTGAAGTACAGGATAATCAGTTTAAAAGGAAGGAATGCAGACAGATGCCAAACTATGCATGGAGAATTTGAAATACCTATTAGACCAGGTAACTAAAAAATGAAATGCTGAAACACCCTGTTTATATTGGAGTCAAACCACCATAAGCATAGGGAAAAAAGTAAGAAGAGTGGCAATTAATGCAACTCCTGCTGTATTAGAGACTAACATTAATCAGTAACAAGAAGAAACGATGGGTTTTTAAACACCCACTGCTATCTCACAGAATGGTAGTTAATATAGGAAATATACAGCAGGGTGATTTGTTTCTGTTTTTCTCCTTCACCACTTTCCACCATTTCCTTTTCCATTATAAGAAACATTTGCAGGGAAAACATCTGCTTTTTGCCCCTAGGTAAGATAGTTATAGCAGAATTTTATGACATGATTCTAAGAAGAGCTGGCAATTGATATTAATTGAATAGCGTCCGTTCCCCTCCCCCGGAATAATATTTTAATGGGCAGAATACATTACTGAATAAAAACAACTGATCAGTCATTTAATAATTTGGCAAGCTGTAGCACAGGTAACAGAAGGTATCAGAAAAAACCTTAACTGATTCAAGTAAGTCATAAAAGCCAAACTAAAAAGCTACTCACAAAATACATGGTCATGCTAGAAACCTGTATGCCATATAGCTTCTTGCTCCTTGCAAAATGCCCCAGCGACGTTGCAAGCAGCTACAATACCATCAATGGAGGTGCCAGAGGAAAGTCACAGAGAGGGGCTGATAGTGCGCAGTGAGGAAGATGCAGCTTCAACAGCTGAACAGGTAAAAAAGGCAAAAATGACTGCTTTCATTAAAAAAATACAGAGAAACTAAAGATGAAGTTAACTTGATTGTGCTTGTGCATGACCACAGGATCAAGCAGAAGTAAATACAGAAGTAAGTATATGTGGTGGCGTGAAATCCAATATTATACCTGTGCCAGTAGCTGCTACAGGAGGTTCAGAAGGTTGTGGACTACAGTAATCATGGACAAGCTCACAGATATACTGCAATGCTCCATTTTGAATTAAATAGGTTAGCCACTGTTCTGAGAACAGGCATTAAAGACAAACAAACCCCCCCTTTGCATTCCTATCCTGACAATATTAATACATTTATTAGCTTCAACATCAGTATTTTTTCCTCCAATTCCTGCATTAGAATTCCCTTTCTCATGCAGGGGGTTTTCATTTTATCTCCTTACATTTTCCTCATTTTTTGAATGTTTTCCTTAATCACTGCTGAAGAAAAACAAAATAGTGAAACAGAAATGAAAATAAATGCATATGAGAGAGAGTACAGAAGAGAGTTGTTATTGGACTCTCTTGTTTTGGATTTGCTGGCATTCACAAAAGATAAAATGTTTTTAAAAAGAATCTCTCTCACAATTAGAAGGAGTGAACAGTTAAAAGAGCTCACACAGTGCAGGGCTGGGCTGTATCCACAGCTCTACCAGTGGGTTACTGAATGACCTTGCACACACCTTTCTGCCTCAGTTTCTCTGAGTGTAAAATAACTGCAATGATATTGACTTCCTGAAATGCCTCATTGCCTCAGTATCTACTCATGAAAAATACTATTAGAAGAGCTGAGCATAATTATTATCAGTTTCCGAGCCGTCTGCTGTAAGCTGGTGAGGTGAATCAGCTGACTCAGTAAAGAAAAGTCAGTTTTCCTCCTCAAGGTGTTAGATGAAATTGTTATCTGAAAGACTTAGGACTTGACCTTCAAAAGAATTCAGTTCCCTGGAGTTCCAATTTCTGGCACATTTTTAGACATTCAGAAATGACTGCATTTCCAAGTGAGCTTCTCCCACAATGGCTCCCATCATTTGCAGAAAAGTTCTTCTAAAACTCCCCCAACTCTGCTTAGTGGCTGGAAACAGGCACTCGGCTTCTCCCGAGAATCCCTCCATCCCTCGTTATCACCATGGGGCAGATTTCAGCATCTGAACCTGTGTATTTTCACATGGAAAAAAGATAGTCTATGCCAAATTTCTCCACTCTTGGTCTAGAAAAAAACCTGACCATGTGACAAATGAGCATGGAGATTTCTTCTGTCCTCCTCCTATACCTGTTTTAATCCCACAGGCAACTCCGATTAGGGAAAGCAGTAATGACAAAAATTAATTCTCATGAAAAGACACAATGAAGACCTTAGGGCAAAATAGCTTTTTTTACCCACAGTGTCTGCAGGGTCTTATTTCAGTAAGCAAGTGTTTTTATCCTGGAAAGGGGATGTAGTCTGAAGAAGGAAACCAGCGC
Organism: Gymnogyps californianus; assembly: GCF_018139145.2. Taxonomy (NCBI): domain Eukaryota; kingdom Metazoa; phylum Chordata; class Aves; order Accipitriformes; family Cathartidae; genus Gymnogyps; species Gymnogyps californianus. Next base: position 13,308,975 of record NC_059487.1, on the reverse strand, counting down.
TTAGTCACTGTCTCGGTGTACAGGATGCGTACGTGCCCATGCAAGTGTGTAAATCTGATGCTGTCAGCAAAACTTGCTGTCTTCTGACAGACACCCTGTGCAGCCTTCAAAACTCCTACAGTCAATCCTCCCACCTGTCAGCCTGAAAGATAACCTGGACTGGTCTTCCCTTCTTCCTTTTTCTCCATGAAAATAACAGAAGAGGTACAGTTCTGTCACTTGGAAATACAAAGATTGTGGGATTCTCTGGCACAGTCTCTCTCTGAGGGCTTATTTTAAACATTTTTATCTTCCAGCTCACTTAAAACTGTAACAAATAAAACTAAATGATGGTGTTAATTTTGTCTGCTGCTCCATGTGTTGCTGCAGTCTTCAGTCTTCTGCTGCGGTCCACCCTCCAGCGGCACACACAGCGGAACTGTAGCAGTAGGCCCTAGCTGACTTTACACGATGCCTCAGCTAATAACAATCTGTCAATTTATCTTCCTCCACTGTTCACTACTGCTTTCCACAGGGAGTAACAAAAAATGTTCCCAAAGCTTTTTTTTTCCCCTGCATACGTATGTCTATATAATTATCAAAGCATCACTTAATGTTCACTAAGACAGATCGCGTCACTGAACAATTCATTTTCCAACACCGCAGCCTGGTATGACTGGGCCTTTTGGCAGTAATTGAATCCAGTCTACTGCTGTCAAAACAGAGAATTTATGAATAATAAATTGATTGTAGCCAGTAAAGCTAAGTCTGAGAGACAGCACGTTGTGTCAAGGAATAAGAAGAAATTTAAAAACACAATAAAGATTAATTTAGAATCAAACCTGCAATGCTTCCAGAGTGGACAATAAAACCAAATAAAACTGTCATTCTCATATGACATAATCTATAGTGCCACAAAGTGCATGAGCTCACAGACAGAAATAAGTGAAGCAAAAACATACCCGAAATGTTAGTGCAGTTATAAGACGCAACATAAGAATTCAACACGGTGGTGTGTTGTCATAGTCCTAATGGTTTTTAGGTTAGGTTATCACAGTTTATAGGAAGAGGTAATGTGTTTTATTAGACCAACTGATACGCAGAATAAAAGCAGGCAAGCTTTCTGGCACGTATTTGTGAGATCTTTGGACTTGCAACAATCACGTTTCAAGGTTTCTGTACAACCAAAAGGCGAAAATACAGATACAAAGGAACTCCACCCAGCAAAGAAATAGCAAGAATTAATGGCCACAGACTGAAGGCAGAAAATAAGCTGTAGGGTGAGACTTTCTTTACAGCGAAGGCACTTACGAGATGGAACAAAGGGTCAAAAGGAGGGGTATGTTCCACATCTCACTGCTTTCAAATCATGACTAGCTGCCTGTCTGGAAAGAGCATTTTAACTGCATAGAAGATACAGGAGCAACAGAGTCACTGGGTAAAATCCTACAGCTTGTGATCTATAGAAAGTCACTCGGTGCCCTACCAGTCCCTCAGGGCCTCAGACTGCGTTAACCTCTGCGTGTCCTGTGAGCCACCCGGGGCTTTGGAAGTCCAGACTCCATGCTGTGGTTCATCTGCTAAAAGGAGCTAATTAAGACAGCATGGTTGCTTCAAAGAGGATACTCTAGGAATTTCTAATATATCTCCTGTTACTCCTGTTGTTTGGGAAATTGTTTTCTCTTAGGCTTTCTCTAGTTCCTGGCTCTGATCATAGACTTAACAATCCCACTAAGCCTCCTTAAATGGCTGTTTCTGGATTCCTCGCAAATTCAGAACTGGTCTGACTTGATGATCTTCAGCATTGCTTCAACAGTTGTGGCTGACAGTTTACTAGGGCAAACAGTGCAAGCCCACACCTGCCCAAACCTCCAGTTTTTGACACTTGCTTTGCACATGATGGCCAAACTCCCTGCACATCACCCACAGGTCAAACCACAGGAACGGCATGCATAGACTAACAGCAGCAGATGGTCTTCTAGCCTAATGGTTCCCAGGGAGCCAATGGACTCGATAAAGTAATCATTAGCAACACATTATGTTGGTTTCATGAGAAATTGTCCTCCAGGAATGTAAAGTTAACACAGGATCAAGACCTCTCTTCAAAAGTTGGCCATTAACAGCTGGTCAATTATTCTGCTTTTAAATAAAACGAGTAATCATAACTGAACTCAATTTATACCAGCCACATGGAAAACTTCCTGCCTCCAATTCATCCTTCATTTAAAACAAAAAGTTCAAGTAATTTTAACAAGAAAAAAATGGTATGATCTGGAGCCACCCTCTTTCACACAGTAAACTGGAAGTAACCACTTCCAACTCAGTGGATTTATGAAGATGGGTGCTAGAATAAGGAGAAAACACTGTTGGGATGAGGTCTTCTCTGGCCACATTTTGACTTCAACATTACTTACTTTTTAGCTGGGGCATGTCCTGATACCTAGCATTCATATTTCCAGCCTGGCACTGCAGTCACATCTGCAAAGCTTTGCAGAAACCCACCACACCTACAAAGCTCTACTTTGAAGCTGTAAATTTGAAAAAAAACCCCATCTGCTAGTAAATGAAGCCATAGGTTTTATTGGCAAGATTTTCAATAAGGAAATGGTTCTCAGAACAAGACTGATTCCAATGACAAGATACGGTAATTGGGGCAAACGAGGGTAAACTTTCAGAACTATACCGCATTGACTACCTGCCTGGAAACACCTGTGGATTTGGAGATACTCAGGTCAATTCCAAGGGCAAAAGTCACAATTTCAGGACAATGAAAATAGTAGAGGCTTTCTGCAAACCTCTGTTGACTTTGCTAAGAACACAAACTCTAAAAAAACGAGAGAGAGAAACCTATCTACACATTTGTATGGATGTCTGTATTCAGAAAACAATTCTCCGTGCCCTGACCCCTTATCATAGCTGATCTTATTATACTCTTTTTGGATGGTATCGAGTGGTTCTATCATTATTAATAAGACATGTTGATATGACATTAATAAGACAAGCTAAGTTCTCCCGCACAGCCTGACAGAATACAGAGTAGCTGATAGGCTCACGTTCTTCCAAAATTGATGGACTTTTCTTACTGCCCAAGTCTTCCCCCTGCCAACAGCTCTCCCTCCTCATCTAAGAGGCCTGGAGAGAAGCAGGACAGCATGGATGGGGGATGGAATCAAATGTTCCACAAATTTATCTTTGCCCACCTTGTCCTCTCTTCCCTTCTACCCACTGCCAAATACCAGGATGAGGCAGTGACAAGGGACTCCGTACCCCACAGAAGAGCTTTGTAACACTCTCCCCTTCAGCAGACTCTCTCTCTAACACACATATGTTTGACTTGACTGAAGAAGTTGCCAGGAAACCCAGCCATGATGGAAAAGTAAATGTATTCAGAAGGAGGAATTACGCTTTTTCAAAGAAGGACCAAAACAGTATTAATGCTGAGTACACTTCCACCATCTTTTAGCAGAGGATCTTAAAGTGCTTTGCAAATAAACAGCCTGCAACATCTCTCTTAGTTTGTTAAGTATTGTTAATTCGCAAGGTCAAGCCTCACGCTGTATCACAGAGATTAAAAGCTACAAATGGTCAAGAAACTCTCTCCCATGCAGAGGATTGTGATTTTTTTATTTTTTCCCCTTTCTTTTTCTGGTCCTGTCTTGGGGTGAACCTCAGACATTTCACAGACTTTGATTAAAAAATGCACATCTCTCATGTGCCTGGTGGATATCCAGCTACTGGTGCTACCTGTGTAGATATGTGCAGAAATGCCCTGTGGCTTTTCAACAACAACAAAAAAACCATTTGAGACTTTTACTCATAAAAGCTTCCTCAAAAGTTATACAAACCTATGGAAAGTTTCAGTATTCATTATCTGGTACAGTGCGACAAAACCCTTCTCCATCAAACAGCGCTCTCCAACCTGCATGCCAGCTGGCTGTCATCCCATCACACAGCTAAAATAGACGGACACGGGGTAGGGAACTCGGCAAGTTGGCTGTGCAGCTGCAGGAAAGAGCTGCTTCCTCGGCTTCGTGGAGAGGAGGAGGAGGAGCAGGAGAGCAATGGGAAACGCTACCTTCTGTTTTGAGGGAAAAAAAAACCCACCCAAAACCAGGGTAGTCTTCCCTCCTCTTCAAACTCTGTCTCGCCTCTACTCACATGCTCCACATATTTATCATTACTGCAATTTGGCCTTAGTGTGCTGGCACTGTACTGCCCTGTAACAAAGACCTTACAGTCTCTTGCATCCTTCCAAAGTGGTTATATCATCTAACAATATAGTTATATATTGGGTGAAATCCTGGTCCTATTTAAGTAAAGCTTCTGCCTTAAATGAAGGCAACATTTCATTCCTGTTTAACTAATTCTGATCCTATCCTTGTTTACATGTACCCCAAATGCACATGCGCTTTTAAGACAGGTTATAAATTTTATCAGATCTACCACATTCCATCTGCAGAGAATATGCCACGTGCTTACTAAAAATGAACAAGTACCTACACTAGTACTGTGTGAAATCAGTGCCCCCTACCAAAAGACAGAGATCTAATTCCACTTAAAACTCTTACAGCACCTACGACAGTGGCATATCACACATAAACTCAAATCATCAGTACTTAATTTAGGAATTTTATCACTTCACAGTCATAATTCAGTTTTCAGAGATACTAAATTTTGTGACAGAATGCAGGCGTGCCCATAAACAAGCACTCATATACAAAACTACCTTCTATTCAGCAGTTATGCCGTTTGCACAGGTACATGTGTATTTATAGTCATCAACAATAAAAAGAGACATTTTCAAAGAAACATTTCAAGGAACCTCTATTCTTCTCAGAACTAGTGAAAAGGTACAGATGAAAACTTATTTTTGGATACTGTAACGCTCATCACATCTCATCCCTTTTATGCTCTGCAGCTCTGGATGTTACTGGTCAAATTTTACCCTCTTTCACACTACAGTAGATCTAGGCTAAATCCACTGATTTAGCTGGAATTACTCGAGTTTTGAGCTCGTCTCCTAGAGCATGAAAAATGTTATTTGTAGGAAAATGAGTTATTGTATTTTTCTCTCCATTAACATTGATGTGTTTCATGTAACCAATACTGGATGTAGTCACTGTATGCACTCCCAATGATGACAGAAATGCAGTAGAAGATTGGAACCTAATTGTTAAATGATCTTTCTGATTGTCAGAAAATTAATGGCACACTGTGGGCCATGTAGTGCATGCCTTGGAAATCTCAATGCAAGTTCCCAACTCATTTAAATAACTTCAGTTTATACATTTAATTTGCTTTTAATGCAGACATTTAATTTGTTTTTGTTTTGTTTTTTTAAAGAAAAGCACCACGTATTAGGAATCTTTATGCACACACATGTACATACACAATTTCAAAAAAGTGCTATTTTCAAGCAAATTATATGAAATGTAAAATTAACAAAATGCAAATAATATAAACAATCTAAATTAAATATTAAAACAATGCTATATCTGAATGACTGAATTTTATTTTCATAAGAAGCTAAACTATAAACCATTCTTACCAATGCAACACCCAGCTGTTTGGTGTTTAGCATCGGAATAACATTATTCTAGTGCAGCTGCTGTTATTGTTTGCTGTATTTCTGCCAAGTCGTGGAAGCCAGAGATGTTCGTCTAGCAAAGAGGGACAGCTCTGATGAAAGCTCCAGTTTGACAGATGCTCCCATCAACAACTTTGTTACTCTGATTGACTACATGGTATTTTAGGCAAATTAACCTGTCCAAAAAAATTCTTTATTGCTATGCTTGTGGCACAGATGGAAATATGAACTTGACAATTCTGGGTACTAGCTTAGCAATTAACTGAGATGTTTCAATAGACTAATGAACTTTCATTCAAAGCATGCTCTCTGTCAGGAGAAGAGACAGGCTGTTGTTTGAGAAAGTGTTATAGAATGTCAAATAGATCTCGACAGCGATGTTACTATGAAATCTGAAATATTAGAAAGGCACAGAAAGAAAGTCATTTAACACCTTTATAATCTTGGGAGATCTGAGATGAATCTTTATTATCAAAGTCTGAAATTCTATCGCATTTTACAGTCCTTTTGCTGTAATTCACACCCTGTATAATAACAGTTCTCCAGTCACTAACGCTGTTCAGTTTTGAATGGTCACCCTTTATTAGAAAGTGGAAAAAAAAAATCAAGCCGTCATTCTTCTATTTCATGAAGATTTTAACATCTAAATAAAAAATTATCTAAGAAACCATTACAGAAAAACCAAATTATCTGAAGTAGTAAGGTAAAAAGAAAACTATGCATAATTAGTATATACAGATAAATATTAAAAGGATTCATTTGTTTGGGGAGAAAGGAATGTAAGGTTCTAGGGTAGCCTGAAGAAAACATATAGAAATGACTTAAAAACATGCATTTGATAAACCGAATTGACATTTCTGGGATCCAGCTTAAATCGTGTATCTAGCACTCTTAATGCAATAATACTGGACAAATCACATCCTCGTTGGCCTGTTCCAACCACTGTAATAAACATACTCTATGGTCAAGTTGCAGTCGTTTTGCCACCTCATTCTGCACTAAATGGCCATGATAGCCAAATCACCAGCTGCAAGGATTTTCCAGCCATCAAAGAGCTTCTCGCTGGTGCACGAATTCAGTCTACTCCTGAGCAGCAGCCTTCACCCCACTCCAGATTTATGCATGTTACCAGGACTGGGGACAAGCGGAGCAGGCCAGAAAGTAGCGTTTTGCTGGATCAGAACTGAAAATCTGCCTGTTCTCCTGGGAATATTTTTCAATCCCATTTATTCAACAGAGGCAATACATTCTTTAATTTTTGACAGCTGCATTATATTTCTTTTGTTGGGGAGGAGCTAAACCTCTCCCATTATAGTTGTGTACCTAACCTTGAGTGAAAACCTGCACTGTGACAAAATATAATCCACTTTTCCTACATACCTCGTAAACAGCTTGACTCTCATCATAAAATATTAAAGCCTAATATTGCAGTTGGTTCCTTCTGAGTATCAAGACTTGGAGTAGCCCCAAGCATGTCAAATATGCATTGGAAACGCTACGTTTTTAAAGCAAGGCAAGGTGTTAACTGATATACCGTAATATTTAGTCTAAAAACCTTTGAGCAGTTTTAAAAAGTCTTTAAACCATTAACTACTTGATGACATAATAGCTCTAAAATGACCATTAAAATTTAAAGTGGGCTTTTTAAGAAGTAGTCAATAAATAAAATAATATGAAAATACTGCACTGCTTCCATATTTAATCCTACAATGAGAAAATTGCTTCTTCCACTTAAACTAACTGCAATATTCCCACTGGTTTCAAAGTAATTCCACATATTAGCCTGTAACTTGGACAACTGCCATACCACAGTGGTTCTTTGAGCTGACAAATTAATAAACCAGGTAAGATGGGCAAACAGCCCTGACCTGTGTCTCCACTTCACTTTCCAGGTATACCAAGGGCAAGGTTCGAACTCCTGCTGCCATGCACTCACTGCTCCAGCCCTGCGAGGGCAGAACAAAGCCCAATCCCTTGTCAATATAAACCACTGGATAAAACATTTATCTTGATTCCTTTCTCAAAGTGTTACATGCTGCTTACTTCTGTTCCTCTTGAAATTATGCTCATAGCCATAGGTAGCATCATTAATTACGCAGACTATTATTGCACACAGCATACCTATTTCTTACATTTAACCATCAGAGCAAGCTGTGTAGCAATGACAAATGGGAATACATGTTTCCAGTGTTCTACTTCTTGTTAAGGACAGAATCACAGAAAACAGGTTATTTTTATTGAGCAGAATCTTACAGGAATGTTTTCCATCCACCATCTCATGGCAGGTTCCTCCCAACATTCCCTGTTTCACACAATTTCCCAATATCAACTTACAAACACTTCTTAACCTCGTGAAATGTCATACAAAATGTGAGGCAGCCAGAAGGCAAACATCCACTTAAGTGTCTTTAGGCAACTATACATGATATTCACCAACACATTCCTCACCTAAAATGCTTGCCCTGATGCCACTGGATCAAATGATGAACACCATAGTTCAGAGCTAAGGGGGACAATTCAAAGCAAATAGGGTTTGGGAAAGAGACTGTGTGAGGAAATACTCCAGCCAGAACGGTCAAGGTAGGTTGAGTCCCTTGAGAGAAACAGCAGCCTTGTTAGCGGCAAGCTGGAGGTCAACTGATAGCCTTGTGAGGAGACACAAAATAATGGGGATCTCTTTGTTTAAAGGTGGTATTAGAGCAAAAAGCTCTGAGGAACACTGAAACGGGACCTCTGGCATACTGACGCATGATGCTGAGATCAGTACGGTATCTCTGTCTCAATATATTTGTTTTATATTCTCTATCACACAGGCCTGGGAGCAAGATGTTACGCTGAAGCTCACCGGAACCGCTTTGTCTGTGAAGGCTTCGTCGTCGAACAGGGAGAAATGGGCAGATGACCTATTGACTACACAGATCGATTCCTTTTGTTATCCTGGCCCATGAAACTCTGCCAAATTTTAGCACTAGTAAAATCATCTGAAATTCCCTTTTAACTTGAGGATGAGGTTTCCAGCTCTTTAAAATAGCCTGCTCTGATAGCAGGTAATGGAAAGACACTGCTGAAAGAAACACTGTAGTGAAAGGCCAAGAAAAGTCCTGTTTGCAGGAAAGTGGAGTTAAAAGGCTTGCCTTGGTAACTGTAAAAAACCAGCCAGATTAAAGGCAGCGCTGGATTTCCTGAAGTCCACAGAAATTCTCAGGAAGGCCCCGCTCACGCCCTGAGAAGACAATGAGTCAGCGGCTGCTTCTTCTGTTTCAAAAGCTTTCCTATTTCTCCCTCCATTTTACTCGTATCACACTGAAGATGAAAGACTTGGCGGCTGTCACATGCCTGGTATCTCCTGCAGTACAGGGCGCATCAGAGTGCAGAGAAAATGAGCTCCATAACACAGGAGGAAAATAAAGCTGGGAGGACTGGTGAGGTACTGCCAACATAACAGAACAATGGTGGAGAACAGCAGCCCTATCTCAAGTAAGTAATGGGACTAACCTCGCATGAGGACAAATCTTGGATGTATTTTATGATGCTTTGAACTGATGGAAAGAGGAGGAGAAGGCGGCATTATTTGAATGAGGAACATATCTACAGATATATATATACAAACATATATACATCAAAATTTTTACAGCTGTGAGCTTTTGTAAATCACTGCACTGTGTTAAGTCTGCAAAACATTTCTGGTGATTTCAACAACTAATTAACTGGTATTTTTTCCCTCATTCTCCTAGTTCTTTATTCACTATAAAAATGACAGTTGTAACTCCTATAAAATGTTGATTCGATTCAAGACACTTAGTAAATTTACCACCAACACTTCCAAAGCAAGATTAAGGAACGCCCTACCAACCTGTTCCTAGTTTATAAATAAATTGTACTTCCTGACGCAGGAATTAAATGTGTTGTTTGGGTAAGGTGGTGAACTGCAGCCAGACTTACATTTTATGTAAATCTATGACAAACAGGCTAATAAGCATTCTTTATTTTTTATTATGTTTTTGAAGATATCTCACCAATTTCACCTTTGCATTTGCTAATTCACTACATTTACCAAGTTCCATTTTTCTGTATGAACAATACACTGTGTAGAAGAACACTTTGAGCCTTCCTTTGCAGATAAATCTGATATACACACCCTTTTTTAACTATTGACTGATCAAAAAGAAATCAGCTAATTCTTAAAACTGAACCCTAAACACCCTTTCTCCTTCATTTTTCACAGCAAAGTTTTTTACTTCCTTGAGACATTAAACTGACAACTACAGTCCCATTTCGGTGGAAATGGTAAATACTGCTTCAGTGGTTGCTGCTGTCCATGCATGCTGATTATGGGTGTAAACGTTTGCTCTTGTTTCAGATCCGGGAGTTGGAGGCTGCATCCTGCCCACCATATTTAATTATCACCATAAGGTCACCTACTCCTCCTGCCTATTACAATGATGGATTGTACCTCATACTACATTTGTAAATTTTTCATGTAGGCACCATTTTCTTATTATGGTTTGCATTGTGCTTAGCACCGTAGGACTCTATCCCTATGTGGTAGCATAAAACAGTAAGCATAAAATACTAGTAGTAATTATAGTAGAAAATAATTACATGAACAAGACCGTGACCTCCCAGCGACAAATCACAATAAAACGCCGGTACACAAAGCATTCAGGATTCTTAAAAGCATCAGCACCAGTAGAAGCCGTGCTGGCGGTAGAGACAAGGCAAGAAGCCACAGATGGAAATACTGTAATGCACTCCGGGAGCATTTCCATCCGCTGTAGACATCTGTCTGTGCTCCTCTATAAAGGAGAAAGACAGGCTCACCTGGAAGTTGGTGAATCACCCACAGAAGGAGCACCTCTGCCGGCACCGACTACGCAGGACATCTGGGGAGAACAGGCTTCTGACTTAGTCACCTCATTTGGAGATGGACACTAAGGAATTTAAGCACTCCCTCTGATAAATGGTAAATGGGGCATGGACTGCATGACAGGAGCTTCATTAAGAAAGGTGTGCTTTATGACATTAAACCTGTAATGTTTTGCTCTGAACTTACTTCTGTTAGATGCTAAGATAACTCAGTATTATTAGAGAAGTTTCTTAGTGATTCAGAAGATGACACATCAGGAAGCAGTGTGCACCTTGCAGAGCACTTAATGCTAAAAATCAGAGAAATTCAGAAACAGAAGCTTTTCAGAGAGTCGATGATAAGCCACAGCAGCCACCCAGAGTCATGCCCAGATTTGCTGGTGATGTCAATCAACACAGCTCCACTGATTACACAGTTAAATATTAGACTTGAGAATCCATCTCATCGTTTCTTTTGTTCAGAGGTCTCTATATACTTATTTCTCATTTTTCAGTCAGGCAACATGAAAACACTAATAGAATAGAAGCATCCCCACGAAGGTGATAATGAGATGGTAAATCTAGCGATTCTCCTTGTGTTCCTGTAAGCAACAAAAAAGGAGCTGTTTGAAGTAGAGGTTTCCATCGGAAACACAGAGGGTAATCTTTTAAATACTGCAATTATTCAATAAAAATATTTTAGTGAAGTTGCATAGGCTACATTCTTGCAAGGGATCCTCTCACATCCTTTGGGTAATGAGTCCACAGTCACAGTTATAGCTGGGAACTCCAGGATCACGCTGCATCTGTTCTACAGACAGAAGGTGCAGGAGGTTTGACTCCAGCAGTTCACATCTCTGGGGCAGAGGACATATGTAGCTGTGCCACTGCAAAATAGCTACCTCCACTGTCCTGGCTATATATTTAGCACTTTCTCTTTTCCCTGTAATTCCTAGAAATGACTTATTTATTTGATGTGCAGCTCAGTGCCTTAGTAACTTTCCCTTTGCCATTACTGTTGGAATTTGCATCCTTACTAATGCTTGGAATGGGGAATTACCAAAAATACCATTAAAAATATTAATGATTCTGTCACTAAATGGCACATTTTTAATGGCACCTACTGTATTAAACCAAGCATGCGGTAAGCCAAATGGATATTTATTGAAAAGTATGTTTAATTTGCAGAGCTTGGGCGTTGTCCAGCACAACTGGCTGAATGTATTAAGCAAATCCCTGTCCATAGATTACAACACAATTTCCCCTCATTAGTGTAAAGTGAGTGACATTTTGAACTTTTGTGGGAAGACATATTTCAAGAAATAAGAGAAGCTGGTGTCTGGAAGCTAACCGCCGGGTCATTATGCGACAGTGCTGTGCGATAACTCAATAGCAGCTATGAAAACTGACCTACCAGAGCATCCAGGGGAACGGTTCCTTCCCGCGGGCTGGGGTTAAACCACGACAACATCACAACCTGAAAAATGTACTAGGTAACTTGGTAGACAGAAACTGTCAACCTGACACGCTCTCTCATGGACATACTTTTCTATCCCACTGAAAACAGAGAATGTAGTAATGAACCTCTCTCCAGAGGTAGAAAAAATATCTCCCTTTACCAACTCACCTCCCGATGATGGGGAAGAGATGGATTTGTACTAGCCTGAGACTGGCTAAGTCTGTGGGCTCTGCTTTTGGTAGCAGCAGCTGGCTCACTCGCTTCCAGTGCCCCGGAGGCATCATTCCCTTCATTAGCTGGAAGGGGGAAAAAGCTTTCTCTCCTTACTCCCTTCTTTGAAAAAACTCATACATACAGTGATATGTGGGAAGGATTGCTGGTACTCCACTGCTTCCCCAGAGCCCCTGAGCTGCTATAACTCAGCTGAGCACCATCTACTGAAACAATCGTTTGTTTATATTAAATCTTACTTCAAACATGATAATGGTATCATTTTATATTTATACAGTGCTATTCATCCCAGAGGATCCCAAAATGTTTCAGCTACTTATGGGCAGCAGCTGTTTAATAGTGGATAGTATGACTGCACAGCAGTGCAGGGCAGAAGCAGAGAAGAGCTCTGCATCCAACAGAAACTACAGGGGGAATTTAGGCAGGTGAAACAGAATTACCCAAATTGCAATTTAGCCAAGACGCCTGGGGCTAACATCTCTCTGCTCACAAAATGTTGCCCTTAACAATTCAGAGGGCATTCATCTGTTGACAAATAGAGAGAAATGTCTTTGAATATTCATGCAGCTTGCTCAACTCAAAAGCAAATTGAAAATTATAATAAAACCTGTTCCACATTCTTCATTCATTAAAACTGTGTTTGTGCCACGTTATTTCTGGGCATACTAGCATCTGCTGGGAAGAGCTCATTAAATGACCATTAGCCTGGTCTCCTTTCCTTCCAAGGCAGTGCAGAAGCTGAAAGTCTGTCCTTCCTTCATGGCACCACACATGTAAATGGCAACAAGACAGAATTTCACTTTGGCAAGAAAGATGACAGAGGAAGTTTTTTGTTGGAAGCAACTGTGAAATAGAAGGAAGAAAGTGCAGGAGAAAAGGCTGCTGAATAGCAAGCTTAGGAAGAAGTACTGCCGCAATCATTGAGGAATAACTGCTGTCACCCACAAAAAAACCAGGGACAACCTTGGCCACTGATCTATAGAGACTTACCTCACGTTTATGGAGATCTGGTCCATCAAGTCAAAAGATATCTTACGGTGTTGGAATGGCCCTTAGAGCAAGGGTGCTAGAAGAAACATTGCGTAGCCCCAGAGCTTTCCCAGACACTTCTGTAATCAGAACCACATCTGCAGCAAACTGGAAGCGGCTGTGGAACTGACGGGCAAAGCCTGCACTCCACCACAGAAGAAGAAAAAGTTGTGGGAACAGTTAAGTTGAGGAAAGAATGAGAAAGAATCAGATTTGACATGGGAAGCACCAAAACCCAAAGCAATTCTCATGTTCTCATGGTTTCCACACTACAGACCAGCTCTGAGACAACCTAGAGATTACACATTTACATTTCTTTTCTTTTCAAAACAAATTACTTTTCACTCCTACCAGCAGATCACAAAACACGAGAGCTAGAGTTAACAGTCACAAAAGTAATATTGCAACTGGAGAAATGAAAAGATGGGAAGAACCTTGCATTCCAAAAAGTAAATAAAACAATTTGAGGGCTAAAAATTGTATTTGGGGATTTTTATTTTATGGAAGGCTTTTCTGGTGGAGAGAGTGCATCAGGGCACTGTTTTTATGGCTTGTGTAAACTTCATTGCCTCATGTCTTCTCCCTCTTGCTCTCTTACCCATTTTACTTTTCGATTGACCAGGAATATTTATTAATAAGGAGCAACAGAAATTGTCATACAGGATCAGGGTACTACAGTCATCTCCCTTGTTATCACGTCTGTGACATTCTTTCAAAACATCTAATTTGGATCAAAGTTCAAAATAGTCGGTTGTTGGCAGTCATGGAATAATCTAGCAACTGTCCTCATGACCACTAAGTAAAATTCCCAGATTTACCAGACCAGAAGATTATGTCTTTCCCTGGAGGTATGACTATTTGGTGCTTTAGCCTCATTTCTCAAGGAAACAATATTTAAGAATCTCTACATCTATGTGCCACCCTTACTCACTCCCCTCCAGGTAACTTCAAAGCTTTTAGCCCCCTTCAACTGAATTTGCCAGAAAGACAGAGATCTCTAGAACTTCGTTTTCCAACAAGTTCCAGAAAAAACAGGCAGCTGGGGAGAACCTGTATTAGTGACTCCACTGAGGAAAGCTGCAGTGCGAGCTCAGCTCCTACCATATTCCCAGCAATCCCCCTGGGACAGAGTTCCCACGAACGCTCAGCCACAGGCAGCGCTGCCATCGCAGCACTGGCTCTGGACAAGTCAGGTCCAAGAGACGCCCCAGCAGGAAACTAGGCTTCAGTAATTCACCTGCTTGTAACTGTTTGCTAATCTTCCCTGTCACAATTGCTCCGGCCAAATAGGTTTTGGAAACTTCCCAACGATATTGTGTGTCAGTGAGCTCCACAGACTAATTACACACTGCAGAAAAGCTTTTCCTTCGGGGTGCCTTCAGTTTCACTGACTATCCCCCCCCTTCCTTGCAACCCAGAAGGAATTATATAGTCTACGTCTCAGACAGTAATTACTATCACCTACTCCTCTTAATTGATCTGGCTCCAGTGAGCAATAAGAAATTAAAATAATTAGCAGATATGCCTAGTGTTCCTAAAGTCCCACCTACACTTTGTAGTCTATTTACTCTAGAATCAGCTGGGTCCATCGACTTGATGGTAATGCTGCACCGTTCTGGCTCACCGAGCCGTTTGACCAGCCAAGTCTGACGAAGTTTCCCAACTAATACACAAAGCCCAGCTGTAGCTGTTGCAATCGGTAAATACTCAATCACCAGCACTGGAGCCCTTGTGAAACAGCTCTTTCTGAAGCTCATTTGGAAAAAAACTGAGGCTCACTGCTCTCCTGTCCCCTGGAGAGACAGAGGATTACGAGGAGGTCTTCATGCTGCCAACATTTATACATTTGCTCCACTTTCATTGGAGACAGACAGAGAAACACATACATGCAAGTTGGGAAGAGAGGCTAAAGTCTTGGAATAAAAATAGCATATTTAAGGGATTAATTTCATTTTTGTTCCTAGTGATTTCGGCATTGCATTAATTAATGTTCCATCTTGACTGCTGAGCATGGACAGATTTATTTTTTTTTAATAGGAAGAGAGAGCTTTGAGCACCATGTGTTTTTTCCCAAGCACTTGCTTCTCCAGTAGCTAAATGTGGAGATATCACTTAAAGCAAATTGTGCCCTCTCTCTGTCCTTAGCAAATAGTCAGTGACTTTTTTTTAAAATTTTTTCCTTCTATGCACAAATAATCTGCATCTACTGCCCTCCTTTCAAGAAACAGAGAAAATCCAGACCCCAGCAAAGTTCAATCTTTCCCCCTCTGCACTCTGTAAATTTAGTCAACAATATTAATCCACATCGAACAATTCTGCAGAGTACAACAACAAGCTGGTTACACAGACAGGGATGCATTTGGAATTTAAATGAGTTCCTGTTATTCTCATTCTCTTGAAGCCTGCACAGTGCTGAAGAAGCCTGTCTAATGTCTCTTAAACAGTGAAAAAAATCAATTTAAAATATTTTTAACTATTCTGCTAGTACTATTGTCTGCACTCCTGAAGGAGAGTGTTTCTTGATTTGCCCCCCCTCCCAATTAAAGGCAGTCATCAAAGATACACATTACCCTGGTTGTCTTGACAATGCTTTATGATTAAAAGACTCAAATACCTTCAGCTTATCATGCATTTAAAAATATAATGAAAACAAAGAATAATTTAGCATTCTGCAAGTTTGTTGTTTCTTCATTCCTTCTAGTTTAAAGTTTTTTAATTAACATGATTTATTATTTCTACTGCAATACTACTAATGAGGTCAACTCATACACTCATTGGGCTAGGAGCTGTACAAACAACAAAAATAATGATAGCGTATGCTAGCTATTTAACCCGCATTCACACAATATAGCCTCCCACTCTCAACTCAAAATATTGTCTAATGGTTGGGCTAATGCTTATCAGGGAAATGGTGGATATTTCTGTATATTTCTTTAAGTTGAATCAGGTCATAGGCTGTTCTTCCTGCACAACGTTCACTGAATTAAAATACATTATTCCCTTGCTTCCTTTTCTCCAACACATCAAGGGATTATTCAAAAAGAGAGAAGAAAATCTTGGCTACCTTTCAAAAGTAGGCTTATTTGTCCATTTGTGTTCTCTTGAACAGCACCAGGTTGCATAAGTTAATGCAGACCGTACTCTGCTTCTGGCTTCAAAGCATCCCTTCCACCAAAGTGCTCATTAGGGAACTCTCCAACCCATCACCAATAATCTCTATTCCCTGCCCTCTTCTATTGCTGAATATAACCTAAAGTTCCAGCCTGCTGTCTTTAACATTCAGGAAAGCCTTTTCATTGATCCATATGAACTGGACACATGAACAAGTATGTCACTGGACAAGCAGAAATGCTCAGTGCCTGCAGATTCCCTTTCACTGGGTCAAGAACAGAAATGAAGGCTGAGATTGAAATACATGTTTGAATACTGACTGCATGAAACACAACCAGCTCTCAGGCTGAAGATAAATTCCATCATTAGAGTCCCTTGCCTTAGACAAAACTTCAATTTAACTCTGGCCCTACAACACTGCACCCCAAAACAGAAACCCTAACGTAACTTAGAGTGGACATTTTCACAGTAAAAGCTGAGTACTATTTGTATGCTGAATTGACCATGACAAAGGAATGCGTTTGCTTTCCAAGGCCTAAATATTAAATAGTATTTTCTCTGACATCTTTGCTTGGGAAAAAATCTCTTGCTCTCATTTGAGCTAAAAATTTTCTTGGTCTTTTCTCCTGGGCTCTTAGAGTTCCTTTACGCATTTTATTGTAAAGAAAGAAGGAAGAATTATGGTAATTTAATGTTTATTCTTCTTTGTGAACCACTCTCGGCTCTTCTGTATAAATAACTAAATGCTCTTATTAGTCCTAACATACTGAGAAATACATTCTATTCGAGACTGTCTCAGTGTGAAATCTATGGAAAATCACCTTCTGTCTCTTGCTCTTATTTTTCCAACAAGAGTTTGATATTCGCCTCTAGTTTTTTCTTACCTGCTGTTCCGACAGCAGCACCCCTCCAGGTATCAAGAATGGGGAAGGACCGTGCTCTTACTGGGACACCAATTTTCTATTTTATGATCAGACTATCCAGCCCTTACATTTATTTCAACAGCGTGTGTCTACCAGCACACAGAATCTGTTCTGCAGGTTCCACCGGGCTGGGGCAGACACCAAGAGAACAACCAGCAGTGCCGGGAGCATTGATGCCACTATTCCCAGGGAGTACTGCTAGAGATGTTCCCGGGACAAACCATCATGAATTGCAAAGACCTTGCCACCACCCTGGGATGTTCACATCATATGGTCATACCTGTGCCAGTGGGGTAGCCAGGATGACGAGTATTGCATTAACACTGCACATTCCTCTTGTTTTAATTGAAATGAAAGGTTCAGGCAAGATTGTAATTTCTGGGGAAAACTTCACATCTCCAAAGTACCTGTGATAGTAAGTCAAACTGCATTTTTTTTCCCCCAAGTCTGAAATTTCCATGCACTTCAGGCCAAAACACTTTTAAAAGAGCAGAAGGACACATAGGTTGCTTGTGAAGTCAAGGAAGAGAAAAATGGCAGTTCAGATTTTGAACGGATTGAACTGCCCGGTGGAAATATCTCTCACTTCTCACTAACAAGGTAGAAAGCTGAGAAGCAACTGTGCTCCTCACTCAAGTGAAAGAGAACATGAAAATTAAGTACAGCATCTGCTTCGGCATCAGCTCTAGAGAACTCAGCAAAGAGGAGCAGAGATCAAGCCAACCTGAATTTCAGCATCAGCTCTGAATGTGCCTTTTTGCCTTGGGGAAACTACAGATCCTCTGCTGCCATTTTTTTGCCATCTGTAAAATGATGATGATAATATTAATTACCTACCTGAGACAGTTATGCTGAGGTACAGATTTTATCCCCGCAGTATGGCACATTTCTGTAGAACTATAAAAGCAGAAATGTTTGAGCTTTTATAATCTTTTCCACACTACAGCTGTATTTTGTAAACACCCAGAGCTCAAATTGTCAAGTATTTGTTCTTTATTCTCATATTGATTTCAATAGGACTTCTGCGCACAGAGTGTTTTCAGGAGCAGTTTACATGCATAGGTCTCGGAGTAGCACATCATCAGTGAATAGAAATAAATACACAGTGAAAAATAACAGCTGCAAAACACAGGGGGATATTCTACGTCAGAAGCAAAAATCCACGGCCTCAAAAGAAGAAAACAGTTCAGAAAAACTTGTTTTTTTCTATGAAGTATGGAGATTAGCAGACATTAAGCACAAATACATGTATCTCTATGAACACATAATTTTCTGTCTTTCTAAAACCGTTCAAAA
Source organism: Gymnogyps californianus (assembly GCF_018139145.2). Taxonomy (NCBI): domain Eukaryota; kingdom Metazoa; phylum Chordata; class Aves; order Accipitriformes; family Cathartidae; genus Gymnogyps; species Gymnogyps californianus. The sequence continues at coordinate 13,290,515 of NC_059487.1, read as the reverse complement.
TGGTAAGGAAGACTACACAAGTGACTTGTTGATTGCACTGTGAATCTAAGAACTCTCGAATTATTGCTGCCATCTACCCAATTTCAGAAGCTAAGTTGTTTAAAAAATAAAGTCAGATCCTGACACTAATAATTGGATCTTTCAAGTTATTTTTCCCCACCAGTACAATAACTGCTTGTGTGTGTGAATATTCCTTTTCTATTTGTTTTTTAATAGTCTTACAAACAAATGCAAATACTGATGATGCGAACTCTAAGAACAGAAATCGTTTTTCAGCAAGGGACGTAAACATCAGGAAAAGAAAAGAGAAATGGCTGGCTCAGGTAGCACATGCTGAGACCTCATTGCATTTTCAGAAACTTTCCATGCATTTGAGGTAGGGAGGTTGTGCAAAGACCCTCCCACTGTTTGCTGAGGACAGCCAAGCACCACGCTGCTGCACGGCTGTGTCTAATCCTGGGCCAGTGGAATTTGGGAGCTGCTCAGCCATAAGCTCTCTTGCCAGCACACCTATTTATGAGAGATCTCTCCTGGCTCAATGGTCTGGGCCAACAGAGCATTTAACTTCGACTGTGGCCCATAGTTCTTGCAAGGCCGATAGGCAGCATGGAGAAGTCTCCCTCATATGGGCTTCAGCCCCTTTGGCTTTGGAGCACGCAGGCACTTTTGGAAGTCAAGGCACTACTCAGCATTAGTGGGAATGCAGGGATAATGATGAATACTCACTGTTTGTCAGGCAGAGTTATTTAATATATGCCAGACGACAGCAGTAAGGAATATCCACCTTACTTCCTCAGTCAACGAAAGATGTTCCTTTTCTTCCTTGCAAATCAGTTCTCAATAGGAAACTTGCACAAAGGAAGGTGGCAGCATTTGTCCTTCCCACGTTAAGGAGAATAAGCTCTGAATTCTCCTTTTGCATGGTATGTCCCTTTAGAGACATGACTGCAATAAAATTTTTTAAAGGGACATCATTCTGCATAGTACAGAGAGGTGAATTTGTATTGATGTTTACAAGAAGGTGCTACAGAAAAACTCTTACAACTGGGCTTCTGCCCAATGAAGTTAAATGCTCGATTCTTATAAAGGCGGCAGTTCCTCAAGAATGTCATTGAGGCTGGATCACAGAAAGGGTGAATGTCATGAACTCCTAGTCTTCATGCTGATCAAAATGCAACTTGTGCAGAAGGGGTTGGATGAACCTCAAGTGCACAGCTGCTTGTTTTACAGTTTCATTTTTTACATTCTGAAAGTTTATGTGATCTAATTAGCCATTTTATTTCACAAAAATACATTTTGGCACTGTTGGACTTGGAACGACTCAAATGCAAGGGGTTTGCCTACGAGGGAGGCAGACGAGCGCATGGAAAATAAGCATCGTGCTTCCGTTTCAGAGACATTACGACGGGGAAGCAGAGCTAAGCTACACTTGCATGGAGATTGCTTCACTGATTTGAAGCTTTTACATACTATACCTTTGTTTAAATCTAGCTAAGAAAAAACAGTGACAATGCCTAGCAGGAGTACCTAAGTATTATTCAATCTTAATGAAAAGGCTAAGAAAGCAAGAGGCACGAAAACCACCATGTGTTCACCCATATGCCCCCACGTTATCTGCACCGCTGACCTCCCAGCCCCACTGCAACCAAGCAGCAGCACAGACAACACCAGCAGACTTTATCACAAAGCCATCTTGCTCCCAAAAGCCCTCTAGTTTCTCATCACACACCGCCTGCCCCGTCCTGTAGCAGCTCCTCTGCCTCTGACTTCATCCGGTTACCTGAGAATGTGGATTATGTGACGACTACTCGTTTCCAAGTACCACCACTGTTAAAGGGGTTATCCAAGGTGTGGGTTTTGCCAGAGAAAACACAGCAATTAGGTTCCTGTACCTGCAGCTATTCGGCAGCACAGACATCCCAGGGAAGACATCCTGGCCATTAATATATCCAAGACATCTGGGTAAACAAAAACATATCTCTGGAGCGAAATGTCAACCAGCCACTTTTAAAAAGCACTGAGGTAAAATATCTACCTGTGCTTAGAGAGCTGACACTGGCCTACACAGTACTTGACCCAAAACAGCACTTAAGCAGGACCTAAGATGCATGCTGCTCCTCCACAACTCTGTTCTGAAAAAAACATTTTTCATGGCCAGTGGACAAAAATATGCCCTTCCTCCCCTGCCTCATATTTGTATCATGAAGGAAAACCACCCAAATTAAAATGCCTGAATTAAGACATTACCAGGAGATTCAGAATACAAGACAGAGTCTCTTGTTAACATCCTACTCACTGTTTTCACATCACCATTTGTGATAAAAGCAAAGTATTAAAGCATAAATTAGTCATAGAACAGCCGCATACTTAAAACATACAGTCTACCTGAATTTAACTCCCAGGGTCCTTCCCTATAATCTGAAGTCCTAGATTCATCATGATGGGATAAAAGGTAACAGGGAAGGGGTGAATCTTCACAGTTTTCTTCATTCAAAACCAAATACCCTGACAACACACAGGCCAGGTGTCCTCTGGCCATGAAACCCCACCAGGGATACAGAATAACTAGCGCTTACTGCTATCCCTTCATTGCATTAAAACTGTAATTTGAGTAACCTGAGGCAAATCATTGCACTACAGAACGTCTTGAAAATGTTAGAGCAATAAGCACTTTGTTTAAAGGATTTGTGAATGCAAACATGTCTAATCTACACACTCAGGAAGAAAACCTCAACCTCTTTCTGCTTGTCCTTGCTTTAATCTAACTCACAGGAAATGTCATCTAGTTTCAATTGACAGTGATTGATAATAAGGATAAAATACCTTTTTACTTCAAATGCCCATCTATCACTATTTAGAATACTAATGTCCCTTGATGATGCATGAAGGTGCATTTGCTTCTCTTAAACTGTTGATGGATTCATTTCTTTTCATTAAAAGAAAAAAATCTTACTGTGTATTTTATTGTTAGCAGCAATATGATTGTATCCCAACTTGGATCAGGCCCACTATGTTTGACAGTGTACACGTATTTGATGAAAGACAGCCCTTAACAAAACAATTGGCTGATCATGGGGAAATAGCACCATTTTACAGTAAAAAAAATATGGCACAGATAATAAATGATGGAGCTGTCAGAAAAATAAAAACCTATGCACTTGAACATGCAGATGAGGAAAGAGATCAGATCTTTTCCTATCATTTGACTAGCTTTTACAAGATGCTTGCCCAAAGTTACATCAGTGTGCTGGCCTCTAAGTCTTGGCTTCCTTGGAAAACACATCAAACGCACATTCACTAAGCACCTTCTTCTATAACCAAACATTAAATACACTTCTCATCACTAATTTACATATTAATCATTTATGCAGGAGTAACTCAAAAAAGTATAATGGCACATGAATGCTGGTGTATAGTGGTGTACATGGAATATACATGGTCTCTGCATTTACTGAGACGCGGTGATGTGCTAAAATGGTTTTCACACTATTGTTTGCTCTGCTCTAAAACTTCTCCAGACCAAGGACGTTCTAATTTTCCTATGCCATTAAGTCCCACAGATTTCTCATGCTTTACAAGGTTAACCACCAATTCACATTTCCTTGCTCCCTTTTCTAGCTCATTTTTTTGACAAAACTTTCCAAAAGACAATGCAAACAAGCATTTTTAAAGAGATCAAGGATACTTAAAGTATTGAATAAACAAAAGTATTTTGAGTGAAACTCAGAAGGGTTACACAGGCCAGTGAAACTTTTGCTGAAATCATTATGTTCTTCAGATGGACACTGTAAGTGGTGATGGGTTACCTCATACTCCTCGCATGACTGCTGGAAAACAGCTGCAGAATGGGGCCAACTTCCCAGCAGAGACAGGATGTTAAATACGCAATTAATTGCACGGGATGATGTTCCAGAAGTTCGACAGTCAGTCCTGGCCCATACCAATTCCAGCTACCAGTTGGACTCTTGCCCCGTATTTGGTAAGGACAATTTTCAGCAGTGAGTCCCATACATACTCCTTATGCAGCAGTACGTATTTAAATTGAAGGACACAGCAATGCATACTCAATCCCAGAAACACATTATCAGTGACACTGCATGAAGATCTGCTCTGTTATAATTTAGGATAGATGTTTAATCAATTGCCTTGATTTACTAAGCTTTACTGCTTTCTAAATGAGTAGCAATACGTAACATAATTTTCAGCCCAGTTTTAGAAACCTTGATCATTTACCCCATTAAATCAGAAAGAGAAACACAGGCTGCTAGCAGGAGCACGTTCTGTTTCTTATACGCAATTCTGTGACAGCAAAACACACCGTAAAAATGCATTTGCTGTTTCAGCTGACATGTAACACAATATTCTGAAAGAAAATATTAGCCTTGCCACTGCTACAGCTAGTGATATGTCCCCTCGAATTTAGTACATGCAATAGGCTAGAGGATAAAAACATCCCAAAGATACCAGAAGAATTTATAAGTCAATGATCTCCTTATGAGGAATGGAGATTGCTGATGCAAGCTGCACTCTTACTGATAAAAAAATGGATTTCCCATAGCATTGCCGATAGCACTGGAAACTAATTGGCCTGAGTTTACTCCTGCTGACTATCCTGTGTTCATTTTGGCTTGCTCTGGAGGACCCCATCAATCACAAGCCCAAGCTGCAGCTGACCCGTAGGCAGCCACAATTAAAACTCAGTTCCTACTTACTTAAAGGTAGAAAGTGAATTTAACCTGATCTAAGTAAGGGAGAGAGGGCTTGAAACCACTTGCAGTCCCTAAGATGTTATATCACTTTAGACAACCCTTTTCCTTTTAAGCGGTGCTTCTCATTGCCCACAACTTTTAGGAAAGCTCACACACCATTTTCGCAGACGGTTCCTCTCCCAGATGCAGGGTAGATACAGCAGGATGCTACAGCAGCTCAGGATCCAGAGGATCAGGCCCATGGTTCTTAAGGAGCTCATTGACTTGCTTTAATGAATGCTCTATCTAAAACTAATTACGTGCTTGCGCTCACAGCACTTTTCTGGGCATTTGACAATTTATTTGCCTATGTGCTACAGAAAAGCAATCCACAAGAAAAAAACTCTTTGAATAAGCCATGGGTTGCAATACATTTAGAAGCAGGTCATGCACATCCTTGGAAATGTACACCCAAGCACACTTGGATTGTGACTCTGTTTCTACCCAGGTGCTTCCTGGAGAGACAAGTTTTATGGAGCTTTATAAAGACAGGGATAGGGAGGTGGCAGAGGAAGAAGAGGCAATCCCAGCAACATGGATAGCACTTCATCCAAGACACAACAGGGGATATAAACTTGCAGCTATTGCAGAGCTTTCACATCTGTGCTTCCGAGTGCTTCTTCTGGGACACAATGACTATGGCTGCACATCACATCTTGCTACAGGGTGAGCCTGTCCTAGCCTTGCATCTCATTCTCTTCCTGCTGAGAAACTGGCATTTGTTTATCTCACTAAGTCACAGTCTAAAACTCACTCTTCTCATATGGTGCAATTTCACTTTTAGGAATTTACTGTAGGGTTAAATTTGGCTCAGTGGTTTCTAAATGTACAGTACATACATGAGACAGAAACTGAACTGCTTTAGTATCACTTGCCTCTAGACAAAAGCTGTACTTAAAACTGCAGGTCATAGGGAAGTCAAAAGCAGTTACACAGAAAAGAATGCCATTAACAAATAAAAAAATCTCATAATGGCTTGTATTTACCAGCTCTGTATTTTCAGAGGCCTTGTTTAAAAAATATAAATAAAAGAAATTATTTTCAATGGATGCTGAATTTCAAAACTTTGTCCACTATATACTCAGCCAGGTACCCCCAAAATCTCTTATTCTCTAACATATTTTTCAGACTCTGCAGTTTTATCATTCAGAGAGTAGCACTGTTTTTCTCAAAAGGAATGAGTTAAGCGACAACCAAGTGATATTTCAAGCTGGTCACATTTTTGGCCAACTTTAAATCTCTTTGTACATTCTTGTCTGAACTCTCTTCCCCACATATAGCAAGAAACACACATCTGGTCAGGTTAAAGAAAACAACTAAGCAGTCAAGAATAAATGAAAAAGTTCCTCTCTGAAACAGCAGGAATTAGCTTTGGATGACTATGCTTAACACATTTCTTTGACTTAACTGATCATGGAAAATGTTCAAACAGAATTTAGGAAAACAGAAATTGGTATTTCATGGTCAAACTAAAAAGATGCTAAAATGCTGGATATACTGGCCTCTTCTCTAGCTAATAACATGCATTTTCTCAGCACTGAAGCCCCTCCTCCTTTGTAACTGTCTAGAAAAAGATTGTTTCCTGTAAACTGTAACAAGCTTTTTTTAGCATCATGTGCATGCCCACTTTTTAGATCCGTTTTAGAAACATACAGCATTTCCTACTCACAAAGTTACATGAAGAAAGTAATTAACATTTAGATAAAACAGGACAGGATGACAACAATTCAATTATTGCCCAAATCATAAGTTTTTCAATTCAATCAAGTGTTCATTCTCTGGTTTTGGTGACAGCTACTGTTGGGGAGGAGGCTGTGGTTAACTGGGCAACAACTACAAACCAAACACTCTTATTAAAAGCAGAATTCTCTCAGAGTCAAGTTTCTGGGCTCTGTTACTTTCTCTGCACAGTGAACATCTACACAGTGCAAACTCTGGGAAAAAAAGCAAAACACCAAACACTGAAAAAGACAAATCATTTCAATTTTTCAATGCTGTATTTCAATCATGATCTGTAACGCAGGGAGTAAACATCATTTAGACTCTAGTTCCTTTGGGAAAAAAGAGAGAGAAAATACTTGAAAGATTGCTAAAACAAATTAAATTAAATAAACTTTGCCTGTTACATACAGGCCAAGAGGCATACCTTGCCAGATGCCATACTTTAACATGAGTTCTGCATAACACAGCATAGCTCTAAGCACTGTTCTTCCCCCTCTTCTCTTCTCTATGAACTTTTAGCTACTGAGTCCAACCACATTATTAGGTTGTAGTCAACCCTGTTCAGGAGCTCATTCACCAAAGATATTTAGAAGTAAGAAAATTCAGAAAAATTATGTGAAAAAATCATCATCAGAACGTGCCTTTTACAAGATTCCTGCACAGCAGTGGAGCAAACATGAGAGCTGAATTTCTAAGTATAAACCTCCCGCCTTCGGACCAGGACCTGGCACTGCAGTCGCATGCAGTAACAGTATATTCACTATTACACTGTGCTGCCCGATAGCAGATGTCTTGTTCTTATTTCTTGCTGCTTCTCCCTGCTTAGTGCAGATAGGCCTGGTTTTATAATTGCTGGGCCCTTCAGGTCAGAGTCACCACCCTGCCATCAGGAGATGTGTGTGAGACTAGGGCAAACCTAACAGCTTATCAAAAACAATGCTCCATTTTTCCTGTTGCCCTTTCCATTAATGGGATTCTGCTTTATTGCGCTGTTCTTTGTGCTTAAATCCCTTGGTCTCCTCAGGCAGTGACTGCTAAATTATAAAATGATTTTGAGAGGTTTAGTTAGATGTACCATCCTGTTACATGATATCTTTTTACAGGTATCATATGGGAAACGCCAGCCCCTGAGGGTGCCACTCTCCCGGTCCCTACCCTTGGCTCTTTCAGACCATAGCATTTTAAGCAGTACTTGCCCAGAAGAAATGGCTTTTTTCTTCTTCTTGTTTTAAGTTATTAATACTGTCACATCAAATCTCAATGCAAAGTGATGCAAAATGTCGTACGCTAAAAATAATGGGTTGGAAATGGGTCAGTACTGAAATATTTGCACTGTCTACAAACCAGTTTATCATTTCCTCCAGTTTCAAGCTCTTTTAACTCAATTCTCAAGTATACCAACACAATGGGGAGTTAAATTCTGATGAATTTTAGGAGAAATACAGACAGAACTGAGTATCTAGGTCACTGTTAGTGAAGTTATTTTGAGGGGATTTCATCATTTTTGTGTAAAACAATGAAAATGCTTGCTTTTGAGTTCACCACTCCAGCGCTCATGGTTCCATACAAGCTGCTAAGGTGCCCACTAAGTACTCGCAGTGAGAAGAGAGGCAGAAAGAGCATGAGCAAAAGACAACTATCGAATAGTTTAGGTTGGAAGGGACCTCGGGAGGTCATCTGGCCCAACCCTCCACCTAAACCAGGGGAAAAAGGGTGAAGAAAAAAGGAGAGAGATGGCTTGTAAGTTTTAACAAACTCGGAAGACATATAGAGAAAGGGAGATGGCAAAGATGGCTTGAGAGACAGAGAGGAGAACTGGCTCAAAGCTTTACCAGGTAAGTAATCAGCTGACAGAAAGGATGCAAAGACAAGGAGGGATGTAGTTCTCACTACCTTTACACGGAGAACAGACATATACAACATATCGGCCGTGGGGGGATTATCAAACAAGCAGATACATTGCAGGACATTTACCTAGTTAATACAACCATGTACTTCTGTGATGTGCTCAGATGCAGTAATGGGAAAGTACCTCTGCTATAAGAGATGTGTGCAGTTTACCAAAATAAACACAACCACAGTCAACAATGTCCAAATAGCTGTCATCTTTTCAGTAAATAATTAACATGAAGCTGGAGTATTACTCTGGGAAGTAGCTGGCTTGGGTTGTGCTGGGTATTGAACAATGACACCCTCAGTACTTCACAGCAAGGACAAATGCCCATTCCAAGTTATTTGCTCCTTTACACTGCACACGCACATCCTTCAAGGAATGGCTCCAATCCACCTGGCACCCAGAAACGTAGGAAACAGTGTCATAACATTTTAGAGTTTAAAGTGCAGGCACAATGTGCCAAATTGAGGTAACAGATGGGGAGCCAAACATTGCTAAGTGCCACCTAGCAATGCAACATATGCAGTGCCTGGAAATCGTGACATCATCTAATGAATGAAAAAGTCTTGCACCAATATTCAAATTGCATACTTAATCAAGACAAAAACTGGAGACCAGCAAGGAATAATAGTACCAAAGGTAAGAAAGATAATAGTGCCAGGAAGAGAAAAGAGAGCCACCCTGGTATCTCTGAGTGACAGAAGAAGTGCGGATTCTTTGCAGTTCTCATCTCTTCTCCTTTCTGCTTCAACAGTTTTTGGCAGGCAGATAGAGACAACCTGTGAGATAGTTTTGTGTTGAGAGTTTTGGAAGGGTAGGCTTGTATCCAAGAATTTAAGATAAAAAGCTGAGTGGACTTGCAGAATACAGCCATCTCCTGGAAGTGAAATATGTACTGCACAATTTGAGGGTCATCAGTTGGATTTTTTTTTTTTAATTGTTAAGCATGTATCAATTTTATGCAGTCTTTTATTTATTTTATTTGGGGGGATTATAATGAAGAGGAAAAAAATTGCTACAGAATGCTGAACACCCAGCTTGAAAATTCTGGCCTTCAGTAAGAAGATGAAAACACTTTTTACTGATTCAACTTTCATTCTAAACTCATGTAATTTAATCAGATATGTTCACAGCTAGAATTGCTGCATGCTGGAAATCCTTCCTGGCAGTAGAGAAGCTACCACTTTACCACTCCACAGATAATTTTCTCATTACATTATATACTACAGTTAGAAAAAGCTCAGTTATATTTACAAGCGTACAGTACAACCAGTGATTGTAAAAATATGCATAATGCATAGCTAGCTTGCCCAAGTAATTAATGTGATTACGCATGCAAAGCAGGTAAGTGCAATAATTGGGTTGCTATGCAAGCTGTGCAAGTGCACGCACAATTCTGCACACCTAATGTTTTGGGAGGTTTGCCCACTCAGGGAGATTCTGAAGTTCTGTTTTTCAATCACAGCCTAGAAAATAAAAATAAGATTATTTCCTGTGCCATAAACTGACCTAAGCACCAATACTATTTTCCCAATTTAATTAAATGTTAAAAGCCTTTAATTAAAGAATATAAATCAGAGTGAATCATTTCAGACCAAAGCAGGCTTACAATACAGGATGCATTTGTGCTGAAAGTCTGCATGAGAACAAAGCCATAAAAATGCCATTCACACCTTTTAATTGGTACATTTGAGCATTCCTTTCATTGCTCTGCCAAACCAGCAATGGTACCAGTTTCCTTCTGAAAGCATTTTCAGACCCTCTAAACTTCAATCCAAGTGTTGATGACTGCACATGACGGCCTCTGCTTCCCTGAAGTCCCACCCAGAACAAAGCGATTCTTTGTCCTGAAATGCCTGAAGCATACCTGAGGTTTGAATTTAGTTCTCTTCGATACTGTGTTTCCCTCCATCTCAAGCTCTTAGATAGGGATTTTTATTTGCTAATGTATTTATTTTTGGAATAGAAAAATATTATTGGTTCCCTTGACATGGCTGTGTTATTACACGCTGAGATTACATGGCAAAGGAGCCGTCGTGGATTGAAAGCGGGAAAGAGAGCTGCGCTTCCGCCTGCTGAAGGGCAGAATAATCCCTATCTCTCACCTTCTCCTTCCCCCTCCATGCTCTGAACTGCTGTCGTGCTCCCTGTCAGCAAAGTTATGGGTATCCATACATTGTTGGCATAAGAATATATTTATGGGTTGTGAAGACAGAAAACTACAGTAGGGTAAATGCAATCAGATTTACAGATAAACTCAAGGCCTTTGTAAATCTGGACTACAATAGAAATTAGAGCGAGATAGAGAGTGGGGAGGAAAAGGTTTCTTGAATTTGAAAGCCAAGATTCAGATTCAGCTCAACGATATTTACGAAGTTTTTGTTATCACTTTCTACAAACATTCAAGCATTCAGGTTTTGTAGCTAACATTGAGGAATAAGACAGTAACAGATTTTGAGCTTGTAAATAATTTCCAACTGTGTATTCAATTCTGAATTTCAGTTTATACTGTGCTGGGTAATTGTGTAACAGTCAAACACAGAAAAGGAAACTAAAGCACGGGATAATACACAAATCCAGTACCACAACATTTGGCAATAATCACAATCCAAAAAGAAAGCAAAACCCCAGAATGATGCATCAAAGACTTTTACAAGTAATTTCAAATATGGAACCACTCTAACGATTTCATGGTCAAATCTTTAATAAAGAATTCCTCAAAGGAAAATATCTGAATTTTTTACTCAGCCCTGATCAAGTGAACACAGATCGAAGTAGATGAAAATAAGTCATCACAAATACTTCTTTTAAAGTTGCCTTCTAATAGTAGAATATTGCTAAATAATAGTAATTAATATCCTCGTAACTGTTAAGTATGCATAAACAAGCATGCCAGCTCTCCCTCCATCCCTGCAAGCACAATATGGGTTTACATCTGGTCTCAAGAAGCAATGGGCAAATCTCAAAGAGTTTGGCTGTTCAGTTCACATAAGCGCCCAGAAGCATGGGTTCTTATCCAAAGCTTACTCAACCTACCTGAACTTTTTGGGCCGGCAAAATGAAGCTGGCAGTTTAGTCAGAACAGGCTTTTGCCTAACATTTCTGGCGCTTACTGCTTCCAGTTGGGCTAGAGATACTGCAGGAATCATCCTTCTCTTTTGACATTTCATATTGTCGTAGTGGCAGGAAGCTGGAAGCGTGGAGATGCACAACATGCAGAATGAAAGAGAAAAACATTTAAACAATCTGAAGCAGAGTTTGCAGTGAAAGCCTGGTAGCCAGGAGCTGCATTCTGGTCACTGTCATCTGTCCATGGCATTACAATCACATAACCAAATATTTTTTTTTTAGCCCTTTTAATCCTTAGGAGATTATCACATGAACAAGTTGCTTCACAACATGAAATCTGAGGGCCAAATGGTGCCTCTCTCACTCCAGTGTTTGAGGAGTGCACCCCATCGTCCTCACAGAGCGCTGCCTGAGGCATTCCATCCAAGCGTGGGGCAGACCATAACCTAGCTGAGAGTTACAGTACCTCGCTAGCTGAGACGTTGCAGAAAACACTGCTGGAGCAGCACTGCAGAGGCTGCACCTAGACTTTCCTTTGCACACTGCAGCTGGTGCAGGGCTCCTGGTTCCCTAGTCATCCACATCAACTATGTAGTGAAACAGTGTGGATGCCGGGTGTGGGAAACCACCAGGGTCTCTATGCAAAGCAGAGGATGGAAGGGGTCTGCTACATTCTGGGGTCTCACTGTGCTATGGAGAGATGTGGTATGATGGGGCTGGGGAAAGCGTCATGCACCAGCTGATGGAGCCTCCCCTGGAACAGCAGAGGAGGAACGCATCTCCGAAGTGAGCTGGGAATTTAACTGGTGAAAAATGCAACTGCCTGTAACAGGAAGAGGTGACCTTTTCAGCACAAAGTATCTCTGAAAAATAACAGCTTCTTGTGTAAGACCAGTATTTGTGTCAGTATCTCCTATGATGATACCGATGCACCACCCACCATCTGCAAAGCATCTGTTTACTGACCATAAGGTATACAAAAAGAACTGTTCCTCAGCTAGCCTGTGATTTCACATTAATGGCATGATGCAAAGAAGGCTTTCAAATAGCATGTGAACAATGAAAGCTATTCCACACCTATGGACTCTCCAGGTAGTGCATAAATGATAAAGTATCCTTTATGATCAGCTAGGTGATCCTGGGAGGATTGCGGGAATCATCTGAGAAGCTGAAGTAACAGTTAAAACTAAATCAATAAATTAAAAAAACTCAAAACATTCAGTGATTTGATTGTGCTGAGAGGACAACAGATTTTCCCCTGGAGATGGGAGACAAGATTTTCTGGCTGGGAGAGCTCTGATGCAAGCAGTATGCATGACCAAACCGGTTGGCTGGGCAGCACGGTCCAGCAGACCGCGGGAGCCACTGCGAGCCAAGAACTTGCAAGCTCTAATCCGAGATCTGTCACCATTCACTGCACAGCCTTGGGCAAGTTACTTAACCTCCTTGTGTCTCAGTTTCACCATCTGTAGGACTGGGCTAACACTAACTTGGCTAGCAGACAGAGGTATTCAGAGGCTTAATTAAGGATAGCTGGAGTGATTAAGTTCCAGCTGCTCAGTTTGTGGCTGCAGAGACTCACTGCCCAGCGTCAAGTCCCAGCACTACGGCACTCGAGCCAGGCGCAGTGCCCTCAGAGGAGGGCAGGGAAGAAAGGCACTGCTACACAATATATGGGTCAGCATCTTCCAACTCCAGCAGCCAGTGTGCTGACTTGGCATTGCCCTCCTCCAAGCCCTTGGCTGGTGCACACCAGAGAAAGGCCGTCACTCCCAGCCCGTTGGAGCTGGCAACAGAGCCAGGTTGTGCCGCCAGGCGAAGCCCCAACGAGAAATGAGGGGACTGCCCCTCCACACATGGGCAACTGGAGCCAGGTACACCATGCTCTGACTGTGTGCTACAAGCGGCGATGGAAACACAAAGGCATGAGAGTTGTGCTCCATCTGTCCTTCTCAAGCACCGCCGACTGGCATCCAAGCGCCCCTGGCCACAAGCCCAGGCAAGATCTGAGCACCGCCTCGGCTCAGCCTGTCTGAGGCTTGCTAAGGGAGCTGCTTGGTCAATCCCACCCAGGAGCTGAAACATGGATTGGGGCCACCAGACAGCACCAGAACTGGAAAACTGAGGGCTCTTGCATGAAAACCTTTGCCAGCTCCAGTTTAGTTGTTGCTTATCCCACCACATACTCCCTTTAGTCTTGAGCTCAGTGCCTGAACTCCTTCCCAGAAGTCTCCCCACTTCTGCTCATTGCATCTCTCCTCATCATTTTGATTCTGTCAAATGCACCTCCCCCTTCCCATACATTCCCTCACTTTCCAGGCAGTTTACAGTAAATTTTTAGTGGTCATCAAATATCCAGAAAAACACAGTCCATCTTTCAGCTTTTCTCCTGAGACAGTCCCTTTGAAAGATGTGTTCATGCCCTTTTCAGTATTTATAGGACTACTCAGGCTAAAGAGGACCCATATATATATAAATAGGTATTACGTGCATCTTGGAATAAACGTCAAGGTACAAGTGATTGCACAAGTTGCAAGGAGACTCTTTGGCAGGAAAGAGAAACTATTTCACGTGCTATCAGTAATCATTGCATCAACAAAGAATAAAAATAAGAAGACACAGTAAAATGGCATGGTTATAAGTCAATCCCTACAAATCCATGAGCCAACTTCATTTCAAAGATCCATGCCTAGAATTAGATGACAGAAAAGAAATTCCTTTATCTATATATATAATTTATTTTTTAAACCTTCTTTCCAGTGCTCCAATTCCTTCCTGTGACCTTTTTAGCATGACAAATCCATCTGCATTTTCCAAAAATTGAACATGGTCAGAACTGCACTCCTATCCAGGACTCATCTCTAAGAAATGGAGTGCTTTGATTTAGGAAAGACTACAGAGCGCTTGCCCACTACTCGCAACACATTCGGCCTAGGAATACGCATCAGTATTTGAATCTTTCACATGACCAATATTAAAGTCTATTCCTGCACAGCCTTTGCCCACTGGGAAGAAAAACTGCCAGACATGGCACACTGAACAAAAGAAGCTCCTGCATGAAAATCTTCGTCACCTTGCTTTTTTTTTTAACCCCTTTAATATCCTATTAACCTGTCACATATGCTACCTGACTTCTGCAGACAATGCAGAGAAGTGTCAGACCAGTCCACACAGGGCAGCAGAAAGAGGGTCAGGAAGACCAGTCTCATAGGTACAGAAAACCATGATGTGTTGGTGCATGATTATTTTTGTGTTGGCTGGTATCACCACAATACTGTATTATGGGAGTCAATAGATTGTCATCAACCCTTCCCACACAAGGCCAAATACTGTGTTGCTGACTCTGAACCCCAGCAGGAGCCAGCCAGAGTTTTACCAGAGCAAACACCAAGAGAGGATTGCAGTATTTGGCTCTGAGATTTCACAAACAACTTTATTTCTCTCTGTGTCCTGTTATCTAGGTAATGAAACAACATTTAAAACTCAATTAGGGCATCTAAAATACAGATCTCTGTTTTAACATGCAGACACTTGTGGTACCGCAGATTTAATATGGTAATGACTGAACAGATGTTTAGGAAATTGTGTACACTAGCTGATGCTGACTGACAAAGGATTCCTATTTTAGGTGTTTGGCTTCCATGGGTTTACGCATGCCACAGCCAAAAAGTCTGTTTTCTGCTCGAAGATGAGTAGCTACAAAAGCCTCTGTGCTTTGCCTCCACAGCAAATTAAAGAGCTGGACAAGCTAAAAGTAAATCTCTCTTCCATGTACAATGATTTCCAGTGACCCAACTTCTTTGCATGTTTGCACCACAGTGAAACTACCACGATACTTTTCACTCTGAAGAAGTAACTCCAGACTTACATAAAACCTCAGATCAGAGCCTAGTCCAAGTATGGCAAGAAAACACACGAACTGTTTTTAAAACACCACACCCTGTAACTGCACTTTCTCATAGAACGATGCATACCACTGGATTACAGGAGACTATTCTCATTAGGAAGCATAATTCAATACAACAAAAGGCGGCAAAATTGAGCCCAGATTGATCAAAAAGGTTTAACTTCAAATTGATAATATTGCTGAGCAGTGAGGCAGGCATAACTTGGTTTCCTGCAGCACCACACTAAATGATGGCTATCAGTATTCCAATCAGTGGCTGATAGTTTTATTTCCCCCATGAGTTTCTCCAGGTCATCCCTGACAGTTAGAAAAGTGCTTAGTCGTTTGGGTTGCACTGAGCAGATGGTTGCTGATCAGAGATTAGTACCAGAGCCTGGGGTCAGCGGGCTGCCAAACAAACTCATCCAAAGGCTGTCTATTACAGTCACCCTTGGGACAGCAGTTTGCTGACCGCTATAGACAGGTGACTCACTAGACAATGTTACTGTACATGTTCAGGCCTCTCTATAGTATAGCCAGAGCTTGCCTGATATATAATTTATATCCCTGCGATTTCACTGCCTGGCGCTACAATATCACTTTTGGCTTTGGGTCACTCAGTATAGACTTTTGAAGGAAATGGAGGGCACACAGAGGTGGTGGAAGAGAATGATTAAAACCCAGACCATTCTAGCTCTGCAAGAGCAGAGTCCCCACAACTGCGTTTAAGCCAACTCACATTTTTCAAACCTCAGATCAGCGTGACAACAGCCATCTCTTCTCATAGGTTTATTATTGTTCCAACAAATAAAGAAAAAAAGAAAAGAAGAGAGTGGCAAGATTAAAAATGTCAAAAAGCTGGAGGGCTTGCAGAACACAAGCTGGTATTTCAGCACCAGGGTATTGTGGTTACTGCTATGCATGGTGCTATCTATTTTCTTTCTCCTGATGTGGTTCGAAGGTGAGTTTTTGCACTGACCTGACTATCATGGAATTTATGTGCATATAAACCAGAAACGAGCCCCGTCTTTACAGGTCTGGACTCTCTGAATGGTGCTTATTTTTACTAAAACATGAGGACTGAGTCTTTCTAAGCAATGTGTCTGCATTGGTTTTGACTTGACATTGTTTTCCCAATTTCAGTAGGGCTTTGCTTCCTTAAGAGGAAGACAATGATAATATTATTCCATAAGATCCTAGGCCAAAACCACTTTTTACTGGTAAAGGTGATGAATGAACGAAGCTGAGCTTTGCTCTACTACCACAGTCATTTTAAACACCATTTCTCATACTACTACAGCACAGCAAGAACTATTCTAAGGACAAGAGCCAAGCGTACAGTACGTACCATACAAACAAACCACAGGAAGCCATGCCCTCCAAACTTGTGTCTATACAGAGCAGAGGAAAAGAAGAGGGGGGGGGAAAAAAGTAGATAGAAGCAAGCTCCTGAAGGTAACCTGGAATGTCACCAGCAAAGCGAAAACTACAGTCTCTTGACCTGTCTTGGTGTATTCAAAACCATCTGCACCATAATAGCAAGCAACTGTTTGCAGTCACCTTGTTTCAGGGAGTTATAAAGGAAAATGCATCAAGCCATTTTACACTTTTGAAGATGAGAATCTTATATCCTCCGATTATAATATCCTGTAAAGAATGGGTACATGTTGCTTAGATATGGTACTACAGATACCAAAACAGGTTCTTAACTGTTTTCAATTAAGGATTACACAACAGTACTAGTTTGGGGACACTTAAGTCTTGTTTACTCGATTCCATTTTAATCTACTTTCTCATATGTGCTTTAATTTGTATATGCATTTAATTATGCACTTCTGTGACACAGTATTAAGTCAGATCTCAACCCTGCAAACACTTACATGCATGGTTAACTTAATGTACATACAGCCTCACTGCGAATTTATGGATGTCGAATTGGAATGATCAGGGTTTCATTGCTTCCCATTTACAGTGATGTTTGCCTCATTCATTCCTATTATTCTTTGATATTCTTTCATTGATTTATTTTGACATTCATGCATTTATTTCCAAGCCAATACATCATTTGAATTTAAAAGACAAAACTCTTCAGGAATTTAACACAATGAAAAATGAAAGATCCGGACTTCTAAAAGAGGAAAATCAAAAAGTTATCCTCAGGTCGGAGAAGCACATTTAAAAAAAAAAAAAAAAAAATCACATCTAACCTGCCTTAAGAACTATTTTATGGTCATAGCTTAAAATCTGTTTGGACTTACCATGATGGCAACATAGCTCCTCTCTCTGCAGCATTATTTCTGTGTGGCTAATAGATCTCTGAGGCTCAGCTTCTGAACCCAGTCCTCTTAATCACCCCAGTATGGATACCGTTCATCATCTCCACTAAGTAAAAATATTCAGGAAAGTTCAGAAAACTAGAAAAAAAGAAGGTTATACATCACAGACAAACTATATTTTAATATTATAACCTACAATATTACCACAGTAGCAGTTGGTTTGGATTCCGAATCCACGATAAAACTCACTGCTTCTGAGTCCTGAACCAGCAAAACAGAGCGTCTGCTGATAAACAGTTTCCCTGATGTCTAGCAACCTCTGTGCAAAATTCCTGTCCACTGCAAACAAACATCTCTAACTACATTTAGGCCTCCAAATGTTTTCAAGTATCTGGTACTGTGGCTTCAAGCAATTGTACAGCGCAATCTACAGCAACTGGTCAGCAGGATTTCTTTGGAAAAATACCAATGAACTTCAGTTGACAACATGCTGCAATAGCAGGGGAAGCACACATGCAGATTGAAGTCTTGAGAACAAGCACAATTCCCAAGTACATTCTCAATTTAGGCTTTGTCTGTACAAATTTCTGCTTCCTTGCAATCTTGGTGATATTGGAAACCTTCCACATTTACTTTGGGCTCTCACTTCTTTTTGCGTCAGTTAGTAAATAACCCTCATCCTCCTCAACACATGGGCAATGCCTCCTGCACACCAATTCTGTTTCCACCCACCGTCGGTATAGGTGACCCAGACCAGCTGTCACATTACGTGGCAATAGCTAATGTCATGTTTTATCCCAATAATTACCCAGAAACTTGCACTACCTCAGCAGCAACAACAAATAACAAAAAACCCACCTGCGGCCAGGGGATTGCTGTGCAGTAAAGCTGCCATATTTCTGTGTAGGTTTTCCCAAAAATAAATACGTACACAAGCACTGCACAGGAAGCAACAGTCCTACTACGCACGTTCAAATGAACTGTTTAACACACAAGCCCCTAAGGATGACTTTTCCCGTAATAAACTGATAAAGCATTGGAGAAGGCTGGACAGACTTCAGATGTTAGGTCTGCTCACACCTATTGCGCAGGAACTCCTACCAAGTGCCAGATGTATGGAAAATTTGGAAGTGATTGGAAAAGAAAAGAAAATCAAAAAACTTCTCAGACAAATACACTGAGGTAGTAAAAGAAGGTATGTGCACTGAAACTGAGAGGAATGTGGTATGCTAATTGGAGTATCGTTGTGCTACTTCCTCAAAGTCAGTAGAACTTTAAAAGAATTATTTCTCTTTGTATCATCAAACAGACAGCCCTAAGCAGTGACTTTCGTTTGCAGAAGCCCCAAATGGTGCCATTCCAGACACCCAGAAAATTTCTTGAAATAACCAGCACCACTAACTGCAAACTGGGTGGACAAAAGCTACCCTTATAAAGGAGCTGGAACACCTCCCCCGTGAAGACAGGCTGAGAGAGTTGGGACTGTTCAGCCTGGAGAAGAGAAGGCTCCGGGAAGACCTTAGAGCAGCCTTCCAGTACCTAAAGGGGGCCTACAAGAAAGCTGGAGAGGGACTTTTTACAAGGGCATGAAGTGATAGGACAAGGGGTAATGGCTTTAAACTGAAAGAGGGAAGGTTTAGATTAGATGTAAGGAAGAAGTTCGTCACTGTGAGGGTGGTGAGGCACTGGAACAGGTTGCCCAGAGAGGCTGTGGATGCCCCCTCCCTGGCAGTGTTCAAGGCCAGGTTGGATGGGGCTTTGAGCAACCTGGTCTAGTGGAAGGTGTCCCTGCCCATGGCAGGGGGGTTGGAACTAGATGAGCTTTAAGGTCCCTTCCAACCCAAACCATTCTATGATTCTATGATTCTGTAGCTTTTCATAACATCACTCTGCTGCCTTTTCTTGCTGTGGCTTACGCAGCACTGACACGGCGAGCAGCACTGATGGTTCAGTTCCATCATCAGGCTCCTAAACGAGAATCCACAAAACAGCAAGACACAAACTACGCCCGTCCCAGAACTTTTACCTCTAGTTGGCTGCAGAAATGAAAAATGAATCATTACACATTTCTCTTTCAGACTCTGAAGGTAAGTTTTTCAAGCAAAAACACAGCATTATTTGTGTGTTGGGGGAGAGGTTTTTTTAGTGCAGTTAATAAAAATCTAGATTCTGAAGCACAAGCTACAGCAAACAGAAAAAAGTGTATGTTCAGGCACTACCAAATACCAGCCAAAGCTGCCAATATATACTACTTACCAGAATTGCTACTTTGAGTATATATCGTTTATACCTTGAACTATGTGTTGGGTAACCTTTTGAAGTAGAATTTGCTTTTGTTCCCTAATCTCCAAAAGAGATTTCAAAGCGATAAAATTCTACTGATGTAAACGCTTGTGCATACAGTGTATTTCTGCTTGAGTATTTACAAACGTTTTTCTTATTCATGAACCACCCTGTAAGCAGGAACTTGTTTGAACAAGTATTCTTGGAAAATGAAAAATAAGTTACAAATACGGTTGTTCATTAATCCCTTTTCATATGCAGTTCTTCTTTCAAAGGTGTTCTGAGAATGAATTCACTCATTTGTATAGTGCTGCAAAGGTGTAAACTGCTATCTGTTAGGTATTATTATACTACCAGGGTCTAAGCGTGCTTGTGGCCCCTCTTGGAAAGATTCATGCTTGCACATCTGAAAGGAGAAAGCAAAAGTAGCTAGAGAAAAAGAAAGCTGAAAATCTGCATAGCATATTTTTTCACCCAAATATTGCTTTTAATGTATAATCAATCTTTATGGTCTGTTGCTGCAGGGAAGGTGTAATAGAATCAAGTTTTCATACAATTGCAAATTGTATGAATCTTTCAAAAGCAAGATTATAGCATCCTTCATTCCAAATCAGTATCGATTATTCCTTAAGTTACATATAAATTGCTTTCAGTCTCAGACATTTCATGTCATACAAATATACTTAATAATGGGAAATATCTCTTCTACCACACTAACAATGCCATCCTACTTGCTGGGCTCATTTAGTGAGGAAGATTATTCCCTTCCTTTTCTCGTATTGTTTTAAATATATTTTAGCCAACCTGTGTATCCTATCTTACTCTTGTTACAGTTGATCTGTGCAGAACTTTCCAAGAATAAAGCATTTTGTGACACACAACTTGCTGGTCCTGACCAAAAGGCCATTCCTTTTAATGCTGGTATTTTGCCACTTAAGGATTGAGCCCATTCTGAAGACACATTACTCAAACTCTCTCAGCAAGAAGCAGAATTCAAATTATTTATACCAAGGAAAGAGTCATGAATCATGCAGGAAACAAGTCAGAGGAGGCTGCCCAACACTGTAAGTGCTGCATGGGCGTTTGGCCAGCTGATTTCTACTAACGGCCCTGGAAATTCACACATGGGTTGAAAACATGAAGGTAAGTGAAATCTCTGTTCTGTTTCATCTTTCTGCTGTTTTCTCTCTACTTCCAAAATATACTTTAAATAAATAAATAAATAAATAAAACAACAGTGAAATTTATCTTCTCAATAGATTGGAGATAAGACATAGGGCAAAGAGCACGAAAAGTAACAAGTCACTTGGATGAAAATTAGGAATTCAGCAGTTTCCTCCTTGGTTGGCTACTCAGCCAGAATGGCGCAGTTCGCTGCGTCTCATCTGGTATTCTGCCACTGTAGCTTTATAGGTGGCCAACGCAAGAGTCTGTTTGATCATCAGTTATTAGAGCATATTTCTGCAAGAGGAAATACAAAGTTCCCTTTGCAATAAAATGTTTTGTATTATCTTTCATGGTTTTAAACCACAAAATACTCCTTACATTTTATCTCAGCATTTAATGCTTTTTAAGTTTACATTTGAGTTGTGATGATTAACTTTAAGAAACAAAGTAAACTGCATGTGCTTTTTTAGCCCCTAAGGACAGTTATTGCTTAGAATATAACTGCAAAGATATTTTTACATTGTAGGAAACTGAGTATAATGTATATTACAGCTCATTTTCCAACACTGGATTGCATCATAAATATACTTTAAGCTGCCAGTGTTAAAATGATAGTGGAAAATTAAAACAAGCATAACCCACATTATTTAAGATGAATTTTATAGCCAAGTAAGAACCAAAACGAAATAAAAACACAGTATTTGCATCCAAGAAAATTTGGTAGAAATAATATAAAAAACTGTTAAGGATAAAACCTACTTAGCAAAGAAAGTAGATGAAAACATTTGCCATCTGTTGAGAACATGGAACTGGTTTCCCTATTATGAGCAGTAATCTTAAAGCCAGGGATTAATATCCGTAGCAGTGTCACCTCCTGCAAGTCCAAGCAGAAAGGTTCAGAGCTCTGTTTGTCTGCAGCAATCCATGCTGGCTCTGCACCAGAACAAGCCATTCTCCAGGAATTTGGCCTGGCCACAGATGTCTCTTCATGCTCTCACATGGGCTGGGGAGCAGAGCCTGCTAATCAGGAGGAGGAGATTCAAATGTCAACAAGTTTCTCTAGCTCACCCAGGACTCTGAAAAGAGAGAAATTGGCTGGAAATGGCTGGGTTTAGGAGTTTGTTCTGGTTTGCTTGTTTGGTTGGTTGGTTTCTTTCCTTAAAAGATGCGAACATTAATTCACCTCAAGCCCAAATTAGTTGTTGTGGCTGAAACTCCTATCAGACAATGTGGTGAACTATGAAGGCTGAGGAATATTTCTTTTAAAACATTGATGCATACTTGATCAACATTATATTCTTCTTTTCACATATATACAGATATACTTAAAAGATTTACAAAAATCCTTATACTAATTACCGCCTACAATTAGAGATCCTGCTCAGGTTTAACAGTGCATGAGCACATCACACAACATAGCACTGCTTCATGCCATTTTTGACCACAGGAGAGAACAGAACATTGTCTTGCTGAAGTATATATAATTAAAATATATTGGTCTTGTCTTACATGCTGATGTTGGTACCAAAGATCAGAAAGGTAATGAGGACTTTGAGACTCCGGATACTGAGTTTACGAACACTGAGGACTAACTGTGTCCAGGAGCCTGATTTTACATCGATAAACCTGATTGCTGCAGCAGCAAAAACAGAAAAGCTATAGCTAGTTCAAGACTTTTGGCAGAAAGATGGATTTCTGTCTTGACATCAAACTAAATTTTCATTACTTAATAACACATTATCAGGGCGAGTATATTTTGCATTTTTCATCTACATGTCCTTAATAGTCCAATATATATTTTACTTTTTTCTATTCACTACCTCCAAAATATCTTTGAAAAACTACCAGAATTTGCAATGTCAGGTATAAATGGAATCAGATACTGGGATATTACAATAGTGTGAAGTATTACAAAAGATCATCATCAATACAAAATATTTGAAGAAAGTGCACAGGGTCTTTCATTGATCACTGAAAGCATTTATCAGGGAAGAATCAAACTTCTCATACTCCCTAAGCATGTGTTAGAGACCACTGCCAAAGAAAAGTTTTCGGGCTTGCTGAATTTTTCAGCTGACTCAAGATAGCAGCTATTTTATTTTGAGAAGTTCATAATGAATAAGATTCTCACCTTTTTAAATCAGAAATTTTAATTCACTACACAGTCTTGCCATGACAGAAATACCTTTTTTTTTTACAGTACATTCTTTCAAAAAAAATTCTGTATGGATTTTGATTCCCATTTTACAACTGCAAAGTTATTTTCTTTCTTCAGAAAGAAGATCAGTGCCTTTTATTCCACATGGTTAACAATGATTAACATCGTAAGTTTATCATGTATATGTCATAAAATCAGTGGCTAATTTATAAAATGATCCTATTTGTTGTTTCATGAGGCATGTATTTTCTTTCGTTAGTCAAATGTTATGTTGTTCTAACAGTTAAAATTAATGCCATATCACTCATAATTAAACTTCTCATATTTAAAGTTAGCTCATCAAAGCTAAGCCTCATTTGGCATTCCTCAAGACTCATTCGGACATAATGTTCTTGAATAAACATACCTCCAAGTCTGTACCTTGCTTGCTATTAAACCGATACAGTCTGACCGCATCTTGCTTCAGAAAACCGGCTCCGTTTGTAAACTGAACACAAGTCTTAACCATTTAACCACTCCATCAGTCAGAGCATCTCAACTTCATATTTATATTTACTCATTATTACAAATATCAGCTTGCTTGGTGAACATGACCCTCAAAATATTTTTATTTATATGGTACTGAGCTTTGCAGTCTTTAAAATACTTCCTAAGTTGATGTATACTTGAGCAAATGCTCCATACATTCTCCACCTTAAAGGCTCTCACAATCCAGGTCATTTTGAAGAAAGTCACTGTATTTGTTAAGCTTTCTCTCACTTTTTTGTATTTAACTCAAAGACTCTAAGCAGAAAAAACATAGGAGAAAGGGGAGTGAAAAACAACTTTACGTTATAATACAGAATATTTCATTAGTATTTCACTGGTTAGGGTAAATAGGGTGGAGAGGAGGAGGAACCCTACTTGAATGAAGAAAACGTTTCAAGGAGGGAAAGATGGGTAAAGTAACCTTTCTCATACCAACTGCCATTACTTGACACACAGAAAACATGCACATCTCCAATTAAACCACAAAAATTGTGAGTATTTCTGATGCATAATAATAATTTCTTCCCTCCATCCTTATCCACTGCCTATAATATACTGGGTATGATCTTCAGATGCTGTAAATCAGGGTGGGTCCATCAAAGCCACTACACACCAACTTCTAGCTTTCTTAGAGTTTCCTGGCCATTTTGCTCTCCTCCCCCTACCATTCCTTGTAAATGCACGTAAACCAGTTTTATGAACAGCAGAGTTCAATAAGGGCACTGTATACTACACACAATCAAGAAGGGGTCACCACCCTTCCCCATCACACCAACAGTTCAGATAAACCCCAGGCCAGTGGTGAACCCAGGAAAGCACGCAGTATCCTTGTGGTCTCACTACCTTTAAAAAGTCCATCACCACAAGTAGGCACCCACTGGCATGCTCAACAGGGTATGAAGGACCACGGGCTGTGGATAACCTTTTCTTTCATAAAGGACAATGTTAGACTCCATTTAAGCAGCTCCTCAGCTAACAGTCATTATGATCACAGTGAAAGTAAATGCAAAAGTGGCATGGACTATAATGCCAGTTCCCTGCCAGAGGTGCAAATGACCCAAGCAGAGGCATTAAAATAAGCAGCAAGACATTAATAATTAATTCAGAATTCACTGTAACAATACTAATTATCGTGCATCATGTGGTATTATTAAGAAAATAATACATGCTTCTACAGGAAATTAATTGTAATTCACCAATTAATATGGTGTTGTGAAATGTGTTTTTACCACTACCACTGGAATTTAAAAGCCTGATTTAAATCTTCACCTCGGTGACATGTTTTCTGAAAGCAGAAAGAGTTCAGACAGATTTGCCGGCAATTTAATCTACACAAGATACAGGGCTGAGTTTCTTGACTAAGTAGCCTACAGGGAGAGGGACCAGAGTTTTGCTGGGTATTTCAGAGACCATATGCAATTCTTCTGTAAGGCTTATCTCTCATCTCCTAGCTAGACCAAAGGATCTAACAAATCCCTCTCATTCAAATCAAATATCAATCCAACTCCTATTGTTCCTTTCCTTATTGGAGATGCAATCCCCTTGATAAAGAAGGATGCACGGTGCTTCTTTAAGCACTTATCAATACTACACCCGCAGCAGACAGCAGGCTTGTTCAAGGCCATCCATCTCTGAGCAGCACAGACTGACAGAGGCTAGAAAGCCTGCATTTATGAAAAACAAAATATTACTGCAAGGCCATGGGTGGGTTTTAGTTACACTTTCAGTCCACAAAGTCAAACTCGGAAGCTTATCTGAGCAGGGAGTCTCATATCCCTGCCACGCAAATGCGTAAGAAGAGTGAATATCCTGTAGCAGGGCAGGAGATTTGATCAGACTGCAGGTGAGGAAGAAAAACCTCTCGGGAAACGTGAGCAAAACATTTCCACACTCATTTACAACCCTCAATACTGTTGATGTTCACCAGGGTGTTTTGAGACCCTGGTTCTCTAATGTCCCCTCTGGACAGCATCTTCAGGACACCACAGGTCCGAGCAGTTCCCAACTCTCCCATGCGGGCAAAGCTGGCAGAAGTCCTGTTTTCCAGACAACTGCACAGGAATGATATCGCCTTAAAAGGTGCAGACTTACAAGTCCATTATTCATTCATTCAGGGGAACATTAATACAAAATCACTTATGCCTGGAGGCCTATGCAGATAACAGGTCAAAGAAAAAACCTCTGAGAAGGGGAGTGGCGATTTCCCTCTGCGGTGTCTTCTCCCTCCGGCAGAAGAGGTGAAGTATTCAAGGGCAGAAATGAATTACCCAGCACACAAAGAGAGACTGCCCTGTGCCATCGTACAGCAGAAGCACCCTAACTCACACATATCGTCCTTTTAAAAAATGCTTGATATGATACCTTAATAAATTTGTGGCTTTATTAAGCCCACCCCTTCCTTCTAAAATCCCATCCCTAATTCTCTTTTCAACTGCTTGTATGTCTGGATCAAAGAAAAGATGGATTTTAGTGTATTTAAAAAAATGCTGAGCTTGGAAACTGTTCCTAAAAATTACTAATTGTGTCTAGCAAAAAAGCTGAATCACACCTTTATTTAAGTGGGGAAACAACTCTCCTTCCCACCTCTAGAAATAGCAGGGATGAGGAAACCTTCCCATCTCCAAACTTTAACCAGAGCAAAGCCCACACGGCAAACAGAGGTTGTTTTGGTTAATTACTTCTTCATGTCCATGGACAGATTTGTCAAAATAAAATCAAAGCATTTTACCTCAGATTGTAGGCCTGCCGAACTCTGCCCGGCTCCCCCCTCCCTCTCTTCAGCAGGCATTCAGGAACGGCAAGGCTGACCCTCTATCTCCCGCCAAAACACTCCTGCCCACCTCTGCTGACGTTTCTGCCTTTTTTTTAGGCCAACGGACCACTTTCCCACTCTTACCTCAGGGGAACAAGGCAGCCACCTGCCCGAAGCGGGAACCTTGCAGGCTGACACTGACAGGGGACGCTGACACCACAGGAGCGACCCTGAGGAGAGGGGAAAACAGACTTTCTTCTTCAGCAATGCTGAGGGGAAACACACCCCAAACCACATCCTCTGATAAAGGACGTGAGTGCGAGGAAGCCTGTACAACAGGGCCACCACAGGGTTTTTCCTTCCCCAGAAACTGATGAACCGAGTCATACAAGATGCACTAAATTGGCCCTGTGGTCTAAGAATGGTGACAAAGGAGCCATATTTCAGGATTTCCATGTTGGTTCCTTAACAGGCCTGTTGTGGTTTAACCCGGCAGGCAGCTAAACATCACATAGCCGTTCGCTCACTCCCCCGCAGTGGGATGGGGGAGAGAAGCAGCAAAAAGGTAAAACTCATGGGCTGAGATAAAGACAATTTAATAGAACATAAAAGGAAGGGAAAATAATAATAATGATAAAAGGATATACAAAACACATGATGCACAATACAATTGCTCACTGCCCGCTGACCGATGCCAAGCCAGTCCCCGAGCAGCGGGCCACCACCCCCCCCCGGCCAACTCCCCCGGGTTTTTTTGTTCACCATGACATCATATGGTATGGAATATCCCTTTGGCCAGTTTGGGTCTGCTGTCCTGGCTGTGTCCCCTCCCAGCTTCTTGCTCATCCCCAGCCTCCTCACTGGCAGGGCAGTATGAGAAGCAGAGAAGTCCTTAACTTAGGATAAGCACTGCTCAGCAACAACTAAAACATCAGTGCCTTATCAACATTATTCTCATGCAAACCCAAAACACAGCACTATACCAGCTACTAGGAAGAAAATTAACTCTATCCCAGCCGAAACCAGGACAAGGTCAGTTTCCTTCCTATGAAATGAGTTTAAAAGCCCTTTCTCACTGCACAGAGCTAAGACATGAATAAAGGTATCCCCTGCTCTGAGGCAGTCAGAGAGGACGTTCAGCCCCATACACCAGCAAGAGGTGCCAGGTCTAGCAGCCGGGGCAGCTCCAACCGCTCCGTCTCCATCTCAGGGAAAACGATACAGAGATGACAAAGTTAGCTGCTTCCTAAAATGGCCTGTAGGTACACTATACTGCCCTCGAGCCAGCCAAACTCAACGTTCATTTTTATTACCAGATTTTCTCAACACGCTCTGCTAACAGAAGAGTTGCCTCACCACCTTTTTTTGGAGAATTTTCCTTTTTAGCTCCATCTTTCAGACAGGCACACTTATCATATTCAAGGCTAGCCCTGCAAGCAGGATGTAAATCACTTCACCAGCTCAGCTGCCACATATTTAATAACTTATTCACAGTTGCAGGAGGGAAAAAAGGTTAGATTATATGGGGGGGAGACAAAGAGGGAATGTAATTTCCAAGAGTTACACAGGACTTCCCATAAATACTTTGATTAAGTATCACGGTGGAGGGAAGCCCCTTCATCACATCGCAGGGGCTAAACCCGGAGTCCGAGTTAAAATTATCTCGGTGGTGTCTGATGCCCCTTGTGCACGGGAGGGAATAGCTGCTCATAAGCAAGAGTGAGAGAAGGGAAAGTCAGTTTGCTGGAAAAAAAAAGGGAAAAAAAAAAAAAGGTTTTGTTTGTCAGACAGAGCTGTACTATTGTCTGCAAATGCCAAGGAGGGCAAAACTCTCCGAAGACATGTCAAGCCCCTGATCCAGCTGTCAATTGTTCTCGTAGGCAGAAAATGAAGGATGACATGTGAAATGAATTCATACAGTGCTTGTGCGGTGGAAGCCCTTCGCGTCTTCCCCAGCCAGCCGCTCCGCAGCCAGGGGCCAGGAGGAGAAGGGAAGCGCTATGCAGATTTCGCTATTAGCATGATTGACCTAATATTGGATGACTCTGTACCCAAGTGCTTATGCGAAATAATAAGCCTGGCTACTGAGCAATTATTAAATACAAGGAATTGTTAAATCCTTGCATTGTACATATTCTAAAGGAAATTAATCATTTTGAACTCCAGAGAATACAGTTTTATAAGAAGAGAAGAAATAGCAAATACACAATAGGGTATTTAAATGCTAATACAGTCAAACAATTTAAAGTATAGCATACATTTTAATATTGGTTTACTGAATACTAATTATGCTCTACTAAGTAGCAGTAAGTAGCATTTATTATGATTTGCTGAAAGTATTGATCCAGATGGTGACAAGTACAATTTCCCTTTCTGAATATATCCTTAAAAATACATATTATCAGATTACCAAGTCTTCTTAAAACATGTTTTTCTTTGAATATTCTGTTGCAACTATCAGTGGCAGCTTGATATGTTATAGCCCAGCATTATTTCAGCTCAATGGTGTGAGGCAAAGAGAGACTGTTATCTGTGATCTAAAATTTATTCTCCTTTACTACTCAAGGCTGACAAATTTGCATGTTTTTTGCATCCAGTCACACACTGGACTATAGGGGATGGAGAAGAGTCTTAAATAGCCATTCCTTGTGTTTTGTCAGCAGAACTAACACTATAAAAACAAACTGATCATCCCGCATCTGGAAGCATCTGAAGTGGTGAGCTCCACAACGGGCTGATGGCACTGCTCAGTCATTTGCAGAGCTGAAGATCCCCGTGTGTGGGTAAGGCAGGCAGGCAGGTATTCAGCCTAGCACGTCACCAACTCAGTGTACCTGAATTCCCTGTATAACGACTACAGAGAAGCAAGCACTTCCATAGCCTAAACAAACACCTCGATCCCATGCCCATTTTGAGAAGTACCAGCCTGTGAGCAATCCATTGACTTTAATTAAAAGAAACTCTGCTAAACAATGTAAAACGAGCAAAATTCAACCACACTGCTACTAAATCAAAGAAAGTTGATTGGGATAGAAACTAGCACAGAATTTGTCCCCTGGCCTGTACTATACAGCCCTTCTAAAGACATCAGGCAACAACTGTCACAAACACAAAGCAATTCATTCTTAATAAATGTTTTTAATAGTAATCTTCAATTTGATTAAAATACCTGCTGCATTAAATGCAAATTAAATATGCACTTAGGAAATTAAATTTAAAGCTCTTCTGTTTCCTTTTAACTATTACATCAAAGATATCAAAAAAGTAGTGGCTTTATTTTTTTCATGTGCTTAAGAAATATAACGTGAATAGAACTGACTTAACAGGAACATGACTGCAAAAGTAGATTCAACTCTATTAACTTTTATGATTTTGCTGCAGAAATTGTTTCTCTTGATATTTTAATTTCAACTTTGCTGATCGCAGAAAGAAGCAAGGTCAAAACCTCTGCTGATGTTCCTCAGACTGCACAGGATCACTTAGCATAATTCAAGCAATTGTAAAAAATTAGTACTGCACGCTACGATAAATGGGTTTGTGTTTGTGTCTCTAATGTAACAGGATTAGGGTAAAAGAAAGTACCATTTCTGTAGTTCAGCTGAAATAAACATTGCAAAAGGCCAATTTACACTTCCAAGATTACTTGTAATCACACAATGTTTAAGAAATTATTTCAGTCTAGCACTATTCTGCCATACAGCTGTAAGTAGGCCATTCACTAAAATATCTTAGCTGTTTTTCTTAGCAGCAACAAATCACAGATGTTTTACAATTTATTTTTATCACTAAAATTAAAAAGAATAGTGCTGTGTTTACACTGTCATGAGGGTAATGTATCATGGCTGTGAAAGTAACAAAAGAACCTGACGCTGATAAAATTAGCATCACCTTTGCCTGTTAAAACTTACTGCTAGAAACTTTACAATCAGAAACATCCACTTTTATATCAGTCAACTTGATACTAAAAAAAACCCCAAACAGATTATAAATAGTTCTCTAATAATTTGCTGATTCTGATGAGCAGGTGAAAATTCACCCCCTTTCCCCCCGCTCCCCCGCCCCTTGACAGGCTTTCAGTTTGAAACCACAACTTTTTAAACTGTAAAGGTATTTGGGTATATACAATTAACAAGTTACTTTGTGCAAGCAAAATGGTCAAATCCCCTTCCTACACTCCCACTTCTACTTTCTTTTTGGAAGAGAAGTTACTCGTGGCAGGTGATGCACAAAGACAAAATGGCTTTCAAGAGATTGGCAAAAAGCTTTAAACTGAATATCCTGTTTGATTACGACTATACGCAACTGGAAGTCGGTGTGATAACGCCGAAGCCATTCAATTCCAGTACTACTGGAATACTGCCAAAGCAATTAAGGTTGCTGACTTGGCCATGAAGCTGAGAATATATAAAATAATTTTACACCCCATCATACTGTGGTAATGGGTACTTGCACTCATAGATGAGGGAGAAACAACTATACAGCATGGATTAAATCAACTGATAGAATATTTACCAAGAGCAAATGGCTTTCAAATGAGAGCTAAAGCCCCTGCCACCAGTCCGTCCCCAAAACTGGGAAGGCGTTTGGGTCCTGTTGGACTCATTGCTAACGGCACCTCGTGGAAAAGAGACTCTCCTTTCATGGGCCTCCAGCACAGGGCAGCTACCTGCTTGACCCTGCTCTCCCCCGGGCGCAGAGGCAGCGGTGGCTGCAGCTGGACCCCAGGAGTGAGACCAGCCCCACTTTCTGAACAGGAGATGTGACAGAGAGCCCTGGCTGGAGTGCACTGCATATCACTTGCACTGCAAAATCTAGGGTACGGCCATACTTCTAAAAAACACCAAACAGACAGACAATAATAAATGAAACATTGAAAAAGATGTCAGATCCATGACACAGACTCTCCTAGAAGCTGCAGTGAAAGACAAGCTCTTCTCTGATAGATGCTACACTTCTACTTACAGTCCAGTATTCATTCGTGGTGCTGAGACATGCTGCTGAGCAGATGCAACATCCTTAAGTCAAAAGGCTTGCTTTCTGGTCCAGAGCAGGATGGGTGGATGTTGGCTGGTTTGCCTTGTGTTCCTTTAATGTATGCAAATAGGAAGTCCCCAGAGGGAGCAGGCACTAAGCTACAACGCTGAGGCATAGCCTTACAAATCTGGTGATGCTGATGTAGAAACGTACACTCAGCTTACAAATCTCCCAGCCCAGCTCCACCTTTCTTACATTCCTATTTGAACTTCATATTCTCCTCCCAGCACTGATTCCCAGAAAGGCTGTGTAAGATTCACCAGCCCAGCAGACAGAGAAGCAGCTAGCAGGGGTATGGAAGGTACACCTCCGAGAACACCTCCAAAAGCAACGCTCTTAGTCTTGGACTGAGCACAGAAGAGAAACAAGCAGGTGCTGTGGCAACCTTTGGGAAGAGCTACATGAACACAACCAAATACACACCATTATTGTACAGTTCAATATTGCTTTGGGCTACGTCACCAGCCAGTCCGTACTGTGATGAGAGGGCAGCACAGCACACCTGCAAACACATGAAGGGATGTATTTTCAAAATGAAGGGTACAGAGTTTACCGCAGCTCCAGGACAGCAGTACAGCTCTCCACCAGCTAGCAGCCTTTACATGCTGCTTAATATAATTATCAATATATGAAAAAAAAAAGGCAAGTAAATGAGGAGTTGCCATAGCAACTGCTACCTCCTAGGAATACGAAAGATATGGGACCACCCTCATGGAGGGAATGTTTTCTTTATTGTTTCATATTTTGAATGTTCAGCAAAGTTATGCTGCTGGACACTTCTGTGCACGTTGGCAACCTTCACTTGGTAGCACTTGCATTTTGTTGGCTAGTTCTGCCTCGAGAGAGGACCCTAATTTCCAGTGCTGAGAAGCAAGACTAAAGGCAAACTCTCCGATCAGCACGGTAACATCTGCTCGTAATTCAAGTGCCTGCTGATGGTCAGCACTTCCCCTGCTAAATTACAACATGTTCCCAATTTATAAACCATCTAAATAACAACTGAAAGTAGAAAGACAGAGAAATTAATTTCAATGTTTGCAATGATAAGCATATAAGGACCCACGGGTTTTTCTATTTGTTCGTGGTTTTTTAAACACGCGCTGCTTTTGCCCTAAATCACCTGTTTCACTGATAGCTGAACTTTCATGCATTCAAAGCATTTTGAAGCATATGCCTAAAACCCATCAGTATTAATGGAACAAAAGCACATGTCAAAACATTTAGCTGTATAGGAATGGCGCTAAGTACATGATTAAAGTTAAGTATAAGCTTAAGCTTTGAGGAACTGCAGCCTTACTGTCAAATTTAGGTACACGAGCATGTAACGTTGTTACTGCTGCACAGAGCTGAAAAATTTATATTTGGAGCAAGGG
This sequence comes from Gymnogyps californianus, assembly GCF_018139145.2. NCBI lineage: Eukaryota > Metazoa > Chordata > Aves > Accipitriformes > Cathartidae > Gymnogyps > Gymnogyps californianus. The sequence goes on along the minus strand of NC_059487.1, from coordinate 13,257,625 downwards.
GGACAATATTACTATTTCAAGATCCTGATCAGCTTCCAGGACACAGAAAGGCACACTACAAAGAGATAAATACACGGCTTACATACCAGCTTCATTAATATCATAAAATACTGGAGGACATCTTCAGAGAACATGACATTTTATAGATACTCCATTTTTATGAATGGACACCACAAGAGAAAGGAAGTGAAGTTGAAGGTAAAATGCAAGAGTTAATAGCAGTAGGAGTAGCAGAAGTAGTAATAATAAAATAAAATAAAAACCCCCAACCTAAATTCCATGTAGCTGCCTCTATAAACCTAGATTATGTTCATGAACTCAGAAAATGATTTAATTTCTCACCTTTGCTGAGGCTAAGCTTTGTCACTCTGCCATCAGCAGACTAGGCCTTTTCTTCTCCATGTTTGACTGTATTTTATCTCCTGTTCAGCTTATGCATTTCTCTTTTTTTTCCTGCTGTAGTGTTCTTTAGAGATGCACTGCTAATTCAGTCAGCAGAGACAACAGGACGTGCATTCCCACTACCTATCGTTTCCTTGAATAACAATCTAAATAATATTTCTAATCCACAGAGTAATATTACATTAGTGCAGTGCAAATACACTTGCATGTAATGGGAAATATAAACTTCTCTTAAAAAAAAAAAATCAATATTACCAGCTGGAAGTAGAAACAGCATGATAATGCTGAAACATAGAATAAAACAATAATTAAAAAAAAAAACAAACAGAAAAACCAACAGCCTCCACTCTCTTGTGCATTTCTTTATCTGAAGCAGACTGGATTTAAATCACTAAGTCTATGCTGAGTTTTTTAAAAAAAGCAAAAATTCAAGCTTACTCTGTGTTTTTGAAGCAGAGAAACAGAATTCAAATCATCCTTCTAAAAAATTCTCATTTTAAAAGTGTCATGTATTGAGCAGAGGTATCTGAACAGCTGACAGTGGCAGTGTAATACTCACTTGGTTGGATTATGCCATATGAAAGAAAGAAATTCACCCTTATTTTTCTGCCTTGAAAAATGGAGATTTTTTTCCCGCCCTGCAAGATGCCTACTCAATAATGTAATAGAATGAGACAGAAATTATACGTGTGTGGAAGGGCGCTAACAACACAGCCAAGACAGCAACGGTTTTGCCACCAACTACGTTCTTAAAGAAAGAGGGAGAGACAAGAAGCAGAGGTGTGAGGTAAGAGGGTGGGAGCGAGAAAGAGGTTTTCTGCGAGGAGGATACATTACAGGACAGTCATACAACACGCTTTTCCCTCTAGGCAAAAGACAGTCAGTGAGTAGCAATAACAGCTTTTACTGCGACAGCAGCTGTAGCAGTAGGAGCTGCAGCCTTAAAAAAGACACATTCCTGTTTTCTCTTTTCCTAGTATTTCTTTTCCTAACTTTCTAGCTTGCTTTGCTGCCAAGGCTAAAAAAACATCGCTCTGTGCATCACATCGTTTTAAAGCGAATTGTTAACTCCTGCATTCTCCCGCCAGACGGGAGATGTGAGCCCGAATATGTCGCTGGTACACCTCTCTGAAAATGTTTGAGCAAATGGTAAATTTGCCCCTTAAACATGGCTGAACTTCTATCTCAGTATTCAGTGCAGAGCGGAACAGCTCCAAGAAGAGGTGCTCAACCCACGGAGATGTGCCCAGATCTCACACACCCAGCAGCTGGCACACCTGGACACCAGAGCCTCTTCAGCGAGTATTTGATTATTTTATCTCAGCAGAACAGTGGCAGCAGGAGAAGCTGCAAGCACCCTCTCCTCTTCCCAAATCCTCAGTGATGTGGGAATCAGGATGATCTCCTAGGACGTGAGATAGTTGAGCTCAAGTCTTACAGGAGGAGAAGGGAAGGCAAGTTGGCAACTTTCACATTTTGAACTCTGTGCTCGTAGGTGAGGACAAAGAGATCGTTCAAGCACAACATCCTTCCACAGCTCTGCTCCTTGAGTTTAGCGTTTCACCACTTCTCCCACAACAGTCTGAAATGAACTATCCTGTACCAGGTCAGATGGAAGGGTTTGTCTGACAAAACTTTTTTTGCCTTTTTTTTTTTGGGGGGGGGGTGTTGGGGGTTGGCGAGGTTTGTTAGTTTTGGCGCCTTTTTTTTCCCCTTCATTTCAAATGAGGAGGGAGTGGGGGGGAATCTTTAAAAGCACATCAATCCAAACAGAGATATATTTCTGCTTTGGTTGCCAACTTGGAAAATCAATTATTCATGCAGCCAAATTTGTAGGCAGAAAGGGACGGTCAGCTGAATTTCCTGATGGGACACCACAAATGCTGCATCGGCCCATAAACCCATTAGCAAAGACTGCCGCACCATTTACTGAACCCCACTCTAGGCTCCATCACGGATGACTTCTAGCCATGTCCAAGTCTGACGTCCCTACAGATGGGCACTAGAAACTCTGCCTTGACGGACTCATACCTCTGAAGCACTGCCATACGACACAAGCAGCCACAAAATCACTCAGGAGGGAAACGAGGGCACATCCACTTCACCCTACCTTTATTTCAGCATGGGGCACAGCTCCAAGCGACTACAAGGCAAAACAACAACAGCAGCAGCAAGACTCTTCAGTGCTTACACAGCCATGAGGTCTTTTTGATGTCGAGCACACACAGTGGCTGATGATGGCAAAAGCGGGTGTGGGGAGAAGTTGTCAGGATTTGATCGTTTAAGTGAAAGACACTTCAAGGGAGAAGAAAATGTTCAAATTATAAAAAGGCCTATTTCACTCATGCACTTTAAAACTGCAATAATCCATTTGATGCCAAAAAGAAGAAAGTAAAAAAAGAATCAAAGAACAGTAAGAAAGATGGTCTGGCTTATAATTTTACTCTCTTCTCTACAAATTCTGTAGCCCTTTTTCTTCCTGTTCTATCATGAATCTTCCACAGCTGTAAAAGCCCCCAAGCTACAGATTTCAGTCCAGTAAGACTGTCTGTGGCTTTTTACAGCTGAAGATCCATGATGAAGGACTGAAATATCCTCAAGTTTGCACACTTGAACAACACTAGAGATAAGAACAAACTTTAAAATCCTGGATAATCCTCACTTTACTAATAAGCAATTTTATCTAAATCCTCCTTTAAAAAATCATGCTTCCCTGAGTGATGCTAGGGGAAGTAAGTTACCACGTCCAATTTCCAGCTCTATTCAGCAAGTTTACCCTCAGCCCCTGCCAAGTCAGGGGGCTCTTTGGTCCTCCTCTTCTCAGCTGCCACGAGTTTCATCCTCACCTTTTCTCCTGACAATCTGAGGTTTAGCTCTCTCCAGGCTCCCTCCTGCATGGTGCTGGGTATCCCGCTCTCACTGGCCAGCCTAATGCTCGCTCCTGTCTCACAGCACCAGTCTGCAATACTACAAAACACTTACTCCCTCAACACCCTCGGCAGGTAAAGAAGTGCAATTACACTTTTATGGCTCTGAAGCTGCAGCAAAGGAAAGTGAAGAGAGAGATTTGCAAAGGCACTCATATTTTGGGGCCCTCAGCACTGACTAAACTTCCAGCTTTGGGTACCCAGAGCAGAACCCGCAATATTCAGTGAAACTCCAAGTCTCCCTTGTAACTCATTCAAAGAGAAAGGCTTCCTTCTCACACAGGGTTTTGGGGCTAATGCCCTCGCTACAGGTGAGAACTGATCAGAATTCTTGGAGGAAGCAAAGTTTCATCCAAAATATGGCAATTAATCAATCAGCATGTTCCAAACCTTTTCTTGAATGCACAATACTTCCCAGAGGACACTCCAGCAAGTATCGCCCCACAACAGGACATGCACACACAAAAGAAAGGCACATTTTTTCTTTATCTACACCCAAAGAAGTCTTCCAAGAGGCTTGCTCCACGATAAGATCCCCAGGAAACTACAGTGACTTGCACACATCCACACAAAACCTATAACAGCCCATAAGCAAACCCAGAGTCAGTGATGCATTTCTTCTAACAGGAGGAGCTAGGGCTGGTCTTGAAGATGGAGCCTATGTCCAGAGTACTAATTCAAATAACATAATGCACAAGTTGATTAATCAAGGAACGAGTGCAAGCAGCGGCTAACTAGGTATGTCTTACTGCTCCAAATTTGTACAGGTGGTCACAATGACAGTGCAGCGCAGCCACACTTATACCTAACTTATTAAATCTTAATAGCACGATAGGGAACTACCCTTAGGAAAATGGGGAAAAAAATGGGCACCGCACAGGTTGTCCTTTACAGGAAAGCAAACAGGGGCCTTTTCTAAGGCCAGTCAGGAGAGCTATGAAATTATATTGACTTTACTTATGCTGTAGAGGTATGTATTGACATGCAGCAGCCTTCATTGTGTAGCTGCAGTTGTAACGCAGTTGTTCAAATGTTAGTTGGAGTACAATCACAGCTTGAAAACGTTTTCATTGTGGAAACTCTGCCTGGCTTCAGTTTTAATTTTGTGCCCTGTTTAGAAGATTAACTGTGAACCACAGTATTGTATTCCAGCTGGCTCTGCTCTGAAGAAGCCAATCCAACAGCAATGTAGGACTTCTGATCAAACTAGGATCTCCTAGTGGCATGCTGTACTTCCCCACGGCTCACAGAGCCATGTCCCTAATTAGTGCAACCATATCAAAGGACGTGCACACACAGGTCGAGTCATTGCATGTGCAAAGGTGGCTGGCAGGTGTACGGCACAGAGAACGGCACTGCAGCGAGAGTTACGTATGCAAACCTTTGCCTGGCTATCTTTGCTACCAGGTTTGGGCAACACGGAAACAGTAAGCTGTAATTGTAATACATAGGATGAAAGACAATAATTTGTACTGAAAACAAATTGAGTACAGTTACACAATCTCCTTGCTGCAATCTTCAATTAAAAAAATGAAAGGAAATGAGTGAATAATTCCTTTCCTCCTTAGGGAATAAGGCAAACCAGATCTTCAGAAATGGGGAGTATAAACAGCAAGGCAAGATCTATTCCCGAACAAATTCATCTATAGAGCAAATACATTAAAAGTTTTTTCCGTTAAAACATACATGCTTCTCAGCTTATGAACCAAACAGAGCAAATTGTACATACATTTGAAATTCTGCATTAAAAATGTGTGCAAACATTTCCAATAATCAAGATGACTGTGAAATGTTTGTGCCAAGGATTTCAACAGCTCTTCTTCATTTGAAGATGGTTCATATCCATTACGTGGTATTGGTTCCAGGCCCAGTGTTTCAGCCTGAAGTACTCAAACATCATGAGTCACCTCCCCTCAAAATCATTTCAGTGACTTAAAATGAGGCACAATACATACATAACTCTTGGGTTCTTTTTAAACTGCCTTTTATCTTACATGTATCTATATCACTCATTTTCAGGCTACTTTTTCTAACACTAGGAAGTTAAGAAATTTACTACAAAAATTAATACCTTAAATGTGAAAAAGGCCATTTTCTCACACTGATGTTGTTCCAGGAACTGCAGGGTTAAACCACCATTTATCACAAGGGAATCCTGAAGGTCAGCTTGCTGCTCCCTGGCCGTGAAGGTGAGCTGAAACCTCCCTGGATCCCACAAGTACACTCTTACTTGATTGCAGGGGGGTGAAACACAGCAGACAGTAGAGCAGTGTCACTCCAGGATGACACTGGCAGTGGCACTGCATGGGCCACTCTTCACCTTAAGTTATCGAGCTGTCAAGTAAATAATGCCCCGGATGGGGGGAACAGATCCCTGGCATGTGGCATGTCAGGGTGCAAATGTACCTGGGAAAGCTCCTGTTTCTGCTTAATCTGGGTTATGCCTTTGCACCGATTTCTCTTTTTAAGACTCTAACTTGTTAGTTTTGTTTATGGCATTTTCTCAGCAGCCATCACCACCCCATCTTGTGTCCAGCCTTGCCAGGCTGCGGCAACTCCAGATTGCCAGAGACAGCCACTCTGCCTAAACATATCAAACAGCAAAATTGTGAAAATTCACCCTAAAAGAAGGTTTCACAAGCTGAAAAAAAAAACCAACCCAACAACCCACACCCAAAAAACAACACAAAATCCCACCAACCCTCCAAACGAAATGAGAGTGCCAAAAGCTTATCATGCATACGAAGTAAGTGGATGCAGAGTTCTGCAGGGATTTTATTTATTTTTAAGTCAAATGCTCCCTGTCTCCTTGATGGGCAGAACCTGTGCCTCTATCCTTCCCAATATCGGCACGAACAACATGAAAAGCTACCCAGATTTTTTTCTTAATCTAAGCCTTAAGACAGTCTCATGTCAGTTTGGCTAGTTTAAAGCCAGAGAAGCTCAGGATCAAAATACTCCAGCAAAGTAACCATTCTGCAGCCTGTTGGACAGCAATGTTTAAAAAAAAAAAGAAAAAAGAGAAAAGAAAAAGAGGGAGAGAGGGAAAGAGGGGAAAAAAAAATCCCACCCTTACACTCTCCAGTGTTCGTAGAGGAGCGCTGCATAGAATTGTCACAATAAATTAATATGACAGTATAAAAGCCAATACTCACCCTGGGATTATACAATAACTAGACTCCATTAAACTACTCTGTAAACTCTCCTGTGAGAAATTTCTCTTTGATCCAGAACTTAATAGGAATTATTTAATCATAATGAGATGGTAATAAAACAGCATCACCTGAATAAGCTATTTTATTACCTATTTTATAATTAGCTCTTCTTCATTATAATTCTTTCAGATATTTCAAGCTTATAATGTAAAGTGCACATATAGAAGTATCTGGAGCAGACATGTACTTGTATTTGTGCTAAGCAACCCTTTATACAGCATCCAGTATATTTTGATATTTATAAAGTTTATGACTGCCCTCAAGGAGGACTCCCTAAAGCAATCTCGTCACAGAGATGACGGAGAAAGGATGGTGTCCTCTCCGTGTAGACCACGTAGCAGAGAGCAGGAAGGGTGAGCTATCTTTCTTCTTACCTAAATTTTGGCTTTTACTGGAAGGGGCAGGCTCCGTCTCCCCTCTCTCTCTCCTCTAGTCCCTCATTCCTTCCTCTCCCGTCAGTGGCCGCCAGGGACTCAGTTCAAATCGAACACAGTCTCGGTTTGGGGGGTTTTGCTGGGTTACTTTTCAATACCACAGCCACACAAGCACTTGTGTTGGCACCAAAGAAGTGACAGCAAAATCCAAGAAAAGCAAGACCTGTCCTGTCTGGTGTTTACAACTGAATCCATGGTTTAAGCCATCTCTACTGACCATGTTCACGCAATTTTTTTTTCAAAGACTAAGAAAATCTGGTTGCAACTTCTGTAAGAAATAGTACATCCTTTGCCTTCTCCAACCTTGTGCCAAATGTCAAGTTCTTGCACCAAAGTAGTGTTATGCAAGACCTTAAAAACGGCAAATACATGACACAAACTTGGAAAAACGGGATGGCTTTTCACCAAAGCACATTGTTGAGTATGACTGGACAACCGTTACCGAAGCTTTCCAAAAACTGGCACACACAGGCACATATCATGCAAAATACTCACGTGAATGATTTCACTCACCAAAGTTACAGGCAACTGAAAAAAAGTCTTACAATGCAAAGTGTCGAGAATCCTTAACTGAAAATGAGGGCATAGCATGTGCGTACACTGAGCTATTTAAAAAGTAATGTGACATAATTAGATTCTACTTTTTTGGAAAGGGTTTTTGATCATACAGATGTATACCAGAAGCCCTTACAGAGCATCCTACAATTTTTAATGTTCACACACCCTGTACAGCTGCACATCTCTTAAACAAGGCTGTAAAAAGCAGTGTTTCACTCTTATTTTCCTCTACTCTAAAACTTTACTTAAAGATAGGAAACCTTGCCACTACCATGAATTTTCTCTCTCTGGCCACACTTCCCTCCTAAGTTATTTTCACACAGATGCCACAAAAGTTAAGAGTATTAGAATAATTTTGTAACACTTTGGTATTGCTAATAATTTCCTTTAGTGTAATATTAAGTCCATCAGACTCTGGTTTTTTTAGGGCTCTCTTTGAGACCTCAAAAAAGTATTAACGGATAACCTGACAAGCCTTTAAAAGCCGTTGAGCTTGTAACAAAAAAATCATGCCAGAAACCAAAGCCCTGGCTGTATACATGCGAAGTGTTAGGCAAGTTTCACTCTAGTAAGAATGTAATTGGATTAAAACACATCATTTGATAATTTTGCAGTTAGTCACCAAAATAAGCATGTAAGTAATTTGAATTTTGCAGAAAACTAGTCATCTTGGTGCAGTTGTACAAGTTGGTAGAAATTTATTTTTAGGAAATTTTGAAAGATTGCACTATTTAAAACCATGTCAAAGATGCAACTGAAAAAAAAAATGTTGTACAAAATTCTGTTAATATCTCAATTTGTGAATTAGCCAGCTCTTGATATTCAACTATACTAGAGTGATTATGGGCTAGGGCCAAGAAGGGGCATGTGTGATAAATATCTCTCTTTTATGCCTACATAAAATGCTCTTATAAGATGAATAAAAAAAGTAGATAAACAAGCTGTTGTGATGACAAATTAGCATTTAAAATTTCTAGGCTATCTAACCACCTCTGCACGTACTCTGAACAAACACTAATAAAGTGTTCAGCACTACAATGTAGCTGTTTTGGTAGCTAAACAGTAATGGAGCAGATGCTTAATATCAGCCTTTAAGCCTCAAAATGTACAAATACAATTAATTGCCAGCCCAATTTTGGAGGCTGGGTTGTTAGAAAAAGAAGTGTCTCTGATATTCTGACTGTAGGCAGATTTTTTTGGGGTGGGGAGAGTGGTGTGTTATTTTTAACATAATTAAAACCTTCTTTTTAGTGCAAGTATCACCTTCACTGGTGTTCCTCCCACTCCCATCCATGGGTATTGAATTCTACTTATTTATATTCTTGTCGTTACATGGAGAAAGTCAAAGTCTGAGCAACCCCTGATAGTCTTTTTTAAATGGACAATTGCACTATTCAGCTCTTAACAATGTAAGCAATTTGAGGTTATCAGTCTGTTTGCATGTGTTTTCACTGTGCTCAGCACAATGAAACCCTGATCTTAATTACTGGCTATCATCATAAAAATACCACTATTCCTACTACCAGCACTGAGTCAAAAGCATTGTCTTATACATGATTACTAGAAGGTGAACCTCTCCAGTCTCACTTCCCTCGTCAAGCTGAGTGAAGTAACGCTGAAAATAAAATAGCTTTTTAAAATAAAATCAGTTTTCATAGTCTAAAGTGCTGCTGGAAACAGGACAATATAAGCTATTCATTCCCGACACTGTTTCTGCGAGTACAATCTATGGTTTATAATTAACAGATATACAATACTTTTCCCCTGCTACTCCTTTTTTAAGCTTTTCTACATTTATGACTGTGCTAATTCCCAGTGGGAGTGCCTACACTGCAATGCTGCTGAAACTCCCCCTGTAGCAGAGTCCTGCTAATACAAGGCATTGATCCAGCAGCAATTACTAGCAGGGTAGTAAAAAAGTTACAGTACTTCCCTGTCTTTATTTTTTTCCCTGTGCTGCGGGGTATCTGTTTCTCAGGCTGCGAGATGCGTGCAGCACCCGCTGCTAACACTGAAGTGCTCCCCATAAATGAGGGCAAGCCTCGCCGCCCGGGCGCAGCGGCCGGGCAGGGAGGGCATTGCGGTGAGCAGGAGGATCCGGGGCTCCGCTCCCAGCTCTGCCTGATTTTCCTCCCTATGACCCAGACTTGGGGAAGAGGCCACGTCTGCATCTAATCCAAGGCAGGGGGGCATTTCAGACAGGTCAATGGCCTTTGCTAATTAAGTGCATTACTGATGCACTTGGACCGTTACCAGTTTTTTCCCCCCATAAAGCCCATTGAAGAGACGATGCCACCTAAGCCCCCAGCCGGTGAAGGAGGGCTGAAGGAGGATTACCGCATCCACACCCCTTTAGGAGTCTGCACATTATAGAAACAGAATCAACCTGACCCTGCTGAAGAGGACTCTCTCTCCCCTGCCACACCACTTGGCATTTGGCCCATGAAAAAAATCAACGGATGCTAGGGAGATCTGTTTCATATCAGTGCCCAGTCACACCTCTCGAGAGAGGAGAGGAAAAGAAAATAAAAAAAAACAGGAAGGGTTGAATTACGCTGTCTCATACATCACTCTGAACTCTATCAATTTCTTCTATTTCTTCTGTAAAATGAAGAGCAAAGTACACACCTTAATTTCGCTGACACTACCCCTGCTCAGTAAATAAGCATTCTGTATCAATATTTACTTCCCTCTGCACAAGGCAATAAACCATTGTTGGAATTCAAATCTTCCTCACTCCCTTTCAGAAGTCTTGGCTACTGACTGAAAAAAATCAATCAGCTGTAGCAGTCACTCCTGAATGGTTTATAATAGCTCAGCTCAAGCACTGGGCAAACTTGAAGATTATCATCCAAAAGCTAGTTCCTTATGAATGCAGCCCAGTACTACAAATTCTTCTTAAATTTATCACCAGCTATTTTGAAGAGGCATCCGTTCCTGTTCAGTGTATTTAGCAAGGCTCAGGGAAACACCCAGACACAACAGGCTCAGTCAAAGGCACCTCTATACAAACTGCTTGGAGCTCGCATGGCCACGGTCCATGGGGAACAGCCAGAGCATCCTTCCAGCTGGTGGCTCTTCAAGAGTCGTCTCAAAACACACTCGAAGCGATGTCAATGTTTTGAGAGACTCAACACACAGCAGGTTAGGGGTTACCTGTTTTGTTACCTAGAGAGAAAGGGAGTGCTGAGGCAGATTATAAGAGCAGCAGCCATCCAGCCAGTCAATTAAAGCAGCTACTGCAGACAGCAGCAAGGAAAACAGTGGAAGACATAGAAAGCTCCTGGCTTTCAGGTATACCAGTGTTTTGGGTTTTTTGTTTGTTTGTTTTTTCCCCTCAAATACAATCTCCAAGTGAAGCTCTGCCCCTGCCAGAGGGAGTAGGGAGAGCAATTCAATTAATAAGAACAGATTACCTTTTACCAAGTTAAAAGCTAATAAAAATGAAATACCAATGCACATGGCAGATTTATGCTAACCACTTCATTGCAAGATAGAGACACCTGGGCATGATATTAAAAAAGATCAAATTAAACTTTAGTGACTGCAACAGTAGGTGACAGAGCAGCGCTTTCCCTTACAGCATCTTTCAACTATAAAGAATATAGTTTCATTCTGCCTCAATCAAGTTTTCAACCAGCCCTTCTTGAGAAAACTAAATACTATTTCCTGCACTTCTCCATGTCCTTGCACCTATCTGTGGGGAAGGGGAAGAGGGCTGACACCAAAACCAGTTCCCAAACACAGGAACTATTTTTCAGGAGTACTTCTGACTGGATTCCAGAGCTACAGTTTCTAAATAATGGAAAGACTTTGGTTTTGCAAAGTACCGTGCTGCTGCAGCTGAAGTTGTGCTGTAATAATATGTATATAATGAAAACACAAAGCCATGTAAGGAGCCTTTTGTTTAGATACTATGAACAGTTTGACATCTTTCATCATAGCCAGCACAATGCCAGAATTCTTTTATTAGAAAAAGTCACAAAGATGTAGAAAACAGTAAGATCCCATATTATGTAAATGCTAACTGGGGACAAACAGCTTAATGTCTAACAACAGCAGCAGGCGCTGTAAATTTAGCTGCTTGGGGTGAAGGGTGTTTTGCTTATTATTTCTGCAAAGTCATTATTACTTCAACCTTATTTACACACACACACATAACACATCCAGCTGAATGCATCGTATTCTTGTTAGTGCTATGCAGAAAACACTTTCCCCCCATTGCCTGGAAATGAGATTTTCCACTCTGTACCACAACACGAGCACAGTCTTGAAGGATAAGACGGAGACAACCAACCAAAGGCTGCAGGTCTGGGACTCCGGAAAACCTATGGAGTGCAGACAACTCACTCCTGAGCATGCAAGTTGCCGGATTTTTAGCAACCTCTACTCTTAAGAGTCCCCATAAATGTACTGGGATACCAGCTCCTACAGCATATGCCTGCACAGGCACCCACTGACTTCCCTGAGTGTTTACTACAAGAGTGCGGCCTTAGTATCAATGAAAGAACCATTTCCCACCCCCGCCTTAACTTTGCGAAACGTCTAAAATTCAATTAGTTATGCTTTCTCTCTTCTTCTATAGCCTATGCAGTTGATTACACACTGTGACAAATGCAGCTTGGCTTTGAATTTCAGCAGTAAAAGCTGACTGCCCAAATGCGTGCAGAAAGCAAAAAGCAAAGTGATGCAATCATGGCCAAGGTGAATTCATTTAAATTTTAAATGAACACTTGCAAAGCAGTTTCTTAAAACTATTCACCTCGGCTTTCCTCCCTTCAGAAAGAAGCACCATTTTAAATGATCAGAAAATCTTCAATTTTATGTTTCCAGTTACGTATACAACATATTCTATTTTATATCATCACATCATGGAGCATGTTGGAGTGTCTGTTTACCTCTAAGCACAGTAGGAGGACTGTTTAATTCCAAGGTAAGATGTCCAAGATGACAAGCTGAGGACAAACACTCCTTTGGCACATTGGGTAATTTAACATGCAAATGTTCAAATGACTTCATGAACAGTACATGGAAAATTGTCACCATTAATACATTTGAGCACGGAATTACATAAAAAATTGTGAATTTTTTGTAAAAAGAAAACTATATGTATAAAACAGACAATAAGCAAGCAGAAAACAAGGTCTGTATGCAAGTGTCCCATAAAATCACCGTAACAGCTGCGTTCTCCATACAAGCCCTCACCTCACATCATGCTCCCATGATACAAACCCCATCTTCTCCGAACAGGAGAATTTTTTCCACCTGTAATTCTTACATGTTCTTCAGATCCCCATAATTTGCTCCCATGTTGGGATACAAAGCGTGGGAGCTTCCATACCAGCACACTTCACATTTCCAAAGTGCAAGCATAATCTTCAAACTTTGAAATAGCATACATCCATTCATAACTGCTCATTAGGAAAAAAAAGGAAGAAAAAAGCAGCCCACTACTTGCTTTCCTTTCCAAGGGGAAAAAAAAAGTCAAATGTAACTACAGTCCATTTATTTGTAATTGCAAATAATGGTGTTGGGGTTTTTTTAAATTGGTAACAGAAATACGAAATTCAGTGACGTGTAGCAGCCAGGCACTCTTACTTGGCTCTGAAGCAGCCGAATCGTCATGGATGTGTCCATGAAATTTCAGTGCCACTGACATCTCTACCTAAAGCATACAGCTCAATTATATCTGCATGACAAATATCTAAAGCTCAAGAAAATACCACCACCAATTGGCATTTGCAGACAAATGGGCTAGGAAGGCAGAAATTACAGCAATCACTGTTCATTGATACATGGTATGTTTGTTTAGGTTTGGGGGTTTCTGGCTGACAGAAGAACTGCAACTGGAGTTAACTGATCAGGACTTCAATTTCAAAAAACACCTTGAAGCTGAGAAAGAACTAGGATATACAGGTATTACTTACTGCATATTGAGATAATGATGTTCTACTGTTATGAATCATCATGTAGTTACCACTGCTTCCAATGCTTTGCTTTGTTATTGCAATAAAGAGTCTGATGGCAAGACTTTGCCTTAAGATTTATATGCAAAACCACACTGACTTCAATAGAAGTCTTGTATCCACGAGAATTTTTTTGTGAAATGATGTGTGTGGGTAGAGTGGAGGCAGTAAGAGAGGAGCAAACAGAGGGAAAGACTGGTAGCATAAAAAGGAAATCATTGTCATCTCACTGCACTGTTCTTTTACACCATCACCACGTGCCAAACCTCGCTGTGCAGCATTCGCATATGACCGCTCCTGCAACCCATGGAGTGAATCACAGGCCAGAATTTTGCTTCTGACTGTACAGAATCATTAACTTCATATAAGCAATGGGATTTATAAAGTAAGGGGTGAAAGATATTTATGCCACCACTTTACTCAGTGACATAATAAATGGTTTAGTGTAATTAATAAGAAACTACGCAAAATGGTGAGTGCACGGAGAACGAGATCTGTATTACAGGAGATGTGCCCCTGGCCCAGAACCGCTCAGGCACCTGCCGCTGCCTCCGCCTGCCCCTGCAAATGCACTGATGTGGCCCACGCAGACAGGGTGACGCACTTTGGGTTTTTGCAGGCAGAATTCAGCACCTGCTGCTTTAAAAACGTCTGCCACGGTTTTCATACAGGCCAAAATATCAGTAACTTCAGGGTGAAAATCTCCTGCACAGTGCAAATCCTCCTGAACTGCTCCTCTCAGGGACGTGCGCCGGTGGGCCAGCAAATGCTCACTGCTCTCCTGCCACGCTCACACACAGAAGAAGCATCTAAAGCAATACGAGGAGGATAATGCATACAGTGCATATTTGAGAATTGCCACTGAACAGATTTTTGTCCTATAGTATTCTCCGCCTTCATGATAAATTTGCACTTGTAATCAACACAGGCACTGTCAGAACACCAACCAAACAAGCCTCAGAGCAGCTGCAGGGGTAAGCAGCTTTCCTGCCCACCCGGGTTAAGTAGGGGCACAGAGAAGTCATGTAGTTTGGGGCCAAACTGCAAGCAAAGCCAAGAGCACAGGTCCCAGCGCTGCCTTGACCTTTCGAAATTGTCCTGCTGCTCGTGTAAGCAAATACAAACAAGCACTTCTAGGCCACACTTACAAGCTTCGCGATGTATTTCTCCATTTACCCTTTTATCTGAGACTTAGTATTAAAAAGGCTCTTTTGAAAATTACTTTTGTCTATTTAATTAATCTTCTGCCCATATAAAAATCTTAAAATAATTATGAACACATTCAATTTTACTTCCATTGATTTATCTCCATCTGATGGCCTATTTTATCTTTTATAAGGCTCACAATAGCAGAACTGGGTCCTAATGTAAGTAATACAGTAGTAATGTACATTTTAGTGAACCCTGTTATTAAACCTCTCATTCCTCTCTGCTCTGTTCAGAATGAAGCCTATTACAGCAATTGGACTTGTACTGCTTGGATAAAGCTCGGTCAATTGAACTGACTCAACCTAATTTTTACAGTCTTAATCCTGACATTCAATGCACCAAAACCAATCCCACCAAGGGAGTCCTCATACAGTGCTTTTGCACAAAGGTAGACACTACCACGGTGGCCATAGTAGAGCGATGGGAGATTTGAGAAGAGACATGGAGAAAATGAGAGGGGAAAAGGTCACCTGCAGTCACACTGGGGAATGGTCAGAATTCACTTACTCTGAAATAATTTCAGAGCAGAACCTGCAGTGACGCAGGAGCACTAAAGCTGGACTTTGTTTTCAGCTGAAAGTCCAAGGAACTGATTCAACTACGTAACATTCTTCACCACCAGTGACAATCGCCCTTGCAAAGCTCCGCAGCATAAAAACAGCTTGGGATCGTCGGACTTTGGACTGGAGATGAAGCCCAGGAAAGTCAGTGCCTGTGAAGGGCGTTATTTGGTTTGCTGCTAAGTTTCCGAGTCCCAGAAGTCAAGTGCTGCAGTCTGAAATCAAGATAAAACGAGCTGTAGCTACTTTGCTGCAGGCTGCTTATCAGCAGCGTGGAGACATCTCAGAGACTCATTATATACAATATACATGAGATGTGGAATAGTTCCTTCCAATTTATTGTAGTATCAATGTCCTTAGGTGATAGATTCTGTCTTTGTGAATACTATTAAGAACACTGGCACATGACTCTTCTGAAGACTTTTTTTTTCCAGGTGAGATCCACCTCAATTAACCCAGTGAGTACAGGGGAGATGAAGTATACAGGCTGCTATTCAGAAGTTGCTTGAATTTCATTTCAAATGGAAATTCATCACCATGGGTGAATTCACCCACTTTAGAGGGCTAATAAGAAAGCATTCACAGCACTTTGGCATCCTTGTACAATAAGACCTTCAAGTGAAGTTGAAGTTTTGCATCAAACTTGATGCTTCACTGGGAGACCGCCATTCTCCAGCATCTTCCAGTGTGTATTTTTTGTACTTTTAAAATATTTATGAATGCATTCATCAGTTCATAAGAATTTAAAGGGCAGTATTTGAAAGTTAACTCTAGAATTAATAGAGTCTCCCAGTTTACATGAATTAAATGTTCAGTTGCTGCTGCTGTACCAGTGCATTTGGTATTAAACTTTATGCAATGACGATAATGGATAATCATCGCATTGAAAATAGGATTCCTTTCTTCTTCAGGCCTTCTAGTTACAGCTCACTTTATGAGAAGGAAATACAGTATTTTTACAGTAACCACCAGTCTGTCTCCTCTTGCTTTACAGACCAGAAACCCAAGCAATTCTTGTTAAACACACATATTGAGAAATACAGGTTTCTCAGCACGCAGCCACCACAGGCTGCAGCACTACCCTGGCTGGACAAGGCAGCACGTACGAAAGAACGGTGTGGGGTTTTGTATGTATGAGCTTCCCTGCCTCGCCTCCTGCTTTCCCAAAAACACCACCAGAACAGGTTTTAATCCATCCTTCTCTGTCCCCACAACTTCTTGCTCTCAATCCTACGGTTGCACCTCCGGACCACCCCCCAACACCTCTAACAGCGTGCAGGCACCGGCACAGCCTCTTCCCTGAATCCAAGAACAATGTCTTTCTGCCACTACTTCTCAGGTCTATTGTATCACAGAAAGGGAAAAGTACTTATCCCTACTTGATTAAAATTAATGTTACCTCTGAACACCACACAGAGGTATTATTACTTAACCTAGTCTTCAAGGAAAGAGAAAATCCCATCAGCTTTATTTTGTCAATCTTTGCAAAAGTCTGTAATTCTTATTAATACCTTCTGCCTGTGGTACTTCTGGAAACTGTTAAAACTGGAACAGGTCCCCAAGTAGCATGGAATAGCCATAGTCACAGAGATATTCTGAGAACATGGAAATACTGCATGTCCTCATTTTATCTCTAATTTATGAAATAGCTTCAAGAGCGCCTCTCTAGAACTCAGTGAAGTGAACAGGGAAAAAAAACTTCCATTCACTACGCAGAGAGATGTGTCTCAAAACACCAGAGAGACTCAGTGAGAGGGTTTTTTGTTCTTCTTCTTATTTAAAATGTATTTTTTTATATATACACATTACTATGTATATGTGTATACTAGTATACAATATGTACATATTAGTATATTTATATATATATAGTAGGTAGGCAAAAAGAATTCCAGCCCAGAACTTTAGCAATCTGCTTCATCTGTATCAACCCATTTAGAGGATAAAAATGTATAGCTTTTCTGTGGCAAAACAAAGATAACCGTTCTCACCGCAGCTATCGCCAATTAACAAAATCACCTTTTTATAATGGCTTGCTGCCTCATTTACCTTTCACATTCTTAGTAGTGTTGCATTGTCAGACATACAAGAAAAATGAATGCTACAGGTGTTCCTTAAGAACTCGTAATAATGCATCACACAGAATGCAGAAGTTGATGAAATAATGATGCCACCAGGGTTCACAGTCGAGTATGAATCGCGTATGATCAATTCTAATCTACTACAGGTGTGACTGTCTCACTTTATTAAATAAAAGCAAGATCGGATTGAGAAAGTAAGTATGTTTTCTAATAGGATGGGAAATGGAAACCAGCATTTTATGCTGGGTTGTGTTTTGAGGTAGACACACAACTCTTCATCAGCTGGAACCCTCATGAAACCCAACCAATATTGTCATTCTGACAGCAAACATCATAGCCTTTTTCACAGATATAAGAAAGAAAAGACGATTATATTTAATTTTCATACAGATTAATGTGTACTGAGTATCTGCTGTCATCGTTAACTCACGTCAGGTTATCAGAGTGTTTTTTGTGCAATATCAATCATTAAAAGAAATGCTCTTATGATCCACAGCCTTACTTCATGTCTCATGCACATGGTACCTTTCAGACGTGTTACAACTTGACTAGTATTAAATCTTTCTTTTGTAAAATCCTATTTCTCAGCTGTTTATAACCAAAGCACTAGCTGGCTGGCCAGGATGTGTCTTTCCAACTGCCTGCCCCAGGTTGAAAGCTCCAGCTGAAACAGGTCAGCTGGTGTCAAGATCAGGGTGAATACAACGTTTGCATGCATTGAAACAATCTGGCAATCTTTTATTTGAAAAGACATAGTACCTGCACAGTTTTGAGTAACAACTGGGAATTTAACAGAGTGGGCTTTGAACGCAAGATATGCCCTTTTTCTAGTCCTGTGAAAACTGGAATCTCAGTTCCCACACAATCAGCAAAAAGCTTATCTGTATTTAACTGTTCAATATTTCATACGTAACAGGTCAGGGCTCCAGGGGAAAACACAGGTGACTGACATGAAAGATGGAATGGGTCAGGGCAAGGCAAGAAGTCTGGCAAAGAAAGGCTAAAGGGCTGTCAGAGGCGGGGAGGACAAGACTGTGATGAGGGGCAGAGGCTGGAGAAGGGAAAGGATGTTCACAGGTACCGGGGGGAGAGGCAGAAAGGATGAAATGGGCAGAGAGTTGGTGGTTAAAGACTGCAGAGTCCAATCAAATGGCCTCCAGGCACACCGAATTAAGAAGCCCCTGCCTATGGAGTCCTTCCTCACCTTCATCAGTGCCTGCCTGGATGGAGGAATGCAATCTTTCCACTGCTGTCTGTGATTTCATTATCTTAAGTGCAGGGGCTAAATATTCACAGCTGCAAATGGACTCAGTGGGAGCTGCAATTTGGTTGTGTAAAGTGCTGTACATTGCTAAGTAGGCTGAAAAAAACAGGTCCAAGTCATCTCAGATTGGACACCTGAAATTAATGGGTAGTTTTGACCTTAATCTCTTGTTGGTCAATTCAGTCCTACAATGTGGGGAAAAACTGGAACTCCCTTACCTCACAAGGAGTTTTAATTCAAGAAAAGAAACTCCCAAGTGCTTATGAACCAGTCAAATACTGAAATGATGAGCACTACAGAGGAGCCCAAAAGGAAATTAATAATTCTGTCTTCAGAACACGGTTTGAATTACAAGCAGAAATAAGGCATAGGGGACACATTGATTAATGAAAGGAAAACAAAATATTGAATAGCCTCTCATTAACTGAGCATCCTACTTTCTGTGTACTGAATGAGGCCAGGGTCCTGTGCAAAAATAGCATGAGACCATATAAAGGCTTTATTGTAACGCAGATGCACACAAGATGCAAATAAAGGTTGCACAGACAATCTTAATTTGAGGATTTCTTAAGGTTTGTGTGCTCTGTTTAGCAACCTTTCTAATATCCTTAAATGCAGGTATTTTTGTCTGTAACAATTTACCGAGAAACTTATTCTGTGAATGCTGAAAAGGCGGAATATTTCCACCAGATAAATCAATTGCCTAACCTCACGAATACCGGTGTGACTGAAAAGTGTATTTGACACATGATTTATACAGATGCAATGCTTTGAATATCCAAGTACACTCCTAGTGCTTTCTGATCGGCTAATTCAAATAACTCTACCTATATAAAAGCTCCTTTGAATTGACACAAGCGCAAGAGCAATATTTTTACATGATATGGAAAACAACAGCGTCTATTCAATTAGGGAGAGATGCATGTTTAAAGCACATTTTGCAAAATGTGACAGCATAGCGTTATACATGCCATTAAAGATACTCAGCATCAGTGACTTTTGAACTTGGTAATTTTCCTCTTAGTATGGTCATAGCATTATACTTTTAAAATGCAAATACATTTCAAAGAAATAGCCCAGAGGTTATGGAATATATCACTAAGCTAATCACAGTAAAGTAATATTGTAGGCAATATTAAAACCTCAGTGATAATTGCCCCAGGTATTTAAAGTAACAGCAGTATTTTCTGTACTGCAATCAAAGCAAGACAGCCAGTGCTATATCTGAAACAGAAATGAGACTATGCATTTTTCCCCAATTTAAGGGCTTTATACTGAAATATGCTGACCTCTCTTCATCTAACTCGGTATAACAACTGAATATACATGTACCCTTTACCTTCCAACTGCTTTCACTTTTTTAATGGTATTTCCCATAGCATGTGCTTTAAAAGAGCAAAACCAGGACAACGGGTATAAGGCAGGATAAAGACCAAGGCAAGGTGGTGCCCACAAAGTCTTTGAGGACGAAAGTGCTGCGTTTACTCATGCAACAGCAGTCTGTCCACCTCAACCCCTACACCCCAAACCGATACGCATCAACATGCACTGGGCCCACCAAGACATAACTTTTCTTTCTGTCAAGGTGAGGGGCCAGATGAATTTCATTCCACTTGTCTCTTCTGAGGTTCAGCCAGGACTGCAGAGTGTTTAGTTGTGGCTGATTTATGCTACACTTAAACCAGAAATGTAGTTACAAAACCTTCTGTGTCACAGCAGCCTGCTGTCTGCCCTCATGGTCCACATGCCATGCTTGAACAGGGTATCTCAGGAACTACAAAAATGGGCAACTTGAGTCTGATCTGAAGAGACTCGGTTCTATTCCTAGGGGCTGTAACGCGGCGTATATGGATAAGTCCAGAGAGAAACCCGTAGCGTTCACACAACAGGGGGTTACAGAATCGATGCAGTCAAATCGCACTGAGCCAAGCCCTGGTAGTGCCTCAAATCACGGGCACCATCACCAGCAGGAGGTCCTGAAACAAAAACAAGCGGAGGCAAGGCACACAAATTTGTAACATTCCCAAATGTCCAAGGAAGGAGCAATCACTGCTTTGACTGGTTCTGCAAGTACACTCAGAAAACCGCAGAAATCCTGAAGTGCTCCTCAACTGTTTAAAAATCACAGAAATAGTGAGTAGCACAGGATGTGTGTCCCAGATAAAAGGCAATGAAAGATTTCAGAGAGTATCTGTGCCTGGACAGCACACGGTGCTCCTCTGGACTAACACAGAGGAACAAAAAAGTTAGTAAACTTTCTAGCCCAATGTACCACCCAGTTTGCTAAAAACAGAGATGTCCATCTTTCTAGAGGTGAAGGGTCTTCCCAGGCTCCCTTTTCCCTGACAGTGTCATTTACCAATAACACCTGCCCCAAAACTATCTGATATTTTCTAAAAGCAGCAGCTGAAACCAAAAAAGGAGATTGGGTGGAACTGGAGACCAGTGGATGGAACTGGGTGGAAGTGGAGAGCATTGACGAGTGGTGTTCCTCAAGGGTCGGTATTGGGACCGGCACTGCTTAACGTCTTTGTCAGCAACATGGACAGTGGGACTGAGTGCACCCTCAGCAAGTTTGCCAACGACACCAAGCTGTGCACTGCGGTCAACACGCTGGAGGGAAGGGCTGCCGTCCAGAGGGACCTTGACACGCTTGAGAAGTGGGCCCGTGCAAACCTTATCAAGTTCAGCAAGGCCAAGTGCAAGGTCCTGAACATGGATTCAGGGCAACCCCAAGCACAAACACAGGCTGGGCAGAGAATGGATTGAGAGCAGCCCTGAGGAGAAGGACTTGGGGGTGTTGGTTGACGAGAAGCTCAACATGACCTGGCAACCTGCGCTTGCAGCACAGAAAGTCAACCGTATCCTGGGCCGCATCAAAAGAAGCGTGACCAGCAGGTTGAGGGAGGGGATTGTCCCCCTCTACTCCGCTCTCGTGAGACCCCACCTGGAGTACTGCATTCAGCTCTGGGGCCCCCAACATAAGAAGGACCTGGACCTGTTGCAGCGAGTCCAGAGGAGGGCCACGAAGATGATCAGAGGGCTGGAGCCCCTCTCCTATGAAGACAGGCTGAGAGAGTTGGGGCTGTTCAGCCTGGAGGAGAGAAGGCCCCAGGGAGACCTTAGAGCAGCCTTCCAGTACCTAAAGGGGGCCTACAAGAAAGCTGGAGAGGGACTTTTTACAAGGGCATGAAGTGATAGGACAAGGGGTAATGGCTTTAAACTGAAAGAGGGAAGGTTTAGATTAGATGTAAGGAAGAAGTTCGTCACTGTGAGGGCGGTGAGGCACTGGAACAGGTTGCCCAGAGAGGCTGTGGATGCCCCCTCCCTGGCAGTGTTCAAGGCCAGGTTGGATGGGGCTTTGAGCAACCTGGTCTAGTGGAAGGTGTCCCTGCCCATGGCAGGGGGGTTGGAACTAGATGAGCTTTAAGGTCCCTTCCAACCCAAACCATTCTATGATTCTACAATTTCTTTGTTATGGTCAAAACTGTAAGCCACTTCCATTTGGCTTCTGTTAGGAATGGAAAATAAAGCAAATTACTTACAAAACAACTGTAAAGTGCTAATGTAATGCTATATTATCTGAAAGATGGTTATTATAATCAAGACAGCTCTGCTTTACTCTGCAATCTCCTAATGAGAGACAGTGGCAAATGCTATTCCAGATTTTGTGCAGGAAAAATAACCTTTCATTATTTTTTACTTCTGTATGTATAAACCAGATTACACAGAAACCTGACACAAACACCAGCTTTATTGGCTCTGCTTCTTAAAAGTCAAACGGGCACTTCTTGCAAAGGGGAGGTGTTAAAAATATTTCAGTATGATGCCATTACCACTATTTTTCTTGTTGAGATTGAAAACTGTCTTGACTTACTGCTTCAAGAGCGATCCACAAAACTGTTCTGTGTTTAAGCAGTCAGAAGCATTTGTCTCCTTAAACAAGACATTATAATCATTCCTTTTGTAGCCTACTGAAATAAGATTCCAGAAAACTCCTCTCTAAATAAGGATAAACAACATGGTGGCTTGATCACAGCATACTGCCAGAACAATCACACTTATAATCTTAGCACTGACAGCATATTTAGCAATCTCAGTTACAATTACTTTGGTCTCATTTCACAATATCCTCAGGATGATGATTCTGAGGATGTTAGAGAGAAATCAGGGACTGTTTCCAGAGATACAATCACAACTCGGCAGCGCAGACTAAGAAACAAGAAAAGTCAACAGAAGTAATTTTAAAGGAACAATATTCCTGAACGAAATCTACTTTTTTTTAAATGCTTATTTGTGAGCATTTTTTCCTCAATATCTACCTGGAAGAACATAAGACAGAAGTTGGAGGGTTTTCTGCAGATTTGTGAAATGAAGCCACCAGGCCACATTAGAAGCAGTAATACCAACCAACTTTCCTAATGTTTAGTTCTTTTTTTTTTGACATATGTATTTGCCACTAGTAAAAACTGCAGCATCCGAGGTTCCCGTGTCTGATTTCTGCCCTTTCAAATAAAAGCTCTTTCCGGTCTGGTAACCTGATGAGAAGTTTGGACCATGATTTGTTAAATCAGATTAGTGCAATAGCTCTTACTTCAGTAATAGTCATTTCCGAGATCAATGAAAGCAGATACATGTTTTAAAATAATTTAAAAAGTGAAAATAGCCTGGCATCATATTTTTCTTAAGGAAAATACTAAAATATAAGCAATGAAGTCTGAGAAATGTAATCTAAAAAAACCACCTTCTTTTACATTAGAAATGCTCTGAACTGCTTTCTGTGTTGTTTCATCATTTTTTCCATTAAATCAGACACTTCTTCTAAATCAAGCCCTTGGGGAGTAAGAGACAAAAGTGATGAGAATGCAATGTGTGAATATAAAAGTGGAGCATGTGTTTTATAACTAACTCTGTTCAGAGATCAAGGGAAATGTCACTGTTTATAGCTATCAGTAAAGAATCAATGTAATTATATTTGTAGTATCAATTCAGGTCATTATTCTAATACATACACCGTAAAGCCATAATTACAATTTACATCTGCATTGAACAAGTGCATTTACCTCTTAACCTTACGTAAAAAAACAAACCAAAAACCTCTTCTTTTCCTTTCCCCCCAATAAACCCTCATTATTTCAATCTTGAAGCAAGATGTAGTTCAGCCACTCGAATTAAGTCAGAAAATAACGCAGTGCAATTGGATTTGCTCTGAAACCTCGGAGATCTGGGTTCAGGAATGAAACCAGAGCACCAGCTCTTTAAGCCTTTGGGACCTGGATGCAGTAAACACCTTCATCTCAGAGGAAAGAGAAGAATTCCCAGATTTGGAGCAATTCCCGCTTCAAAAAAATAAGAGCACTGCACCAGGATAATTTTTGCCCTTAGCAACCCAGCCAACGCTGGCTCATTACTTGTTGGGAGGGCTGAATTTCAGGCTAAGTGAAACATGCTCTTCTGGTGCACTGTTCAAAAACCAACCGCTGCTGCTACTAAAACCAAAATAAAGTGCTTTGCAAACCAAACTGCATACAAGAAAAATAGTCTGACAGCCCTTAATCCTCCCTTCATGGCTCAAAAAACTGTGAAGGTTAAAATTATAGATATTTACACTATAGTATTTTTGTGGCATCATCAAGGATCCATTGTGATGAACAAGCACGGGATTGTTTCAGCCTGTCTGCACACTTACACACAGTTTAACAGTTAATGTGACTTTGTAGTCATCTTCGAAACTGTATAAGCTAGTATATAAAAAAAAAAAAATTAGAAAACCCCACACATTGCACCAGGGGACTTCCTGCTGGGAGGTGAGTCTCACTTTCACTCCGTTCAGTCTTTAGTCAGCCTCAAACCTGAATCTAAATTAAAAATTTATTTTGCACATGAGTCTAGTTCCCCCTTCAAGAGTCCAACACCCATTAGGCATGCACAAAAATTACAAGGAGATAAAAACGTTCTTGCAAACTTAGAAAGCACTGCAAATCCATGGCAGATTTTATCAAAATTGAAGGGCAGAGAAGCTTTACTTGTTCAACAGGCATCCAACTTTTCGGCATTCAGAGAACTTTCCGGCAGTTTCAGAACGGAGACACTTACCTAGAGAACAATAAAAAAAAAAAAAAAAAAAAAAGAAAAACAGACACATTAGGCAGAGCTAAAAGTTCTGGGAAAGTTTTGCTTTTTAAATTATGAGATTGCATTGGACAAACTTTCATTATAGATTATAATTACATATCATAAATACTCTATTATAGTAAGGTTTCATTGATAAACAGATACCAAGTATTAATACACCATTAATGCATATTTTTCAGAATGGCTAACCAATTTAAAAAAGTTCAACAAAACTGGAAATTGCTGATGCTTATCACAACTTTCAGCAGGGATCTGTTAATACTCCCAATTTAGTTTTAATCAACCCCTTGTTCACCAGCTGGTAAAGCAAGCCCCAGACTTTTACAAAACCAGATACTTAAATATTAAGGTTCAAATTCAGGGTGCAACCCAATTCAGTCATTTTAAAACACCAGCTCCACCTCTGGAAGCCTTGTCCCAGCAATGAAGATCAGCACACTCAGAAATAGCACCCAGAGCAAAGGCTGAGTGTAATGAGGTAGAGCATAAAACATAAAAGAAAATTCACTGAATGAGGAAGAATCTCGTAGGCAGGAAATGTATAAAACAGTTTTAATTATCTGCCAAATCTGTTTATTTTTGCTATTGCCTGGAAAAAGCTTCCCTGTAACATCAGTTAGTGTGGACATTTCATATGCCCGAAGTATCTTGTGATTAGAGCTGGCAGAAATCTGGGAGAGGAGCTCAGCATTTGTGGCTTCCATTCATTAATCCTCCTATTCCAGACAGAATTTTAGCACAGACTTAAGTCCCAGTGACTCAACTGGACTTAAGTAGATATGTAAAGTAGTTGAACATCAGCTTAAGGGCTACCTGGAAGGGAAGCCTAATGGCTTACATCACTGTCATGTATTTCTCCTCCAAACAAGCTAATATTTCTAAGTTAAAAAAAAAAAAGAAAAAAAGAAAAAAAAGAAAAAAGAGAAAGTCTGCAATACTATTTTTATCCTTCTAAGCCTTCAGGACAAATGCTTTACAGACCTTCTAGTCTTACAGAGTGCAATTTATAAAGATTAAAGATTAACATTTATAGAAAAATGCCTTTCCCTAATACTGTAGAGATGCCATAAAAAGTAATACTTTTCATTATAATACCACTTTATGGTACATGAGAGCTTTAGTACCCCACAGGTCTTTTCCTTCTCAGTATCTGGAGGGGAAAGAACACAGATTGCAAAAAGTAGATGCTTCTTTCTTTCTTTTTCCAGCTCAGCAAATATATATCATTACTTCAGTCCCTTCAAGGTGAGCTTTGTTGTGAAGAGAGATAAGGCCCAAAGCAGAGGCAAGGTTGGAACAAAATTAGTCATTGTATATGCATTTTTATCCGTTTTGACAATGTAGAATTTTAATGAAGGAATGCTACAAGCATTCTGCTCTGAAACAAGCAGTTTAATTCTTTCTGTAATTCAGAAAGCAAGTTTAAGTAATGACTTTATAATTTTTAATTATCATGGAAGAACCCTTTTTACGTTCTCTTTCTTTATTACCTCAGTATATCCTATCAGAAATTTAATTTTCATTTTCAACTTAGGCAATAATATTTTTCATTATTTGGCAAATAAAAAACATTACAATGAATAAATTAGAGAGGGGCACATGCATGAAATAGGATCATCTAGAGAATATTTGTTTCAGTTTTGCATCCAAGCAAGTTTTAAAATTTTGCAGTGGTTGTAACAAGTGTATTTCAGCCTTTATTCTCTTAACATGACAGCTCCCCACTCGGTGTCAGTGACGACAGCCTGTACAGCCACCTCGGGGCCCATCTACATATTCACTGGTTTTCATGCTGCACTACAAGGGATTCACGACCACTGTATCCACTCTGTCCCTCAGCGAAAACAAAACAAAACAAAAAAACAACCAAAAAAACCCAAAAACGGGAATTCAGAGCATGCTAGGGATGGCTGACAGGGCTTAGGAAGAGCACAGAAGTGACAGGATGGGTTTACAGCCGGGTCAGTGGGATAAATATTTGCAAAAGCCTGTTCTCATTTTGGCTACAAGAGTTGTTGGATGCCCAATACAATCTACCCCGATGCTGAAGGCAGTTGGAGTCGGACAGATTTGCTTTCAAAAACTGGCTCAGATTTTCTCTGTTCTACATCCTGTGAACTTTGACAATTAGTTTGTACCCATTTGGGTGAAACTCCAGTAGACAATACACAGCAAACACCTCTTCATCTCTGCCCATGTAGAAGTTAGACAGAGTTTAGTACAATCAAAACAAACAAACAAAAAAAACCCCCTCAGAACTAATTATCTGCAATATGTATTCTTATTTTTATATAATTTTGGCACCTGCCGTCAAAATACCACGCCCATAAAAAATAGATTTGCCTCCTATACAGATGATCTATTACCACCACAGCTCATGTTATTTCCTCAGAAGAAAATGAAAAGCTCCATTTGAAACTCACTTAGCAGCTGGTTATTCTGCATTTCATATAGAAAGCAACACTCGTAAAGGTGAAAATGAATAACGATACATTTGTGAAGAAGTCACAAAAATTCAAATGCAAGATTTATCCAGAGCTTTGATACTCCAATCCTCTTAGAGACTTTATAAAATAACGCTCTGCACACTGTGAAAAAAAATTCATTCCACCCACTGTACGAAACCAAAGGAAATTCACCTTATAAAAGAAAAACAAATTAGAAAGTAGGAGGCCTAGCAGGCCTGTAATTCATTAGGAGCAGCCCTCAGGTCCCTCGGGAACAGCCTCTCATACTCTGCAGAGCTAGGGAATGTGTAGTTAGAGGAAGCCGAGACTGGAATCAGCCGGAAATTTGCAAATCCAAAGAATGGTTCTCTTTTGTTTAATTCCTTTCAACACTTTGGTTGGCTTTGGTAGTTGTCTCCTCCCTTGTTCTGCACCCAGAAATTTACCCTGCTCCTGCCTCCTCACCAGACCAAGCCCCCTCCTTGCTGCACAGCCTGGTTTTATCTCCAGGGCTGCCACCGGCCCAGCCCACCCTTGCCTCCACACCGGCCACAACCTCCTCCTGCACAGCCCTGTCCACGCACACCCCAGCCTCGTCCAGCACCACGCCGGCCCCGCGCAGGAAAGCCACAGCTTTCTTTTATATTCCCATAACCACGCTAACACAGCACCTGAGAGTGCGAGGTCCTTGTAGAGCGAGGTCATGCCTCAATGCCGTTTGCTGGTGCCAAGGCGAGACGCGGCCATCAGGAGTCCTGCCCAGGCTGACAACAGCGAGCTACGGAGGACAGCAGAAGGGCTCTCCGCTCCATCAGCCCTGCACTACGTGCCCAACCAACCCTGACCTGCGGTGGCACCGCTTGACGCCAGGTCCAATGTTTCTGGATCCCTTTCCTGGCATTTCTGTGGTGCTTTGTGGTCCTACCAGATTGCACAGAATTAGCTCCAACATCTGTGTCTCCCTAACACAGAAAGCCAGAACACACTACTCTGCGTTACGATGAAAGAAAAAAAAAGGCAGAGTGGTGTTGGTCTTCTCTCTGAATGGACTTCAAACCATTCACTGAAAGACGGCCAACATCATCATCACAGACTTAGCTCCCTGCTAAAGTAACTGAGGCTATTAGAAGTGAGACAAGATACCAGAGTAACAGTGAAAGGGTAACAGTGTCAAAAGCAACTGTAAGCTGTTGTGTTTTGTAGAAAAATTCTGTTCTTGATAAATATTTTGCCACAACTTTACAGTTTTACAAAAAGGACTCAGGTGCCACATTCAAGCAGTTTCTTCTTCAACAGAGCTTGACCACAGACTCAGAAGCGAAAAAACAAACACATCCTTGTCCAGCAGAGAAGCTGTTATGCGTGAAGTTTTATTGAGACAAACCCCATAATGAAAAGAAGTTGTGTGGAACGTAGCAGACTCGGTCTGAAAATGCCAGTGATAAACATCTGAGCTGAGTTTACAGTCCAACAGCAATAAAAATGGTGCTGAACACCTCTCTGAAATATGCCTGGTCTAACTCAAGCTCGTCAGACTGAAAACTTGCATAAGGATTTGTGTGCAGCATCCAAGATCACCCACGAGATGACAGGAGCGCTCACAGTTTGGGGTGGATTGCTAAAGCGGTAAGGCGAAGTTTAACAGGCATGGACAGGAAAGCTTTTGGAGTCCAGACACACATGGCAGATCAGCTGCATATGGAAGACATGATCCCCTAGCAAACGCTCATATTACTTCTTTATGTACGTACAATATGGAAAAAACTAGTTGCATTTTACATTTTTAATGCATCCCATGTTCACAGAATTTCTTATTTTTGCTAAAAGGGAGCTTCTAGGCAATGAGGCTGCCTGTACACCTTGAAACACACAATCTCTTTTTTAACAACTGCAATGAATTGGATAATACACATTAAGAAAGTCAGACTGCTTCTAACTGCTGGGATAAAATAGGTCAGGACAGCAGAATACAAGAAGACTAACTCCCACAGATTGGAGTAGCATCTAAAACCACTGTTTGTGTCCCGTATTTTTCAAGCTGTCCTTCCATTAAAGCATCCAGCTCAAACAAGAAGTACAGAACAGCATGTGACACAGCTATAAAGGTGTTCTGGCATCTGAAATAGGTGATAAAAGCACTGGGGGAAAGCAAAGCTTTCAGGCACCTCATTCTCAGCCAAAAGGGAATCATCCTCTGAAATGAAATGAATTGATGGGGACAAATGTGGTCGAGGTCAAGAGGAATGATCCGTATTAACTGCTCCCAAGTCTGAAATGTTGTGGAGCACAATTCAAATGATGAGGACATACAGAGATGTGTGGAATATACTGAAAATACGTTCCTGCCAGGAAACAAAGCACAAACTAACCCATTCTCTGAAGCTGCAGTGACTTGAGGGAAAACAAATGGATCTTAAACCAATCTTGTTCTAACCCCTTAAATTCCTGTTTTGTAATGGTAAAGGCTGAGCAACCATTAAGAAAAAAGTACTTGGGATTTGTATCTGTCCTGAACTATCTTCAGTTCCCAAAGGACAACCTGTACCAAGACAGGGTAATGCCTAAAAAAGGGGCCCCATTTGAGCAGCGATGCACTTTCGACTTCTGAGGAAGATAACAGATGAGCTCAGGAGCATTTCACTACTTTGTAAGAACTGACATTTTACACGTAATGCCTGATTAATTTGTCCCTGGATCGGATAAAGACTTCTAGTCAGAAACGGGTCAGGTTGACCGGAATCAGCAGTTAGGAAGAAAAACAGGGATAGGAAAGATGAGTGAAAAACTGCAGCATCATTGGGTATCAGTGCCATGCACTGTGTCCTCCTCCAGAGAATAATAAACTACTTGACAGTTACAAGACCACAATTTTCTACTTAACTTACAAAAAAAAATTTCCTTTTTGCCTAAAGAATTATTAATTTTTCAACATCCCATTTAAAAATAAAAAAGGCACAAAGGGAAAAAAACCACCTGTCAGTCACAAAACCCACAGCAGTCTTTACCACCACACCTTAGAAGACATCCTTCCAATGAACGTGCACACGTAACAGATCCCTTTGTAACAGCACACCGACATTCTGCAATAGCTACTCCAACTGATCCCCCCGAGATAAATGCTACAAAACCGAGCCAAATTATAATGGGACTCTGTATAGCAGGGCAACATAACATACAATTACTGTAACCTTGCCCTGAGGCATTTCACAGAGATGAAAAAAAATAGCCTGCATTTAAGTATTTAACAGTTTTTCTTAAGAGGAAAAAAAGAAGAGGCTCATTTTCCTGCTCCTTCCAAAGCCAGCAGCATTGGGCTCTATTAATTAGATGGAGGAGAACTGAATGATGGATCCCCTTCGTGAAGGACAGGTTTGCTGGGCAGACGTTAGACGTTGCACACGCTAGATTCCCTCTCATATGAGTGGAAAGAAGTACAGCGCAGCATTGCAGCAGCTCGTTAGTAAATGAGAGAGGCAGATAAAGAGTGGAAAGAAAGCAGTTGCTCTCTTAGGCCAGCCAGTGACCACGCTCTGTTTTGGAGTAACTTCACGTGGTCTGCAGAAACTGGTTCCCTAAGGGCCGTTGTGAGGTCCTCGAATTATCCCTGACGCCATCCCCGTGGTGTCTGCCCCTTAATCACAGCCACGCTTTGCAACACATCCAGAAACGCCACGTGCCTGAGGTGTGACAAAATGGATGGCACTCAGCTATTTACGTCAGCTGGCAGAGACTCGACAGCCGATTTCTTAACATTAAGGGAAACCGCAGCCGCCCAGGTGGCTGGAAAGATCAGGCAGAGCTTCCAGAACTGGGCCGGGAAAGAATTAGTCTCTGCTACAACAGAAAATCTTGTAGGACATGAGTATTGACACAGACGAATCTCTTAATAAAAATCTAATTTAGTTGTTTCTCCTGAAAGAGCTGTGAATTCCTGTTCCCACCCAAATACAAAATGCTCAGTTATTAAGCTCAACTGGCTAATTCTCTGTTGGTACTTACTTCAGTCTTGTTCAATAATATCTCCAACATCACCTTAACAGTTGAGCAACCAACCGTGAGAATGGCATTACTCTTTGGTATTGCTTAAGCAAAACACAGTGTTTATCTTTTTTTTTTTTTTTTAATCGGTAAAAAGGAACTTATCTCTATGGATAAAGATCATCCTGTCTAGACAACCATTATAAAGTCTCTGCTATATACCACTTCGCTTCATTACATGCACAGATGCATAAAAGCCTGTTTTTGAGAATATTAGACAGATACAATACTACAATACTTTGTTCACATCTATCAGAGATTCATGCCCAGCGAGGCTCTGGAGCACATGGCCAAAGCCATGCAGCTTTGTGTTTAAAGCAGTAAGTGCCTGGGTTGACTGGGATTACAACAACTTCATCTAGTTTTACTAGTGCCTCACTGGGACCTTTTGAACCTTGGTTCCTGGAGCAGACACACTTTTAATATGAGGCATATATGCAGGGATGTATTCAGGGTTCCTCCCAGTCCAACCAGTATCATATAGAAACATGGCACCAAGAAGAGCAAGGCAAGCAATTAAATGCTTGCGTTGATGATCAAGCCACAGGGCATACCACAGGGCTGGAGCAGGCAGGAAGCCAGCTCGTGTCTCATTTGCCAAGACCCAAAAAAATGCAGATTGGATTTTGCATCTGAAACTTCAAGCCATCATCAGCTGTCAAGTAAAAATGCTTGGGAAGGATATGCCAATTCATTTGGAAATCGCACCACTATTCAGAGAAGTCAGAATTATATTTGGTGACCACAGCACAGAAACTCACCTGCAGGCATTTGTGATTGTTACCGATGCTGCAATTCAAAAGTGGACCCAAGAAGCGCACACTTGTGCATGTCAGCCAAACCAAACAGCAAGAGGGGAAAAAAGAAAATGAAAAGCACGCAAAAAACATTGAACACAAAACCCCCAAAACCCTCTGATCCTTAGAATTGAACTGATTCCCCTCGTTTCTCAGGGAGGAGGGGGAGAACCAAATTTTAAAGTTGTGTTGCTGAGACATGCATCCCCTGAGTCCACAGGTGTTCACTTCACTGCTAAAGAATAAAACTCTTGCCAAACTTATCACATTAAAAATGAATCTTGCCAGTTTATCCTCTATAATTGAGCTGCTCTTTGGGAGACAGCTGTAACTGCAAAGAACCAGTCTGTGAAAAAACATTTACAAACACAGTAATATTAGCATAGATATCTGCTATTATTTCTTAAAAGCAGGACTTTACTGCAGAGATTGCCCCCACAGAGAAGCTAAAAAACCCATATCTTTCCTCCTTAAAGATCTGAAGATGAAGAATCCAAAACTCTGTGATACCTCGTAATGCAGCACCATCCTCCTCAAGAGCTATTTTATGTAGAAACAGGCTTTGATGCAAGAGGAATTAAAAGGACAATATTAACCAGAAAAATTAGATACTATTTCATCTCATTGTCTCAAACGGTGCCATTAGCGGCACTTAAAATAATGATAATTCAAGATTATTTTAATTATGTTTCATGCTATTTCAGGGTACACTGACGAAGGACAGGGATAAAGGAGAAGTTCATTGTGGTGGGCACTGTCAGGACTGCCCAACACCCCACATCTGGGATGCAGACCTGAACTTCTCGCACTCTGCTATTAATTCCCTGTTGACACCTCTAACTCAAGGGCTGTCAACTGCTAGCATCTTGGCCAAATTCCAACTGGATAATCAGATTGTGTCTAAAGTGCTTATTTATTTCCGGAGTTTTAATTGGATAAACATATACATTTTCTTTACTGGATGGTCATTAATGTTGCTGAGCGTTTTTCAGCACCTTCAGACAGTTTACTCCGCAGTTGACTCATGCTGCTCTGGGTCAAACCAATTCTATCATGTTCTAGTTCTACGCTGGCTAGTCGTCCACAGTTTCTATCAACAGAAATGGTACAACTAAAAAGAAGAAAGGATTTCGTCCTCCTTCAAAATTAGATCACAAAGCACTTACAAAGCAAATTTTTTCCCCTCAATGTTTATTAATAATTTTGAAACCGCTCTATCCTCAAACCTAGCAGCGAATTAATTCTTAGTGTACCACTTGCATATTTCCTGCAAAATCCCATTATAACGTAGCCTTCAGTTTAATAAAACAGACTATCATCTATCAAATAAATTTTTTCACATTTCACTATCATGCTCTAGAACAATGTTTATTTTATCTCCAAGCATCAGCTAAAACGCTGTTACTAATCATTTATATTTCCATATGGACACAAAGCCTGAAGAGGTGGCTTTAAACACACACAAGAGTATTCACACCTTTTTACAGGGTGTGAAGTTTAGAGGCGTAGACAGGAACCCAAGCTTCCACTTAACTACTGAAGTCTCCAGAAGATGAGTCAGAGTCCTCTGGAAACTTTATGGACTATCTAAAGAACTCAGGTTCCCAACAGACTCCTAAATTAGACGCCTGTTTGGAGATGGTGTCAGTATCTCATGTTTTCTATTGGATTAATTGGAAAATGTGTCTAAAGCTGCTAAATCTCTTAGGGGGGAAAAAATCTCATTCTCTACTATTAAATTCTACAGGTTCACAATTTCTTACGTAATCAGACAACTAAAACAGTAGTTTCTGCATAAATATTTTCATAACTTTGACAATTACTTTAAAATAGGAAATAAAATGCTCAACTTGACTGCAAGCTTATTTTCCTATTCATAACACATTAAATATCTTAGGAAATCAAAAATTGATCCTTTGTGCAGTCACAGTTTCATACTCACAATTAAACAGCAGATTTCGATGTACAGTAAGCACATCAGACAGGCAATTAATTGCCTTTATAGCACAGAGTACTCCGTTATAAATGTCCGTACCAAGAAAACTGAAGATACCGTTTCTACTGAGCATTACTAAACCCATTAGAAATACAACAGAGCAGAGCATTTCCACTGTCCCTCTCTACCCCCAAATATCCTGCTGAGAATATATTTAGCCTGCAATGGATAAAAACCATAAACGTTGTATCACCACCACATTCTGGATGATCTTCTTCTAACCTAATCAGCCTAAACTAGGAACGGTGCTGCTGAAAAGTGTGTGTTAATGTAGTAGAGGCATCATCACACGCCTCAGGTCCAGCAGATAAAAGGGCTCTGAGGCACATCATTCTACGGGAAATGAAGCGTCAGTGACGAACACTGGTTTCTCATTTTAAATTTTAAAACAGGCCATGGGACTTCGCCCTTTCAAACTGGGACTGAAGAGACAACTTGAAAGGTTAACTAAATGACTGACATGTAAGGGGGACATGGCACAGGATCTGTAGAGTAAGGTTTGTCCATGGAAAGACGTGGCTTTAAGTCTGCAGGCAGCATGGAGAGCAGGACCAAAGGCCACATCAACACAAGGACATTCAGGAAAGTTGAGGCAAATCAACTAATGGTGCGTAGTCAACGCGCAGAAGTTGCAGTACATTAAACGCCAGTATGAACGCTCCCACGAGAGAGCACAGTCACCCTCCTGGGTTTTAGCTTTAAAGCTGTTTTTCTCCTGAATGTCAACATCCACACACCATTTAATGTGCTTTAACTTGTGCTTCACACCCACCACAGAAAAACTTTCTGAAACTTCTTAAAGCAAACAACATCTCACAACTGTTGTTTCTGTTTACTCCTCATCTGAGCTTCTCCTTATGGAAGATTATTTGGTTGTAAAGGTATTGCTGGGCGTACAGCAGATGTGATGGAAAGCAATTCGGCCCCACCAATTCTGTCCTCAGAGCTCTCTGTTGCCCAGCCTTCACAAGCATTAGTTTAAGAAATTAAATAAAATATGGCAGGACTTTTGTGTTTTACCTGACTTGGATACAAGAGTGGTGGACAGCAGCATATCTGAAGTCACGACCTCTGACCAGGCTTCTTCATATCTGCACCTTTGTCCCCATAAAATTCAAAAGGAACCTTACCACTGACTTCAAAGGTACCAGCATGTCACCCGTGCAGCACTTGACTGAACATCCCCTTCAGCAGTATGAGGAAAGGCGCGTGCACCGCAGGTCACCCATTTCCATAACAATTTGTAGAAGTGTAAGTGAATTTAAAAACAAGGCACTTTTAATATTCAGAACTTAAATTTTACATAGCATTTATGTGCATGCATATACAAAACTCTTCCCTTACTGTGCCTCCGTATATATTATTGACTGACATATAAACACCCACGTGAACTTTTGTTAGATTTCTGCCTCACCTTTGCAGGTGAGAAATATAATCTGCCATATAGCTACTAAGACTTTCCTCTATTGTAACACAGGCCACAGGAGCAGTTCTTTGAAACAGTAAACAAAAAAATGCTCAAGGCGTTAAAAAATAATATTTTGAAAAAGAAAAAAGAGAAAAGAATTAAATGTTGGAAACAATCATAATTATGTTTTAAAAAGAGGTTTTGATTGCTTAACCTAAGTCACCTAAGGCATAATGATTACCAAATTCATAACTCTTCCCCATCAGAGAGTAAATGGAAAAGTCTTAATAATCTAAAAAATATTGCAGTATCTTTCTCTGTTTGGAGTGAATCAATGATATTTATAGCCCCGGAGGTATTGAATTTCTTTTGTATCAAAGAACACCAATAATAATGTACAATTCCATTATGAAAGTGCATCTCAAGAAAGTGAGCATTGTCTAAGATTACGAAAAAGGAGAAAGTCAAAATTCAGTACCTGTGATCCCAAGAAAACATGCCAATCTTCTCCCACCAGATGGAACGATCAAATAATCTCAGGTGTTTGTAGCTCACCATATAAAAATGGGATGAAAAATGGAGACTAGTAACTATCAAGACGTTTTATGCAGTTTGACAGGAAAACTTTACAGCCTAATTCCACCAAAAAAATATTCTGAGCAAATCAGAGCTGCTTAAAAAAATATATATATAAAAGAAATGAACAGAAGACAGCAGAGAATTTGCATTGATTCTGAAATCCAAAGTAATTCAGAGATACAAGCATTCCCTAGAAGCAGAATGAGAAGGTATGATTGGCAAAGGAAGAGGAAAGTGTCGGGCCTAATAACTCCATAGACTTCAGTAAAACAATTTTTTGCCTGCAAGAAGAGTAGTTCATTCTCTGGTTGCTCCCTGGCTTTATTCTCCCACCTACGAAGAGTGTCCTCAGGCATCATCCAGCAGTTACAGAGGGGACCTATGGGAGTCATTAAAGTAATTAGAACTGCTTGAATGTCAGCAGCAGATGATGCCATGGAGGACAACACATCCCTACCCTACTGTTAATATGAGATGTTAATTTTGTGAAATCTTTTCTTTTGTGTTCTGCTTTCTACATTAACTATATAAAGCAGAGCCCAAGAGAAAAGACCTACAAAGATCTCAGCAAGCAGGATATCGAAACGGGCTTGGTTACCATGACATTGGCATCCAAGTGTTTGTAACTTTAAACTACTTAGCATCTTCTTTCGCGGGACTTTTAAATACTTAGTAAGGCAGTCAACTGACTCAAATAATGGGAATTCAAACACATGAGAAGTTCGACTTAGCTTGCTCCTTTTGAAAAATCAGCATCTAACTTGATTCCTGTTTTCAAGGATGAAAATACCGCCTTAGCTGAAGGTTATCACAGGCATGATGCAAATTCTAGATGGTGCTAAAATCAAGCTCAGCACCTGAGCCTGACACCAGCCCAGGACTGGGAGCTCCCCTCCATCCTGGGGCAGCACATGCCACGGAGTCCACCACGGCTGCTACTGAGCTTGGAGACAACAAAGACAAGAGTTATCTCAAGAGCTTTAATAAAGAAGAAATTTCATATTTAGATAACAACAGATATTTGGGCACAGCTAAGCAAAAGGTACTGCTTATATTACCAATAATAATAAAAAATATGTGCTCAGTGCACTCCAGATACCCAAGGAGAGTGTTCTTGCCCCAAATTTTCTGGGTCGAAGCGTAAAGCAAGCATATGAAAGGGAAATGAACATAACAAATCAGTACTTCATAAGCTATAAGTAGTATTGCTGGCCTTCTAGAATAATAACTGATTATTGTGAAATTGTGAGAAATCATTACAGTGTAAAGGAAAAAAGATCCTGGATATCAGAAAGGGCTAACACTTAAACCTATATGCAATATGAATTCGTTTCTCTTTATACTTTGCTATTCTTAGACAGGTAACGGCTTCATGAGACCTGATTTATTGTCCATATGTATCAAAATAGGAATGTGCTCTTACGTTTCAAAGCATTAAATGAGATTTACTCCACAGTAACTTCATTCTGACTTACCGAAGCAGGATTTTCCATGCCCAGCACTTCTGCCACAATAGAAAATCTTCTCCAAGAAATGCAGAGCTTAGTGAAAAAGTTACTATTACTAGTGTCTTGATACTTAATATTGACAGCCCAGGCCATCAAACATCACTAGTCTATGACTAGAACTGTCTGGAGGAAATAATGGATTAAAGAAGTGGAACCAGCAAAGTACAGCTGAAAAGATGCAAGTGCTGTCCTCAGTACTCCTGAGGACTCTCAGCATCCCAAGCTGCACCACCACGGTCCCTGCGGCCAAGGCTGCACCCTGCCCAGTGACAGGGCAGGAGGTGATGGGCACAAACTGAAATACAGGAAATTCCATTTAAACATAAGAAGAAACTACACAATCTCCACAGGTGACTGCCAGCCTCAACTACTCCACGGTTCAGTGACCTCCAACACGTCTGCTGTTCACGTATATGAGTATTACTAGCACAATATTTAATAACTATATCCTTAGCTACGTATAGATTTTGAATCCAATCTAAGAGAATGATAAAACATCCTAGATTTTAACAGGTCATCACAGTGACAGTCTGGTCAATACAATCCCTGATTCATTACTCTCATTGCATTCTTCTGTTCTCACAAAATAAATCATGCCAAAATAACATGGAAGTGTTTTATACCTTTTTAACTGCTGTATTTAAAAAAAAAAAAAAGTTATTTCACAACATTTCTGTGAAAGAAAGAATGTATTTCCCATATTACAAAAATCAGGGAAGCTCACAGACAGCTTATAAAGTGATTTTCCCAAGGCCATATATAGCTAGGATTAACTGACATCACATTCATGAAAAAAACTAAAACAGCAACAATAGGAAATCCTCTACACAGCACACATTCATGAAGTACCTTACTAGCTTTGGCCACTCTTCCAACAATTTACTCACAGCTGAAGGGAAAATTCAGATTCTTGTTGTTGAATGTATGCGCAGTCCAGACCCTTTGTCTGCTTTTCATGTCAGGTGCTGTTCAGCATTTCATGTCAGGTGCTGTTCAGTACCTATTTGCTACTTGCTTCACTGCTCCATAAAGTTCTGCAATATTAAATTATATGCAAATAGCTATAAAATTATGCAGTTGGAAGCAGAAACAAGCTGTGTCCATTGCTTCAAATACACGCGGTCATGAAGAGATGCTGCTTCATGCAAGCAGCATTTCTGTTCTCATTTCCTCCTTTTCAGAGCACTCAGGGATGGACCAGTACCTGCTGCAAGATACTCGCAACGACAGCTGAACATCTCGATCCTGTACTGCTTATGATCAAAGCTTCCTTTTCTCCAACTCCCAACTCCGACACTTGCATGTTTTGCCTATTACAACAGGACCCAGCAATGTTTGACTTAATCCAACTATTTTCTTACTAATATTAAAGAGTTTATATAATAATGACTGGACTGTTCAATACGTGCTCAATAATGGCTCACGCAGCCTCCGACAGTGGGGTTATCACATCCGTTTGCTAAGTTTCATGGGAATCTGTAACATCCCCCTGAACTGTCACCAAAGAACAGGTTGCAAGGGAATGAGGTCTTCCTGAGGAGCGTATTATAAAGGCAGCTTTTATGATATATATTAATGGAGGTCAGAGGCAAGGCTACTGTTCTCATTTATGAAGGGAAAACACTAGATCATAATGATGGCATGAGAATGGTGAAAATAATAAAGTCATTCCCCTGGTTCAGACAAGATTAGCACATTTCGCCCAGCTAAGTCCTTTTCACTATAAAAGTAATGCCTAGAGGTGCCTTTAAGTATAGATTTGCAGACAGTGTAGAACTAGGCACGTGTACCACATCAATTGCAGCAGGTGACTTCTTGCCTAAAAATTACTAGGAATAGATACCCCATTCAGAGCAGAAAATCGATTCAATGCTCATGGCACTTCTTGATTGAGAAGACATGGCTCTTCAGATTAGAGCAAACAAACAACTCCAAAAGTAGACCAGAGCCTAAATAACAGTAAGTTTTAATTCCTGGCTTATATTAGGAAATGTTATACGGTACTCGCACAGTGACAGTTCAAGTTTCTTTTTGAGCTTGTAGATACAAGCACTGACCCATGCCTTTGAGGTCGTGTTAACCACTGTTAAGTGCATACTTGTTACTCATATAATTCTTTTCTAAATTACTTTAAGATAAAAGAAGCAAAGAAATAGCCACGTAGAATCAAACATGATTGCTTCCTATTAAATGGCTGTCAGTTCCACCAGATCTACACCAACCTTGGATCAAAGGCAGTCACACTTGGACACTTTTCCTTTAATAGCAGCATTCATGCCTGGGCAGCGCTGGAAATCTTTAGCTTTGTTCCGATGCTATCTCAGTACTTGAATGAGTACTGCATATTGTACTTAGTGTCTCTGGCTTCATACCTTCATTCAGTTTTGAATAAATACTTCTGTTGGTAGAGAAGTACAAGTATCTTGGTGAAGAACAGCTACTCCCTTACAATACATGGCACGCCCAAACTTGTTGCCATTTAAGTTTGGGAAGAAAAAACGTAGATGTGCATCATATTTACAAAGACTCTTGTAAAAATTCACCACTCTCAATGAACTGCCCTCAGGCCTATTCCCAATGCCACCCTAGCTCAGAAATCCCATTTGAAATGAGCCAGAATAGCCATTAGAAGAATCAGGTCTTAAATTCAGAGCAAGTCAACCAGCTATTGCAGCAGCTTAAACTGGCGTTATACTGTAAGGTTTAAGCATTATGGTGAAAGTAAACTGGTCAAAACCACTGCCTTAACCTAAAGCAGTGCAGCGAGCAATGAGCAGCTAAAAACTCTTCTTGAAGAAAAAGGAGAATTATTGTCCTAATTTAGAAGGGTCCTCAAACCAGCAGAGGTACCTGACAGTACTCTGATCTCAGTTCTATCAGATAAGTGGATAGGAGAGCACCCCAGTGTATTCCATACATATACATTATTAACTTTTATCTAAAGATATTAAAATTTGGAGGCTAGTATGCTGGGTTTTCCCATTTAAACAAGACAGAAAAAAGCCTATCCCCTGAATATTCTCGGGCATTCATTTCCATGCTCCGCAAGAGAACGCCCACTCTGCTCCCTCAGCAAACACCCCTGCCAACATTCAGTGTCTATGATCAAAGTTTCTCTTGGCTTTCAGTGGGGATTTGGAAGCACAACCTTTAGATGTAAAGGAGTGTTAAAGAAAAAAACCACTGAAACCAAACCCCTCGTGTTTTGAAGACCTACAGTAACTCCAAAGACTTGCCTAATACATGCACCAAATTCTACATCTCCAGGCTTTAGCTTATTAAATAGGGAAAAATGTAAAAATGCATGACCTGGATGAAAGTATCATTCTTTTCTGCTGTGTTCCCAAGTTTTTGAAGTTGGGACTTTGTTCTTAGCAAAGTACTTTGGTAACAACTCTGTCTCCACTGGATGAAAATCTACGTCATGAAACTACCCGACCTAGTTTGGTTCCACTGCCCACTTCTACTCTAGAGAGATTCCTGATTAAACTCGGAGTTATTCCGTACTTCTTTTGATGGTTGAGGCATTCAAATTAGCTATCAGATCCCTAGCAAAGTTGGTATGAACATCTTGCAGCTCTTGTGCTAACTCAGACTAGTAGATGTATCAAGGACTATAGTTTCTAGCATTACACAAACCAATTAACCTTTTGCCAGTGTTATGCACTACAGAGAACTAAATATAATAAAATATTTTAAAAGTATTGTTTAATTCATACTAAGAGTGGTTTCTCAGAGGTAATTACGAACTGATATGCACGGAATCACAGCATGTTACTATGTTGTTCTGTGTTGCTCTATAAGGTTCAAATTTTACTCCCTCGGCTCCGAGAAACTGTACCTGAACGCTGGCACTTGTTTCTCCTAGGTTAGCTAATTCTTCTGCAGATAAAGCTGCCAAAGAAGCACACGGGGCACATGGAGCTTCAATAAAATAAATCTACGTCTTATAGAATTGTTCACTTCTACACTGAGCATATGTATATATTTATACGTATTCAAAACATTATGCATTTTGGGGCTAAGAAAGTATGTGTATCTTTAGCCGTTCAGAGACTAGAAGGAAGGGTGGGTAGATGGATAGAGAAGATGAGTGTTTAACACATACTATTGCTAATTTCTGAGTTTGTATACAAACGCAAAGATGCCCAGGCAAGACAGCATTCATGGAATTCTCTACATAAGAAAGATACACCTGGCAATGCCAGATAAAATGTCTTATTAGCTTTGGTATGAGAACGCTGTATTAATAAAAAACATGCAACCTACTTAATATCCAAAAGATGAAAACTATCATCCTCTAAAGTTTTCTCTTTCTGAAAATCTGAAAACATATCTTTAGAAAATACGGAAACGTATTAAGGCTGCTCAAGCATGTTCAAACACTAGGCTAACAACTCCTGAAGATCAGAAGGTACACATTTGGTGTAATTGATCACATACCTCCTACAGAAGTTACATATGCATGCAGAAGGCAGACTGGAGCCTGATGAACCAAGTGGGTATTTGAGCCAAGAGTTCATTAAAACAATCTGAAGTGTATATGCTCAAAATTTCACCAGTAATGTCAGCACACAGCCTAAAACAGATTTGCCAAAAAGAGATTACCTGATTTCCTCCCTTTAACAAATAAATTGGCTAAATCACACTGATATTTTAGTGTCTTACTAAAGGTCTCTTAACCATGTCACTGTTCTTTAACAAAAAAAGGTTTTCATCATGCTTCACCTCTGAGTGAAAAATCAAAAGCACTATATGTATGAATTCAATACGGAATTGCAGAAAGCTGATTTGAATTTTAAGATTTGATCCAGACTATCTCCCGCATGCAGGGAGCTACACACAGCACTAACTACTACCAATTATATGGACACAGAATGTCACATGGAGCAATAACCAGTGCACAAATGGCACTTTTGGGTGTGTATGTTTTTTCAAATCAGTCTTTTTATTTTAATTGTCAAAGGGATTATCTTGTTATAACAGTCTGTTCTGTTTGTTTCCTCGGTGCTTATCAGCTAGGAAGTCAAATTCCAATAATCAAGTCTATTCAGCTTCCTGGCCCCTCCTCAGCACCGCCCCCCCAAAAAATGGAGGGGGGGGGGGGGGGAGCTTCCAGCTGACCACCCAGGAGTATCTAATCTAACAGGAAAAGGTGAATCCTGTATGACATGCATTTTTTGGTCGGGTTGATGGGAAGCCTGAGGGTGCCAGAAAGGCAGACCAAAATCCTTAACAGACCTATAAAGTGAAAAAAGCAACATCTGCCCATGGAAAGATAGGAAAAGCAGGGTCTAATACAGACTGACACATCATAACTAGTGTTTATGAACATTGCCAAAACCATTGCCCTCTGAAATTTCTAAGTAAATTTCAGATTTCGTCTCTTAATCACTTCAGCATTCTGCTCTTGTCCAAATGTCTTGTCAAAAGGCATTACCATGACTTAAAAACTTTAAGTTCAGAAGAACACTAGAGAAACTTAAACAATGTCTACGAACCATGGCACTTCTCATCTTAATTTTAAAATAGATTCCACTTTCATGATATGAGGCACTATGTTCTGTGCCCTCAAAATTTACACCACCTCCCAGGGCCAGAATAAGAAAGCATGTTGAATAATTCCTCTCTTATCACTTACTACTGAAGTGTAAAGTAAATCCACTGCTGTTCAATAAAATTCCTCCTTGAAATCGCAAGTCTCTCAGTTACTCTTTCTGTCTCGGTGGCATTGAGTATTCCAGGTCACTGCACAGGTTAAGTGAACAACCTCACAAATGCAGAAATAACACAAACCAAGATTGTTCCAATTTCCCCACAGTAGCACTTTAAAAAAGAAAATAATCAGATCTACCATCTCCTTCCAGATCCGCACCCCCTGCCTTTTATTTGTTTAAGATTTTGGTACTTATGGCCTCCTTAATATGACTGGCTCTCCCTCGAGCGTTCATTTTGTAGTCAACTGTTCTCTCCGAGCGTTCCTGTCGGAAAGTGCCTTCTCTCTGAGCCAGTCTGATCTCATCAGTTCTTGGTTAAAGCTCTCTCTGATAATGCATTTGCTGAGTTCTGACACTCAATATGGTTTTGGGTTTGGGTTCCCCCCCACACACACACACTTTTTTTCCCTCTGTACTCTAAGTAGTTCATTAACCCCGCATAACTCCCAATTAAGAGATTTTCTCCTCAAGAAGGAACATTCTCTCTATGAAACCCATTTAATTACAGAAAAATGCATAGCTTAAATATACAACCTCCTCTCCTGTTAATTCAGCTGTGGTGAATTTTGCATGCTCTATTTTATCCCCTGGTTACAACATAAAGGAATGCTGGAAAATACTTTTTTTTGTTGTTGTTTAAATTATTTAAAAGTTCCTGCAAGTTGGGTAAATCCTGATGGTTTCACTCCTTTGGGGATTATTCCCACAGAGATCAGAAAGCACAACTTTGGGAACTGCCACAGGTGTTTATTCTAAGAGCATCCACGGGTCCCATGACTGTACTAGCTGAATGCTTACAAATACTTCACATTTTTCTCCTAGACACATTCTTGTAGAAAGAAAAGTTATCTTCCATTTACAGGATGATCGTGAGACTAGGCTATTTGTCCAGGATGATGCGGGACATATGTGAACAGGCACAGGACCTAAACCTAACTCATCCCCTTGTAGGGGGCAAACGCTTTGGTACCCTGTTCCCAAACTCCCAAGGAGACATAGTCCCATAGTCCCAAAGAGACTTTCCCTGTCGATCAGGAGATCTTCAAGGGACCAAACAGGAGAGAGGCAGGGAAAAAAAAAAGATTCACTTATCAAAAAGGGTGCAAAAGTATTATTACTATGTTTTAGACAACTTCGCCTATTTGGCATAATTTGACCAGATGTAATGGCAGTAAGGTGTGTTTTTTTAACAAAGCAAAGCTAGTTTGGTCCTAAGAGCATGTTCACAATACTAAAAAAGCCACTGACTTCTCAGGTTTGCTTTCCGAGTCTGATTCTCAGCTGGTATAAATTGATTATATTGCTCTAATGTAGTTCTTTTTGTCTGCTTTGCTCTCTGTAGAGTGTTCTTGACGTAAGGCGTGGCGATCATGGGGTTTTCTACATGAAGAGTGAGCATCCAATTGATGACATAAGATAAGCAGAGTAATTAAAACTCATATTTAGAGCTACGAACTCTGGAAAGAAATGTATGCAGATCAACAGTTATCAAAATACAGCATCAAATGAAAAAAAGATGATACAATTTGAATGCATTTATTCATAAGCAGCAGTGTTCGTTACTGTACCCTTTCACTGTATGAAGAAATACAAGGGATAGACAACAAAAACCATACAGCAGTTTAATAAATAGTATTAGATGCAATAACCTCCCTGCTAGGTAATACATGGAAAATACATGTCTCGCTATTGTGCTGGCTGTTCATTTCCATAATTTTCCAGCTTTCAGTATCCATCTACTGTGAACA
Source organism: Gymnogyps californianus (assembly GCF_018139145.2). NCBI lineage: Eukaryota > Metazoa > Chordata > Aves > Accipitriformes > Cathartidae > Gymnogyps > Gymnogyps californianus. Next base: position 13,212,639 of record NC_059487.1, on the reverse strand, counting down.
GTTTCTTGTGCCACGACTCTTCCTCACTGCTGCTCCATCTGCCAGCAGGTAAGGAAAATTCAAAGTGCTGCTTGGTCAGCATGACCGTACTTCGGAGACGAAGCAAATGAGTTGAACATACCTGCCCAGTGTGTTCCCTGTCAGACAGAGCCCTAAAGTAGCTCCTGAACTCAAGTTTCCTACAGAGCAATGCAACACACAAATCACCAGGTGGCTCTATTATGTAGCAGTCATTACCAAAGAAATCCCAGCCTTACATAAGCTCCGGCTTTCATGTAGTGTAACGCTGCGTGATTATTTGAATAAAAATGCCCCGTTTCCCATGGAGACAGCTCCCCGTGGCTTACACCTTGTTGGGGACAAAAGAAACGATCTGGAGATGCTGTTAACCTCTGGGAAGATGTGCTCAGCTGAAGACAGAAAAGTGAATGGTGGCAATGACTAATTGTTTAGTGCAGAATTCATCATGGTTACCAGCATATAAACTCTGCCTTCAGGAAATTTGTTTAGGGCATTTTCCTCTTCAGAGCCTGCAGTGAGGTAACCGAGATGAGAATTGACCCCGTACACAATTTGGAGGAGGGCATCCTGCATTAAAACAAAACGATTAGTCATACAATGTCTTCCCAGTCATTTTATTGGCAATGAAGCAATTTGTTTCATATTTTGGCAATCAGATTTTAGCTCAATACATGTGCATAAAGGCAACAATTCTCACTGTATATTACAAGTTTAACTACCCTAAGCTTGGAGCTTCTACAAAATTATAGATGCACATAAAAAAAGTTCCTATTCTTACATCCCAATTAAAAAGGAACATATTTTCAAGTACATTATTTCTCTCCTGCGGACCCAGTCACTAAAATTTGCAGCAAAAGCAATTGGATTTACAGCCCCAGACTACTTGGGGACAAGCAGGGAAGTACAAATGCAAGCATGAAATGACTTCAAAACTGGCACCACTACTAACTTTTTATACTGTTATTTTACCTATTCAAGTTAATGTGATCACTGTCAGTGCATAAAGCTGAACATCTACGTAAGTCCTTACTTGGTCAGGACTTCGTCAACAGTTGCAAAAGTAGCTGCCATAATTAATGTCAAGAAATTTTGAAAGGACAGGATTATGCACAGCTAAGTACTTTTTTCAGGCTGTAAAAGACCAAGTTTATACATAAGAAAAAACCACCCCTGGGTATTTTCAGATGTACTACATCCAAGTCACTTGGCACACATTAATAAGGTAAGCCAATTTTCCAACAATCAGCAGGCACACTGATATAACGCAGAAGCCACTCCAACTATAAAGGAAACCTCCAAGGGCCAGAGATTAAATTCTATTTGCCTTAGGTCAAAAGACCTGCCTTAGTCCCTAGCGAGCGCTTGTGTACATCACAAAGCCATTGCACAATTGAGCAAAATTGGCAGCCAGAGGAGAAGTCTTCAACACTAGAATACCAGAGGGATTATAATTCAGAAGTGAGATGCTTCAGCTCAGCTACATTAAGGAAGCTTCCTCCTCATTTGCATCTGCCTGTAGCCAGATTGTATGAACCTGATGTATTACACAGGCATCCAGGAACTGCACCAATACGTAACAAGAAAACACCAAAACATGGATCTATCATTCCACCCACTTCTACGTCAAAGGGTCCTTATCAGAGTAAAACACGAGACGTATTTCAGTAGAAGGTTAGGCATCCGAGTGAGCTTCTTGGATTATCACCCAAGTCAGAATCTTGCCCTAGATGTGTAAGATATAAATCACTAATATTCTCTCATGTTAAAGTGACATTTTAATTGCTTTGCATATTTTAATATACTCAATTTGGTTTTTAGCTAAGTTGACTGCATTTCTTGATTTCTTTGCGGTATTTAGTCATTTATTATAAATTGACGTGGTTAATTCTCAAAGTTTCATTTGCATATCTTCATTTCCTTGCTTAATATAGACTCAGAATTTGATGGACATTTACAGATCTACAGACATTTCCATATAAAGAAGACAGAACCTGAACATCCAACGCAGATGTCAGTGTACTAACACAAGAACTAGCATCACAGCAGCAAAACAAAAAGAAAACAACTGTCAGAAGAAAATCACCATATTAAAATTTGCACCGGCACTGCCCAGACAAGATCCAACACTTGCAGGTTTATGGATATTAGACAATTCAGAACATGCATCATGACAGAAGTCTTCATTTTTGTATGCAAATGTTTCCACCAGAAAAATGCATCTGTATGTAAGAAGCTGATGTCAATTTTAATACACATGCTTTGTAAGAACATAAAATGAAAATGCACTGTGCTTGCTCTGCCCTGTAACACCTGTTAATGCTCCCATCTCAGCAGTTATGAAAATCAAGCCCAGAGAAATAACCAATGATTTCCAAACCTTCACTTGAATAGAAAATAGCATTTCCTTAATTTTACACTGTAGTTTCTTGGATTTTTTTCTTGAACAACATGAAAAGAATAATGATCCTACCGATGAAAAGCCCTTGTAATAACTGACTTTTACAGTTCAGAAAGCACCTCAAGTTCTCGTTGGCATTTAAACATCATCAGAAGCTGCTCACAGCCATATATGTTATCCCTCTAAGAGCACTACTCTTTAAGTATTTTTATTTGTATGCAAAGATGCGAAAAGAAACCAGAATCTACTTGAAGAAATCATGGTGAGCATCAGCACAAATACCCACAGTGCATGAATCTGCAGTATCCTCTTGCTCATTTATTGCTTGCTACTCCATCATTTCAGGCACTGCTCAAATTAAATCACCCCCTTGATTGTCTATGCTGAATAAGGGCTAGAGTCTCCAGTAGGGATCTGATCATGGGTTTCTGTTAGCCACCTATGCTGCACCTTTACTTCAGACACTTAGCTAAAAATGTTTAAACATCGGCTATACTCCAAACATTTTTTCTGGTTCACTTTGACTTCATGCCCCCAAACCATCCAATGTTAATTTTTAAGAAAAGGAACCCTAAAAATTGTTCATACTTCGCTCTCTCTGTGGCATCCCAGGAAAACCATCTCAGTCTGCATTATGTTGTCTGTTCATATTATTACCTTAAACATTGTTTGTTTTCTCCTGTGTTTGTTTGCGTAAGCTCAAAAGGATATGCTCTCACATGCACTGCTGCATGGAGACGCCTGATGAGCACTGCTGTGGCCGAAGTCGAACTGAACTGGGAACCTGCAAAACTAGTAACACAGGCTACACCTTGACCATGCGAGCCGACTAGTATGCATTGGCAAGGTTGGGTGCTTTAGCTAGGTAAAGAAATAGAGTCAACATCTCCATTTCTAATGATACAAGCATGCCTCCTCTTGCACATAGCCCTAGCAGAGTCTTTACTGGCTGCCTCTTATGGTCAAGGTAGTATTCCTTACCTTAGGAATCTCACCTACAGGGGAGCAAGGGGGAGCTTTTTGCATCAAAAAAAAAAAAAGCGTGAAATTAGGTTTAAGAAATACAATTCACACTGTCTAGTCTGGGAAAACAAAGCTTAGGCCAAGCAATTTAAAAGCAAACAATACGGGACTGAACAGTTTTTACATAAAGAGCTGTTCATGTTCTGCAACTCGGTTAATGTAATGGGGGAAAAGAAAGGAAGCATAAAATGGTCCTTGTCGAAGTGCAGCTTGTCCTGTATAATGAAGCTAAAGTGGAAACTTGTATAATAGGATATTAAAAGCTTTAATTATTTCCTTTTCTTCCAGTCTGATGGCATCTACCTGTAGCCATCAAATACGACCTTTGTTAAATCCATCCTTCCCTCTTCTCGGCACACATCTGCTCCTGTGTTGAAGCTTCCCGAAGAGCGTGCTGCTCGGCAGCACGCACCAGCGCTGCTGACATTAAGGCCATTTACTCTTACAGTATTGTAAGCCATGAACACTACACTGTAATAAAGTAATCCATCAGCACGCACAACTCCCACCCCCAACTTTTCCAGTCTTCTTAATAAGCCATTAGTGACAATGACTCCATGTGTCACATTCACAGCAAAAAGCAAAGTACCAGGGATCAGAATATTTCTACTTGAACTCAGTGGCTTCTAGGAAAAGTCATCATCTCCTCTCCCCTGCACTTAAAGTTAAGTAAACTAATAGGAGTCTGAAAGTTTGTGTTTCCTAATAACTTTATCATATGAATCATGGGGCAAGAAAGCTGTTTCAGATGCTCCAGTGTTCTTATACAAACTATTCCCATAGAACAATCTTCTCCTCCTAGGACTTGTTTGTTGTTGGCTTTATTATTTTTATTTTCATTTTGTAGTTCATTCTCAGGACACGCATATTCTCTTTGAATAACAAATTTAAAAATTAAAATCTTCTGTTAGCAGCAGCAATCACAGCACATTCGATTAAAAAAGAGCCTTTAACAATATCTGCGATTAAATCAATTTGGTTTGCCCTTTTTAAAATACTTCTGGAACTCTCAGGAAACACACTGCATACATTTATTTCCAAACCAACATAGCAAATACAAATGAAAATAAAATGACATTATATATTTCAAGAGATTAGACATGAAAGAGGCATATGTAATTAACTGTACCTAGCTGGACAGTAAATGGCAAATAACTCCATTCTGCCTTTGTGTGGAGAACTCTTGATTTTCTATTTCATGTAATCTCTTATAAGAAATAAGAGAATATCCATGAAAAACAAGTAACATTGCTGCTGTGCCGGAACCCGGGATTGCCTACCGAAACCTCTCCTAGGAAAACAATTACAAAAGCATCTATTTAATCCACCCAGGAAAGACAAATATTTTTAATCTTGGTTAACTGTAGCAACAGGTAGGGTTTTAAGTCTTAAAAGTAAACTCTGTAGCTGCAGCTTAGAAGCCAGTGAATGAGTTAAACGACACTAAGCCAAAACAATCCTACCAGAAATCTTCTCAAAGGAATCCATTTTAAGAACCATTATATTAACTTATGCCACAAAACACATTCATTTGCCCATGGGACTCAGCCACGCTGGCACTGACAGAGGATTGCAAAGCCACTTAAAGAGCTGTGACAGCAAAAGCACGGCGCACGTCTGCGTGCTCGAGACCAGGCGGGGAAGGAGAACACGGACGCCCCTCCGTTGGAGCCATTACGCTGCCGAGGAATGGAGAAGGCAAAAATGGAGAGGAAAGTAAAGGAGGCAAAACAACAGGCAAGTGGACAGGACTGTCAAAAGGAGAAAAGTGAAAAAAATTGTTTACTTTCTGAATACGCTGCATTTCCTCCCCATACACCCACCATCTTTTATTGTTCTCCCAGAAAACCAGTTTATGAAACCATTCAAACATATGCTTAAAGTTAGTAAGACCTGGACTCGCCCTTCAGCTTTTTGATGAATATCAGTGACTTCAGACGGGGAATAGAGCAGCATCATTTTTCTATGACAAAACTTAGTTACGTAACTTTGCTCTTTTCCTACCATTTTGATAATTCTTCCTCAGTTACGAGCCTAATGCTGGAAGTGCAGTGCTTCCATATGTTTTTAACTAATGCAGTTAATATTTTTCAGGATTTCTTTAATGCTTCATATTTAGCGTTGGGTTTGGTAACTAATGGCAGAGAATCAAGATCGACAGGTAAAGAGAGTGGAGATGTTTGAGATTTCATGACTGCTTAAGATTACTCCATATAGTAGAGCGGTAATATATTTATCTTGCTGACAAAAATGATTTACAAAGGAGGAATGGCTAACACATCACTGACTACTCTGAATAGTGTTCCTCAACCTGATGGAGTGGGATCAGACAGACAGGACTGTAGGCATCTCCATAAGACAGCCAAAAAAATCCAGTCACCTCAACTGCCAAGAGGCATTACAGCAGATCTTTGCTATAAATCAAATGAATTTGAGTCTTCAGATATTTTTATTTGACTAACTTTGCCAGCAGTGTCTTCTTTTGAAATTAATATATCTGCTCTAGTGGTTTTCAGTTTTCCTTGTAAAACAATGACAGCTAATAGGAAAGCACTGTCATGTATTCTGACTAAAGGTAATGTATATGTGACAGCTGTGTGATCATCAGTAGGAAAGTATTTCCAAAAGACAAAAGGAATAATTAAAATGAGCCTGCAGTCCTAGCTTTGGATTTAAATGTTTAAATGTTTTAATTTGAAAGAACAATGGCTCCTTGAAGCTCCTTCACAACCAGTACTGACAGCCTGTCATTTCTTAACCAGTGTTAAATAACAGTTGTGCAAGTCTGAGCACCAAACAGTAGATTATGCCTGACGATCCTTAAAACAGCACCGACGCTTCCAAGAGAGCATCAGAGATGAACAGAGCTTTGCAACCTTTTGAAGTATTTATTCCAGTAACGAAGCGTCTTTGGAAATAAAGCTAACAAGAGAAACGCAGTGAGCCTGGACTGTGTTTGTTTAACTCTCTTTCCACGTGCAATTACTTTTTGCTACCGCACAGCAAAACCCTAAGCGTGCTGCGTGTTCATGTCCTGTCCACTGACACAGCGTATGTGCATGTACAAACACACAGCCTCTTCCACTGCTCATGACCTCTATTTTCCATCAGGAAGCTAATCCCAGAACACATATAGACTCTGAGGCAACAGGGAAGACATAGGGATGTACCTGTATTCACCATGAAGTCAGGTGCACATCAGTAGCAAAACATTTGCAACTACAGCCAGACAAGTGCTTTTCATCGAAATACGAGGCCTCTCTCAAGAAGCATCAAAAGCTTCTAAAAGTTTGATTTTTCCACAAAAAAGCTGACTTCTCCTTCCTGTGGAAGATTCTGCCTGAAAAGTTTGTTTTATCTAGGTTAACAAAGTATTTTAATGAAAAGAACTTTCTTTTTCCCCAAACAGCTCCAGGACAAGGTGTAAAGGAAAAAGGGTCCCTTTTCTAGTGAACTCTTTCACACATGATGCAGCATTCCTCTGCAGTCTCCTCTTCTCCCTCTGAAGAGAGGATCATCCTCCCACTGAAGCTAGTGGCTTCAGAACCACATAGCCAGGAATATGCTTCAGATTAAGAGATTCTGCATTTTCTCTCTCTCTCTTTTGAGAGACACATCTAATGAAACAGAAGTAGAATGGTAATTATTTGCATTCAAGCAGAAACTCCAAGTCCCCATCACAAAATAAAAATGTGTGCATGTCCAAAGTGTTTTCCACCTAACTGCAAAACAGAAGTCAACACGCATAGGATCGGTACCCATCTGCAGGCATACAGTGATAGACCACAGTGCCCCATGAGAAAGCCTGAATAAATAACATGGAAGATAGATAGTTTGATTGCATTTCAGTGACATTAGTGTCACTGGAAGAGTTGTGACTCCAAATGTTTCCGGATCCTGCTTCCCCTTCTCCTCTGCTTGCATCCTTCTATGATAATGCAAAAGAAAACAGAACAGCACAGGTTTTTAATATAGCAGATGTTTATTAGAAAAAGGTCAAGCATTCAAAGATTGAACTTCCAGACAGCAAGGCAATGCATCACCCGGATGAAACAAAATAAAACCTTCTAACATTGCTGAACTGCCTTTAACCACACAGCTAAAAGGGATTCTTTTTTTCATTTTAGATTATATGATTCCTAAAAGAAAACACTGCTGTAAATATTTCCTTTAAATAAACACCTTTTGATTTGACAGGTTTACTGGTGACTAAAATAAATCCATCACAGCAAAGTAAGAAGGGGAAATACCAATCAAAGTGTTTTCCTGTGACTTGGGATTTTGGCTTCATTTAGCTGTTTTAATTTTTCTAGTGTCTGAATTATTTATTTCTTCTCCCCTTCAGGGCATGCACATCATGTTTCAAAAACAGTAAGAATAGCAATATCAATTTTTTTGTTGTTTGTTTCTTATTCAACTAAACGAGAACCAGAGTCAGACCTCGTACAGCCGTGCAGATTGCACTGAAGTAGCAGATGGAGCTGTTAACCACGTGGAAGAGGAGGTGCGTCTGTGGGCGGGAAGAGAAACACCTGCACGAGACTCATTACTCAGTGGATGCCTTCAGAGCACAGCGAGCAACACCACAGAGTACCAAATACTGCATGCTGAGTGCCCCTCAGGTCAGCAGTTCTCCCTGACGAGGATTCCTGGTGCGGTCACCACCAACCTTGGAGAGGATCCTTAAAACCAGTACCAAGGCCAGACCTGCTGATCACCCGTGAGGCAGATTCTGGAGGAGCCCCAAGCTCCTCCAAAGCCTGTTTGCTATTCTTCTCTTCTATTTTCCAAGTAGGAAAAAGAGATAATTCCAAAACCAGGAACATGCCTCCCTTGTAGCCTGCTGCATCCTCAAGGTTTCTTTCTAAAGATCTGGTCTGTCATGCTGCAAGATATCTTGGAAGGGGCCTTAGACTAATACACTGCCATGGTATGAGCATCTGAGGACTCGGTTGTGCTCATAAACAACAAAAATATCATCAGCTCATTAGAGCTCAACAGCAAAACTCCCACTCACTTCAATGGGTTAAGATTTCACCCAGAATATTTTTGCAGTAACTGATTTTATTTCTCTGGTTTTCCATATATATTGATCAATTCTCAGGCAAGTATTTGCCTTCACTTACTGCAATAAACATTCTCAAGATGTTACTGAAATACAGATACCCAGATCTGCAATAAATTTTGCATAGGAGGTGATATACAGTAATCAGAAGACAGCATCAACGGAAAGCCAAGTTACTCTTACTCCAAGCGTGCCACTTTGCAACTTTTCAAGTGTTCAATAAAATATAAAAGTCTTCCAAAGACTACTCTACACATATAACGTTTTCCTTTTACTGTAAAATGCATCTTATTGATTTATAATGTACTTTCAAGGAGAACAAAACCTAGTCTATAAAACTAAAATTTAGGAGAAAGCATGACTGTCTGTTGTAAACGAAACTCCATACCATTAGCGAGGGGGATACAGATTCTCATCATTTCTGATAGACGGATTATGTTCTACCATTGTTCACTTCACATAAATAGGAAATAAGAGAAAAAATGCAACTATAAACGTAAAAAATAATCAGTACTTCTAATGTAACACATAATTTAAACAAAGTTTGTTATTTAAGAAATTGAAAGCTGCATTTGTTAAAAGTACTAGAGAATAGGATCTGAGCCTTAAACAGTCACACCAGTAAATCACGTTGTTTGCTCTTCAGTTAAAAGGGAAATTCTTTAATAATTTACCAACTTTTCGTAGGACTGTAATCAAGACTTGAGCATGTTCAGAACAGTATTGCTGCTGTTTTCTTCTCTTAACATTAACTTCTATTTCAATAGATTTTTGTTTACAAAGTGTTTTATCAAGATAAAGTGCAAGGAGTCACTCACAGCTGGATACGAGGAAAATCATTTTGATTCTTGTTACTCCATCAAAGCAATGGTTATGTTTGTGCAAAGTAACAAAATCATCTCTACCTTGGGAAGATGAGATCTGTGTTGATGTTATTCAAGCCTACATGGTAACTGCATTTGTTCTCATGATAACAGAAAAAAATCTGCTACCGCGTTTAGCAAATCAGTACACCAGAAAGGGCTTTTGTAGTAAAACATCCTAGAGCAATGCCAAAGACAGTCTGTAGATAAAAGAGCTCTGTTACTCGTTTTCTAAGGAAAGTTTACTTAAGCTTACAACTGTGGTGTAAAGAACTAGCAAAATAATTACAAGTGAGAGACAGTCACGCTTTACGGCTCAAAGACATTAAACACATCATCCATAAAAGTCTCGCCCTGTTACTGCTGTACATATAAATCTCACACTGAAGACTTTTTGTAGGAAGTCTTTAGCCGGTACAGTTCAAGATGTGAAAGGCGTAACTCCTGAATTTGCAGAGATCTTGGTATGTACAGACCTGATTGGGAGTGCTTTTAATACATAATATTAATATACGCTATATTACCAGTCCATTTATTCTTGATTTATTTATGATGTTTATTTATGATATACCCCAGAAGATGCATGAGAATTCTGGAAAAGCTGTTCTTCAAGTTACCCCTGCTATCCTTCGCAAGCTGTACAGCCTCTGCTATGCACGGCCATACGCATTTATATAGGACTTTTTTAGTTTTAAAAAGTTACAAGTCGAAAGCACATCAATCCAGCAGCACTATTCAACAGGTCAGATCAAGAACACAAAGAACATTATCTCGTATTTGCTGGAGCACTAGTTTTGCTAAATAAATATAGTTGGAAACTGTTACCAAAATTGGAAGCCTTTGAGTCTATGAGATAAAAGAAAAGCTGGTTCATCTGCATCCTCTAACAGGAAAGAGAAATTTATTGAATACCCCACTGGAAGCAGGATTCCTCTAGGAACTCTCTAGGATGGCTGGCAGTTTTTCCCCTCTCAAGCCCCCAAGTAGGATTCTCAGCTCACATCTGCAGGATTGGTCTTTACTGAAAGTTGCATTTTTCTGAAGGCGGATAGCCTTGGTAGGGACCCAAAAGATACAGAAAACAAGTGAAAGAAAGCTTCTGAAATCCTGAGTGAGCCCAGAACACGCTACATGTAACGTGGAAAGCAATATTTAAGGATAGATTTTTAGATCAGCCCAATCTCCAAGTAGGTATGGCCAACAGACCTCCCCTCTCGAAATCACCTCTGACTTTGAGACACACTTCCGCAACTAACTCTTGCAATAAAAAAAATAATTTTCAAAAAAAGACAAAAAAGGAAAAAAGAAAAGAAAAAAAAAAAAAGGAGGAGTGGGAATGAATTCCACTCAGTGTTTTCAGATTTTTTTTCATTTAAAACATACATTTGTACAGTGAAATTCCCCATAAACAGCATAAATTTCATAGTTGATAACATCTGTAATTAGACTTTGAAATTCACACTGCTGTTACTTGTCCTACATGGCACAAGTTCTGCCTGAAAACAGCATTTAAGCTGTTTCCTTTTTCTCAAACTATCAAATTTGAAAGCCCATTAGATAGGATGAATTCTTCTTGAAGAATAAAACTAAATCGAGTTTATTTGAAAGTTCAAACTGTAAGGACAAGATTGAAATAAATGTTTGGTTGCAACAAATGACCTGCTATATAAATCAAGCTCAGAAAGTATATAAACAAAGAACATGCACAAAAAAGCAAACATCAGTTCTGCAGATTCAACTTAAAATAAAAACTGCAAGAAGGAACCCACATGACTAGAAGAAAAGTAGCTGCAAAAGAGTTGAGAAAGCACCAGCTAAAATGCAGGTTCCCTTAGTCAAAATGTGGATCGTGCAGCACTGCAAATGAGGGATATCCCCACTGCGACCTTCAGTTGTAAAACACAGGAACGCCAATATTGCTGTATTTATCATGGAGAAATTTAAATCTGACCTAAAGACATGCCAAGAGACTTGATGCATCTTTGTTTTAGATGTTCTCTGAGAGCTGCATAAATCAACATAAGCTGCATCACCCCCCAACACGAGCGGAAATCTGTACCCTCCACCCAAAAGACGTTGCGGTGTTGGTGCTTTGGGTGCAAAAGAGATGCAGCGGTACTTATTTTTCATCAGTGCTTTGCCTTTCTGCCAGTCACAAGTTTTGCTACTTCTCTAGCACAGTTTGCTATCTACTTCTCTGTTTCTAATGACTTCTTTTGCCTTTTGGCCAGCTCTTCCATGGATCCTGATACTCAATTAACATTCTGTTCGCTGAGTAAACTTCCCAGGATCTTTTACAGCCCGTTGCATTGTGCTTTAAGGTGGAAGAGAAATAAACGTAGACTCTAACTCTTAGTTATAAATATTTATTTTACATTCAAAATGAATTTTCACTGCCAGTTCTTCCATATGTAAGCAGCTTGTTGATATAGGGATATTGCGTTACAAGCATTATGTATTTTAGAGTGTATGGGTGTACAACGTGTGCCAGTCCAAGAGTTGATTGCAACAGCAAGTACTACACACAAAACAATTGTGTAAATTATTTACAGTGCATTTTTCCATATAGTGAAATGCTCAGCAGAAGCAGCACTCTATTTGAAAAATTAGAAAACCTTTTTCCTCCCTGCCCTGCAAGGTTTGATCCCAAGTTCTTAGCCTGGACCCCTGTTTCTCCTTCATATAGTATGTTCAATTTCCATTTATTTTTTGAGTGCTAATAGTGGCCCATAACTTCAAGTACTGCTATTCAGAGTCAGTGCATTTTCTCTGATTAATTACTATGGAGAGATGATACCTCTGGGAATCAAATACATCGTGTGCTTAACTCCAGAATAGACAGTTCTTGTCAATAACGTATCCAAGCAGCTTAAAACTTCAATAGCCTGGTTTCTTATATACTGTAAGTGGTGCTGAATATTCAGTTTTATTTCTCTGTTTCCCTGCCAGTAGGAAATAAAGAACACACTTTTAGCTAAATGAGAACTGAAGTGCATTGGAAGAGTGCTATAAATTATATGCAGGCTACCAAATAAAATTCAATTTTCAGGTAATGTGAAGGTGTAATGCGTCTGGAGAAGCTGTTTTGCATATCACACAAGACAGCAGGCAATAAGGAGCAGGGAATGACTAAAACCTGATCTGTCACATGCAACTCTTTGATTGTTCCCCCTACTTTACCTACTCTAATCGCACTGTTGCAGTGTTGATTCAGAACACGGCAGCCCATGAAAAATGTCACCGTTCTGTCGATGTTGCGGATCCGCTGGCAATTTCAGCAAGCACTGGATGCACATAAAGGGTGATAAGGCACTACATCCTGCCATGCTCAGCAGGTTTTCCATTTCCTCCTGCAATTACACATCAAACTGTTTTAGCTTCACAAGCTTCGGCACTATAAATGGCCTCAAGGCAGAAGTCTGCTTCGCACACTGATGAGTCTATCTTCAAAGCAGAGTGCAAACTCAGGTTTTGAGGAGAGATTTTTTTTTTTTTTTAAATACCCTTTTTCCAGAGCTTTTAAGAGTTTACTTAGAGATTATTCCTACCATTATCTCCATGTACTCCAATTAACAGGCAGTTTTATATCAACATTAACTGGAGCTGCCTCTAAGAGGAGATGAAAGCCATGCATACAGTAAGAGCAAGCCACCATCTGTGTAAAAAGCCTGTTCATAGCACCACATCTTTACATACTGGGCTTTTTCTTTTGCCTTTTTTTTTTTTTCTTTTTTCCCTACAAGGCTACCTGGAATTCCAGACTGATAATAGGCAGAAGAATCTGGTTTTCAGATGCTCAAAACCTTGCCCTACGCTACAGCAATGCTGCCAAAACTTTCTCCTGTTGCTCCGTTTAAAGCAATTCATGCATTATGGTATAGGTATTTCAAACAGTTTAATTTCACGGATGTAACACCCCTTCCCCACCTCCTGCATGCCTGTGCTTCATTTGTAAATGAGAGGAGGCAGCTCCTTACCTACCCTGTGCAAAGCCGGTGCATCCTTACAGACAGGGTGCTGCAGATCTGGTTGCAGCTGCGAGGCAGCCACTTTTTTTCCTCTCCTCACCAGTTTCGTCTCTTTAGCATACAGACCCGAGGAGCTATGTAGATAGTACCAACAAGATTACTCTGACACTGCCAGGAAGCTATCCTCTGATTTCATACTTGCTCCCAAAGTGTGCTAACACTTTGAGACTATAAATGTAGCTCTTGCTTTCCTGATAGGCTGCGGTCTCTACAACTGGAAAAATGATTGTAGCATCTGAATTTCCAACACGCAAGCTAAAGGCTGGGACTGATTCTAAGATGGAAACAAGGCAATGTTAAAGTTACTGCTCTCGAGTGTACTGGCATTGTGATTTGCTCAAACGCAGACATCTAACTTTACATAAAAACAATGAATCCCAGGATGAGCCAAACACAACTGCAGTGGCATCTCTGGACCCAAGCAGAGGACAAATCCCACCCAGGAATTACAGCTTTCACCTACTCGCACTTCTCATGCCAGCCATGAGAACTGAGCTGAGCTATGGCAGAAGCCATAATCCCCACCAACTCGTGACTGGCCATGACTAAAACCTCCACCCACCTCTGAGCTTCAGAGCCCTGAGGAGGACTCCACCAAACTCAACACCGCAACAGCTGTTACAACATCTGCAGCTCCTGTGATGCATGTGGTCACTCACGTGGGTTCTCAACAGCAACAAAAAACGCACGAAACTCCTGCAGGTGTTGCCAGCTGCAAGACACACTCGCAGTTTCTCCCACAGCCCATCCCCGAGATACCATTAATGAGATGTTGGGACTAAGAGGAGAAACCACCATTGCCACAGCACACACGGTTCCCCTTCTCTACCCATCTCCTCGGGGGGGTAGGTCTGAGGTGCCTGAATTATACCCTTTGCCAAATGATGGCAATACCAATATGAGAGACAAGTCTTAGGACTGGTCTGAAATAATAGATGGTTTGTGTGCCCTCCACCTCTGCGAGACAGCATGACAAAAGGACTGTCAGAGAAAACGTGAAGCAGCAGCATTTAGCCACTGAAAATGAACAGGAACGAACGGTTCCTTGCATGCCATAACTGACAGCTTGTTCCTATGCCTCTCCAATGACCCTATCCATGAAGAACATGGACCTTTTTTAATATGCCTCAGGGTGTGTTAGAATTCATTCCCAACCTTTGAAAAGCTCAGCTGTCATTGCTGCCTAAAATGGGCTCTGGGTTCTTTTTTTAAAAAAATACAAAATATTCTGAACTAATGATGTTTAACATACACCTAATTTTCTGATTAAATCAATTATCAAAGCATATGCATGTATGCCAGCCCTCCCAACGAGGACTGCACTGTATCCATTTTAAAACATGTTCTAACTTCCTGAGCAGCAAAGACCTTTCAGGACGGAGTTAACCACTTCAGGCAGCACATTCAAAGAACCAGAACGATTACTCAGATGACCCAACTTACGACTCCAAGCTGTCCACATTTATGCACAGAGAGCACCGCACACATGCAGGGCTCCAAAACTATCGGCATTGCCCATCTAACCGATCCCACCACCAGGAAGCAGAGAGATGCCAGTAAGGAATGCAGAAAAGGGTGTTCAATACCTTAATAAAACTTAATAAAGCTTTGAATATTAGCATGTTGGTAAGTAAAACACAGGACCAGTGAAACAAGTCAGTAATGTGCCTGAACGGGAGAAAAACTGCTGGCATAGCAGGAAATTTAAGTAAACACAGGGAAGATTTATCTACCTCTTTGATTGTGATCTACGCCTCGGCAAGAGCTGCATCTGCCCTGAATGTTTATCATCATTGCCACTTGCATCTTTGACTCTACCTTTGCCATCCCATGACAAGATATTTTCCAACCCTTGTACTTATTGCAAACTCAGACATGTTTGGCATTGCTTGCTACTCTAACTTAACCACCTGCCATTCGTAATAAAACGACTATTTCCTTCTTTCTTGGCATCTTCTCTTAGGTGGCATTGTTACAACACTTGCTATAATTCTCAAGTGCTGCTCCAGATCGAAATCTCATCAGGTGTAAGAAAAACTTCTTCAAAATTCCGAAAATAAGCAACTATTAAAGTATAGCTGGGTCGGTTCTTTTGGTGAGGTTTTTTAATTGTTTTTTTTTTTAAATCTGGAGATGTTTGCTGGTCCTTCCATTCACAACTACAAAGAAGTGAATGAGAAAAATGTGAAATGATGTGAGAAGGCAGGTGCAGACGGACAACCTGCAATCTGAAATAAAGACCATGCTGCTACCAATAAAAGGAGAAAGTCCAACAAATTTCATATATAATAACAGCCGTTTCTGCATAAAGTCCATTTGCAAAGAAGCAGATCAGGACTCATTGCATCAAATACTTGTTTAAAAAAGCCTCATGAAATGTTGCTTACTATGGACTCCCCTAACCAGTGCGAAACCAAACCAGACCCTATCACCACCACACTACCCTGAATTTGTCTTTTGAATGTGACATAGGTCCAACCTTGCAAAGAAGGTTTCAGTAACTGTTTACAACATGTCCTCTCACAGGTGAGGTTTGGTGATTAAGGAGAATGATTAAGCCCTGAAAGTCTCCTTACGAACAGGAGTGCAAACAAGCTGTGGCCAGAATTTAAGTAGTGTCTACTAAATTTAGATTATATCATCTGTGAATAACCCTTGCCCCACCATGGTTAATAAGGTGGTTGAGAGAAGCACATACCTCAACTCCTCCTGTAAGTGTTTTTAGTTGTGGATGCTGGTCAAGTTGATATCCATCAGCACAAAGAACAAGAGCATCCTTCCATCTTCAGATTCTCAGAAAAGCCGTATTTCAAAGAGTCTTTAATGGACTATTAAATACTACTGAGGAAAACTTAACCATAATCACTTACTTAACCAAGAAACAATGAGCATTTTCAAGCAAATCACTTACCACTTCCATGGTGATTTCAGCGAGTATCTTTGTTCACTTTATTCTAATGTGAGCTTTCTACAATCCATCTGCAGTATATCTTGCCTGAACAATTGTGTCAAACATATGGAAACAAAGCTGGCAGGAGGGAGGGAGAAAGAGACGGCATGCCACGCCAGCCAAACGGGACGTGAGTAATGGAAACGGCACCTATGTGAAACTGCAGAGACTAACTACTAAAGGTTCTGCAAAACAAAATTACGTTTCTCAGATATATTAGAATTATTTGAAATTCAAGTATGTTTACAGAATAGTTCAGCTCCTTCAAAGCATAAATTGCAAGAGATGGTGTTCAAGTCATTTCTATTACCCTGACACAGTTGACAAATGCACCATTGAATGATTTTATCACTATACAAACTCATCATAGCCATCAGCACACCACTACTGGTAACGAAAAGCACTTTATAAAATGCCCTGTGTGAAATTTAAAATTTGATATGCCTTCTCTCTGACAGCTATCATGTATTAAACTTGCCTTTTAACTATGGTTAAAGCCAGGTGAGTACCCAGGTAGCCTTGGATACCTGCACTGAGAATAGCTATGCAGATGGAGTTCAGAGAAGCTAAATAACAACAATATTAACAGCATCTAAGTTCATACAGTCTATTTCCTCCAAGTACAACGTGTTATGTTCAGATGCAACATCAGCCATTTATATGAATCCTGACAGGCAGTGAAGATCCGTGTGCAGTGACAGCCGAAAACAAAAATTAATGCAGGTGGTTTTCCTGTTTGAACGTATGTTATGCAGGAAAGACACGCAGCTCTTAATCCTGCATAAGTGTGGTGCACAGTAATACTAAGAAATTACGAGTACACAGACATCTTTATGTTTTGCCTACTTGGCAATCTATATTTTCTGTACACAGATTTATTTGTAAGTGATCCATATGCATACCATTCCTAGAGTTTGTATAAAGGCATATTTCAATAGCAAACAAAATAAAATAAAATCACTCAGGGTGTGGTGAAGGGCAAAAAAGGGAAGGTTGGCATAAGGCATAATTCAGACAAAGAGCTCAAACTGAATCTAAACTGCAGGAAATAATGGAATTGGCTCCAAAACCAAACAGACCACTGATACTCAAAAAGTAATGAGTTTTTTTATTCAGGATTTTTTTTTTTTTTTAAGTTATCGTTACTTGCTTGTTTCCAAAAAAACTTCGGGTACTTTGTGATGCTTAGCAGAAATCATGCCAATGAAATGGGCAAAGTTTGGATGTCTCCAGACTTGGCAATACTGGATAGCTCCAGCTGCTCAGTTCATGCTTCTCGCCTTCAGGACTCAATCACCTCTGTGTGAAACAACTTCTTCATATATAAAAACATCTAATCCACCTGAAGGCTATAAATGATGAAACAAGGAATCAAAATTCAGGTATTGCTGGATGAGCCAGGCAGTAGATCCAATTTGCATCATGCAAGCAAACAAAACTTCTGCAAACTGAAGCCTGGAGAAACGATGATACCTTCAGCGTGCACATTTCTTGCTGTTTAATCAAAATTGTTTTCTTTTATATTTTTGTGTATGTTTGATGCAATTACTGGAAAAGGTTTTAGCTTGTTATGCAGGTTGTCAGAATAGATGATCTAACAGTGCCTTCTGGCCTTAAAATCTATGAATCTTTGATATATTTCTCAGGAGCTGGTGGAATATTACCATTACTTTTAAAATGCCTAGGCATACACTTCTCTGGCAATCTGCAAGTTATTACTCACATTTCATTTACTTAATGCTCTACCTTCCCAACAATTTGAATCAAACTTTCTATGGGGGAGGCATGTCAGGGTATGCTCTCTACTATTTCTTTGAAATTAAATTCTAATTGCAGTGTATTATCTGCATTGAACTGAACATTTTCAACTGGAATATTTAAAAAGCTACACAGTCTTGCTGAGATGAATCCACCTGAAGTGTGACTGGACCCTGCTTCTGTCCATCTCAGCCTGGCTCCGCCAAGGGAATTTGCTGTGATTGACTGGGTGCACCCAGGAGTCAATCAACCCTCTGACCCCGCTCTCACAACCAGGGCAAACACAAAAGGCTGCAGCACACACTGTTTCACACAAATCTGCTTTCCTTCCACCCAGATACAGCACGGATGCAAAGACAGGTTGGGATTGGCAGTTAAATAAAAACTGATTTACAGGGAGAAAGAAGAAAAAAAAAAAAAAACAAGGAAAAAAACCCCCACAAACATGTTTTGAAGATGGTCTGAAGCATGCATCTGTTGAAGAAAAAGCTGATTTATAATGCAGGGTCCAGTCCCCTTCTCAGCTAGTAACACTACTGCACTTGGAAATTCCCGAGTTAAAATACATTTCTAGTGCACTGAAAACATATGCAAAGCCACATTTTTGAACCATTTCCTCTCCTATTTCCTCTGTGTGCCAGCTTACTGCTGTACTTGCAGTATTTCATGGGCTTATTAATATTGCAGCTGCACAACAAGAATTACTATAACCAGCGCCCAAACTGAAGCTACATGTAAGGGGGTCAGTTTGTCAAACTACCAATGAACAACATTTATAAGAGCTGAATTAGAGATGTCCTGAATACTTTCCTGCTGGCAGCAAGTCTGCCTTATTAACTATTGACTTTGTTCCAGAGTTGTCCAGTAAAACTGCATTTTTAAACCTAATCTGCATCAACCGGAGTTATCCACAAGCAGAAGAATTTTCTGAATACAGCATTGGAAGTAATGGAAATATTTCCTCCATAATCAGAATTATACTTTTCTCTTGAAGCTAAGCTGCTTTCTGTGATCAGCAGCTGCTTTGTAGTACTAACCACGATTTTTTTTATACTATACAAAACCAAAACATACTGCTTCTACGTATCTTATTTTAATAACAATATGCTATAAAGATCAATCACTGAAAACATTTAAGCCCAAGTCTGAGATTCATTTCAAACATACCCAATGGCCAAGCGGAGGTTTGTGAGCCATTTCCAGCTTACCCTTAGGATTTATGTTTGTAAATCCATTGTTATCATCTTTCCCACATTTGTCCAATATTCATATCCCATAAAGAGCAGCAGTCAACAGCAGAAACAGGATGACACCACAGTAAAATACCTCCTAAAAGCCCTGCTCTATCCTTACCAGAGTGAACCAGACTCCAGAATTTTCCTCCTCACTTAGAAGACCATAATTCTGTAGAGAGGCAATGTCTCATATGTTTCAAGCAGTCTTTCTTCCACTTGGAGTTTACCAGTTGGGTAAACTGCTTAATTTTAACCTCTTTTATTATGACTATATTTTGCTTGGAATAGTTCCTGAACAGATTCTTCCCCTTCTATATTTTCAGTTTGGGGAAATACTTCCAAGTTGAATGCCTGTGGTCAAAAGCAGCTTGGAAAAATCTTCCCTGGAAAAAAATGAGAAAGAAAATAAGAATGGAGAGAAGCAAAAGACAGAAAGGAGCTGGTTTTAGAGTGGCATGAGAAAAAAAACAGATCTGCCATAGTTGTGGGCCCAAACTGGGGACAAAGATGAGGCTCTCCCTTACCAGTATGAACACACAACAGCATTGGTTTTAATGCAAAGGCCCAGGCAAAGCACAGTAAATCCAACACGCCCCATTACTGTTCCTTCCCTATAAAAGAATATCCTCCCTAAAAAAGATGATCCAGATTGTGGGAAAAGCTACACGTATTTTCAATAGATCTTTCTCTTTTCATCATAAAAGCGAGCTCCAGCAGCTCTCCCATGGAATTCACTGTGAAATAAAATTTGCAACCTGGCAGCAGAGTCTGATGAGCAATATACAATCCTTCCTGAAAGGCCCAGGAGGATTCTATTGTTTTGAGGCTTAATTTTCAATTTGCATCTTTAAAAAGGTATGATTTCATCCAAATTCACTGGTCTGCTCATTTATATTTATCTGTAAGAGACCACATTTTAGTTCCTTTGAAAAGAAACACAGTAAAAAATTTTATGTTCAAAATTATTCTAAGAGCACTACTCATATTTCTTGTTTTATTGCAATCTGCTTGGACAGAGATGTGACTAATTTGTTTTGAAGGGCCTGATTCTGCAGGCACTCGATAGTCAGTAATCCCTTTGTGTTCTGTATGTAAAGCAGCAAAAAGAGGAGGTCAAGTGGCATAAATCGGCACAGTTTCATTGCAGTCCACAGCTTTAGGCTGATTTACACCAACAGAGGATAAAATCCTGTATGTCAGAATGAAAAATACCAAGATATTTTGCCCCATGCTACACAAGCCTCTTCTTAACAATGAGAAGCTGAAAACTAACTGCAACTGGAATCAATTAAAATTCATCGCAAAGCACTTAGTACCTTCCTTCAAACCAAACAAAAAGTTGTGCCTCGCAGCTTACAGTATCTTGGGAATGTTCACGCCAGCTCCCTTCAGAGAAGGCTCTTGACTGTGTTTCTATAATGAACAACTTAAGAACTGTAAATGCAACGTTAACTAGTGGTAAAACCTTCAGGATACACAATGATTTTGAAAGAGAGCAATTAAATGGCTAGTTATTTTGAACCCGTGTCCCCATTTAAACTATTTTCCTTGTAGTCCATCTGCCAGAGAGCCTTTAAGGCAGACAAGAAGATGCAATACCCATCACAGAAAGCTTCTGTTACACTAACATTTCCAAAAGACCCGCAATGCTGACTATCATGAGTCTCATTAAGAAAATGCAAGTTGCTCCACTATGCTTAAATATATTAGTTCCATGGGCATTGTGTACAGAAACGAGACGGAGCTCTTACAACAAATGCAACCAAGAACAGCATCACGCTCTCCACTCCTGCTGTTCTCCTCGCGTATCTGGAGATAAAGTCAGGGTTCTGCTAATGGAAGCCCAGTCCCATCTTGGCCATTTGCTACTTTTTTTTCATGGAAACTATTGGATTTAAACAAAACACGGAAGGGAGGATGGGGGGAGCCTTCACAGTTCTCTCAGCAGGAATGAAAAGTTTCTCTCTCATTCACGACTACCAGATGGCAAAACTAATTCCATGAGGAAGACAAATTTTAGGGTTGATATTTTTACTACACACATTCAATAAAGTAAATAATGAATGTGAAGAAATTTATGTAACTCAAAGGAGATTTTCTCAGCACGGAAAAATTCAGGAATGAATTTAATTGCTGTACCTGAAGAAAGAGGAGATATTACTAAGGAAAATTAGTTATCCTACACAACGTTCATTTTATTCACCATATGAATATCGGGCAGTATCAGCTATTCGCATCAAAGCTCAAAATACTCTAGCAGCGCTCTGGGATGAAATCCTTACCTACTGGAAGCAATCGGAATGTGGTAACTTTGGTCTAGGCAGGATTACAACATATGGATTTGATGCGCTTACAAAGATTGATGAACATGACTCCAGACTGATTTCTATTTGGAAACGTTCCCACCTTACCTTTCTCATTTCCTCTACAACACACTTTCCAACACCTTCATTGGCAATCCCTCTCCGAAGGCAAAGAAAATCAAAAGGTCAGAGCCTTAATTTGTACAAATCATAATGTGCACGACTGAAAATTTACTGCTAACCTTGACATTCCAATAATTGATTACCCAACCTCACTTTGAAAGCAGTAAAACCAAACAAATAAAATCACAGAGAATTCACTTTGTGGTTATGAGAATCACTGTCACCAGCAACATCAAAAGCCCTGCAACATTTATTTTGTCTTCTAAATCCTGGAAATGAGAGGTTACCAGAAAAGTCTTCCTTCAAAACAAATATATAGAAACCTTTGTGAGGTGCAATACAAAAGCTGGAAAACATGAGATTACTGTACATCTGAAGTCCTTGAAACCAAGGAACAAATAAAGAACTTTAAAACACAACTGGGAACTCCCTCCACCAGTCTCACAAACATCTGGAGACTGACTCATGAGTTTTGGTTTTTTTTATTTTGAGGTTGGCACAACTCTGATGTAGTATGTTATGATTTGGCCAAATTAATTCTTTGGAGTAAAAGATACTGAAGAGAATAAAACAGATTAGGTAAATACTATTTTTATATATTTCACTGACTTTTCCAGTCAATGTTATTTTTGTGAGACATTCCACACTGCGACCTTCAAGTAGATCTCTAACGTAATAGCATTAAGTAAGTGAGAATTGAACTAACAGAGCTGAAGTGTTCAGCAAAACCTATCACTGAGGCTGCTCCATCTGCTTTTACTTATTTAGGAAACAGCAGGTTTCACATATTTGAGATGAAACGAATGAGAAAACATTACAGCAACATAACTTCCTTCAACTGAAAATATCCACTTAACAGATTTTAAAACAGATTTCTAATACATGTAGGAAGGGTTCCCTGATTTTTTTTTAATTGGCTCAGTAAAGTACAAAGATGTTTCATTTCTCACAGGTTTACTTCTGTAACACTTATTTGTTTAACAGTTTTGCAGTGGAAATGGTGCTGCCAGCTCATGCTGCTTCTTCCTACATAATGTTGCTAGAAACCATCCTTTAAAAAAAATAAAATAAAATGTGGGCCTCAATGGTGTGAAGTGTTTATACAGGTGCTTAATCTTACCCCTAAGCAATGCCAAGGAGCAATTCCTCAGGCCCATATTCCTCCCTGCCTTCAGCAGCCCTCTCACACCTCTGATCTCCTTGTGCATCCATCCACATGCTGCTTCCCACATCTCTGGCTACACGTGAGCTTCGCTCGTATCAAATTTTGGATTCTCCAACCTGGCACTCCATGTGCTGCAGCCCCCACCCTGCCCACAGCACCCTCTTCACCTCTCACCCCTCTCCCACATGCTGTGGGTTCGGGGTGCATTGCTCCCCCAAAGCCTGCTGCACACCACCAGCCTCAAAGCAGGCAGCTTTTCTGGGAAAACCGTCCTTGATGCTGGGTGCTGTAAGCTCATTTCTGCCCTCCAAATCCCTCACAAAACGTCCTTCTTTCAATCAGTTTTCCAAACGTGACTGCTTCTATACTGCTCCATTCAGTTTATGCCAGGGTTATGCCATCAGCCAAACTACTCAGCATATTTGGGCTTCGAAGGCCTCTCTCCAATAGGATGATTTGATGTTAAAAGCCAAGATATCATCAGTCCTGTGCTTCCTTAAGGTAATCATTCCCTTTGTACCATATATATACACACACACACACACACACAGAGACATCTATCTATCTATCTGTCTGTCTCAATGCAGAGCTATGCACTCACTTGAGCTCAACTGGGTCTTTTGACTTCAACTCAGCATAAACCAAATACACAATTTCCCCACTCGAAAAAATCTCATGCATCCGCGATATATTGCACACTATGGACTTTCTGAAACATTGCAATCTCTGACTACATCTGTAGTTTTCTCTCTTAAATGTACTATATACACATAAGGCACTAGAGATACAATAAATTAACAGTGACACTACAAAACTGGAGGAAAAACGTAAAGCAGCAAATTCTCCTTCAAGCCATCCCACACCTGACAGCATTACCATTTCCCTGTGCAATCATCATCAAGAATCATCATGTAGCTTTTTTTACAACCATCATAATTACAATTAAGTTTCAAAGAATTACCTCCAAGCCAGGTGCTATATACAGTTTTAATGTCACTGGTCATTTCTGAAACGCAAAGAAGCGTAAAATTTTTCTGATGTTTACTGTGACAGCAACCCGCCATTGTGACAGAGTGTGCTAACTGTGGAAATTAAATAAATTAGCTCAGTCTTCAAAAGATGCATTGTTAAGGATGCTCAACAACTGCAACGTTATTGCCTACATGGGGGGAAAAAGGAAACTTCACTTTTGAAAGTAAAATGAAATTCTCTTATTCTTACTTCTACACAGAAAATTGAGTTGAATGGAATCAGGCAAAAGAGTAAAACAGCAAATATTTTCTCATTTTCAGGCTGCCAATTTCAAACAGCTTGGTATTTACCACAATTCCATAAGCTTTATGGTCAATAATAAGTGAAAGTAGTATATATCCTTATCATTTTAATTTACCATGGTTGCCAGTCATTTATATATTTCAAGAAAATAATTAAAACAATTGCCCTGGTTTGAGCTGGGACAGAGTTAATTTTCTTCCTAGTAGCTGGTACAGTGCTGTGTCTTGGATTTAGTGTGAGAATAATGTTGATAACACACTGATGTTTTAGTTGTTGCTAAGTAGCGCTTACCTTAAGCCAAGGATTTTTCAGTTTCCCATGCTCTGCCAGCAAGCAGGTGTAACAAGAAGCTGGGAGGGAGCAGAGCCGGGGCAGCTGACCCGGACTAGCCAAAGGGGTATTTCCATACCATAGAACATCATGCCCAGTATATAAACTGGGGGGGGGGGCAGGGGCTGGCCTGGTCAGGTGGATCGCTGCTCGGGCATCAGTCAGCGGGTGGTGAGCAACTGCATTGGGCATCACTGTTCCCCCCCCCCCCCTTTTTTGTTATATTCCTTTTCATTACAATTATGATTATTATTATATTTTTTATTATTATTGTTAGTATTATATTTTATTTTACTTAGTTATTAAACTCAACTCATGAGTTTTACCTTTTTTTCCGATTCTCCTCCCCATCCCACTGGGAGCGGGGAGGAGTGAGCAAGTGGCTGCGTGGCGTTGAGTTGCTGGCTGGGGTTAAACCACGACAACAATGCATGAAGATCTTCATATTTTCTAAAGGTTACCTACTGTAATTTTCAGATTTTACTTAAAGAGCAAAACCAATAGCTGACACCATGTAAGCATTACTTAAGTGAAGAGAAACACTCTACAATGGGGGGGAAAAATCATCCGAAAAGTTTATCCATATACTCAAATATAAAAATTCACTTCCTGGTAAGATAACTTATTTAGTACATTAATAAGAGAGATGATTAAATCACGTTTGTCCATGTTAACATACTTGCAGCAGAAAGATGTTACAGGAAAACGAATCAGAGCCTGAAAAAACAAAATGATAGAAGTCTGAACCTGTAGTCTTGCATTCAATTTTAAACCAGTCTTTCCACTTCAAATACTGGGGCTCTGTCTATCTGAACCTAAAACTGCCAGGAGTGTAACCACGGCTCCTTAATGCTACAGTTGACATGAGCTAGATTAATTAAAAAAGCAAGCAGAAATAATTTGCTTACTTAACGCATCAAAACCGATTGAAAAGTTGAATATTTATCCCATAAGGAGACTGTTATTTCAGAACTCATCCTACATTATGAGGAGTTATTTGTGAAAATAAATTATCATCTGAAAAGTTATGTGGTAGAGGTTTCATATTACATTATAAATCACAGAGTAACAACCATAAAACAGCAGTGTGTTTCAACAGGGTTCCAATCTTGTATTTTGGTCAGGTTGAAACAAACACCTCGGTATTTTGTGATGAGCACACCGTCAAATCGTAACTACCATTCAACACTTTGATTTTACCACAGCAAAATTTACCATTGAATTTAACTGATCTTTTGACCATTTCTACAAAGCTATCTGGTTGTAATATAAGCTCATAATAAAACAGCCGGCAGTGAAACCAAACAACTCTCCTACCTTGATAAAAGCCTCAGTTCCCCCACGCTTCAAAGCATAAATTCTCTCTCAACCATTTCCAAGGAAAAATGCTGCTACTACGTAAAACTGCATTGCACACCAGAAGTGATCATCAAATAAGACTGACCTTGATTCTGGCACAGCATACTCAAATGCTGACCAACACTCAAGTCCGTACACAGACAAAATCTGAAAAAACAGCAATTCGTTATCCAGAGTTTTACAAAATACAATGCTAATTATTGGCAGCACACCCACGGGCTATGAGATGTGCACAGTCATGGTCAACGTCTAACGCTCCTGTTGATATCGATAAGGACTCCTCCAGTACCAATGGTCCCATGGTATTACAGATGGGAGCATAAGAGAGGACACCAGCCTGGACACCCTAGTGGGAAGTCGAATGAGTATCTAAATATGCCTGTGCTGAGGTTAAAGCTTCAGCGACAGCAGCAAGTATCTGTGAAATGCTTCATTTTCAACAAATTATCATCTACTTGCACGTCTCCCAGATTCTCTGTGAGCCATTTAAGGCCTGCAAGGTGAACAAGAGTTCAAAAATCAAATGGTCAAACATCAGCTTTTATTAGTTGGCCATGGAAGAGCTACATCTCTCATCCCCCCTGCATATATAAAGGCAATACAACATCATCCAATTTTGTTTTGTCATTTTTCTGCATAACTTAGTAAGTTAAACATGTATTTATCTCCCTTTTGAAATATCTCGCTAAAGGCTAAAGCTCGTGTTTATTTGTATAGACAGGAGATACATCTCCCCACAACTGAAAAACATGTTTGAGGTTCAAAAAAATGCATTAGTAACAAGAAAAGGGCAATTGGTTGATAAATGGAATATTCCGTGTAACTCTAATTGCTAAACACATTTTGCTCAGAGAAGGAGGCATTAAATGGATATAATGGCAAAAGATGAACTGTACATTATTTTTTCTGTCCTGCACGGTGGCAAAGTTCATGATTCTGAAGAAAATTTCAATCACTGTTTTCGCAAACAGAAAGGGCTGTAAATCTAATTCCATGTGGCTTCTTCGATGGTATGGATCATTACGTTGAGTGAAGAGACCAAGTTCCTTCGGCAATTGTCACTACATGATAAACTAGGTTCTGGTCAAATTTACTTTAAAATCATCATGTTTCTAAACCAGCACATGGGTGAAGATCCGGCACAGTCTATCTTTTGCCTAATGACCTAAATTTTTTTTTGTTTTGTTAAGGGAAGCACAGGAAAAAAGAAACTCCCAGGAGCCATAATGCAATGCCATGCCCCTCTCCAAACCCCCATCCTCTCTCCTGTCCATTCTATCTGTCCCATCTATCACAGCCATCCATGACCACACGACCAACAAAAGGATACGAGAAGCAGCTCTACTGCCCTACAAACAAAACTAAGCAACAACAAGAGCAACAACTAGAAATGGCCTTTCTACCTCAAAAACAGAGGAAGATTTTAGGAGACTTTTGCAACAGCTGTGTAAGGGAGGGAGCCACAAAATCCATCTGAACCATGAAGAAACAGTCACATAGGCTTGATCAGTGTCTACTAAGAAGGGCGTACAGACTTGCATGCAAACCCCAATGGAGGCCCACGGTCACCGCATCACTGACTTGGAGACTCAAATAAATACCACAGAACTGTCCGAAAAACAGAGGAGAAGTTGACACACTCAAGCACTAAAGGTCTCACCATGCCAAGTGCCAGAACTTGATCTCACACACTCTGAAATGAGGTGTGCAGCCTTCCCTCTGACATCCCTAAGAAGTTCAGCACCCAACTTTGACTGCACCACTACAAATGCAACACAAGGAATGAGGCTTCCAAAATCACACCGGCATTTACAAAAGTCCTGGTCTCTCTCCCATCAACCTCAGGCATATGTGAGTAAACAGCTACGCAGTATATTTATCAGCAATACTAGAACCAAACTTAGCATTTGTTTTAGAGATGAGATATCTCAGGAAGATTTGTACTCAAATGTATTAAAAAAAAAAGCTTACTTGCAGCAAGGATCTTCAGTTCAGCAAAATCAAAATAAGGCACATATGAAGCATTACTGCAAATATACAGAAGAAAACCTTTGGTGGAAACATGTCATGGTATTTCCAACGTATTTTCAGTTTTCACAGGACTTTATAGTTTTTACTTTACCACTGAAACATGGTTACAGACGTTTATCAGCCTGAGAGAGTCACTCATTAAGAAGAGAAATCCTTTTTAATTGAAGCAATAATATTGAAGAGATGCACTGTGTCTGACCCACAGGCTTGGCTATACAAGTCCAGTACACCATATTACACCATATAACTCCTATATGAGGCAACTCATTCAGGACTTATTCTGATGCAGTCAGGTTGTCCCAAGATACATAACATTATTAGACAGATCAGTAATAGGTTAAATTTCATAATGAAGCCCAGAGTAAACTAACAAATCTGAGACTACAAATTTAACAGCAGCAGCTGCTACTGATGCTAATGCAAAACTTTATTTGATTTGGTAACAAAAAGGGAAAATATGGGCAAAGAAAGGCCACTGTCAAACAGTCCAAAGGCAACTATTTTTGCAAGACAAGTGATAGTTTAATTTACTGGCCACGGTGAGTTTTGCAGTGAAACACACTGCAATCTAATTACTTGCTGCAAAACAAGAGCTTGATTTGATTTTAGGAGAGGTTCTCTCTAATTCCCTGTTATTGCTTTGTCACTGTAAACTTAGATTTTGCTACAGGGCCAGTGAGTTTAATTTTCAAATCAATCTTTGATTTACACACACTCCCTGACTGGTGTGCATATGTAATGTGTAAACGGTATGTCCCCAGGCATGACTGCTACACAAACAAACATAATCGGAAAAATATCTACCTACTTCATTTCTACACACATGGATCTTGGGGTTTAAAAATAATAATTACAGAAAGCCCTCAACCACCTGCATAAGGAGAAAGTAGTACTGAAAACTCAAGAGCCCAGAAAATATAAAGCACTTGGCACAGAAAATGCACACCAGTAAATAAGCAAATCTTAGATGCAAGCTAGATTTCTAGAATATCTACAAAGCCAGGTATCCACAGGTATATGTTAGAAAGAAGAGCCATTTTGCATAAGATACAGAAAGTATAACAAGATTTCTGCTAAGAGTGATCTCTTGCAAGTGATGTTAAATCGTTCAGAAACGATTCAATTTATGACTCCTCTGAAATTTATTTGAAAGTCATCAAAGAGGAGCACATCAATTTTGCCACAAGATGCTCTTACTAGATTGCTCTGTAAGTGTAAAAGATCACACGCAACACTAGCTACATTATTTAAAACCGTTTTACACAGTTGCTCCACACGTTTTCAGTTTGAGAATCTGAAATACAATGCCATCTGAAGGCCTCAAAGACGTATTCTTGGAGAAAACTGTGAAGGCAGGAGCAAAGTCTTTGGAAGGTATCTCAGGAGGGCTCAAAGGAAAGCCAGGCTTACCCCTGTGCTTGTGCAGGGCTCTCCTGGCTGATGCGTAGCTCGGCCAGCGTTCACATGCACCGGGTGAGCGCGGCATGGGCAGCGCCAGACCTTGTGAACGTCGCAGGCTCCGTGTCCGACACCACCGATGGTACCTCACAATGAGCAAAGGGAGCTCTACGAACGGGAACTGCAGCAGAGAACTCCCCTCACAACTCTTTTACTTAGATAGACCAATGGCATAGGTTAACCATGCATTTTTAAATGGCAAGGAAAGGCCGTACACACATCACCACCTGCAGGTTATCATCAAAGGTTTCGAAACATATGATTTATCTGACCATTTACAAAGTTTAAAATAATGTTCCCCATAAATTTTGAATCACCGCAGATGGCAACCTCCACGAGAGACAACTTCTGACTCTAACACCAAATGCATCAGCAGTGAATTCAGCATCTGCCATGCTTAATGAGATACAAGTTACAACCAGAAGAACATAACCAAACCATGACTTGGAGATGCAACCTCTCTCTGGGTTTGAAGTGCCTTATTATTTTCTCTCATCCCCAGTCAAGCTCTGCCAGTGATATGGCATAAAAGCAAGAACAGCTTTAGACACGGAAAGCCCGAAGTGAGCAGGTATACAATAGCAAAGGAATCAAAAAGCCCATGAGCTCACAAGCAAACAAGCAAGGTGCAGTGAAATGCTGTTAAGAAAAATCACAATGGCACAATAAAATTTCATTTCAGTTGACTTGAAAGAATGAGAGCACAGCTCAGAAATGTGAACAGTTCAGGTTTTGTGCTGGGTAAGCAGTGCAAACTTCACATTTCTTCTCAGAAGCATTCTTCTTGCCTATTCCCCCACATACAGGTAATCTTTTGTCAGAACATAAAAAGTTATGTCTGTATCAATCGCATATAAAAAAATCTAGCGCTGTTGTTGAGGTCACAAATTACGATAAGTATGAATTAAATGAATGTGCCACAGCTTATTAAAAAAACTGATACAAAATATTTTCCTACGGAGAGTCAGTGGGCAACTGCTCTGTGGGAAATCACAAGCAAAATAAACGGTAGACATCATCACCTTATGATGTTAGCAAGTGTTGTGGAGATTTTTTTTAGTAACATTGTTTTTATTAATGCTTTCAATAGAACGAAAACAACAGCTAGTTTTGGACAAAGCTCAATTTTTGATAGCAGTAAGCATTAATTCCAAGTTTATTCTCTGCCCCTATGCCTGGAAATGTGCTTCTAGCAAACAATTAGATCACAGTAAACAAAGAGACAGAGTAAAATGATAGTTGGCTAAATGGATGAGCCCGGTACACTTGACATTTCAGAAGGACGGTCTCTTGAAGTCACTCGCTTCCTTTTGCCTTTCCGAAAGGAACATGAAATAGGGAGTTTCTGGTGAATGGGGAGACAGTCCGAGATTCTTTGAAAATGTCAAATTTAACAGCATGAGGAAATGTCTTTTGAATCAGAAGATGAGAACTCAGGGGAGTTAAATTAACAACATAGCACAACATTTTACCAAGTAATAGCACTATATTTTTTCTTTTATGGAGCACTGCTCGGGGCAATATTTAATCTCTTGAGTTTAATGAACTTTTAAAACTACTCAATAAATACTCAAGGCCTTGACAAGTACAATCATAAGATAAATTTAGCCCTACTCCAGCGGACTATATCACTTTTTGTTATTAAAAAATGTTAATTTTAATATACTAGGGGACTTCATTTCTATAAAATAAGGTGTCAGGGTTTCTAAATTCATATCACAATGGTTAGTTTTCATTAAAGATGTTAAGTACGTTGTCATTTTTAATAAAAATACATGGTGAGCCCTTCTTTCCAGGTTAATAATAGAACTTTGGATAAATAGTGCTATCTATAAAATGTTCCAGCTCTCAGCAAGGCTTCCTCTAGTCACTATGGAGGTTAAGATTTCAAGAAATTACTTAATGAATTGAATTCACATAGCTAAAGAATTTGTGATGGACCTCAAAGTGAAGATCTAGCTAATCATTGCATATTAATGTAGTATGCATACAAAATAATGTAGCTAGAATAAACAAATAGATGCTACATGTATGGGAACACTAAAATAAAATGGCATTCAAAAATACATAGAATTCACATTTAAAATACGATGAAAAAAATCGAACAACTGAACTGGATCAGCATTTCTGCAAGATCCTGGCACATGTATACCGAATGCACTAAATTATTTCATGGCTTTGGGTGGATTGAAGACTCCAGGAGACGAGCAAAATCATTGTCACAATGAAGTCAACAGGAATTTGCCACTGTCTTCAGCGGGACCAAGAAGTGGGACCACATCCCGTTCCTGTCACTCTGTTATGCAAACAGAGCCACTCCCACAGTAGTATCACTCACAAATAACACCTGCAAGTTGTGTTATTCCTGTTAGCATGCATCCAGAAGAAATGCATTAAAAGAATGCAAAAATTGCAATGTCAAGTAGTCAAAAGGTAGGAGGCACTAAAACTGAGGTTACGAATGTAGGCTGTCCATTATCTCTAATTTCAAAGCATTTTTAGTTAGCACTATAAAGAGTATCTGCCTGCAGTTGTTCAAAAGCAGCTGACGATTGTCTGTCTACACCATCTCCTGGTATCAAGATGGCGTATCAGAGAAAACAAAATCAAAGTATCAGGAGGTTTTGCTCAGTGGCATGAGAATATCAAAGAAACAGAATTCAACATACACAGGTCATCACACTGCCGCACGCACACCCCCTGTTTAAGACAGTACATCCAAGGACACCGTCCGCGTTGCCTTGGTACATAAATACATCGTTCCTTAAATGCCTTCAAAATTGACTACAGCTTTGTACATATGCTCTCTGAGTTATCAGACATGAAGTACTAAGTAGTCTTCCCATTTATTTTTCATTACCTCCCTGAAAAATGGAGAAAATCAACTGCTGCAATTCTTTTTGAAATATATTTCTGAAAATCTGTATATTGATTTAACCTCTTTCATGCCACATTTCTTTCAATTCCCAGAAGCATGCCTTAGTAAAACATCCCTATTAGCTTCAAATAGCAGCCAGGATGTACTGTGTGAGTTATGCAAGGATTCTTCTCATGAGACGTATCTAGCTCCACAGACACCAAATAATGTTCTGCTTGCTTTAGCTTTGCATGTATAAGAAACCATTATATTTCATCTTTCCCTAAAATCAAACCTACTAGGCTCACCCCAAAAAAAGAAAAAAAAAAATGTTTAAAGCCAGCATGCATTTTTCTTATATAACATATCTGCATGAGATCTAACCACCTAAATACACTGCCTTGCATTCAAAGAGTTACATATGGCATCTCTCAAGCCATACAGATAATTTGTACTGAAAGCATCCATGAAAAACATTCAGGGTTACAGAAAACTCATTTCACTGCTTCCTAAATTTTTTTTTTTTCAGGTCTGATAAAAAGGTTTAACCGTTTTTATGGGACACAGGAGGATGTCATTCTGGTCCACTACAGGGAGTGACAGAAGTGCCGTGCCTAATCAGTCACCACCGAAAACTGTTGTTATTCCCAGCAGTGCTCTGTCAACAAGCCGGGGGGGCCACGCGCCCGGCACCTGGGCCTCCTTCATCAGCCGCTGTTGTCAGATTTAATGTGTTCTGCAGGTACCAAAGCAAAGCACTTATACTTTCCATTTTCCCTTTAATAAACCTTCTCTGCACCTTCTCCCACTTTAAATGATGTTGGTTCTTGTCTGTTTGTATGAGCTGCTCCACCAGAAACACTTCCCTTGCAAACTGCCGAGACCGGCCAAGGTACGACTCGCGTCTCCACAGCTCTTTTGGGCTGTTTACCTTTCTGTTAGGTAACACACAGCTGCAGCTAGTTTTTAAGATATAAAACCGCACAGATTTAAAATGACAGTTTACTGACATGAACCTAGCTGAATATTCATCCAATCTCCTGGATGACCTCTTAAATCAGGAGAGCCCATTTACTTAGCGTTCTCCCTGATCCATACCTACTTTGGCAAGAGGAGGTAGATGAAACTCAATGTCACCAATGTGAGAGCTTCAGCAGGAGTGCTCCTCAAGGGCTTTAAAACAGGTTTTTGCCAACAGCTTCTTAAATGATGCTGATTAAAGCTGCATGTGAGGGTGAGGGAGTGTAAGGTGCCTTCACCTCCTACGCTTCCCAGTCTGCACTATGGGTGTCCCAACCACAGCTCTTCCAGAAACTCAACTGCAGGTGGGCTCCCCAACTTCTCCCCACTCCAGGAGGGACCACAGAGGTCCTCACACCCATCAGCTCTCCCCTTTCACCACACCATTTTGCAGGGGTAGATGCATGAGGAAGCATTCAAACTGGAGCCACCACAGCTGCGCGGGCTGGGCTTGTCCTCCTCAGGGAAAGGCAGGCACAAGTTAGACCATATAATGAATTAAACACAATCACAGCTTAGTCTTGCCTTTCTTCTGCACTCACACTTTTCAATTAGATCACTGGTGTCAAGGAAATCAGGATCAGTCCTTGGGACATAACAGCTGGACAAAATCAGATAATTAAAATCACAGAAAAAAAACTTAGGTTTTCCTCTGAATAAAGGAGAGTAAAGAGCTCTCAAAGGCTGTGATCACATATACTTATGCAGTTAGCAAAAAGTTCTTGGGGAGGGAAAAATTACAAAAAGCCAGGATATTTTCACCTGTCTGTAATTCCTGGGTCTCAGAATTTATCACAAGACCCACTCTTCTAATTAACCTCTCTCTGTTCTTTCATATTTCCAATGGACAGACAATTCCAATGTTTATATAGGGTCTTTCAAGAACAGCAACACACTGTGTATTTAATAGCATTCTTTTTAATGAACTGTTCTCTTACAAGCTTCTCTATCGAATGAGTTTGCCTTTAGCTCAGCTACTCCAGACGGTTGCTATATGCATTGTTACCACCAGACACAACCAGGTAAGCCCCATGTTCAGCGTTACTAGTCAGGTTCTGCCACCCTTGCTGCTCAGAGCACTAGGCAATATGAACAAATGAAGTTAAAAAAAAAACGGTTCTTACATATAACTAGTTAATTCATACGTTATCTTCTGACGTCTGGAGTTGTCTTCCAGTTTTATGAAGACATTTTAGGACTGGAAAAGAGAAATTGGGTGGTTTCTCCAAACCCATAGAACCAACAGTCTTTAAGCCAGTCTATTCCCTCTTCTCTGATCCCATTACTTAGTGGACAGAGCTGTTGGTATGAAAGTTTAAACACTAAATACACTTACTGTATTCACCATACTGTACTAGACATTTCACATATAGCTGAAAAGATGCACTTTCAAACTTGCGAGTTATCTTTGCTGAACGTAATGCTACCCAAAATAATTGTGTACTTTTGGTGCAGTTTTCCTAAGGATTTTCTTCTCTTTAATTACATTAGAAGGCTGATGACCGTAGCTGATGATACAGCTTTGTCAAAATGGAGCCAATGCCATCAAAAGTAGAGCACAACACGCAAGATGACCTTCCTGCTGTACATGTAGCAACAGACCGAAGTGAAACAAATTAGATGGAAAATGAGACTAAAAAAGGAACCCATTATTATTACAACCATGCAACTAGGTAGAAAATTTACACAGGAAAACTGTACTTGTGACTTCCCTTCAAACACAGGCCCAATCAAACGGATAACACCTTCAGCATTTTGCATCTCCTGAGCTGAACTAAACAAATGCTTTTGTTTGTGGACTGCAAGGTTGATGACTCAGCAGATTCATCACTAGGAAAAAAAATTATACTCAGTGCTTGCACTCACATTGCTTCTATGCAACATGCTGAGCGAATTTACATTTTGTCAGTCAGGCCCAACGCACGTGCTGGCTTACACCTGAGCTACCTTAAAGAGTGGTTGTGAACAAAAAAAAAAAAATCTATGTCTTTACCAAGTAAAATCCATTTCTTCCAATTCAGATGGAGGTTTCCAGTCTCGTAGGAGTACTGGGACACAATCACTGACATTATAATTCAAAAAAGGGAAAAGAAATCATATCTGTCAGTCCATCTTTGGATCACAGGGCCTCCTTCTTGTTCCTCCTAGCTGACCTCTGTAACAAAACTGTCAGCTTGGAAGAGCTTAATACCTTGAGCAGATAACCCCTTTAAATTTCTTCCCTGGCTCCCTGACATTCTGTCAACTAGGAGAAAACCTGGCCCAAATTTGGGATCGCTGGGAATTCTTTCAGCTTTCTCAGTGGCATGCCAATGCTGTGTGCATCTGCCCAGGGTAAACTCCCAAAGAGCCTCATCTTGTAAACTGTCAGGAGTCCAAGAACTTCACTAATGCCGCTTAGTAGCACACTGCTTATAAATTAGGAGAAATTTGTGGGCAGAGAAGGTTTAATTGTGTTTGGTCTTTTAAATGCATAAGTAACATCATACTAGAGAACACTGACCTCAGCCCACCTATACCTCTCTGTCCCTGAACTTTATTGATATAAGGACAGAAATTTCACTGTCCTTTCCCAACTGGAGGGACTTGTAGTCCTCCTTGACCAAAATAGGAGGCTCCACCACAGACATGGACCTGATTTCAACCTGACAGTGCTGAGCACCACCTACATTCTTATACATGCCAGGAAGTTAGACTTAAAACTGAGGAGCCTGTGAATCTCAAAGGTTTTCCTTGTATTCTTCAGGCATGTTTTCTGTTAATTTATGGCAGTTGTGATTCAAAACAAATTTAAGAATTTTTTTTTTTAACTCTGTCCTGTAACTCCCTCCAGCTACTGTACATGAAAGCAAGGTACTTATAGCTGTATGTCAGACTACGACCTAGAAACTAGGTGCTGAAAATGAGCCATTGAAAGAGTCTCAGTTTGCTCAAACATGAATTGCATCAATGACTGAGCACACGGGTAGGAAGACATTTGGTCAGTCTGAGGCCCTCTGTCCTGCCCCTCAAGATGTTGCATTTGACAGCATAGGTGCCTTCAAGTCCCCCATGCTCAAGCTGAGCAGAGTCCAGGAGTCCCAAGTCCCACTTCTCACAAATCTGCCCCTACTTGAAACCCTCTCACTCCCCCTTATGAAACACAAAGGTGAGTGATGTAGCATTTCTCAGCATGGACAGTTAAAAAAAAAAAAAAAGTATAAAGCACTTATACAAGGGTGGTGGTAACCATCGGAGATGATTGGTCTTCAGACAAAAGAAGCGTTTACTTCTTGCACAGCTATCAAATATCACGTCACACATTCAGTGCACACATTTCAGTGTTGTTTGGTTTGCTTTCTAATGATGTGAAACAACTTTTGAAGAAAAACCTTCATTATTCTTATATTGTTATAACACACAGGTATTAGATGAAGTTATTAAGGAATTCATCTAAGGCTAAAAGCTACCGCTACTAATTCTAAATATTGTGAGAGAAACCAACATTTTGGGGAATTAACATTTGGGCAGTCAATCCCATTCAAGCTGATGCTTTGCTTTTCGTTTCCTGATTTTGCTGGACTTTTTAAGAAGTAAGTCGTTGCCATCAAAATCATTCATAGTCTTAGGACCAGAATCAGTCTTTCATTATCTGAAGCCCATTTAACCAAATTTTCCACAATCATTTTTCAGTAAAATACAGCTTTTAACTTTTTTTTTCCCTCCTCAGCTGAGCAATTTCCAGTCACCTTTTACATGGTTACAATTTCAAACACTGAGTGGGTGATAAAGAACCAGGAGTGAAAAAACTCCAGGGAAAAGACTGACAATCAATTCAAAAGACATTATTTATTAAACCATATTAAGTGAACATACATAATTTGCAAGTTCAGTCGTAACAGCTGACATCTACCCTTTGCTATGTTGACAGTAAGGCACAAAACCCGTATCAGCCTCTCTAATATTGGCACTTGGTAATTAGTATGTTTCTAAAAATGCATCTAATGGGCAAATCCGATCAGATTTATTGTAGGAGTAGAAGAATTTTAATTTAAATTGCCTGCTGTTGGTGCAATGGAGTATTATTGCCTGTCTTTGCTGTGCACAGAAAACAATATGAAGGATTGTGGAGGGAAGTTAACAGGGGCTGCAGGGTGTGTACATTTTTTTACCTTAAAATTCAATGTATTTCTGACAACGTGCAGGGAAGTACCACACATTGTGCGGATCTAAGGACACCTGAGTAACATGATTACCAGCCTCTGACATTAGGCTTTGCCTACAAAGACAGACACGGCTAGATTATGACATCCCTATCAAGGCATATGGCATTATAAACTGAAGCAAAGGAGTGGGATGAAGCAGAGACAACAATGATTAATGTATGAACAGAGTCCACTCAACCATTGAGGCAGTAATAAAGGTATTAATTTGGCTGCAAACATTAAAATATGTACAGTAAGATGGATTTTTGAACAGTGCAGTGTGGCATAACCTTAATACAGTACATTAAAATCATTCATTACAATGAATAAATAGCTTAATGAGATTTGAAACATCTAGCACTCTATGTGTAAGCGGGTGATGAAGTGAAGCCTGATATCGGCACCACTGAACATAAATTATGCAAAAGTAATACTTTTAATGTCATCTATTCACTGGCACTGTTGCTTTTGTTAAATATTCAAGTGTACATCTTTCTAGGACAATATCAAATTAGTCTGTACGAGAGTTTACAACAAATTCACCTACCACAGCCTGATTTACATAAAAGTAAACAAAATAAAAATATGCACATATAGTGTGATTTCCTTCCATTGATTTATTTTTGTGAGGAAGAGAAATAGATCTTACCGGGGGTTTAACGTCTCTGGGTTTTTTTTGTTGGTGGTGGTGTATTACTCCTAAAAATTCAGTTGCCACATTAAACATAGTATTCTATGTTAAACAGCAGGAGTACGTAATATACCATGTTAAACTGCAGGGGTATAAGATGAACTGCTGGAGCACTTTTTTCCCCCCTATTAATTTAAACAACTTATTAACAAATCAAGCCATTTCATTTAAATTACGCGCCTAACCATGTAATTAGTTAAGTAAAACCACTTAAAGCACATTCTTCTTCCCATTTTAAACTGTGATGTTGGAGCTGTTATATGCTAAAGCAGAAAGAAAAGCAATTACTCTAACAATGATTTTTTAAAAAGGCTGGTACACAAGTTCTGTGCAGCATAGACAAGGCTGTGGATTTTGTTTAATGATCACTTATTTCTTTGCTGTGTACAGACACAGCTCTGAATTTTGGATTAATTTCAATAAATATAAAAATCTTCATTCTAACTGTTCCAAAGCACTTGTCATTTAAATTTGGAAGTGCAGGATTACTCATGCATGGCTGCCTGTCAATTAATCCAGTATCACCCTGTAGATTTTCCCATTTGTAAATGGAAATAGAGCTTTGCTGGTTCTCTGCAGAAACAGCAGCCATTTAACTACAGGTGGTACTTGCAGTGGCAATGCACACATTCATCCAATGTTTATATATAAAATAAAACCCCTATTTCCTCCAGAGATAGTAAAAGCATTTTTGGAGGTTATTTTCCTGTCTCTAATACTAAACTGAACTTTTATAAATGACAGAAGTTAGAATAGCAGCAATGGTGAAAGAAATTAACCATCTTAGCAGTGTCAGTGTAATTTCTCGAAATAGGGCAAAACACACTGGAGAATATTAAAATAGGATTTCAGGATTACTTTGCAGTTTTATCAAGGATGCAATATTTTACTTTGTCATTTACATGCCCCTGTACTTATTCTCTTAAAAGCACTCAATTCATTCTTTCAGCTTGGAAAAAATACAATGTTTGGGAGAGTGCTTAAGAGACAGATCACCAACTTGCGCCTGCTGTCAATAGCCTGTTACTCAAACATATTTATTATGGTATTTGGCATTCCTGGTAGGTCACTGACCTCTCAGGGCCCTAGGTCATGACTATTAGCAGCACAGACAGAAATCCAGCCTTTGGCTCTCCACTTTCCACCCCAAAATGTCCCCACAAGCAACGTCTCCTTCCCTGGGATGCGAGTACAGCCTCTCTGCAGGAGCTGAACAACGGCCAGCGGGTCTGGGGAGTGGAGTCCCCCCAGGACGATAAACAGTGGTAATTGTGAACACAGCCTGGAAAGAAACTGCCCAGCTGCAATGTAT
Organism: Gymnogyps californianus; assembly: GCF_018139145.2. Lineage (NCBI taxonomy): Eukaryota > Metazoa > Chordata > Aves > Accipitriformes > Cathartidae > Gymnogyps > Gymnogyps californianus. The sequence goes on along the minus strand of NC_059487.1, from coordinate 13,173,190 downwards.
TCTTAAATACAAGCTTACCCTCATACCATTGCACATTGATAGCATTTTGTTTTTTCCCGGAGGACCAAATCCTGCCTCCAGAAATCAGACCGGACTTTTGGCCAAATCCAAGACGAAGCCACATTTTGCCTTCCCAGCCCCGGTAAGTGTACTACAGTGGGATTTTCTACTAAGCTATTCTCAATAGTGCATGTGAACTGCTGATCCCTTCTGCTTGCTCCCCACAAGTACCAGAAGTTGAGGGAAAGTGACCCAGAAGAGCGCTCGGCCAGGACGCCACGCGGGAGATGGTGACAGTGGGATCGGCCGACATTCACACAGCCAGGCTGCGTGAAATCAAACGGAAAGCCTGATGGATTACTTTGAACACTCGCTCCCAGAACTCCTACATATTCAATGAAAAAAAAAAAAAGGAATAAAGATTAACCGAGTGTATATTCCCTACAGTGTCTCAGAAAACTTGGTATTTTACCAAGTTCAAAATCCAGCAAGTTTTATTGTATGGCACCTATTCATCAGCTACAAAGTGGCCTGAAAAAAGTTATCAATGTGCCTTTCCAGTCACCCATGCTTACTCTCCCAAGTCTCTTGGGTTCATGCGGTACTTATGGGCAATTATTTACATCCCTTCTTAAGCTATTTCCTAGAGAGGATTCATACAAACATTTTAATGACTGGATATTTCTCCGCGGACTTTCAGTTTTACTGGATGCCATTACACTGACCAGTCACAGTGCTACAACGGTCTGGGTACGAGCCATCGTCCGAATTCGAGGGGTTTGTACTCAAGAGGATGCTGTAGGGCAGCACTTGAACTCTCAGGATGCCAAAACATCCAGAAAGGAGCCAACACTTCTGTCCTCATCCAAGGAAACTGAACCGAGTGGTCAAGTAGCCCAGCATCCCACATTCATTATGGGAGGTCAGAAAAGGAAAACAAGTGAATCCAGACTTGGGTGCTATCGATAAGGAACCCTGTCAAAGCCTCATTTCCAAGCTTCATGGAAAACAGAACAGCTCTGACAGTCTGACTCGACTGGAGAGTACTCATTGACCAACAGCAGGTGGGGGGGATTTACTTCTAAAGCAGACACAGCAGTATATGCTGCATGCTCCAATAAGCCAAATACAATTTAATGTACAAAGTCGTAAGAAGAAGAAAAAAAAAACTCAGAAAATATGACTCCACACTAGAAATTTCATTCCAAAAAGTCATTTTGGGGGAGATAAAACCACAGAGTTCAACTCTGCTGCAGGATAAATAGGTGTTTACCTTCATTCAAAGGCAGAACTCACAGTGGAAGAGTCATCTCAACTATCACAATAGCATTAACATCACCTAATTATTCATCAAATGCAAAAGTGAAGCTTGCTGACCCAGTCAAACGTCTTTCTTTTTCCCTTGATACTCACTCTGTCCATATCTCTGCAACACACGGCAAAACAAAAGGTGGTACAGCAGCTGTCGCAACAGGGGCCGTGGACTCATGTTTGCAGAATACATCCCAACCCCATTACACGCTTCAGCAGCTATCACTTTTCAAAATTCAATAGAAATTAATTCCTCAACAATGAGGGCAATTAAAAGGTCTGCATACTATAAAGTAAGAATACCTGCTGACACACCAACGTATTTTTTCCGGCAATGCCAATAGAGCTGTAAACAAACAAAGCTGAAACCCAATGATATTAAAAGAAAGACATCAAACTTCCATGCTCTGATTATGGGACCATTAATATGGTTAATGAAACAGTTACTAGCTTAATACAGTATTAACTCCAGCACAGCATGGTGTACAGTAAGTTACATATAGTAACTAAATTTTGTCCTCTAATTAAAGGACTTAATGTGAAAGTAAAAAAGAAAGCTTTCATTGTATTTGTGGTAAAACATCATTGTTAAAAGGTTCAAAATAATCAATGCAATCAACAGTTCTGGAGCTTATTTGTAGTCTTGTTTTCACCATTCAATACTAGTTGCTTCAGCCTCCAACCATGCTTGAAATCTGAGCAAAAAAAATAATGGTCATCAAAAAAATATGCTCAGTGGAGCAACCTGGAGTACTACCTGTGAAGCAGCAATTTTCTGAGAGCAAAGTCAGGTACATAGGGGTTGTTAGAAATAATTCAGGAATACCGTGATGATCCACACTGGCTTCCTACTCTTCATACAAAGTAACCAGAAGAGCCACACATGGTTTTGGCCACTACACCTAAAATGCCAACACACATCACCATGCAATCCCAACACGCACAGGAGATGGGAGGATTTATTGCCCTGCTGTGCTAGAACTAGAGAAAGCTAAAAGGAGAGGCAGGAGGAAAAAAAAATAAAATTGGACATGGCCTGTGCAAATCCAGGAAGGAAATCCCTGAGGAAAGCCCATGGAAATGCTTTTTTACCCATGGAAACGCTGCGAGGAGGAAAGTGCAGTGCCTCCCAGGGAAAGGGGGCTTCCCACTCCCTTTGCTCTCAAATGTGACTGCAAGCCTCGAAACACACGCCTGCAATTCCCCCCTCCTAACAGAAATAGCATGAAAAGCCTTCCCGTTAGCTAACTTTGATCAAAATTAAACAGTTACCTTTTTAGACCTAAGCAGCCAAATTAACATAAGGAGCAAAAGAAAGGAAAGAGCAATTTTGTTGGAAGTGGGTTGGCTTACCCAGTCATCCAGCACAGCTCCTGGCGGACTGCCAGAGCGGACTTCTTGTGAAATACTTCGTGTAAAACACTTTGGCCAATATAAATTCCTACAATGTGGGCTTTTTTTTTGGTGACAGAAATCCCTTGTGCCCTAATCACATACATAAGTGAAACTCTTACTTCAAATCAGCAGTGCCTGTGCTATTGTAACTATTCCAGCTAATGTACAGGTAATCAAGATACCTTTATTTAAATACAGAGCACATAGCGATCTCCACAAAGACAATATATTTTCCCTTTCTTGAAAAACACCCCAAACTCCTAAGCGTTCACACTGAACATCTTTTGGTTGTGACGTATCTTCTCAGTAGCTGCCTCACACCCCTGAAGAAAGCTCCCACTGTAATACGACAAAAATAAAAGAAGTACGACAAAGTGCCTTTCCTTATCCCAACAGCTGGCTTTAACTAATTTTCAGTTATTGAACAAGCTAGCGCAGGTGTGGAACGTTTGTGGGAAACTTGGTGGCATGCAGATAAATGAAAATACCAGCTTCCTGCAGCTAACAATCACGCAGAATAGCGTATGCGCCGGCTGCCGCCACTACCGTCAAAACAGAAACCGCAGGGTGTCATCAGAATTCAGGTGGAGTACACACGGTGGCTCTCCTTTCCATAATCATTTTATTAAGCAGTTTTCAAGATACCTAAGCTGCCGCTTTAATGGCCCACAGACTGTATTGTCTTTGGCCACACATTCTAGCATTAAATCAAAAGAAATTGTACGTCAGATGCAAGTTATCATTTGGGGGGAAATAATCCTATTTAGGTTTTTCTTCAAGAATAGAATAAGCAAATTTTGTTGCCTTTGCTGAGCTCGGTCAGGTTACTGGCGTGGCTTACTGCGTAACCCGCAGTCTTGATGCCACCACAGCTCAATTCTTCTTTTATCTTTTAGTGGAGCTAAACCACAAATCGATGATATTACAGCAGAGGAAGAAAACTCCAGTGGTCACAAGTGAGAAATTCTCAGAGCCAAAGATTTCTCTGGGAAGCTTCATGAAGTACGGGGTTTAAAATTCATAACATTTTTGTAAATAGTTCTTCAAGTTATGTAAGAAATCAGACCTCTGACATTTGACCTTCTTGTTGCAAAGTGGCATAAACTCCGAACAGGTGAAGACTTAAATTGCAGTCTAGCAAGGAAAAACCATCAGTCACTCAATGAAAAAAGGAATCTAGCAATTTCAGCGTCTAATTTGGAAAATACAATACAATAGTCCACAGAACTGTCTGGGATGTAATTTCACTTTCACATACAGAAGTGAAAGGAGCCCTCTGAAACTAGGCTAAACAGGCAAATGCAGATTTTACTTGCCAAAAATGGGTACAATTAAAGAGGCAATCTTTTCTCAGAAGCCAACTTTAAATTTACACCCTCTTTAATTTGGTTAAGTTCAAAATTGAAGCAGATTTTTCCACTCAGTAGTACCAACATGTGCTTCAAAATGTCTAATCAGGAGAAGTTCTGCATCAGGGACAGATGCTAGCTCTACATGCCAACTGGCCTGTGTTTGCTAGCCATCCGGCCCCAAGATCTGCTAAGTCCTCTCCCCCCCATCATTATCATAAAGGTACTCCCCAAGATATATGATTCTTTATTCACTAGGTCTTAGTCTATAAACACACACTTAAGAAATAATTAGGCTTGCAAGTCCTTATGCTCAAACTTGTGGCTTTTTTCAGTTTGAATGAAACAACAGTTTTCAGAACTCCTCTTGGGACCAACTCCAGGACCTCAGGGAACGCTGGAGACCTCGGTAAACTGGACTTTCTCCTAATAATTTGTAAGAAAACTGGAAAATTTGAAGAAATAAGGCTGATGCGAATGACAGAGTCCTCTGAATAATGAACTGACTGTCAGCTGACAGCAATCATTATTCTATTCCAGAAAAATTCCTTTACAGTTTAAATTCTGTGACACCTCTCTGCCTGCAAAAGACATTCCACACCTGCTTTTTCTGTTCATTTCATTCATCACCTTTTTTTATTTTTTTACTGAAATACAGTGACAACTGATGAAGTGCTAATAATATCACAATGAAGGACTGGGCAAGACCAAGTCTACCTCAACATTCCCTCACAACAAAAGATCTCTTTAGGTGATCAAATTGTGTTGAAACTTAAGAGAGACAACTTCATATAAATTAAAAAGTGCATTGCCATTACAGGATTAGAGGGCAGCCCTGGGAGAAGATTCAGCTGCTGGTAAAATCACAGCACTGCTGTGACAAGACCAAACACTGAACTTCATTGTTTCCGTATTTTGCATTGCAGAACCTACATATAAAGTGCCAAAATATTATTTTTAACATGTGTTAAAACAAAAACATTTTCTCAAGTCAGGGAAACACTTTCATTTTTGTTGAAGAAGTAAAATACAAATGGCACTTGTTCATGCAATCAGAGAACAAGGCACACAGGAGGTCTGAGGATCACACTCCAGCAAACGTATGAAATTCTGGGCAACCCCTTTAGCAGCTTATTTTCCTCACCACTAATGAAACAAGTAGATCTGGAAATACCAGCACTAAGAAAGCCTGGCTTCCCCATGGTTAACCACGAGCTTAGACAAGAGTTTCCCACAGTTGAAGCGGCTATAAGGTTTTGCCTGCCACCTAGATGCTCTGGTGTCAAGGTATAAGATGTTACAGATTTTTCCCTTTGGAAAAAGATTTTTTCCGTGTCTGCCCACCTATAATCCTTGCAGGAACTTTACTATCTTTGACACTTCTACTTCTTGCCAGCAACATCTGGAACGGGGTAGTGAAGCTGGCCAGCTGGTTGAAAAATTACTGGGAGGTCAATAAGGGAGAGAGACAAGGGGCATTCGAGCTTTGTTTCCTTAAAACAGGCTGAAAAGCTCTTGACGCAATGCTGCCTACTCAGAACTGCCAGAACACAAAGAAAATAATACTTAAACTATTTATTGTACAGAATATTTCTAGACTAGACAATGAACATGAGCTTTAAAATAATTTCTTTTTATGTTCAGTATTTACAGATCCCACCTGTGTACGAATTTAACAAAAGTTCCCTCCCCCAAGACACACCTTTACCTAAGATACTTTAGCCTAGGCAACAGGGCAGGAGGAGAGCTGAATCCATTTGACCTTTTATTTTTAATTAAATTTCCCTTATTTCTACCATTCTTTCTTCTCGATGGGATATAGACAAATCCATTTTTCTCTGCTCCTTACTTTCTAAGTCTGAACAGACGTCTCATAAAAAACATACGAGCTGTTTTGGTTCTTGGGGCAGGGGTGGGACAGCAGCAAGTTGTTTACTTGGCATTTCTAATGCCCAAAAAAACCCCATAAAAACAACCTGAAGAATAGATATGCCCACTTCATTTGCAAGCACAAATGCTTAAATCGCACACACAGCCCAGTCATACATACCCGGACATTTTTCACAAACTCAATTAAATGCTCCAGTGCTTTTCAATATTTTTCTGCTTGTCAATATAACGAGATGCATGCATACGGAAACCTCTGCCTTTCAATCAGCCTTTTTATCTGGTCCCATTACTTCAGCGCCAGTGCTGTGTTTTGCGACATAACAAAGCAGTGCTACACAAATGGCCATAATGAGCCACACCGTGCATCTCAATATTCTAAGGTATTAAGGCTGGGTTTAGATTGGACTCCTACAGGTTTTCCCCCAGTCCCTAATGGGGGGTTGCCCCCTCTGGGGGCTTTTCATCTTTAAGACTTTTCCAAGAGGCTAATAACGTATAAAAATTATAAAATCTTGGCTCCAAAACTTAGTTGAGACTAAGCAACATGCCAGTATTTTTCCTTCCTTAACAGAACTAGTTTACTAATTCCTAGTGAAATCTGACTTCATGTCTCTGACATTTCCCCCTCTACTTTTTTTTGTTAAAAGAAATAGTCTGGAAAGATCTCCTATGACAGGACTTTTTTTTTTCCTTCTTTTCTTTTTTTTTTTTTTAATTTCTGAATTATTAAGTAACATTTCTGCTGTGGGCCCCATTTTATGCTTCATTCAAATAAAGCTATTGGCACATTGCAGAAAAGCTCCTTCTTCAGAAACGGGAAACCTAAAACGGAAAGGAACTAGGTCTATACTATGAGATTATTAAGGAAACATTTGTCTTTAAACCACCTTAATTCCCAGTTCGCTGCTGTACTGTAACACTAGGCTCATTGCTTTCTCTCTGCCTACAGCGCAATAGGTTGTGTGAGTACCAAGGGGACTAAAGTAAATTCTTTGTTATGTCTACACAAAGTACTAAATGAAGCATGCAGCTCAAACCTCTCCTGCAGTGGCCAGATCCTTAGTGCCTTTCCTTTTGGAGTGGGAGATTTAATGCTATTTTCTTTCCCATATGCTTCATCTTTCAGCTTGAGCATAAACAAGGAAGAAAAAGAATCTAAAGGTGTCGTTTTACACTAACTGCTCCCTTCAGATTCCGAGACATGTCTTGATGAAAGCTCAGTTGTGATGGAGCAAAATCAAGAGAGGAAGAAATGTCACCCTGTGAGATGATACTTAAAGGGGGGGGCCTCAGAAAAAAAGTTCTTTATTGAGTAATTAGCCATAATCTTAGATAAGACAACAGATCAAACAAGTCCTCTTAAAAGAGTTCCTGTAGGAAAGAAAGAGAGGCTTTCTGCAAGGGTTTACAAATAATACTAAAAGAATTAAAGAGCAGAAACACTGGCAAACTTTTCCATCAAAATTGAAACAAATCATGCAGTTGTGTCCGTTCCATTTCAGGATGCGAAATGGGTCTGGGAGAACGCCAGAGGAAAAGAGCTGTCAATAAGCTCTTCCCCTTCCTCCCCAAACGCAGAGCTCATGGAGGTTTCTGTTTAACAAGGATTTCTAGCTACTTACTGTGGGGCCACTTGTCCAAGCCAGACCTCAGGAGCTGGGGCAGGGGGACACACAGCCAGGGGAGCCCAGGGACGCAGGAACGGGTCCCAGTGTGCTACTCCTCAGCTTTAGGTTCACAGCAGATTTCTTTGCCCTCTCCCTCTGCTGACTCTTGCCACCAGGTTAAAACAAGCAAGACTTCAAATCATAGATAATTAGGAATTCTACATTTTCCCCATCATCACAGCACTGCAGGGACAATAACTGGGAAGAAACCTTTGTGTACCTGCAATCCCCACTGCCTTAAGCCCTGAGCCCGCCTTACAAGTCTGATTTCCACAGGTGTCAGCTATGAATGACCAGGGTGGTGGGCTTCCACGGACACCCATTTCTATCAACTCTAAACGAACTCTGGAAAAGCAGCTGGATAAGCTGTGTATAAACTTGTTGGCCTGAACAAAGCCTTAAGAAAAACCACACCCTAAACTTGCCGTCCTCGTTTTAGCCACATCCCTCCTTGGACACATCCATACTACATCTGAGTAACTTCCCAATCCCAAAATAGTCACACTCGATTCATGAGCTAAGTAACACTTACCAACTTGCCAGATGCTTTACCTCAGATGACAAATTTTGTTTTATATATGTGATGAAGACTCAAATCAAAACCCAACTATAAATATTTTAATGAGAGACTTTTTGTCACATTGTGAAAACCTAATTAAAGGGCTCGTTACATGTGAGAGTAAGCACTGTCTAAATAAAGCTGGTGTCATCTTGCCCTGTGCTTGTTACAAACCTAAACTAGAGAATCCACTCCTACTCCCAACCCACATGTGGCTCGCTGTCCTCTCGCAAAGGCTGGGCTGGAAGTGTCCCTAATGGGTCTGTAGTGGCTATCCTCTGACAGTAAGCTTGCTCAGACTGCTGGATTCGGGGCAGCACAGTCTCCACAGTCAGTGGCAAACCAAGCGTGGGCTCCGCACACAGCAGAAGGGCTGGCGATACTGTGATGAATCAAGCAAAATGAGCTCAGTGCTGCCTTTCCCCTCCGACCAAACTATCTGCGCTTCTGAGCCAGATTAATTGCAGATTATTCTAACTCTTTGCAGTCTTTTTGTGCTGTCATTTTATTTGTGTTACTCTCAGATATCTAAAAAAATTTCAGACAAAGAAATAAACATACACTCACTTAGATGGCAGTTTGTTTCTTCTTAAAATAAACGTTTCTAAAGAGGTACTTTCCAAGTCATGAAAACAAAACATAAATCTACAGCTGTAATTTGTTTGTTGCCTTTTTTTATAATAGATTTTTAAATCCTAACTTCAAAAAGACTACAAGCAAAACTATTATGTTTGAGTTTAAGTGCATGCCTGACCTCCGTTATAAATGTTTTGCCCCTTTCATGCAGGGTACTATTAAGTTTCCAGAGGTGATTTGGAGTTTAAGGCCAGGAGTCACTGCCTGACCTTCTGTGCATCTGTTCAGATTCATTTACCAGCCATTACATTCTGGCATGCCCTTCTCTCATACAAAAGCGTGGTGATACTGAGCAAGCAGTGACCCAGGCCACTGATCAATCCACGGTCTCAAAAATCAAACCAGAAAAGGTGAATTTTGGAACATTCTTCCTTCAGATAGATCTTTACACATATTTTATACTTTGTAGATTTATTACATGACTAGTTTCAGCTGTCATTTAACTGCTTCTACCTCTACAATATTTTCATCAACACTGCTTGTGCTTCAGAGCAAATTAATTATCCAAAAGTTAAAAATAGGGTATACAATGCAAGTTATTAAACAAGAACTCTTCTATCTATATGATTAAATGGAATTAGGAATCCTATGTCTGCCGCTTTAATCTAAAGCCTGAAGTACTCAAAAATGATGAGCTAGAACGACGATGGGACCGAAGCAGCCTTTATGTCATTCATTAATGACATAGCACATCTTGGTAGATGCAAGACAGGTATATGCCAGTGACTGAATGTATAAGTTCTAAAAACAGAAATACACGTCCACACAGAATTTGGAATAAAACAGGCTTCGTACTCTAGGAATATATCTTCACATTTTTGCAAGATTTGATCTTGCAGGTGGTTTTACTGAAAGAGGCAACGCTAGCCAGGACACAGGGATTAAGTGTCTTGCGTTTTTTAATGGACTATGCCAAACTTGGAGTTTAGATTTTCAAAGCTAAAACGATTCACACCAAAAAGGATCTGGCTAGTTGGAGATGCAAGTATCTTTGGTGCCTCAGAATATCTTATATATACATCAACAGGCACAGAACATATTTCTGGTCCTGGTTCCATACCTGGGAGACATCAGTCAGTGTTTGTTTACAACAGTATTTTACATTATTTACAATCAATACAAATTCATTTAAATGTAAAGCTGTAGCACATTGCTATTTGCTATCTCTTCTCAGATAGGTTACAAATACTTAAAAGGCAAAACGCTCTTTAAGGGAGCTGACACTGTATGGATCTACCAAAGGCACAAAGAAATCAATATGTGAATGAAAAGCAAGGGATCCAAGTTCAGCCCAGTACAGAGGCTGGGTAGGAAAAGAGAGCTACTATGGAAAATGAGTTTTCCCTGAAAATCATGGAACTAATAAGATCAGAACTTTTTTTTATCCCATATTTTTGGGGTTGATGCCATTAAGCTCCATACAGTTATATTTTACTTTCTCCCCCAAAGTATAACTTACGTAAACCAAAATATTTTACACAAACAGATTTCAGCTAGCATTTTGTTAATGGAAAACTACATATGGAAAAACATTATATTTGTCTATTTGCGTTTAATTTTAGTAACAACTTCATTTTGATTTGAGCATTTATTTTCTGTCAATTTTCTTTTCTTCAAAGTGCCTATTTTCCAGGAGAAGGTTAAGAAAAAGAGAAGAAATTATTCCACTCAAAAATATTCGTGGGAATACAACTGAATATTTCAATCAGTGATAGAGACAGGCATTATTGTAACACATTTATGCATTAAATATAGTTATTAGACTTTATACACGAATAAACGGCTGACACATTCCTTGATGTGCTACAAAGGTAGTCAGAAAAAAATAAAATAAAATCTAGTTGACCCTTTTGACCCTAATATCCATGAATCCATCAACTTTATTTCACATTCACTTGACTCACTAGCTTCACCCACGTTTATAGGGTAAGCAGCAAACTCTATGCATCAAGGTCTTCATCGCTTCAAGGTTAGACAATTCTCAATCAATCAGTGTACCTCCAACTGGTTACGGTTCAGCCAGAATAGCTGATGCTAGCGCTCGTCACGCTCAGTATTGACAACAGAAATTAAACCCTTACTCTAAACTCCCTATTTGCTTTCCTGCAAACTGAGCTTAAAGCTCTAATGTAAAAGACGCTTCATTAGTCCAGGAACAAAGAAATTCTCTATCCTCTCTGTGTACCAACAGGGCCAGAGCTGAATGGCCCCCAGTCTGTCTGGACGATGTACAGGGAGACATTTTTGGTCACAGGATCCAGAACCCGTTCCAAGAGACTGGACTGAATCAAAGCTGAGGAGGGCTCACACCCTAATGAAATCACAAATGTTTTAAAGAAGATAGTCCTAAAATTAATGGTCTTGGAAACATACAACACAAAAGCCGCACTTGCACGCTTTTTTACTCGAATTTATGCAACACTTAAACATCAAGGTGCCATACAAGATTAGGTAATTGCTATTCGTTAGGAATCAGCAGAGAGCTCGACGGCACTATCCAGTCGTGCATGTCCTACCCTAAACACTGCAGTATGTTTTGGACTTTTGTTGTTTTGTACACTTAGCATCCAAGCTGTGCATTTGTTCCAAGTGATGTACTAATAACATTATTGCTCTTTAATGGCATTTTTGATTATATAATTATGCCAGAAGCCTCACAGACATGGAAAATATATGTGCACTGGCATTTAATTGCTTTATCATCATGACTATAATCACAAATGAGGACCTTCCCGAACTGAGAGCCAACTGAGGCTGTTACTTATTCGCTTCTACCTGTCACCATAATAAACACTCCTTGGAAATCTCCCATGTGCTCTGCTGTATTTTCAAGTATTACGTATCGAAGAGTTTCATTTATGTATTTTGAGTGGGTGGCTGCTTTTGTACAAAACTGTTTCCATTTCTCAGGATGAAGTACACTGTGCAATGGGATGAACGAATGCCAATGCAGGTATTCCCACACAACTACTTATGGCACACACTTCGAGGCAAGCTGGCCATCCCATACTCAGGGTGCCAGTGGAATTGTGTTACCTGTGCTGTACATGTGCTTGTGCACCTTTGCAGCTGCAGATGAGCTTGCCCAAATAACACCCTGTGTGCAGGCTGGCTGGAGCCAGCCTGGTCTCATCCAGCTGCTCATGCCCAGCTTGGCAGGTAGCTCCCCATCTTCTCCTCATGCTTGAACACTGTTCCCATCCCACTGTGAGCATAGGCATGAGGAGCAAGTCCATGCAAGGTGATGACACAGAGTCAGATGATATTGCTATCTCAGTAAAAATATTGCATGCAGAGCCCCTGAAAGACCAGATACAATATTATTAAAAAAAAAAAGACAAAAACAAAAACCACCAAAAAAAGGGGGGGGAGGTATTTCCATAGTAAAAATGAAGCCCCTCAAAAAAACCCCTTCACAATAATGCACTGAAACAGACAGGATTATTTTGAAATTAAGTATGGCTTGCTTAAATAGTAGAAAAACTATTTAAGTTCAAAATCCATAATTTTAAAGAGTTCAGTCCTTGGAGTTAGGTCCCATTTTATGGAGCTGTAATTGAATATCAACTTTTCCTAGATGAAAAAACTGGGAGAACTCTTTTCAAGGCTATTTGAAGGTAAAAATTATTTTGCATGAAAGCAACAATTAATTAGCACTCAGCAAGGTTCCCTCTACTCTATGCTGTGAAGTAAAAGCAGGTCACTTCTGCAGCCCCTCACACCTGTTAAGGTCACAGATCCTTACCTGAACACAGTATCTTATTTGCTGTTTCAGCACCTCAAGGTTAAAGCCTATTTTCCTTCCAAAAATAGTAGCAAGTAAATTTTGCTTTTTGAGTATGACTGTACCAAGGGATGGAACCAGAGACGCTTCTGTTTGACAGCTGAAAAAATTCAATCACTGCTACAAAATTCGTACATTTTTAAAAACTAACCATTTGTGCTACGTTACACAGCTATGCTCCAGACCCCAAGGCTCGTGCAAGTCAGCACAGCTTTCTTTAGGCTGCAGACAAAGCCTGCTTGTTCCTCTTCATATCCTTTTTCCTAGAAGGACACCTTTAACGGAAGGGCCACCACATCCACCCTTCTTTGAGCTCTCACTTAAAGAAGATGAATTCTTCTCTGTCTTTACCGACTGAGATGGGGCAATCTCCAGTTGATAAGTTAAGACGGCTGGCTGGCAGATTTAAATTATTTGTATATCAGTATTGATGCTGCTCCACATTTAGTGTAAATGTAATTATCATTAGGGCACTCAGAGCTATCAAATGAGATTACTTTGAGGAACGTCAATGCTGAAGTAGAAATAAATGCATGCACACACACACAGGTGGACTCAGAATAAATTCTTGGGCTCTTTCCCACCCCCCTTCCCCATCAAATTTCTCCTCTATGTATCTCTGCTCTCATATTCTCACACTTCTTACAGCAAAACCTAGCTGGGAAAAGCAATTAAATCCGTATAAGACAAGCTTAAAATTTCACCCACTGCCCTCCGTGGAGCTGCGATAGCTCTCATGAGGTTAATAGTGTGCTCTGCTGAAGTGTCAGGAAAGGCTCCAGTCCCATTCCCATCGACACCCAAGAACCGTGGCTTTATATCTGGAAAGGAACTCAGCCTAGTTCATCTTCCCACTCCCCATGTGCTAACTACTTTGCACAGGTCTTGCAAGGCTGCTGGGTCAAAAGGCTTGGAAGGGTCTTCATGAGAAACCTGGAGCACAAAGAAATTTCCAGGAAGAAAGCAGGAAAGACAAGGGAGAATTTCAGCTTTTTTGGTGTTGCCTCTCAGGTAAGATTTAGTGACAGGGCTGCTCAACAGTCCTACCCTGGCTCAGTCAACAGCAAAATGAAGATCCATTGGCTAGGACGTCAGACGTGATATGCAAAAAAATAAAGTGTGGGACGCTGGTCTACCAGATGTTTCCTACGTGACTTGTGCAAGTCTTAGCTGAGACTCATCTCAACCTGAGCTTAGAATGCACAGTCTAAATCAGTCCTCATCACCAACAGGGAAAGACACGTTCAAAAAAAGCATTTAGACCTCCCTACCAGGAGAGGACAAACAACGTTCAGGACACTTCTCCCTCTCCCTGCTGACCAAAGGGGGAGTTCATAAAACTAACACTGGCTACATGCCTAACTTCCCATGGCTAATGCCAGAGGAGATAAATCCCTCAGCTAGGAAAACGGGGGCAAGAGCAGTGTGCCTGCTACCCAACAGTGCTGGGAGGCCAAGTGACCCGAGATGGATGGTCTGCGGAGCCTGCAGATGGATTGCTGAAAGAGGTTAGTGGGCCAGGTCTCCATGGAGCACGAAGGTACTGCCAAGCTGTCTTCTGAAGATGCGATTTCTTGCAAAAAAATAGACCTGCAAAGACTGAAACTAGATCCCACAAGCCAGATTCCCCCTACTTGACTAACTTGGGTGAAAAAAACAAAACAAAACAAACCACCAACAAAACAGAGTAACCAAAACAAAACAAAGACTCTAAGCTTCCTCCCTCTACTCCAACACTTTACTCAGGGAAATGACTGCAAGCTGCAAACAGAAGATGATTTCCAGCTACAAAGAAAAAAAATTACCCTGAAAAGCAAGAATTTAATAAAGCCACTAGAGCTTTTTTCATTGCACTATTAGTTAAGATTTTTGAATACATAAATGAGAATTATTTGACTGACAGCCTCTTTATCAATAGTATAATCAGCTTTCTATTGTTGGAATAAGTCATTTATTTCAACAGTAGAAACATTTATTTTAGCTGTAGAAATATAACCCTATTTATTTCCAATCTGCAAAAGTAACCCTTGGTAGTATAAATGAATTTAAAGAGAAAGGCGATTTCTTATCTGCAGAAAGCAGCAACAACACTAGCAAAGGACAATGGTCTGCATTTTTATTAATGCAAACACTAACCTTCTGTTTCCACACTTGAATTTCTAGCCTCAGAACAATTATTAATGTCTACAACGGAACTAAATTATGGTAATCTAATTTTATCATACATTATTTAAGCATCAGGACATTTATCTATTCATCTATCCTTTTACCTCGTTAGTGTTAATATTCTCAGCCTGCTTACAACTTTCAAGGGCAAGTCTGCTTCATCACCAGCTGTCATCATTAAAAAAATCATGTCTTGTATTTATAAAGAAAATGTAAAGTAGTAAGCTATGTCACAAAAGCTAGACAGAGAATATACTTTTGCATACAGTCATGTGCTGATTCCTACTTGACTGAACATGATCGTATTTTTAGGTTCTATAATTAATAGCTAACAGCTTTAAAAGTCTCACTAAATATTCATTATTAGAGGGAAAATTGAAAAGGTCTAATCCATTTTAAATGTCTCTGACAACTGCCATTAAAGCATCCTTGTGCAATTTGTCATAGATATTTATATTTAGTCAGCACAGAGATGGATCGTGGGAGTCCACACCCCGTGTTGTTCTTCCTCTTTGTTAAGTATGAGTGGAAGAAGTGTCAAATGTTACAAAAACACCTTACACTCTTAACCCCTCTCCAAATACACATATCTCTGTATTTGCAATTGAGTGACAGGGGGTGTGCCTTCTGCAAATGAAATACACTGGTGCCAACCTTTAAGGCTGTAGCATCTATCCTTTTTTTAATGCTGCCCACAGGGCCATCAGGATGAGTGGAGTGGCAACATGGGAACACGGAGCCATCACTTCATTTACTGCTGCTTAACCAAGAGGGACCCTTCCCTCAGCTCGGGCAAAGCAGACTTCACCGGGAGCTTGAGGCTGCCCTTCTTTCCTGGTCTGCTGGTTTTGGCTGGGATAGAGTTAATTTTCTTCACAGTAGCTGGTATGGGGCTGTGTTTTGGATTTGTGATGAAAACAGGGTTGACAATACAGGGATGCTTTAGTTACTGCTGAGCAGTGCTCACACTGAGTCAGGGCCTTCTCTGCTCCTCACCCCACCCCACCAGCGAGGAGGCTGGGGGGGCACAAGGAGCTGGGAGGGGACACAGCCGGGACAGCTGACCCCAACTGCCCAAAGGGACATTCCAGACCATAGGACGCCATGCTCAGCACGTAAAGCTGGGGGAAGAAGAAGGAAGGGGGGGACGTTCGGAGTGATGGCGTTTGTCTTCCCGAGTCACCGTTATGCGTGATGGAGCCCTGCTTTCCTGGAGATGGCTGAACACCCGCCTGCCGATGGGAAGTGGTGAATGAATTCCTTGTTTTGCTTTGCTTGTGTGCGTGGCTTTTGCTTTGCCTATTAGTGTCTTTATCTCAACCCACGAGTTCTCTCACTTCCACTCTTCTGATTCTCTCCCCCATCCCACCAGGGGGGAGTGAGCCAAGTGGCTGTGTGGTGCTTAGTTGCCAGCTGGGGTTAAACCACGACAAGACAGATTCTCCTGAACGTCTAAGAAGATGCTGCAAATGTCAATCCTGCCCCTAAACAATAAAGCCCGTGCTTGCATTTTCATAACAATTAATACTTTTTCCCTGTTGCTTAATATAGGTTTCAAAAGCCAAGGGTTTAAAAGTTCATTTTACAATTGATTGAGATTCTGTTTGGCTCCAGTAATAAGCTTTGCTTGGCCTTGAAATTGCCCACTTTCAAGTCTGATGGAAATCCACTGTACATAAGCAACATATATGATCTTTTTGGTATATATTTTTCAAGGATTACGATTTAGTTTTATTCCTTTTCTCATGAACTCACTTGAAAGTTATGCTGCAAACCTCAAGTGAAGCATATAGCTACTGTGAATTCAGAAGGCCCAGGGTGCCTGGTACAAGTAGTTTAAGTGGTATGGACTGCTCTTACAATCAGCATGTTCTCAGAAAGCTAAAACTCAATTTTTCAGACTGAAATGCACAACTGGCAGTAATCCATAATCCTGAAACAGTGTCATGGGCGCCAAAGGGCCTCCAGTGAGTGCTGCCTTTGCATTTTTAAAAATATTCTATGAGCTCAAGACCCTAGAATTAAGTGTCTTTACTTTGCAAGCAACTTGCCATCTACTAATGCTATAGGAAAATCAAGCCAAACAAAAACACCAGCCAAACACAGGACAAAGGATCTCTAACCCATAAGTAAAGTCTCTTTATCCCCAAATCCTCCACTTCAAGGGCTTGAGTGTTAAAAGCTAAGAGCTCTCAGCTTCAAGCCCATTACCATTCGCTCTTTTTTATCTGTACCAAGGTGCTTTTGTTGGAAATGAACATTAAAAAAAGAGAGCAAGACAAACAGATGAGCCTACCACATGTACAGCTGATTTCTTACAAATGACCAGGTTTCCTATTAAGGATATTGTAGAATTAAGCAATAAGGAGATATTTGCAGTCCTGGCAAAAGACGGACTATGTTATAGTGAATTAGGTCCCCAATCAATTTCCTAATTGCCAGACCGCAGTGTTTACTAACCTGATTCCAGAATTACTTCATTCCCTGCTCTAAATAAAAACACAAAACAGCCTATTGGTTATTTAACTAAGAAAGCTGCGGATGTAGCTCCATTCAGCATGAGGGCATGATTTTTTGTTTATTTTCAAAGAATATGGAGGCATGGAGCTCCTTACGCACAGCTATCATCTCCACTGCCTTTCTGTCAGTAAAGCAAAGAGGAAAGCAAAAGGGCAAGCCTGGAGCAGCCTGATCAGGATTCTTCTTCCCCAAACGCTGTCATAAAAATCAAACATTAGTTTTTAAGGAGAGTTACTGCTGTGATTCTGAATGGAGAAATACAGAGCTGGTCACAGCTGGTATTGCATTAACATTTCACAAGGAACTGTGCTCTGGAACGATTTCTCCAGGTAAATTCTGTAGATGCTTTTTCTTAAATAAGGTTATGGATACAAAAAAAAAAAAAAGATGGTAGCACTATATCAAGTATTCAAGCTTTGTAACTTTAATATTTCTTAAAAAGAGATTAAAATCTCATCACACGAACTAAGCAACTAAGTGAGACTGAATTAGATTAGTACTTCTCCCAAAACCACCTCAAGTGTCTCTACTGAAGAGAAAGCAACGTCATAACTTGTATCAGGATGGCTGATTCAAGCAGGAATAGCATGGGGTAGCATGCGTACACAAGGCATCCCACCTTGGCTGCAGCATGCACCAGGCACAGGCTGCACGCTTGCATTGCTGTGCCTGGAGCAGGTGCACAACACCTCTAAGTCCACACAACACCCATAAAAAAGCTAGTAGTGAGTCTACCCAAAGCCCTTGGACACCTCAGCACAACTGAGAGGTTCTAGAAAGCTGTGGAGGAATTTACATAAACTTACAGAGACAGGAACATTGGTATGTTGTTAGCAGTAAGCAGCAAGGACATCTTTATAAAGCTCGACTAAAGGTGCTGGAAGACTGGTGTCCTACTGCAACTCAGCCACCAGTGAACTCGTATTATTACACCAGCCAAGGCATAACCTGATCCTCCTTCTCTCACCCAGATTTTACTCTCTCAGATGAGACAAAAGACGTACAGGTTCCTGCACTCGTACAAAACTTCAGGAGCTTTTCTCAACAGCACAGACGTTCATAATCGTTATTCTATTCATTTTTAGAAACAGTGCACACAAAAGATGCATACAATCTGTGTCTGCAATCCATATTTTTACTGTGCATGTTAACAATGGATCTGAATCTTGCAGACAACCTACAAGCAACACAGAAATGGCGTGCATGGAAGAGCAGGAGAGCAGACCCTGCTTGTTCTATCCGATTAGGAAGCTCTATAACTCAACTATGCCAAACCTGTGAAACAGTTTTAGGTTAGCCACTGTCTGTATTACCAAGCAGGGGTGCTATGAGATGACCTCCCGAGGTCCAATCCAACTTTAATTATTCTATGATCCCAGGTTTCATTAGGATTGCAGATCCTTGTAAATGGAGTGCAGTCGCTCAGTGCTCCTCTAGGACACTTTTTCCCCACCTCTACTTTATTTTTCCAGACCTTCCAAGCAAGACACAGCGCGAAAGAAACTGAAACATTGAGAAAGCTGGAACTTGTGACAATTCCATTCTTTTAAATGTTCTCTTATAACTCTAGGTGTCAAAACCTCAAAGACGCCATGGTTGATAAATCTGTAGCTTCTCAGATAACACCAAAAAGGAGGACTGAATCCTACTGAAAAATGACTGTATAAATTATCTATCAATATTTGAAAATGAAAATCTAACAACACAGAAATTCACTCATTCCAGCTTTGGCTCCTTTTCTTAATGTCTTGCATCTGTTGGTATCCACGTGACATCTTGCAGCTGGACTGGTGCTTCTTTAGTCCAGAGCCTATACATCTTTCTGGGGGTTTACTCTGTGCTCGATAACAAGGCTCTAAGGCACTATTTCAACACAATGTTATCTGAATTATTGTTACTTAAGATAATATCACCACACTAGACCTGGAGGAAACTTATTAAAATTCTGCATGCGTTACTGTCATTAAACCATCACTACCACCCATCCCTCCCATTGAGGTCAAATGCCTGTCCTTCTCTACCTCAGGTTTCTTCTAACATCCTGTAATGACTCAGACTGGAACATCACATAGCATGTTAATTTGGAAAAGAAGTGAGAAACATTTAAAAACAAGAGTAACGAAGAATTTTTAAAAATCATTAATAAAATGTAAGATGAGTGAAAAGTATTGGTCCCAGAGTAGAATTTATGAGTAGTCTAGCAGCTGGCATGTCAAGTTTCTGCCCATTATGATTTTTAATGTCCCAGCTATGATAAAACTAGGGAAATTAGAGGCAGACAAGAACAATTAGGCCAAATAATCCATCCCCCACCAATACAGGATGGATATAAACTGTTTAAGAAAAAAGCGTCCCAGCACACAATGGCGATAGCCTTTACCCTGACCTGTAAGTCCAGTTTCATGAAAATTTAACTTCTCAGTATTGTAAGGCACAATTAATATTATATAATAATTACAGAAAGACATGTGATTAAGAATTTCAACTGTTGTCCCTATTCAGGGATACATCAGAGGAACTTTAAATATGAAGAAAGCTCAAAATTTTCTGAAGTAACTGATAATTCCACCAGCCACAAAAAGACTGAGTCACACACAGCAAAACTGCATTTTAATCAATTAAATTCATACATGAACTATCATAAACTTGATCATATATTGATCATAAACCGAGATGGCTACTTGGAAATGCTGGTCGGCCTTGTCCTCCAACATAGCTCTAAGAGCTATTCTTGAAGAATGTGCTTAGACACATACTTATCTTTAAGGACATAACAGTTCTACCGCAGATAATGTAAATGCTCAAAGACTTAACCACCCTCCTGGAACTGAGGCTTCCTAACAAACTCCCACAAGTGACAAGAAGTTGTGGATGTTTACCTTACACAATGCCTATTAGTCACTCATCTTGAATGATTGATAACCTTTTCTCAATGCTTTCATCAAACCAGTGGGTTTGACCTCAAACCAGTTCACACATTTAAATTAACATGCAAATTATACACTTAGATCACCCAGAATCTGCCTTTGAGGGGCAGACATTGTTTGACAAGCTTTATGATGACATTTCAAGAATGATGCAGCTGCTTGCAACAGGGCATTTAAGATGAGAGAAAGCAGCATTTAGCTACATAGTCATTCCGCCTGTGTTGATGTCTGGCTAAGACCTCATCCTGGGGAAAAAAGCAGATTTTTCATATCCAACTCCTAATCATTATCACCTGCTAGAACAAAAAGTTTCAGGTGAAAATTATATTGTTAAGTCCAACAGCTGGCTTTTAAGATTTCGGTAGCACCTCTAGCTGCAGAGATAATGGAACACTCTCCTGGAAGACTCTCAGAAAGTAGGATTTTAACAATAGAAGCTCAAACACCTTTTTCCCCAGGTGCCTCTCAGACAGTTCCCCCAGAGATCCAGACCAGGCAAAAGGCACTAGAATTCTGGGAGAAAGCGATACAAACTGCCAGAAAAATCAGCATACTGAAAGAGCTGACAGACACAAACATACCATGCAGATATCTCCAGCAGGTATCTGAATACATGACAATCCCTCTCCGAAACACTTCTGGAGTCAGCAGCATGCAATGTGACATCAGGGTTTTCAAGTCAACAGGGAGCAGGAAGTCTGACTGAAAATAATAATTTTTGTTTCACTGTACTGTGTCACCACACTAGGAGCTCGATATTCTGTGATTAGCACCAGGAGAAATGCTCCCTCAACATAAGCAACATCATACCGCATCACTAGGAGCAAGCAGAGGATACAGATTAGGGCACTGAGGTCTGCATAGGCTTCATATAATTTTTAAAACATGTATTATTTCAGATCACTGGAGGTGCTAGAAGTGGTCTGGAGATTCTACCTTAATAGTAAGAACTAATATGAAGAGGATGATTGAGGTAAGATTTTAAGAATGATCTAACTTCTCTTTTTAAAGCATAGATCATGCTTCATAATTTAAGTGAATTTGCATGGGCTAAACCCCGTAGGAAAGCCACACAGACTGCAGCCTTTCAAACACTAATGCACAGCAGTAACAACGAGGGCACAACTACCAGGTCAACAGACAGACAGGAACATTTCTCAG
This sequence comes from Gymnogyps californianus, assembly GCF_018139145.2. NCBI lineage: Eukaryota > Metazoa > Chordata > Aves > Accipitriformes > Cathartidae > Gymnogyps > Gymnogyps californianus. Next base: position 13,151,825 of record NC_059487.1, on the reverse strand, counting down.
GAGGTTTGTACTCTAGAAAAGAAAAATACAGTTGCTCTGTCTTCATTGTAGTTGTCCCTTTTTTTTTTTTAAGCTTATCTAATTAAATCAATGCAAATACCCACAAAGCTAGACTTATTTCAGTTAAAGATGCAGTTAAATTTCTTTTAAATTAACTTGGAAAAAAACAACTGTCAAATAGATTAGATATATGTATTCCTCCAGTTAAATTAAACTTCCATTAAACTGATGGAATAATTAATATCCAATGTCAAGAAAATAATAGGAAATGTCTCGTATTTACATACAAAAACAAGTTCTGCAGAGTCCTAAACTAAGAATTTCTGTCGAACATCTGGCTTCACATATGGCTAAATTTCATGGTTACTAACAATTTTAAATTCAAAATTTTCAAAGAATTTATTGTTTTGCATAATTAAAAAAAGTGTTACTTATAGCACCCTAGGGTAGACGTGGTGATCCACAGACAATCAGACTTTTAGGAGATTATGGGTTCCAGCTGTTTGCCTTGCCTAGTAATCTCCCTAAGGTGCTGTTTCCTCATGATACCAGTAATCACTTTTCATGGGTTTACATAAAAGGTGCTGTATATCATTAAATCAAAAGAAGGTTATTGCTGTCTTCTTGTTATGCTGAATATGTGGCTTAATCCTAAAAACAGAAAGCCAAAATAAAACGTGCATTTTTACATTGCAATTGACCTACTGGTTTTTATTCAGTATATAAAACCAAGCGTTGAAGTTGCCCATTAACAAATTGGCTTCAACAATACATATCAAATCATGTAAATATGTTCACATTTTCAAAAGTCATACTTGTCCAGTATTGCTGACTTTTCAAGTTATACTCAGGCTGAACAACACAAAGCCATGACTCGTCAACATACTTCATCTTACTAGTTTCACTCAGCAACAATCTCAGTCATCATGTTTATTAAAATACAGATTGTTCTTGTATCCTGTTGAAAACTATGGGAGATTTGCCATGGCAAAAATTCCCACTGCCTTGTAAGATCTTCTGAAGTTGGAGTGACAGAAATAAATCTTGCATCACCCTTCTGAGGCACCAGAAACAGTCTACAGTTAAGTTCATACAGTCATGAAAATAGCAGAAAACAGCAAGAGATTTCACTGGACGGTTCACTCCTCTGTTCTGCTGTCAGCAGCTTCTCTGGCTGGAGCATCTGAGCCACCGCCAGTTCACAAGAACTAAGTGACCTTCCTAGAATTTGGAGCTAGGGACTCTCAGAGTCTCCATAAGCCAAAATCAACCATTCTAAGCCATCTCCCATTTTTTCCAGCTGGAAAGCTGAATTTCAATGAAGTTATGTTGATTTACAGTAGAAAGGAAACAGAATATTAGGAAGCACCACCATCTACCCTTGGGGTGATGCCCGTACAATGAAAATTGTTCTGGGCAGCAAAATCTAAATTAAAAATACCAGTGTCTTGTAGACAGGCAGTACTCTGCAAAAGCAAAATCCACAGCAAACCACATCTCCCTCAAACATGAAAGCTGCGCATACAGTATCAGTAGATCAGGCTTGATGAAAGGGCTACTGTTGTTTCTTCAAGCCAAGACAAAGACCCACCTGTACACTCAATTCCTGCTGTTCACCAGAAAACTCTGGCAGCTGTGCAGCCGGTGTGCTGAGCTGATTTAAAGTCCTCTGTCACCAGGTCATTTTTATATTAATTTCTTCTAATAAGTAGATATAACAGACACGGCAAGAGGATGGCCTCTGTCTTGGACAACTGCAGACCGAACTGGGGAGTAGGAGAGCTGAAGTTGTTAGCTGCCACATCTGATGCAGAAAGTCCACCAGCGGTACTGCCCATCTCAGACCTTGAACTGATGAAATGCAAAAGGGTATCGGCACCACAGATGCCCCCTCTCCCCTCCACTTTACAGGTGCATAAATATGGGCATTTTAGGCTTATGCACCATACTTTCACGCCGTATTTTCCCCGACAGCCTAGAGTAGAAGTTTCAGCCATGTTCATACAGGTCTATAAACTTTTTACTCTGCCACACTTCCCCTGAAATACTGACCTGGGAGTCATGCAAGACCACGCGTGGCCCTTGGTTTCTGCAGCACTTTGATGTGCTATCTAAGCCCAGCACATAGCAGCTGCTGCAATTTTTCTAGTTTAACTATTCAGCCCCTTTAACTTGCAGTAGTGCACCAACTAGCACACATCGCTGGAATAAACTAGTCACAGGGGCAGGTCTCTACATAAAATTATTTTTTTCAATGATTTTTTTGCAGCAACATTTATCCCCTCATTTTAACCAATCTATACTGCATTTTGACACTGCACAAAGCATCTCCTAATTAATACAGAGACTTTTTTTGTGGAATAGTTTACTGCTACTGCTCCATTAGTCTATGGCTTATGGGAAATAATTTATTGCTTCTACTTAGAACTTTAATATCATCATTCAGGCCATGTTATGATTGCAGCTTTGCTTATTGCAAGGTTTCCTTTCTAATTTTTTTTTTTTTGTACGAACTCAACAATCTGGTATTTAAAAAGATCTTTAAAATAGAAAACCTGCAATCTAATACAGAGACAGTCTTAAAGAGTGGGAAGGACAAAAAGAGAGTTTGGATATAAAACTTGTTAAATTCTGTGGTCTAAATAGACTTTCACTGATGAGATTAACACTAAATATATGGCTAGACAATGTGAAGAACCTATGTTGCCAAAGAGCATAATAAAGAGACATTTCATGAAAACACATTGTTATTTACAAGGAAGATGTATTAGTGTCTACAGTTCAGTAATTAAAACTACATCTATTACTCTCCAATAAATCAATTTTTATAGCAATCCTTGTAAAAACACCCTAACAGCACATATATAGGTCTTTTCTACTATCTGAACAATCTTCTATTAAGCCTACGATTACGATAAGGATCATCATTAATGTCCCTAAACATTGATAATATTAATGAAGATACTGGAAGCACTCATCATTTGGTACGTGTGAGCTAGGTACGGCAGTTCTTCAGATGGGAGTTCACGTGGACATCTTTATTAAGATTAAGCTACACGTCCCATGGTGAAGACGCCAGAAAAGCCAGTTACAGTGAATAGTAGCTGATACACCAGAGGCAGCGTACCTGACACAGACAGGCAGAATGGGAAGAGTACAAACTGTGGCTAAGGAAATGTGCTTGGTGTTTTGAACAACAACACAAAAAAAAAAAAAAGGAATCAAGTAACATGGATTTTATAATTTCCTATCTTCTACCCATCTATTTTAGTATAAATAACTATCCAGCTACAATCAATAAGGAGTTCTGTTGCTGACTACAGCGGAGCCAAGGTTTCACTCATGATGTCTAAGCACTATGGATTAAAATACAGATTTAATTGTTCTAGGCTTTTCCCCAATCACACGTATTTATTAAGAACGAGCTATACTCCGTATTTTTGACAAAGACAGCACACACAAATTCTAGAGTAACTTGAAAATTCATATAACAAAACTAGCTGTCTTAAATTGACATATTACAATAATTTCGTCACATAAATGTCTTCTGTGACAGTCACACAGGCCACATCCATCAGCAGCTCCTGAGAGGGCAGCCCGAGCACATGAAGCCCTACAGACCTGCCTAAGGACAGCAATCAGGAACTGCAGAGGATAAAAGCAGACACCAAAAGTGTCAGTCCTAAATCCTGAACAACCCTGACTCCAAAAATCCCATCATCCCTCCCTTCACTGCCCTGCTAAAACAAGGGCAAGAAGTTTTGTGACCATCAGGCATGTGACAGTGTCTTTTTTAAGATATTTTGAAAGCAGCAGGGGAAAAAAAAAACCAAATAAACAAATAAAACCACTCACCATATTTGGTGTCAGTCTTTACTGTCAGTGCAACTAAAACTCTTCAAAATAATGAAAGCTCCACAACTGTTATTAGCAAAAATTTCACACTTTTTAATGGATATTTACAGTTCGAAGCAGTCTTTTAATTACTTTTGCTATTTGCATCTGATGGTTTTGGGAAATGTTGAATTCAGATATTAGACTATCAAGGACTGCTGGATGTAGTCCAATAAGAAACTGAGATCAGACTAGTTAAATTAGCCATCTGTCCTAAATAAACACAAATCAGAACTACTTTTTAATATTCTTTCAACCCAATCTTAAGTGAAACAAAAACTTTATAAAAGGTGGCAACTGTGATAAGGTGGATGTAAAATTCTTGAATCTATCTGTTTTATAATGTATCTTAGTCTCAATACTTCAACTCTGTAACTACAAAAAATGTCCTAGATATGGCATAAGAAGGCCACACGACAACAACCAGATTTCAGTCTTTAGATTGTCATAAAAATGAATTAATGAATTACATTTGTACCAGTTACTGTTCTAGTTAAATTATCAGCAGGAGAGTGGATTTATAATGTGCTGGTTCCTGTTCTCATTACAATCCATTCTCACGAGAACTTATAATCAGAATTTTAATGCCTCGTTCATTCTGTGAAAGATAGCTGTAAAAATATATTAATTTGACCTTTTCAAAATTTTGTTATTTGATTTGGTGCCTATTCTTATTTGCTCCTATCTACAGCTCCTACATTTGCTCATATCTATAAATTACTAGAAAATAGAAGTATGTCAGTAAGTCAGAAGACTCTTCAGTTCATTTTTTCCACCCAGGGTGAGGAGTACAATCTTATGACACCCTTTCAACACCATATGCAGGCCAAACAAAGTCACTGCCTTAAGCAATCATTACACTTTGAGTAACGTTTCATCAACGGTAAAGGAACAGTGATATCCCAGAAGTATAGAGAAACACAATGAAACCCATTCACAGTGCAGATAGCAAATGAGCCCTTCCAATAGACAGTCCCCAGAGGATGACCTAAGTTGGACACCTATCTTGAGACAAAATGAATCTCTCTGGAGACTCCCCCCTCTCTGTACTGACTACAACAGGAGCCTTGAAGACTAACTTAGATTACAACATAAAGGTGGTTTTAATCCTCCTAATTCTCTTTGCTTGTGAAACCACGCCAAGAAGCTGTGCTCCCAGGGACCTGGTATTAACCTGATACACTTCTACACTGAGACAGACCCAACAACCTGTGCCTGAGGAGCTGGTAGGAAGCGACCAGCAAATGCACAAAAAAGACATTACAGTACTAAAAGGAGTATGTTATCTCTTGCCAGCAGCCCACAGGGACTACTCCCTCTCGTGAACTATGTACAGGCTTAGAATCATTACGCCAACCCTCTGCCCACCAAAATATTCCTTGATTACTTCATCTCAATTAATCTTAATTTCATAGCATACAAGGAGGTTAACAGAAAGCAGATTTATCAGACAGCAGAACTTGACCTTTATTTCATAACCAATACTGTACAGTCAATCTCTCTGTTCAATTATAAATCTGGCCTCATGCTACACAGCTTTGTAGTACCAGTGACAGGCTGAGGACCACCGTCCAGAAAGACAACATTCAGGTGCTATCTTTCAGGCAAACTGCTGATCTGCATTTACGAGTTTTGGGTGCTTTATGTGACACCAGATCCTAGAAATTTTTTTGGTTTTTAATTGGGGTCATAGCACTGAACAACATAGTATGTCACCTTTCAATCACTAGTTTTTTAAACACTCCTTAGGGTTCCACTTCGTCAATGCACTACTAAAATTACACCTAGCTAATTATGTGTGCACTATCCAGGAAACCTGCTATAAAATTCAACTGCTGTTCCATAGCATACGCTGCAAACTAACAAGAGATGATACTTTTATCAGCATCATGTCAGACAGGACCACCAGTCCATTCAGGACCCTGAAGTAAACCTCGTACATGATCAGCACCATCCCCTCCAGGAGAGAAAAAAAATGAAACACACAACATCAGATAACTTTTATTCATCATCTGGTGGAGTTTCCAGATTCTACTCATCCTGCCCAACTCAACCCTTCTGTTCTCATGGCAGCTTCAGTTGTGATTTTCCCTTTTATCTGCCTTGTGAGCAAAGGCTTCTCCTGTACAGCTATCTGTGATTACAGATAAACACACACGAAAGGTAGTCGGGCAGAAATACATATCTATACACACGCGCACACATTTCTCTAGGTCCTTGGTTCAATTTCAGAGGAAGCTAGGCACAAACCAAAACTGTGATAGAGTAACACTTTAAGCAGTCAGTGATGTAGGAACCTGAACTTCAGTGATTACACCGTTGATGGATTTTGGTTCCTGAGTTGCTCGGGTAGTTCTGAAAATTACACCCATAACACCTACCTCATCATTATATGAATAAAAGTTGTTTGAGCCAAACCTGACTGCATTTCCCATCATATCCATCACACAGGTGACAACGACAACAACGTTCAACCCCAAACAAGGACAGTAGGTGAGACAGATACCTCCCTGTCTCCAGTGATTTGTTGCTCAGAGGGTTTTGGAGCCATAAGTCACATCTTGTACACAACACTGCTCAGCAACCCAGCTCCTCTGGGTACAAGTTTGAGTAACTACGTACGTGCACCAGCTAAGAGAACTCGTTAACTTCCTTCTCTGTGGCAAAGCCGTCTCTAAAAGGTTTTTTGTCCGTGTCCCAGTGACTTACTGGGACCTACATTTAACCCTCTCATTTCAGATGAAATACATGTGTCCTGCTTCTAAAGCCACATCATCATGGTTTGGTGCCTTTTATGCAGTTAATGAAAAAATCCTGAAAGTTGAAGTTGTACTGTGCAGAGATGATGCTCCTGTTATTGTGTTACTGATCCAACGAAGGTAGTAGTACGTAGTGCTGTTATAGCGAAGCTGTTGAGACCTTGAAATGTTAATTCCCGGAGACACGAGGGATTGGAGATGTCAGCATGGCAATGTTTTTGGCTTCCGCAGGGGACGGAGCGTGTTCGCAGCTCTGCTCTTACAGCAACCCCTACAGTTTAGCGCACGGAGTAGAACTGATGCCTGTCTCCATAGAGACCTCCTGTCCTGCTTGCGAAAAGGGAAAGAAAATGGGAACTATGACAACAGACAAACCTGTGGGATGAGAAGGCGTAAACAAGTCAGCAGGAAGCCCACAGTAGTACACTGAGGCCAAGCCTAGTGTTTTCGTTGTTATCCGCTATTAACATAAACAGATAACTAGAAGTACTGGGGAACTGAGCTGTTTGCATAACCAGCACCAGCAACACCAGAATCCACACCATCACGGGGCTGAGCCACAAGACACTGGCTCGACACACGTCTGGACGCTGGGTATTCAGACTGATGAGGAAATACCTCAGTTTCCCTCCAGTAAAACCGCAGTGCCAGTCCCACAGTGTTATTGCTGTCATCTTGCCATCACACAGAGGCTGAGATACAAATATTTAAGGCACTACTAGACTTATCACAACAGCTTTACCCAAGATCATTTTAGGTAGAGAAATGAAGGTGATGTAATTAGTTGATGAAGGAAAAAAAAAAAACCAAAACTTAATTTACTACATCTTCTTTAAGACAACTTAAAACAAACCAATCTGATGACACTGCTCTTCTAGACAGAAAATATCCCTGCCTTCTCTGTATGAGCTATTCCTATATACCTCACTGGATTAGGAAAACTTTTCCACTTAAAGGCAGAAAAATATTCAAGACTTTTTAATAGAAGACATCCCTATCTAAAGGGCACCCTTGGTATTTGTAAAGCATTTTTCAAAAGTAATTTGCTTTAAGGATGATAAAGTCAGCTCTTCATTGTTTTATTAGAAAGCATCCAGAAGGTCATTACCTCCAGCACACGGGGATCCATCTCCTGGATAGCAAGAGAGATGGCAACAGGCAGCTGTTTGGCAAGTCCTGGAAGAATTAGAGCTTGTAATCAACTTCTGGTCAATTTTTTGCAGACACAGCCTGGATCCATGGGCTCTAAAACACGGTGCTATATCAGTTTCTACCTCATTTCCTAAGTGGCAGTATAATAAGATTTTTTTTGTATGTGCAGTATTTGTTCAGTGACTCCTGACTTACACACCTATGCCCTTTTCCTACAGAGGAAAAACCACAGCACCATCACCGATGTATGTTCTCAGGGTAAGGCAGCCACCTAAAATGAAGCTCGCCATATAAAAAAATGCTTTACTGGAAGAACAGGGCCGCTCCGAGACAAACAGTTTTTCTGTCCTCTGTACTATCTCTACATAAATATCAGTGCTTGATATTTGCTCTTTAGATGTTTAGCTATTTCACTGACTTCACTCAACGAATTCATTAGCATTTCACCAGTTTTTCTGTAACACACACTCATCCTCAGTTTAGGGGATTACCATCCCCTAACTCTTGCCAGCATAATGTTGCAAAAATCAAGTTGCACGGGTTTTGAAGCAGTGCATTGTCCAGAACTGTGCGTGCAGAAACATTTTGTACTCATTCCATTGTCAGTAATTAAATTTGCTGTTCCCATCTGGGACACAGTCTTCCCTGAGTTTGCAGCAGAATCTCTTTGTCTGATTGCACTGATAGATTGAGATGATGTTCTCATTATTATATACTTCAGAGAACAACAGAGATGGAAGGGACCACAGCCAATGAGGTCAAATTTTCATATAATAAACAATATATTGCATAAATATAGATTTACCCAATCACATCCTGGGATGCCCTTTTGTAGGTACATGCTACAGTGCAAGTAGTATTTTACAGATTTAGGGATGGGAGGTTCATCAACTGATAAAATAAATACTGTAATTAATCAACTTTTCTATTTTACCAGTAAAAGGAACAAGGCTGGATAACCTGCTACAAAGATACAATATAGTTCCTAATTTTAAAGGGAGTAATTCAAATTTTTATTCCTTTTTTTAAACCACAGATGTTCAGGTGAAGATGTATAAGAACTGCTTTCTGAATGCTTTCACGAAACAGACCTTCACACAGAGAAACACGGAACAGAGTTAAACCCACAGACAGACATTTCCAGGCTTGTTTAACAACAGCAGCACCAGCAAGCAGGTTATTTGATGGTTGCCCCACAGAGTCATGTATGAATTTATCCACAAAATGCCACAATGAGATAAGGAAGCTTTATCATCTCTGCCACGTATAGAAGAATTGCACAAAAACCTCCTGAGGTCATACATGTAATTTATAGACCTACGAAAAGGGGGTGCTCAGGGCAAGTATAAGATCCCCACACAGTAAGAGCCTGCGAGGAGGTAATAGTGTGTAGCCAGGGATAGATACCACAATAAAGGAGGAACCCATTATATCAGATCTAAGCCATATTCCGGGAATGCAAATCAAAACGCAAATGGTAGATGATCCGTGACACAGACTCATTTTTCATGGGTTCACAGATAAGGAGCTATTGAGGCAGACAAAGCACAGCAAGAAAATTTGTATTTTTGAGAGAAGTGCTTCTGTTCTTGCAAGTATTAGCAAGAGAGGCAGGGCATCTGAGACCAAGCAGCTCCCCCTTCCCCACCTTTTTTGTTTGTTATTAAAAGGTCATGTTTGTAGGCATAATCATCAGTCAGCTATCTGAAGGGCTTGAAAACCATACAATTAGCTGTAAGCACATCTTATTGTAAATAAACTCAACCAAAAGGCTGTCAACAGTTTTAATCCTGTTCCAAAGTCCGTCAGAATCAGAGACTCCTGTGGACTGCAACAGGCATTTGATCAATCCGTTTTCACACTGATGAACAAACCAGGGAATATACTTAAGTTATAGTCTCATGTTTAATTTAATTTGTTAACACATTTATTTACTATCAAATGTTGGAATCCATCAATGATGTGACTACCCTGCTAAATCATCATTGCAAAGGCAGCCTGCTCTACCTTTAGCAAGCACACTGATGTATTTTCTCAAAAGATGCAGCATTTTTCAGTGAAAAAGGGAACTCTTGCAAAAAAATCTAACAGCTGAGAAGCTGATGAGTTTATCTTTCCTCTTTCTGCCCTTTCCCCTACCATATACCACCAAAGATTTATTCAGTCTCACTTAAATAAAAAATTTGTTTTGTCACCGCTGATCATTTAGGAGAACTACCCAGCAGACACAAGTACAACTGGACTGATTTCCTCCAAAATCATCCCAACTGTTAGAAAAAAAATCACAAGAGCAACAGTGATTCACAAGTTTGAAATGATCTGCATGAAGTTTTTGCTAAGGTTGGGCTCAGGCCACTCCAAGGGTAAGCTACTACCACTATAAAAAAAGGTAGACTCTCAATTTAAGGTTCTCATCTCACCACCTTTAGTATACTTATGCACAGCACAGGTGTATGCCTCAATAATTTGTGATACGCATTTTGACAGGAATTTTTGGGCAAGTCAGCAGCTGAGAAACTTCAAACTACTTCTCTAATTCACGTAGGCAATGGAATTTTCACTCTACAGTGTATCTAACGATACTGAAACATATTACAGGCCAGTACGAGCACTGTGAACATCTTAAGGGAAGTGAGACTTATGTGTGCCGTGGAGGAGACCAGCATGATGCAATTGCTTTTGTTAATGAATGGTCCATCTCTTAATAGCCAAGACTTGTCTTACGTGATTTATGCCTGTTGATCTGTGATTAACTGCCACCACCACAGCAAGATTTACTGCAGTTCATATTATAATTGGAAGTAAATTGACTGCTTATAATAAAAAAAACGAAAAATCTGTAATAAAGAGTATGGTATAGACTGCATTTTCTCAGAGCTTTTGTGAACAACATGCATTTGTCTCATCAATCACAGAACTGCATTTTCATGTCAATCAATCACCACATTAATGGGCTACTCCATTTTCCACTGTAAACATGTATTTACTTTGTAGAGATGCTTATAGAAGGTGGGAATCAGCACTTACCTCTCAGAGGGTGCTTCTCCTTGAAGAATTGAGAAAGTCAATATTTATCTAGTGAGGGGTAAAAAAAATCTGAGGTAAATGTTCTCTGTGGTAGGGAGAAGGAACGACAAGCAGCTGGTTTGATGGCTTGGCTCACACTGCCACGTCCCTCATGCACAAAAGACTTCGATCAGGAGCACCATTGCATGGATCTAGTGTTTGCACAAGCTGGTGCACATCAGAAACACCCTCAATCTGCTCAAGATGGGATCATTTTCTGTTCTCATTCTTTGTATCTAATTATCTTTACAGTCAACTTGGCTTCAGGTTGTAGGTTCATGCCATATGGCCTTTCCATAAATCTCCCCCCTCTTCTACATTCAAAATACTTATACACCAAAGAAGTATAAAACAGGCTTATGTGAGCAAATGGTGGAAAGCCTGCTTGCCTTAAAAAGCCAAGAAGACTCTTCATAATTACCAGTAAATACACACACAGGGTGTAACTGACAACTCTCTATCTAGCAGAAATCAAAGTGCAGTGCCAACAGCTGAATATCTAGAATAAATAAAGACACTTTATGAAGTTCATACAGAAGAACCTTAGGACACACGTTTTTATGTAAATGCACAATGTGTTGTTTTACCGTTATTTTCATTCTCCTCTGCAGACAAGACCTCTCATGTAAAAGAGAAACAGCGGATACTAAGAGGGGTGAAAACTCAGACAAGATGACTGCTAACGTACAAATGCAGCAAATTCTCAAATTAAATCAGAATAGCAGATAGGAAATCAACAATAGCATGTGTGTGTGAAGGCAGCCCTAGGGCAGCTTTAGTTAACGTCTCAGCAAGTTACACAGGTTTTACATGACTATTTACTTTCCAATTCAATAAAGCTTGAATAGTTAACAGTACAGCAACAGCTCCTTCATTGCACGCTACCTATGCCTTACCTCTGAGATACATACCACTTTCCCAGAGCGACGCAATTTTTCGTGTGCTTCATAATGGTGGAAGAAGCAGCAGTATGTTCACATTTACAATATCATCTGCTTGGTATTGGCGCCTTTGTGTAAGTGCTGCTTCAAGCAAGAATACACCAATCATAGCGTTGCCCACAGAGCTGAAAGTACACTTATCTTCACCAAAAGAACAGCACAGCCCTTTGCAAATTACTTCAAAAACTTAGTTTACACAGCTGTAATATTCCACATAGGTCACACGTGGCAGGCCAGGACCAGTTAAAGCTGAGTTTTAGGTGCCATGTCCCTGGGAGGGAAAGCAAAGCCACATGCCAGGCACCTGAGTGCTTCCTCACAGAAAATGGACATCTGAAAATAAGATACAGAAGAGGCAGCATGCTGAGCATCTCGCCATTAAGAAGTATCAAGGAAGTGGGCAAAAGCCAGAATTCTGACTGCCTTACCGGTGTCCTCACCTGCTTGAGAGTCACAGCCCCTGCCAGGCGTCCAGACTGATTCCTCAGCTTTCCACAGCAAGCACCAGTTCCCACCACCCACTGGCCTCCTTAAAACAGGTCACTGCACATGCAATCAATGCAGAGCAGCTACCTTCTAATCCCACAGCTGCCCCAAATTTCTGAGGTGATGGTAGTTCCAGGTACGTATCAATATTCAACCTTAGAGTAGACGTTTACCACTCCTTACCTACTCAAAGCTTGGCAGGGGTTACATTAGCCCCTTCTCAGCTGGTGGGGAGAAATTAGGTTCCTCCCCAGATCCTTATGCTCTGCTGACTAGAGAGATGCTGGGAAGAATCAGGGTCTAGAAACCTAAGGAATTTTAGGGTTAACTAAAAATTTGCTTGAGGAGGGAGAGTTGTCTCCCATAATTTTGGAATTTACACTATTAAATTCTACCCCTCTGGTTTACTGAACTACTTAACCATTGCGTGCCAGAAGGTCAGAATCACTTCAAATGCTTAGAGAAAATGTACATTTTAACCTTTTAATAATTTGTTCTTCTGTTCTTATAGTATATAAATATGAAACAGGGCTTAATTTGGAGGAATAGAAAGCTCATTCACGTGGGAAGCATCAGTATCTTGTTATAATGGACTTTTAATTAAGCAGACATTGCACAGTGCTTGGTATGATAAAGTAAATGCTGTTAATGTTTCCCCTACTATTGCCCCTATCCTATGAAGCATAATGCAATCACAAAATCAACTGAGAAAATAACAACTTTATTGAATTTTCAGATTTATGAACAATAACAGACCCCAAAGCTCTTATATGCCAGTAGATGGCAATCTTCAGATATAGTAAAAATGTGTCATTAGCAAATGCAAAATTTGAAATTAAAACCGTATGAGAAAAAAAAAATACTGCGTTCAAGGGCTGAAATTGCTCAGAAGTTATTCCGAATCACTCAAGTTTCATTTTATAAAAGAGAAAAAGACGATAGAGAATGTCTTTTATTGGTTTGGTTTTACTTTCCATCCTAAAAATTCAGATTTTTTTTTTTTAAACAAGTTAAAAAAGAGCAGTATGGACACATACATTAACCTGAAAACTGAATCTTTTTTTCTGGACAAGTGAAATATTTGAGGTTGTCCTAAAATGCCAGTTTTACTTGAGCAGATGTGGCCTACAGCCCACAGTTGGGTACCCCACCTTATTAGGGAAGAGGAGATGGGGAGGACTACCCTGATGGAAATGAGAGAAGTTTGAATATTTCATTGCTACTAGGAAATAAAACTGTGTACTCAAGTTTACTAGTTTAAAATTCAACTGCATCTCCATCTCATAACATGTGGTCAATGCATCATCAGATATGCAAAAGAGTACACTGGTCTGTATTTAATTTCTGTTCTTCAGTAATGCTGCACTTGAAATTCTGCTTACTGTTGGTTCTCGATTTTTTAAGACCTCAGGACATCATGAAATGTGATCACACTTTTAACAGCAGAAGAAACCCAGTAACACTTTCAATATCCACTCTGATCCTAGCTCAATGTGCAACCATGGGAGTGCTGGTAACACGTATGCCACTCTACTGTGTCCACTGATAAAAGAACACTTTACAACACATGCAACAAGAATACTTTTCCTATTTGACATCACGTTTTTAAATAAAAAATATTTGTAAGATGTAAGTTAGAAAATTAAATATTGCTTACATTGCCAAATTTAAACACAAACACTTGTATGAGATTTATTCCAAGACAACTCCTCCCACATTCACACAAAAGTACTACTCCTCACTCAAGCCTGATTATTTTTTTTTATTTTCATATTTCCTCTTCTACTTGAAGCAGCCCTATTTTATTCAGACATAGAATTCCACTCTCGTTCAGGAACATTACTTCTCTTTTATATTCATACAGGTGAGATCAGAATCAAGCCTAATGTAATGCTAATACGGCTCTCAGGAACACCCTTATTGACCACCGGGTCTGATGGCCTCTTCAATTAACTCTGGAAAGGTTTCGACTTCTTTGAGAAGTCCAATTGCTGTCACCACATCACTACGAGGAGAACCATCACACACTACATTAGCTCTTAGCAAGTCCTGCTCTGCCAAAGGGAATATACCCAAATGAAAACGGGTTCCCACTGTAGGATCATACTGTGAGGTGGAATTACATCCAAAATTGTATTTGTAAAAGAAGCTGGAAATTCACTGCCTGTGATCTCCTTAAAAAAAGAAATAATCTAGGCATAGCTGAGACACAAAGCCCCTCCAACCTGCTACCAGAACTCTCCAAAGGAAACTCTCAGCCTCCAGAGAACAGAAGTGGGACAGTTTATCAGCTTTCAAGAGAATGACAGAAATGGAAGCTAAAACAAAATCCGTAACAGCTGGAGCAATTTTCTTGGAATTAAAATTAAAAAGCCTGACAGTGTCATAAAAATAAAAGATCTCAGAAAAAATGATGCAAGGGATGTTATTAAAGTAAGGTTTATGAAGTTTGAGAATAATTACAGATAATGTGTATTTATTACTCCTATAGGATCAATCTGTGGCACAGATTTTCATATCTGAAGCCAAACGTACAGATACTTATCATATCTGTAGTTATCTTTGCTCTCAACTCCCACTCATCTCCCTAGTGACACATTTACTGTTTCCATTTGTGATATATCAATATTCTTCATCTTATTTATTTCAGTTTTCTCTTTGCAAGAAAAAAGAAGGAAGCTTATTTTAATCTTTGATAACAACCCCGACATTTCTGAAAGGACCAAATCAAGTAAAAGCCTATGTCCAGATTGTCATACTGGGCTACCTACGTAATGGCTGATCCATTTTAAGATGAGAGAATAAAACTCTAGAGTTAAAGAAATACCTCTAAATACTCAATGTATTCTACAGTCAAAGGAAAGAGCAGATTTTCTGCTCTTTTGAGGACACCTATCCCAGCACATAGCAGGGCAAATTAAGATCTCTGAAGCTGAAATATTATATACATCACTGGGCTCAACATCCACATATGAGGAAGGTTATAGCTAGATTTCAATTTATTGAAGTCATAGGATCAGCTCCAGACAAAAAAAACCACTCAGCCCTGCTCCCACTCATGGCTCTAAGTGGGAGCAGGGCTGAGCAGCAGGCATGGTTTAAAACGTTCTGTATCCATACTGCATCTACCTTGCAGGGACAGTCAAGTCAGCAGTGCTTTTTGGTAGAGGGTTGCCATAAGGCTCTCAAGACCTCTCTGACCAGAGGTGAGAGATGTTTTTGTCTTCTCCCTCCCTCTCCCCCAACGTGATACTGTTCTCCCCAAACTCCCACCGAAAATGCACTCATTGTGCCGTTAGCTCAGTCCTCCCTGTGCCAACATGGATGGGTGACGGTGCAAGTGGCAGAGCCCAGGCTTGCTGCAGTTTGCCGCTCAAGAGCTGTGCAATGGAAGCACGCCCTGAATGCTCCAGCGGTACAGCCAGCCACGAGAGTTTCCTCGACACGACCAAAATCTCCCATACGCATGGATAACACCTTCAGGCATCACTGCTTGGGTACTCCATTTTCTCCCACCTCCTGTAGCTCTAGCCCTAGCACTTCTGCATGGGGAAATCATTTGTGAGATTCCCTTTGCAGTGTAAGTACATAGCCCTACATAGACGTAACTGATTTTTCAAGAGTACTTAACTCTTGCAATCTAGACACCTTTAGTTCAGTTCTCAAAGGAGAATGCAAAAGGCCTATTTTTAATTTTGAAACTACAGTTTACCTTATTAAATAATATGGAAGGCATCAATACTCAAAAACAAAATCCAAACATGCAGGGAAAAGAAAACCACCATACACATATTCCTGTAAATAAGTTTCCCCTCATTATGACAAATACATAACTTCATGATACTTACTTGCTCAAAAAAAACCAACTTACTTTCAGAGGATATTTGCATCCTTCTCCTAGCACATGAAAAAGTTTCTAGGCACACATATGAAATAGGACAGCAGAATGCATTAGCTATCCTCTTGGCCCATGTAAGCCAAAGTCAGAATTGACTCTTCTTTCTTGCATTCTCCACTTGGCTTGAGCGACCCAGTCACATGTTTCCACTAAAAAGCATGACAGAGGTAGGTGGGGGGAAAAAAAATGGTATTTTGCTTTTGAAAATTATATATAGCAGTAATCCTACACATTGGTCTTGCTTTGCAAACACAACTTTTTTTGGAAAAGTGAAAAAAAAAAAAGATCAAGTAGCCAGGCAGACAAAACCTCACTGTTTTCTTTTGCTAAGAATAGCACCTTAATTTCCTATGACAAAAGTTAGCACCACCTCCCCAAACGTGTTAAGAAATTTCACTACTGAACGATTTCTTTTTATCATTTTAAAAAGTTAACTTGATCAAAACACACCATTTAAACACGTCCAGGCTGTCTCTAAGTCTTGTACCAATTATCCCACAGTACAACACCTTTTCAACATTTCCAAGAGAAACATCACCACCTTAAATACCCTCATTCGTTCTGAAAATATTCTTATCTCCACATCCTATAGTGGCACCTAAGATCATCAGAACTGAATAATTAAAGAGAAAGAAATCCATTCCAGCTTGAAACTTTGAAAATTTAAACCAGCTAAGAATTTGAGCCAGAGCTTAACTAGCAGATTCCACAGTGCTGTCCCCGACCCCACGAAACCCTGCCCGGTGGCACTTCCATTAGCACCCCTGCTCTCTTTGGAAATACAGCCAGCATGACATCTATTCCATTACATAGAAAAGAAAAAGTCAGTATTCTTGTACGCCATCAAATAACCAAATCTTCAGCCTTTTCAATGACTGCCTCAAAATAGAGGGCTGTTCTGCTAAACACTGACACATATTTTATTTCGCTTCTTTAAATCAGCAGGTATGCCAACGATGGTCAAATCTTTCATGGAAAATAGAAGAAAAACAATGAAGAAGGGAAAAGAAAAAAATACTAAGTCCTTTTCTACTTCTGAAAAACTTTTAGAAGAATTATTCTTGAGGAATTAATGGAAAGAAACTATTTTTTATACGCAGTATTAAGTGATTAAAAGCTTGTTCATCACTTTGCTTAGTTTAATTTTAGAAAGGCCTACTTGCAGATTCTTTGAAATGCATAATTAATTGATAGCAGCGTGGTTACATCAGTACAGAAGTGAACGATAGATGTGAAGTGGTTTTTCCACAAAAAAAATACAACCAGTACGGGCACAATTACAATATCCAATTCACTCCGCCCTCCAATGAAGCTGTTTGATCTGCACATCTGATTGCAAAATCATCCATAAATATCACCGCCATTAAAATTCTTACTCGTTTGCAACTCATTTCGACTTGTGCAATTTTTTTTTTTTTTGTCAATTGGATCTGACAGAAAAATTAAAATAATCCTCTTTTACCTCTGCATTATCCTTTAAGTACTTAAGTTTTAATTATATCTCAAGTCTACCTGAAGACATTTCGGGCAACTTCCAATAATGTGCATAAGCAGTTGAATACAGTGTAAAAGTGCATGTAATTTCCAAGTCCCTAGTTGTTAATGAAATCCCAAACATTCAGATTTTAATTGAACTAGATAAAGATTAAGAAGCTTAGCAGCAGCTGGCATTGCGAATTAGTTCTCAGCAGATTTTTATGTTGTACTCTAAATCATTGCTTTTGTAATCTTCCTAAATTGTCCTTTATCTTGCTAATGCAGATATGATTCTCAGAAAGCATTAGGCTTCCACTGTTCCCATTGCCTGTAAAATCTTGAACTGTAAAATCTTAATAGTCTTTTTTAATAAGTATTATGATCTATATGTATAATGTGCATTCAATAAAATCTTACTGTAATTAGAAGAAAAGTTTTTAGGTTTTTTACGTGACCTGTTTTACAGATTAGATTTATTAAATAGCATAAACTGTTGGAGCTGCTTTAAGACCTATTTAGAGCCGTCTGGCATCAGATGAAAAAACAGTGCTAGACCCAATGCTTGGGGCTTGGCTCTCCAGGAGGTTCATTAGGAAGTTTCCTTCTCCTTCTGGTTCAGAGAGCTCGGCATAAACACAGTTCTGCTGCTTAAACGCCTGACAATATATTATCAGCAGTGATTAAATAACATTTTGCTTGCAAGGACTTTCCAAGACTCGGAGAAAGTATTCAGATGAATGCCAGTGCAAATCAGTTGCTCTGCCTCTCTATGTCCTCTCCCTCCACCCGAAGTCTGATGCTGTGAAGGGCCCTGCACACACAGGTTCTTCTGCAGGACCCAGACTATAATAAACTCTGGAGCAAAGGTCTGTACTTGAAATAACTGCGACGAATGCTCTCTCCGGACTTGTTCATGCATGGTAACAGCTCTTAAGAGAGTTACAAGTGCAATTATTACTTGCCTAGTAAAAGGGGTTATATTTATGCATCTCAGTTGAGGATGCGCTTTTCTTATTCGCACTAATGTAAATAAAATTGGAGTCCCTGTCTTTATGGGAAAAGTGGGGGGGGAGAGGGAGGGAGGAAAAAAAAGATAAAGACTACTACTACCATCATCAAAAAGCAAGAAACACTTCAGTCCATTTTTCTCCCCCATAAAAAATTCTAGCTATTTTCCCAGCTAAATGGTATTGGTCTTTCAAGTCTGTTGGTAAATGACCAACTAATGGAGTTACGTATGCACTGAAGAAGAAAATTATAAAGATATACAGCCAACTGGCATTAAAGTTTTGAACAGAATGGAATTTTAACAGTTCCACTAAGGTCTTTCAATATTAAGAATCTTGGCTGCCCCAATTTTTTTCCTAATAAAGGAAATGTTTGGCAGAATAACAAACATGAAGAGAGGAAATATCCTCACCTGCACGTCTTTTTTTCTTTTTTTTTTTTTTTTTTTTTTTAAATTAAAGGCATGGTGGCCTCCAGATTTAACTGACGGTATTTCAGTGCATTCTGTTGCCCCAGCCTCTTCCCAACCGTGTTTTTCCTCTTTACCTCGTGTACTGAGCTACGAGGTAGCATTGACGCCTACTGCTAAATAGTCAGTATGCTCCAGTGCAGAGACGGCTGCATTTCAGTGATGAATAAAGTGATCATTAGTCTATACCTCTCCTTCAAAGAATTATGTTTGGTTCAGCAAGCTTTGAGATCTTTGAATGAAAGATGCTCTAAGTAGCGCTAAACAATTTTCTCTCCCTCAAACTAAAATGAAGCTGCTAGCTTTTCATGTCTCTTTAGGCCCCTTATTACTTGCCATTTCCCCTTAGCAATCTTCTCATTCCAAATACTGACATTCTGGCAGCCCAGCTATTTTCAGAAACTATTATCTAAGTTTGAGATTGTGAATTTTTTGCTAGGTATTTTTTCCAAGCAAGCATTTTGCTACCTAAACTTCAGTGAACTTACAAGTAGATTGAGAGACACGCCTCTACTTACCTTTTTTTTTTGCCATAAAACAAGGAGTTAACTTCACAATGTTGACTTCTCATTCAAGCCATTTTCTGAAGCACAGCTCTAGTTCTAAGAGTGACTTAGGTAGATTAGCCTCAATTTTCTGAGCTTTTTGTAAAAGCCTGACAAATTTTTTCCTAACATTAAATAACACATTCTTTGGATGTTCCAAGTTCATGCAGGGTTTTTAGATGCCTGCTGCTGATTCCAAGGTGCCCTAAATTAGGCATTCATTGAAAAGCCTGTTAAGAATTTTGTCCTTCAAAATTACTCCCATAAGAGCAACGGAACTCGGCTCCCAAATTGCTTCCAAGGCTGGAGGGTTTCTCTTGCTTCAAGATAACCTGTAAATAAGAACTTCGATCCAGCTTTTTTAAACGCAAAATAAATTATGCAAAAGCAATTGACACCAAAAGGAATTTTGTCATGGACTTTATTGGGAACATACTCAGTTCCAACCCTGAGAGTCAATCATCCCTCCTGTGGCCTTATCCTCAAGTTTCTTCAAAATTTACTAACATACTGTCAGAATAAGAGTAGCAAAATTGGAAATATTTAATTTAGACCAAAAATGAAACATTTAATTTTCCTAACCATACAAAAAGGCATGCAGGAGATCAATCATTCAGCAAAATATTTGTCTTATTGCATGAAAATACGCAGGGTGGGAACTGCAAACAAATTATAATTATTTGGAGTCCTGTTAAACAGACTAGTGAGCCTTATAATTAGTAACATAATCACTTTAAGACAAATATACTAAATAAAACCATGGATCTTCAGCACCACTCTGCATAATAATGCTAACAATGTATGCTTTATTAATTAGCTTGTTGCTTTATCAAAGTTTGGAATTCTGAACCTCAGAAAGTTGCCATCTCTGTTGACCGGAGGATTCATTCTTGCTTCAAGAGACATGCAAGACCAGAAAAGAACTTCCATGGAGTTCTCACACAGCTTTAAGACCTGCTTGTGGGGATGTTGATTGTACAGGACAATTGATCAATACAATGCATGTATTTCAATCCTTTCCTTCTAACACACCCCCACTAGCCCTAATTGATTTCTCTGCTGGCTAATGACCAACCCAGATGCTCACTGACTTGAAAATGACTGACCAGCACTAAAAGGTGGTGTGGCCATGTCCAATGGACAAAAGTGATTGAAAAGAGCTAGGTAAGTTATTTTTCTGATATATACCCACAGATGCAACTACTTCTATTACTCAAATCATAAGGAAAAGAACGCTTCATCAACTGACTACTGGAGTTATTGGAATTACCCGTTCGAGTGCCACTTGCAAGTGTTAAAAATTCTTCACGAAATTTCACATTTAGGTGTGTTAATGTGTTGTCTTACATGGGGGGGGGGGGGGTGGGGGGGGGGGGGGGGGGGGGGGGTGTGGAGCGGAGAGTAAGGATCTGACACCAAGACGCAGACAAGGAATGCTTGCAGCAGCTATAAAGGGAAGGCAGAAGTGGGGCAGATCTGCACCAGCCCAAGCAGTCCAGACAGGAGCTTGGGCAGCAGGAACAGGCTGAAGCGGAGAAGCTGCCACGTTAATCACCAACACACAAACCAGTAAAGATACTCCAGGACCAAAACTCATCATGTACCAGGGTCACTTCAGAGAACAGAAAAAAGGTCCAGTGACAATCTCACATTAAAGGTCCATAACCCCATCAGAGGAATGTACTAATGAAAACTATTTTATCCAAAGCACTCTCTCAAGCCTAAGTAGAAATCACAGGTTTCAGCAAGTCTCCATAGAGAAGCAGAAAATTACATTTTAAAATGCTGCATAAAGTTGAAGGATTCATAAGCAATACGGGGGCCCTTAATGTGGGGTCTCATATGCACAGAGGCCATACCTCATGATAGTGGGGACTTGCAGAACTGGGATCTGGAAAGGGCTCAGTATCATTCAGAAAAGAACTTCTCACGGAAGAGCAGGTTATTATAGCCTTTGAAGTGAAAGTTCTTAAAAGGGTTTGTGCCTTTTTCACAGTATCATAGAATAGCCAAGGCTGGCAGGGACGTCGAAAGATCATCTGGTCCAACCTCAAAATTTTTATTTATTGACCGCTCAGTAAATTGGTCTATGACTTTATTTAAAAGCACAAGCTCTGACTTGCATCCAGAGTTACAGTTTTTGTTGGCAGAATGATTTCAGGAATGCAGATCTCAAACGTAGCATTCATCTTCTTAAAGCTAGGAATTAAGAATTAGTTGACTATCAGCATGACTTATTAAAATAACTTTCTTCACAACATCTTCAGAAAAGGGTCATCACCAGCAGGTATTATTGCCCAACTTATTCAACTGAAGACAAACACTCCACCCCGCCACCCAGACTACAAAAACCAGGTGCTCACTGGCCACACACAAAGGCTTGTGGTTTTTTAAACACTGAATGAAAAAAAAAAAAAATTTTTTCTACTTCTGTTTTGCTCTCCCTTCTATTATGTGAAAACAATTTACCTGCTTTCAGACTCCGGCTATGATTACTTTGTTTTCACTTCATCTAAATGCAATGAATAATCTTGGTCACAGCTACTGAGATAAAAGCGAAGAGAATTCACTTGTTGTTCCACACAGCCACAAGATGCTGGTGACACCTGTAACGTCAGGAATGCAACTGCATACTGAAAGTACAATCTGCTTCATTCATGGACCCTAACACACCAGCCTCCCAAACTCACTTTATTCATTTTTCTAATAATCGCACCAGTTCTCTGGACAAATATATAATGTCGTAAGAACAGATCTGTACTGACAACCAAGGCCAACTGTATAATGCTCGTCTAAGTGGCAATGAGATTCATTAATTAGGTTGCTGCTTTAGAGTGTTGTTCCCCTGCAGCTATATTCTGCTCAAGGGTATTTTCAATAGTATTGAATAGATGAAGCAATTACTAAGCAAAATCCACTAACTGATGGCCAGTGTCAGATTCCTCAGGCCATTCTTTCAAAGCATGTATATATGTTTACTTGAATGAGTGATTGAATTTAGAGGAAAAAAAGCAAAGCAAACAAAAATCCCCAGTGAGACAGCTTATGTGTTCTTCACTTTTAGGGGTGTGATCTTTAAAACAAAGCTTCCCATTCTGCAGACACAATACTGCAGACTCAATTAAGATGTAGAAAGGCTAGCTACAGGATACCTAGCTGCCTGATTGCACATGCAAATCAGGTTGGTTGCGATCTAAAGGCACATACTTACTCTCACAATTAATGGCAGGCAAAGAGCTTTATCTACGGTTATTTGCCCTCTTTACTGACAGCAGTATAAGCAACTTGTAAAAACAATAAAAGCTTGAGTCCAGCTAAGTGTTTCCTGTTCTGGTATCTGACTTACATGCTACTTACTGGTTTATTCCAGTAATGTCATTTTTAGAAGATGACATATCCCTGAGCATTTAAGTTAAATAAACACAGCACAAATATTTTGGCTTTACTGTAAACATGTGGAAAGATTTTCTTCTTGTGAATTGTTGGGTTGGCTTTTTTTCCCCTTTTGCTGCCTCCATTGCTGTGATGTTTAGACTGTGCCTCATAAAAGTTGGGAGCAAAAGTAAAAGAGTTTTCAGGCAGGAACATTATTTTGAAAGTTTAGGATATCTGTAATTCTAACTGATCTTCCACCTGGCACTAAATCTTCAAAGAATGTCAAAAAGTATCTTAAAAACTTGAGATGCCTGACTGTATACAGAGGAGGAACAGATGCACCTCTATAATTTACCCATAAATAAGTAAAAATGAACCCAGCAGCTATTCAGGGATACTTGCATGCAAGCAGGCAAACACATCCTTTTTTCATTTTCTTTTTTGTTTGTTTTTTACAGTTTTTAAACATCTTCTGAACCAGACTTTACAGGGTGCTGTTAAAAAGCTTTAAATGCTGTGTTTGTTTTTAGAAACTTACTATGCAGAAGTGCCATCTCATAACTCTCATCCTTAAATAAAACCTTAAGCCACTGCCCTTGGCCTCCAACTTCAGTGGGACCCATATATGGCACTAAAACACACATGCACAAAATACATAACTTCTTCTCCCAGAAATAGTGAAAGCTCAGTCTGCAAGAGCTTCCTTTAAGGTCACAGCAAGTCAACTGCTGAAAAGAAGTTAACATCATAAATTAAACTATTCCTGAAACCCAGCATACACTTAACTGACTTCTCCTAGCTTCCCCCCCTTCCCCCCTGCCTTTTGGTCTCTGGTTTTAGGCATGCCTTTGAGCAGAAGTGCATATCCTTCTCTAAGCATTCATCTAGCTCAGCAAAGAAGGGAAAGAGGAGAAAATCTGTAAATTTGAAAGACATTTAACTAAAGGTTTTAATGGAGACAAGTTTCAAAAGACAGATACAAAAATCAAGTTTTGGCCAGTCCAATACCACTAAGAGAGTCCAACTTTGAAACTTCCTCTTTATTCTTTACAGATTAACGAATACATTCCTAAAATTTAGGACACTGGGCCCACTCCCTCTTCTTCCAACTGATTTGATCTATTTATCTAAAAAGTAAACATGACCACTGACACAGCAGGAGAAGTGGATTAAAGGACATGAATTTAAAAAAGTCCTTCAAAGTAACCTGTGCAGAAATGACACACAGTTTGTGACTTGTGAATTCAAAACAAGTCAGCTACAGAAGCACAGGTGAGGAATTCACATAGTAGGAAATCCTTCAGGCTGATGGGGTTCCTGAGCTTGATAAAAGTATGATGTCTGGGTAGGTGATCAGATGGGGTATCATGCTGATGCTTTGTTCTTTTCAGTAGGCTGTGCTGGTTTCTGTAATGAGCCAGAACATCGACATCTGAATTACACGTCTATGAAGTAATCCTTTCATTCCCTTATCTAGAAGGAGCAGAATGAAAAGAAACAAAGAAATCAGCTGGTTTCTGACTAAAGATTTTCAGTGCAAGTTATTAAGCCGAGAACGGAGTAAGACGTACATCATGACAGCACATGAGCTCCTGCGCTGTACTGTAGTATTTGCCGGTTATCTTGTGTCACGATTATGGCAGACTTCTTTCCGCTTTCCTTGGCATTTTCTAGTCCTCCTTCAAGAGTGCACAATGAGACACAATGAAAACTTTCAGTGCCACAATACCAGCCATGGCTGACCTCTGCAACGTCACGCAGTCAGCTCAGGTTGTACCAGTCTAAAGGCCATGCATCTGATTGCTGCCTCCTACCTGGGTCCACATATATGTATGCTTCAATTCTCTTTTATTACTTTCTCCCATTCACAGACGATCAACCTTGAAGAACCCTCTTTCTCAATTATTCAAATCTAGCAATTGCCTTTCTTCTGCCTCACAGCCCTTTCTGAAATAACATGTCCTTAAAGACAACAACAAAAATAAAAACCAAAAAAACCAAACAAAAACAAAAAAACGACCAAAACCAAAAAACAACACACTAAAAGTTTCTGGACAGATTTCCTTATCACCCTGCTCTAAAACAACATCTGAGCAGCAGACTGCACAGCTACCTAAAGGCGTCTCCTATTTGTTTTATTAATTATTGACTTCAAGATATAAGTTAGGAGACCCCACACATGGCCAGGATCCCACTACGCTAGGTGCTTTATAAACTCAGGTCAGGAAAACTGTGATCTCCATATCAAAGATTATTTGCAATCTAAGAAAAGATAAAGAGGTAGATACAGAGGAAGACAAGGACATACTGAGCCATTATTAGTCGATAGGTAAGAACATAAACAATACACATTTGGTTTGTAGTGGTTTTTTTTTTTTTTTAATTTGAAAACATTCATTTCTGTCACATCCTAAAAAAACTAAGTCATCACACGTACACCTGAAAGGGAGCAGGATGTCTAATACCTGAAAGACATTCATCAACACTTTGCCACCACCTGGGTTATACAAAAGTCCTCGTGCTACAACAGAGAATATATCTCAAATCTGTATTTGAGGAAATAGTTACGAGCAGTATTCCCCTCCTTCTATAAGCTTTGATCAAGGACACTTAAGAAATATGTTCTACCACGCTTTGACTTCACTTGAGGGTTTTTTGTTGTTTGAAGTAGCAAATAAAGATGACAGGCAAATAGTCTAATTAGCACAAATATCTTGTTTCTTGAAACTTCCAGCAACTTTTAAACATCTCTTGCTCAGTATTATTACGATACTCTCCGTTACCAACCCTGAGCTAGTGTGGACCTTCCTTCTGCCACAAGGACAGTTTTCTCTTCCATTTATACAAGAAAACAAGGCATTCACGCCTGCGTCCTCCCTGACCTCCCACGTGGAAGGCCCCCGGTGCTCCTGGAGCCGAAGGGCAGCAGGACCCCTGGATGCTCTCGCCTGCCGCACGCAGTCCACAGTGTCAATGGATTATATTTGGCTAAAGCACATCTGTTGGCAGTCACTCAACCCCCATTTGCAAAGCTCAAAGGTCAAAGCGTATTTCATTTCACTTGGTAGCTCCCTCCGATGGCAAGTCCCCCACCTGTTAGAAAACAGATCAGGGCTCTTGCTCAAATTCGAGTATTTTGGTATCAAACTCTTGTTATTCCCTTCTCTGGTAAGGAGACAACCATCACCAAGACAGACCAAAAACAACCCCTGTGGATCAGCAGGACTTTATGACAAAAAGTTTCTCACATTTGGCTAAGCATATGTCAAAATGATTCATGGCAAACTTTATTAATGTATAAAAGACATTGCCGCTGGAATGCCGTCAGCCTGAAGCGTAAGGTGACAGAGCCCTCGCAGCATCAAGCGCCTGTGATAACTGAAGTCTGAAAATATTTCACAGACAGCTGAAATACCAATTTATATTTAAGGAATATATTGAATTACCACAGATCACACAAAAAGGGTGACTAGAGCAACACTTACATATTTTGTTGTTGGACTTTTAGCTTAGCATTTGATGAAAGGCCATCTAGTTTTAACCTAGGTAAGTTGGAAAGATTATTCATCTAATGTCTTCTCTGGAAGACTGCAGCTCCAGTGCTAATAAGGGAATTTAATTAGATGGACAAGCCTTGACAGCAATCCGTTTCCAATACACTTAGTATTGAAATAGGTCTGCGTGTTCCAAGATTTATAGAAGAAAACCACTATTCGAGTTAACGTGGAAAAATATCTGAAAGTTTTGACTAGCCAAGATGTAGGCTCCTGTTTTTCCGACCATTTGTGACATACATCGCATTACAAACAATTACACTGACTGCACAGATGAAACCCCTGTTCCAAATGCATATGCTATAAAATTTGAGCAGAATTGATTTTGCCCTCGGCGTTAGTAAATCTCACAGATTCCCTGGAAATCAGCCCAGGACAACAGACCATTCAGCAGCGCTTCCGAACACGACACCAACCGTTTCTCCTTCCTACGGCAACACCCAAAGCCCCAGGACAGAGGAGAGCTGCTGTGCACAAGGGCACGGTACAAACACAAAACGCAATCCCTCTCACTGTATTTACAATAGAAAAAGACATGCACACACATGAAATACATAGCAAAAAAAAAAAAATGCACAAAGGCTAGTACTTTCTAAAATTGTAGAGGGAACAAGCCTGCCAACAGGCTGATGAAACACTTGAGATAAAGTAGCATAATCAATAACAATGCTGCACCTTTAAAAAACAGCAAGTACAATGCGATCAATTCATATCTCGATGAAGTAGCGTAATAAAAATCTGCAACTACAATAAGCTAATTTAATGATACTTTATCAAGCGCTTACATTTTCAACTACTGTTGTTCATGGCAGAATGAAGCCTGTGTAAAAATGTGTCATGAGTCAATATGGCATTCTACTGAAGAGAAAAGACCCACATCATTAAAATCTTAAGTAAGCCGTCATTAAATAAAATACATGAAATTAGCTCCTTCACAAGAATTTAATTAGTCAACACATGCAGGTTAAACTCACAATCTGCCATTGTGGTTTTTTAAGCCATTCATTTTCTTAAAGCTTTGTTGTAAGAAGGATTTTTTTTTTAATTGTTATTATTTTTATAATATGGTTAGAAACCACGGTTCCTTTATGAAAAGGACAAAGTATCCCTTGCGAACAGCAAGACACATTTTCATTGCTACTGTATATAGAGCGCTGCCTTGTTAAGGCAATTTCAATCATTTTACGCATCTTCATTAAGTTAGAGATACGGTTCAGCTTTTCACAGAGAGAAACCTCAACAGCTGCAGAGAAAAGGAGGGACAACAGATTCTTAAACAGAAAAGAGGAATTACCAGTTATCTAGCTTGAAATGAAACCTCTGGGAAGCCCCATCTGCAGTCTCAGTCATTACAAATCACAATAATTATGTGAGCTCTCAGCCCATATATAAAATTTCAATACCTATGAAAAGCTGCAATACTGCAATGTCCACAACACAAAAACATTG
This sequence comes from Gymnogyps californianus, assembly GCF_018139145.2. Classification (NCBI taxonomy): domain Eukaryota; kingdom Metazoa; phylum Chordata; class Aves; order Accipitriformes; family Cathartidae; genus Gymnogyps; species Gymnogyps californianus. Next base: position 13,123,753 of record NC_059487.1, on the reverse strand, counting down.
CCAGCTCATTTTGCAAAGCTTCAGGCTACTTGTAACACTGAGAGAAGATGAATCAATAAAATGTTATCAGTAAAACAGTTTGATTCCTGCACAGTTAAGCACATGGCCACTTCTATATTTCAATCCCCTCAGGTCAATATAATTTTACACAGTTACCCAATTCTCAGCAGTGAAATGATACTGGTGGATGTTTCAGATACTCTAAAGCACTTATTTCTACATTGGGGATTAAAAAAACAAAGAAAAAAAATCGCTTGTTTCCTATCTGGTTCAAAAACTTGGATCTTTAGCACAATCTTAAATACTAGTAGCTCTTTACCCTAGCTCCAGTAAATTCAGTTACTCTGAACAGTTCACTCGGCCAAATCCTATGTGTCCTATTCACCCAGCGCTTAAATAGGAGTTTGGGAAGAAAAGCAAGTCAAATCTGGATTTGGCCTTTCATTTAAAGTCAATCTGAGACATGAAATAAGAGGTAATTTCTGCCTACTCAAGAAAATCAGCCCATTTAAGCAAATTGAACTATTCACCAATAAATTCTGCTAGGTTACTCACCACAAGGACTGAAGAAACTGTAAATGCTACTGACAAAGACTAACTGCATAGTTAATACAACATTTTGCCCCATATCCAGGTAATTCTTCATGCATACTCTTAATTTCCAGCTTCCCACCTGCGTATGCAATAAAATAATACCTCAGGTTAATCACATACCTCCAGAGAGCTGCATTTTTTGCATAAATAAGAGCAACAAATATACCTCCAAACCCAAGGAAGTAATAATCGTCATCTCTAACAAACTACAGTGCTCCAGAGACAGGGAACATTCAACAGGGAAACTGTTTTTAGGCAGAAGTCCATTTTCCTTGATTTAATTTGACAATGAAATAGTATAAACCTATTATTGGACCAGTCATGGGCACCATGAAGTCAAAGGCAACTGACTTCAGCAAGACAGGACTGTAGTCCCCAAAAGGCAAAAATACCTCAATTTTTTTTCATTTTGCTATCAATTGCATCTCATCCATTTCCTTCTTCAGCTCCTGCACTACAGACAACAGACAAAGAAGTACCAGTCCACTCAAAGGCAAAAAATACTTTTCCGTTTTTTTATTGTAATACAAGACTGCGTATTCCTGTATTCAGTTCTTAGAAAAAGTAAGGAACATTTTAATAACTAGAATGTCCATAAAGTACCATCTACACTCCTGCTGTAGCTCTTTTAAAAGGTGTAGTTTCCTTAAATACTTAAAGGATGTTGGAAATACCTAAGGGGCAAAGCCCCCCGATATATATGGTGCAATTCCCTTGCCACATTTCTCTTATTGGGAAATTACATGAATGCATTTCTAGCGCTAAATTTTGCTAGTTTAAAAATCAGCAGAAAAGGCCTAATCACACAGAAATAAAGCACACAGATTTATGAAAATACAAAGCTGCACTAACCCATTAATTTTTATATTTTGTTATATCACCAAAACTGTTCTCATAACTTTCTTCTGAACAAGTTTCATAATTGCAAATTCTCAGACAGTAAAACTTAAGCGATCTCCATACTCTGCTTTCCTCCTAAATAATGAACCAAACCATCACGGATACACACAGGACGAAGAAGCCTGTCTATTTTACTAGAAGACTGAGCTCATGAAAATCCAACTGCATCAATCCTTCTTCTATTATTCTCTCAAACTTCTCAAATCAAATAACTTTCTTGAGCTTGGCTAGAGCCTTCTGAATAGAAATTCCACTGGGGAAAGAAGAAGTTTTACATTAACAGCACAATACATTCAGAAATCAATAGATAAACCCTTTGCTCGGCAGCACTACCCGATACCGTGAGACTGAACTAGGTCCCAGAAAATAGAACAAACCGCTCAGAAACAACTTTCCTAATCTGCCCACTTTTGTTTTGGCATTGAAACCAGCAACATGAACTTCACCTCTGTATCACACTCAGCGCATTATCGTTTGAAAAATGTTCTGATTCAATAATACTTTTTAATTGCAAAAATACATCCATCTTTGTATTAAAACCAGGAGGTTTTGTTTGGTGGTGCTTTTTTTTTTTTTTTTAAACTACAGAGATAAAGCTGAAAGGCAATAAGGCAACTCAAAGATAACCACATGTATGGGGTGCCCGTCCTTCTGATAAAATTTAAGCCCCTTAAAGTGAGAAAACAATGTGATTAGACACTCAGGCGAGGGAGAAGAGATAGAGTGAAACTTCTAAACTTATTGTGAAAATTCTTTAAGCCTGGTCTCAACTTCACTCAAACACCTGGCTTAGACAGGATCGGCTTAGATTGTTCTCTATACTGGAAGCAGGATGGCTTTTACTCTTTGATCTGTTTGCCCTTTTCTCCCCTCATTAACAGTGTCGCGTTCTCCATTCACCAGAACCCTTTTTGGCTGGATCATGAGCATTGGAGGGGAGAGGGTAAATCGAGCAACATCCATACTTGGCCAAAGAAAGCCAGACCGATTTTGCTACAAGCTGCAATCGTGAAGCCCAAACTGGAGACCACAGCAGAGCTGGCTATGCTTTTTAAATACACAAAGCCAGTAGTCATCAGTGAACAGAAAACATGCTTTTGCCTCTACCCATGTGCCTATTATAGTAGTCACAGACATCCCACTTCTCAGCTCCGTAGGATGTGAACAAGACACAGCTCACCACCAAGTGCATCCCACTGCTTCACCCCCTTGGTTCAATTCCAGACCTGCTCAGAATTGACGAGACATGTCCATATACTGAGACACAAAAGGAAATGGATTTCCCAAAATTTTGGTAAGTCACTCAAACAGCTCTAATGGCACAACTCCCCGAACTCAGGCAGGACGCCTCACTGGTGCTGCTGTTGTGTTACATTCATTAAAAACTTACATTCGTTATTTATTATCCTGTAATTCTGTAAGGCAAAACGTTGCCATGACAAACAAACACAGTGGAGTTTTCATACTAACCTGACCCTCATGATATCCCTTCCTTCAATTAACAGTACCCCATTTTATTATATCTCAATGAGACAATCAAAATATTTTCAGTACTGCTGGCGTTAGCCTTATAAAGGGACAGATCGCCAAATCTAAAAATCCTCTGCAGCAAAGCAGAAGAGCTTTACGCACAGCCAGACCTCTCAGATGCCATGGGCTAGGATACCATGTTATAAGGCTGTAAAACTATGGCCTGTGGCTCCAGTCCAGCCTGCAGAGTAATTTAATCTAGCTCACAAAGAAATCAGGAAAATGGCCTCTGCTGTGCTGAATCAGCAGTGCTGGAAGCCGTGCCACCCTCTATCAGCTAGTGAGAGAGCGCTTTGTCTGCAGTGCCAACTCTGTGTAGAGCAACTATTGGGCAAAAGAAAAGACCAGCAGGAATATTATGTGCCAGATTTTCAGTAGATGTAAGTCAGAATAGTTCCAATGACTTCAGGAGTTGCACTGATTTACATCATTTCAGGATTATAAGGATTTACATCCACTGGAAGTTTCACTTCTCTTTCTTTGTCTTTTTAATTAAAAGAATGGTGTAGACTTGGCAGCAGTACGAGTCTTCAACAGCCTAAGATTTGGGAAGGATCTTGAAAAAGTTTTGTAAAGCTCAGGGAAAGGCAATAAGCCATTTTTAGTTTAAAAAGATACAGTGGCTAAATTAAAATTCACAAGATGTATATAAATTCTGATCTACACTGAGTAATACATATAAGTATATACTTTCATTCTTTACACTGGAGCTCCCTAAATAAAACAATTGCAAAAGAACAGCAATAAATGAAAACTTTGTTCTTTCAATCTGGTTATATATCATGAAAAACTATCAGCATAGATGTTATCCCTATTTATGAGTCATGACTAGGGCCAAAACAAATGCCATGTATTACTTCATTTTATTTTTTTCTCCTAACTGCCAAAAAAATGACTGCCATTGGATTAGGAAAAAACACACAACTGGAAAAAAAACAGGGGGTACTGCTCATCAGGAAGCAAGCCAACTGGGGCAAACTTTGGTTTGCTCTCATTTCCAAATAAACTCCTAACTACTGCATCATGTCTCGGTGACCTCAGAGCAGTTTCTGTTGCTTATCTGCTCACCTCTCAAAGAAAGATCCATAACAAAATAAAAAAAGCTCTTTGCCCAAGACAGAGTGTGCCTAATATCGCCCTCAGAAATATGTACATATCTCCTTTGTTTCCCATAGGTGACCACAATGGGGAAAGAACAGAAGGAAAGTGAGAATCATTCTGGTGCTTGAGATCCTTAAATGGGCAACAGATTTATGCTTTAAGACTGAAAGCGAGCAGAACCTGTAGGCAGGGCCATGTGAAAAACTACGTGCAGTTGCTCTTCACGCTATTTCTGTGGCACAGTGACCCACTCCCAAGCCAGCTGAGCCTTCAGAAACACTTAGAATTAGGCTTAGAAATAAACAGGACACCGCTTACTAGTGCCATTCGGCTGATGTGTTACACAAGAACTTAAAAATAAACTGTTTCAAAAGCTACCTAATGAAAGAAAACCTTAAGCCAAAATGCCTCTATATTCAAGAAATGTAGCCTCATTCCATCATATCTTTTTCAGTACTCATCTCTGAACAGGTCAGTGTTAAATCTTCTGCTTCCAATGAGTCCAATTTAAAAGTGTTCTTCAAAGGCTTCTGCAATTTTAGGAGTATTAAATTTTATACCTCCTAAGCTATTTATTAGCTGGGGAAGTACTTAATTGACATTCACCAGATATTAACTTTTTTTGAGCATGTGTTACTGATTTTGGTATATAACCTTGAGCTTTTCCTCCCCCGTCTTCCCCCCCCCCCCCTTTTCTTCTTTTTCAGGACAGCTCTCCTAAGAACTGTAGGTTTCTCGGTGTGTAGATTCCCTACAAATTTCTCTTGGAGGTGCAGACAGATATATTGCAACGAGAGCCTGTTCACAAGGGATCCCAATGCAGATGAAAGGTTGAAAAATCACTTAGACTGTTAATAAACCGTTGCAGAAATTTTGTCTTCTCTTTAGGTCTCCATAATATGCACCACTTCTGGAATTGTCCAGACCCAACATGAAGCATGGCCCAGCAGTTTTGTGGGATACCCAAGCCTCCAGGCACTCAGCATTCCACATCTCCTTCGCAGCCACCCCAATTTTAATTTTCTTTTTTTTTTTCCCAGAAGCAACCCCACTCCAGAGGTGTTAAACTCTCCCTCCTACAGTTGCATTGCCAAAGGACACTACTGCTGCATTAACAGAACTTTGCTTCGTCATCATGTCTTCCCAGGCAATGAAACTTGCTATATTATTATAAAGGTAAAACCAGCTGTGCCACTATTGCTCAGTTCTGCTGCTATTTAACAGGATACAGCCAACATTATGCCTCAATTCACAGTAGAAAGGGAAAATAAAACTTTGTTTTATTGAAAATGCTAGGAAAATTCATTCCAGTAAAACGCATCGTCTGCACTGAGTTTTGCCAACACACCACAGTTAATTCACCACTCGCAGAAATTCCCACGAAGACTCATGCAACGGGTATTCAGTGATCAGTATGGGATGAAACCTCTGTTTTATGTCTAACACAAAACCCAACATTTCTAACTGCCCACTGCCCCACACAACCCTTCTACCTAGGTTTCTTCCAGTCAGGAGGTATCAAAACCATCTGGTATGATTAAAGTAGCTTGCTTGTTATCAGGTATAGCAACCAGCCTTTTAACTTTCAATTACTCTTACGTCTCAAACTCCAGGCAAACAACAACAAAAAAAAATCTCTTTCAGTAAACTTTGCACAGAGATAATCAATCTACTATTCAGTTATTTGAACAAGCATCTAGAGTTTAGCAATCTAGAGATCATTAAAATTCTCCTGATGAGGGTCTCTTCTTGTAGTTTGAACACAGTATAGGGAAATCTTTGGGTGCAATCCAAACATTTTTGATAGCTGCCACCCTTGAAGATTTCATCACACCAAATCTTGCCATGACCTATAGTTCCTCCTTTGTCCAAACAACCGTACACATATTCTTCTTCATCCTCAACCTGCCCGTTCTCTCCACAGGAAAGGAAAAACCCAAACAACATGAAAAATCCTTTTGTTTTTTAAATGCCATTTACCCACATTTCTTTATCCTCTACAGAGGGTCAAAAGGCAAAAGAGGGCATTGAATCAATTGAAAAATGTTCAGAAGCCCATGAAGAGATCAATAAATGAAAGTATAATTCACCCAAATAATTCAGGCACAAAATAAAAATATTTAAAGCTTCTGGAGACGAGCAAAACAGTTGCCTTTCACGTGTAACTGTGTAAACCTTCTGTTTTCAAGGGAGCTAAGCAACCGGCCAGCAATAATTAGGCTCCTGAAAGACAAGTAGCAAGGCATACAGGACCGGAAACGATGACTTTTTCTTATTCCCCAGGGAAGCACTTTCACTGGGGGGAAAATACTCTATAAATAATTTTCTGTCTGGAAGTTCACTAGCCCTACTCTCTTTTCCCCCCTGAAGTGAGATGCTCCAGAATCAGATCTTATCAGCAGAGGGAGTCTCTTCCTCTAACACAGAGATCAGCATGCATCTGGCTTTCTTCAGTCACCAAAAACACACAGGCATGACGGGCAAAATTAAACAGAGACACTAAACAGTAAAATATTTAAGTGTGGGCTGGGCCTTCTAATAAGCTTTATGAATAATACAGATATGATAAAAACAGGCAGTGCAATACCTAACTGTTTTGCGTAGAGCAAACACCTTGCCCTCAACACATTATAAGATTAGACCGACCACAGGATGGGAAATGGGACACAGCGAAGGTCAAAATCCCCAACCATCGGTACAGTGAACACAGACTATACCAAAGAGTTCATACTCCACATACAGGTACAACGCTCCCATTTACTACTTTAGCTTTAATTTAATCCTGTTCTTTCAGCTCATGTTGGGATTAGTAACAGCTCCTTCAATAAAAATGTCCTCTACTGAGCAGACCTCACTAGAGTCTTGCGGGAGGCCAGCCTGAAAAGCATGTCCTGTAGCCTGGAAACAGACCTCTGGTGCTGGCCAGCAGTTGAGTTGGGGCATTTAAAAAAACCCTACAAATTCAGTGTGTCCGATACTGGACAGAGAACTGAAGCAGTCCTTCCCCTCTAACAGCAACAGCATTTTATTTAACTTGCATGAACCTATCCTAGGCTTTTAACCTGGAATGTTTCTAGATGGTGAAAATTCAAAGATCCCAATGTTTGTAACTTTCATAAAAGCCACAAAAAGTACTGACAAATGGAGACATTTGGATTTGTGTTCCTACAGATCCCAGATATATAACATTAAGACATAAAAGGCTCAGATTACAAGCCACTATTTGAATTTTAGTTATTTCAATAACTTTACCCAGTTTTAGTGGTTCATGGTCAAAGCAGAAGGCTCTATCACATGGGCTCTGCGACAGTCTGTTCTGAACTGCTTTTGTTCAATGCTTTTATGAACAGAACAGATAAAGGAATGCAGCATATGTTTGTTACATCTGCAAACAATACGAAAGCAGGATGCAACTGCAACTCTGTTGGAGGTCAAGATTAGAATTCAAAGCAATCCTAACAAGTCAGATCAGGCCAATAAAAAAAAAAAAAAATGTAATTTAATACAAGAGGAGCAAGGTAATCTGATTCAGCAGGATTAATCAACTACACATATAGAAAATGACTGGGTAGGTAGCAGTTCTTCAAAAAACGATGTGGGAGGTTATACTGGATCACAAGCTGAACATGAGTCAACAGTGTCATACTGTTAAGAAAAAAAGCAATCATCACATTAGATAAATCAACTGGAGTATTGCCTGCAAAACAGGCAAAGTAATCCTCCTTGTCTGTTCAGCACTGCGAGACTCGGCTGGCATAGTCAGATCAACTTGGGGCATCAAGCTAGTAGCAGAGATAAGGGCTCAGAGAAAGGAGCCCAGGCATGACACGTGAAAGGGAACAAATGAGTGGTTCAGCCTACGGAAGCTGAAAAAAAATATTTTCCGGGGGGGGAGCGGGGAAGCAACAACTGTTCTCTGCGTCTATGACAAATAAGACAAATAGCCACAGGTTTAAATTGCATGAAGAGAGCTTCAGATTAAACATGAAGAAAGGAAAGGGAAGCAATATAATACATTGGCTGTGGTCCCTACGACTAGATCTTCAAGACCACACCGGGGACAAACCTATTACAAAGGAGCTGCTCATGCCTTGAGGAAGGAGTGTGCATTAGACATCCTCTTGAGTTCCTCCAGCCCTATTTTTCTATGAGTCCGTGATACACCAACAAACAGATTGTAATGAGCAGGTCCAGGTAATATCAAAAACAGCTCTCAGCAAAATCAGTGAGACTTCTCAAAAAAAATTGTACGGCCAGAAGCACCTACAGGGCAGATACCAAACACCCAGAGCTGATTTATACAGAGTTATCTATTAATCACCACTGACTATATCAGGAACAAACAGGTTATTGAATTTTATGCTTTAAACTAGTCCTGATTTGCACTTTTTCAAGCGCAACCATTTCTTTATTTTTTAACATCTTCACAAGCTCGTTTCTTGATGCTTTTACTTCATATACCAATAATCCCAATATGCTTTTCCTGCTACATGGTGAAGTAACAAATGTTTGTTTCGCTGACCTGCCTTTTATGATTCTCTAGACACGAACCAACAGAGCGAGCTGATACATAGCTTTGTATGGAACAATTTTTGTAATCTTCACTATTTATCTTTGAATAATTGCTATATTCATAATTATTTTAAAGACAATTTTGTTTAATAAGGATTGGAATTGCTACTAGACAGACTCAGTGTAACAAAATTTTAGACTAAAAGTAATTTTTGTGACTAACCTATGAACTGCTCCAAAATTGTGATTTATAATAAGCATAGTAATAGCCTTAATGATTGCAGTGCTTCCGGGTATCAATGAAACACAGAGATTGGCTCATTTCAAAGCAGAAAGGGCATTTTTTTTTTTTTTTTTTTTTTTCACTCCTTCATGGGTGGCCCATACATATCTTCAGGGTCCTTGGAGGAGCTTCCAACATTCCCACTGTGCATTCCACATAGCGGCTGCTATTACCATGCTAATGTTAATAGGCTGCAGCTTATGCGACCCCTCCGAGCAGCAGCTATTGCACAGCGTAACTAGCAGAGTGCTGAATTACTGCCACTGGCTCTCTATTACAAAACGCTGGCAAGTGGTGAGGAACAGTGGCAGGAAAGTAGTGAGGGCAAAGCAAAAAATAATTAAAATTTTGTATTGAAAGGGAGCAGAAAGCAGGAAACTAAACAGGCTGGCAAAGAGAGATGCTGGAGCCTGGGGTCATGAGGCATGGGGCAGCAAAAACGGCTGGAAGTCGCTGTTTCCAATGACAGTGCAGCCCATATGCCAGAACATTTGCCACTTCTCTCTCCCTCTGTGCAGTTGCAATTCAAAATTAATAAATAAATTAGGGACAATGCATATAAGCAAGAAAAATCATAAAGCCTGTGGCAAAAAGAAATCTTGTTCAACCCAACTATTTTTTATATTGCAGAAAACTCGCTTGGGAAAGATTCTGCTGAAAGAAGCGAAGCAGCCAGTACTAATGACAAATATTTTGGGAAAACAGAAACTCCATATGTTCTCCTTTTATTCTACTAAAAATAAAGAGGAAACCAAGAGCTTTTTGAATTTAAGTGTAACATTTCCTTACACCAGGAGACAAACTATGCCTAAGTTAAGTCTGGACATTAATGGAAGCAAACAGCAGAATGCTGGTCCCTGGTGTTTCAATTATTCTCTCTTTAGAGGTTATGCTTCCAAGAAGTTACAGGAACACAATTTCCCTGTAAGGATCATTTTTTGCAGGCTATTGCAATGTTTTTATTTAAAGCTATTTGATCTGTATTTGCAGAAAAGCTCAGTTCATCACTCTGCCTTTTCATATATTCATCTGTAAAGTGTTTCACAGGATCACAGTGCAGTGGAGGCTGGAAGGCATCTCTGCACAGCGTCTCGTCCAAGCCCCTGCTCAGCACAGGGTCAGCCAGAGCAGGCTCCAGGACTGTGTCCAGCAGTATCTCCAGTTCTGAGTATCTCCGAGAATGGAGACTCCACGACCTCCCTGAGCAACCTCTTGCAGTGTCTGATAACCCTCACACCCAAAGTTTCTTCCCACATTTAAGTGGAATATCCTGTATTTCAGTTTGTGCCCGTTTCCTCTTGCCCTTTCTCTGTGCACCGCTGAGCAGAGCCTGGCTCCATCACCTCTGCACCCTCCCGTGAGATATTTACACACGATGATAAAGTCTCCCCCTGAGACTTCTCTTCTCCAGGCTAAACAATCCCAGCTCCCTCAGCCTCTCCTTTCAGAAATACTAATAAATAAATATTTAAACAAAATATCAAAACCAATATATCACAGTAAACTGAGCAGTAAGAAAACTCTCTGATGGCACGGCTGGCCAAGGACACTTCTGAGCTTTACCTGGAAAAGCAACATTGGGGGCTCATTTAAGCACCACGAAAATTGAATGTGAAGCCAAATGCTCTTCAGAACCTTTGGCTAGTGCACAAAAGGTTTACATACACAAAAATGGATACAGATCGAGTCCATCAAGCCAGCATAAATTCCTATTGCAGTGCTCAAGATCAGGGTCCTGGAGAAATCGGTCTCTAGTCACTGGCACAGGTTCATCTCAAAACCCTTGACAAACCATTCGAAACTGGAGTTTCCAGAGGCAAATACTGGTCTTTATTTTTCAAACACCGCTTTCTAGTCTTAGTTCTTACTATTTCCATTTGCCTAAAAATAAAAAAGTAGGTTTTATACAGGAATAGCACTAATTCTGAATATATGAGTAACCTCAAATCGAACAGAAACTCCCTTCTTTCCCTATGTTACTCAAATTCATTCTATTATACGAAAAAATATTAAGAAGCAGATTTCCAATGAAATCCTATCCTCTGTAGTTTTAATCTCTTCTTGCCCTTCAAATAAGACTTTTAAGTATTATCTACATTTCTAAAATATTCTATGAGCTATGCACACGGCTCATGCTACTGTTGAACGAAGTACTTCACCAGCTTTAGTTTGCAATGAAATAAGCTACCTCTAGAAAAACATTACACTCATTTCCAGGGTAGAAATTAAGGCAGAATGAGGCTTGCACATAAATATCAATGAAATTAGGCAATGAGAACTGGCATTAGGTCAATGAAAATTAAGCAAGAAAATATTTCACTGCTAGAACAAGTAAGTTTCATTCACCACATGCAAAAAAACAGAATTTCCAGAATGCTTTCAGCATCTGCTCTGTGAGATCAGAGCTCATGAGCCCTGTCAGTGACAGTCAGTTTCTGAACAAAGAAGTGACTTTAAAATTAACATTTTCTAACCTTAAAAGACCTAACGTTATCGGTTTGGAGTTCAAAACAGCAGGTATTTCACAATAAATAACAAATTGATGCTGTTCCAGACATGGCTTATTTCCTAAAAGCCTAAGCATAAATAAAGAAATGAATAAATTATCCAATAGACATTGTGGGGTTATTTTCTTCCTTAATATCTCTTTGTTTAGAGTGCCTAATATGAAGCAGCGCAATTCTTCAACATACAAATTCCTGAAAAAAGAGAGAAGCTTCAAGTCTGTTGTTGGAGAAGCAGATTTATTCAGATAAAAATCAGTTAGCTCCCCAGAATGCAGAAAAAAGTAATTTTACTTGGGTTTGAGGAATTCGGTTCAAAGCTCTGATCTAGAAAGCAATATATACAGTTATTAAACACTGTAAGGGGATTAACTCTACAGAGTGTTATTGACTACTCCGGTCTCATTAACTGCAATTTTATTTAGATAAAAATGTCATCTTAAACATCATTTTTGTGTCAGGAGTTAGATCTGAAGAATAACATTAAAAATAAATATGCATCAGCAGTTCCCCAATCTGCAGCAGCTCTTTCTGGGGTCTCCCCTGGAACTCATGATTGAAATTATGGTTTTGATTCACAACATGCCCATCAAGAGGAACTGCTTTTAAAAGAACTTGTCCTGCGGAATGGGAGAAGTGTTTTCTGAGAGGCAGCTTCACCGGAGCATGTATAAGCTTAACATAGAAAGCTGATGTCTGTCTGCCTCTTTTTCCTCCAAGAAAGGAATGAAGAAATGTTAGGGAAAGAGTTCTGGGTTCCCGGTGGACTTTCGCCTACTTTCAGATTTTATTAGGGAACTGTGAAGCTAATTATGTGTACGATAACTTCAGTAACTGCTTTTCATGCAGAATCACAGACCAGAAAATAATGAAAGCATGAATGGAAAAGTCTCTGTCTTTTGAACTTGGAGCACCTCAGAGAAGGCACGGGATATTTCAGCAGGCTGCAGCAGAGCTTCCGTACTGCTACAAGGACCGAGCAACCCTCAAGAGGTGCTCAAAAACCCCACCAAACACCAGAACAAATCCCAACACTCCTCATGGTCTTCGCTTCCAGAAGACACCCGTATGACACACCAAAAGGCACTCGGAAGATGGAGGCACAGCTGGGTGCACAGGCAGCACTGCAGACAGGCACTGCAGCCGCAGGCAGGACGCCTTCGGGATGGAGCATCCTCCCAAGCACGCTTCAAAGGCAGACCTTGATCTGCAGAAGCCTTTAGGAACCAAGCTCCCACCAAAATTAACAGCAGCCGGGTACCTATGTATTTTTTGGACTCTAGACACAAGAAAAGTGGGAAGCCAGACGTACAGACAGGCAGAATGTCCCCATTAGCCAACTCCCATATTGGGGCCACACAACACTGCAGATACACGCTCGCTTGCTAGGTTACTGTTTGTTACCCCAGTGGTATGCTTCTTCCCTCTGGACACTTAGCAAAGCTATTAGTATTCCTCCTGAAAGATTTGTCTTATGCTTTCACAGGGGCCAAATTTCACGTATGCAGTAGTATTTTGGGGCTGTATGATTATTTTCAAGTAGAGCTGTTAGTACATTTCACTAAAACACTCTGCATTCCATTTCCTATGTTACTTTAACCATGATACAGTACATTTACCTCCAAAAGGAGGTACAGTATATATCCCTACAGTTACAGCTACATGAATTACTAGTAACCAGACTCAAACGTAATTTGCAAAGGCTTGCTCAGGTTCTCCCTCATCCCCCCCCCCACCCCTTTTTTTTTTTTAATTTAATGTTTGCTTCTACACTATCCATGAAGATTTGGAGTGTTGAGGTTTTTGGTCTATCTGTTCTATACCTTCTAAACAGCATTTGCAGCCTTCGTAAGTTTTACTATTGGAGGTGATGACAGCTGAATAGGATGGAGGTTTTGAAACCTCAGTGGGGAGAACAAAAAGCTTTGACCATGAAGAAGAACATCCTACCTCTAAAAATCTTATGAGAGATGGCCTCTATACTGAATTCTTATGAAAAAACAGGTATTTCAGTAAAGGTTTTATGTATTTATTTGTTTTTAACCAAAAATAACGCTAGTAAAAATCCTAGCGTGGAAGCAATTACATTTTTATACATTTGCATGAAGCTTGGCTACCTTTGGTTTCATACACTTGCTTAAAGCAGAACATGCTGGCACAGTTTATTCATCTTCCCGTATGAAAATAAACTGTGCTTCCACACGCTTCTACCCAAACGTAACTGCCTACACAAGCGAAGTTATCCTGCTACATCAGTATAGGCACTATTTAGGATGGGCAACAGAAATATGAATCACTGCAGATGAAGAGATCCACAGAAAAATAAAAAAGGGGCTCTACGTCTCAGCTGCTTACGTCGTCTCCTGATCGTAGGGAAAGCTATGAGTTATGTTGTTTAGCTGTATTTCTGAGAGGTGGCCTGCTATAACTGTGATAGTACTAGGCTGGAAAAATAATGCAGTTAACACCGTGATGTCATTCCACCCACTACCAGTTGCCACGGTCTCAGAGCACGCCAATAAAACTTGAATTTCTAATTTAGAAAAATGTCTTTTTTTTTTAATTACAATCTTCAAAAACCTTATAAAAATGGAAAGGAGCATCAACCCAATATCAAGAGTATCAGCCCCCCCTTGGATCATATAGCATATCACTTTTAGCATCCTACTCCTTATTTCTCTCCTTCCCCAAAAGGCCACTAGTCATCATCATTCCCATACACCTGAGTTAATACTCAGGGATCAGATCCCCTGAGTCAGTCCTGAACTGTCTTCAGTGCAGTACTGCACGTCATTGCTCCCCACCCCTCTGGACCAATGTTCTCACCATTTTAAGTTATCATTAAATAATTAACAAAGAGATAAAGATACCCTCTGCCATAGTGCAGGCTTTGAGATTTTTCCTTAGGCTGAAGAAGAAAATAGTTAACGATCCTATTTCAAACATTATCATGCATCAGTGATCAAGACTAAGTTTATTATCCTGCAAACAAAAACAAAGACCAAAAAATGTAACAGATTACACCCCAGTAACTTGTATTAAGAGATGCAGGGACGGCACTTGTAAGGAAGGCACTGGCTCCACAAATCAACTCAGCTAATACCCCATCATCAGGCTACAGTGTTGGCAGTGATGTGTAATATGTGGTATTTGTGGCACTACTGGGGAAAACTATTTTAAGTCTAATTAACATGAAATTTTTAGAATGCAGATGCTTTTCATTTATACATACAACAAAATGCCGCGACATTTCTCCCATCCATTTATCATAAACAAGTTAATTACTGTGTAACAAATAGCTCCTGCTAGAATCTGTATGTTTTGAGAACGTTAGAGAGCTGACTCAGGCAAATAAGATGAACCACAAAGTAGTAGTTAATAGCTTATGGCATACTTATAATAAAACAATGACTCTGTAAAAGCTCTTGTTGTCAAATTAAGGCTAAGCTATTTCCATTGGAATAAGTCAATTATAAGCAGTCATTATCTGTTTAACTTGATTCAAACCTAGAATACTATAAGCACTTTCATTTTGATACATTCATAACGCTGCATACATTTGAGAGCCGTATATTACAAAGCTTAAAAGGGAAACGCTGGGTTTATTTCCACACAGTTTATCCTCAAACCATGTAACATCTAAACTTCCCAATGCCGGCTGAAGTTTGCCACTACGCTGAGGTCTACATACTACCTGATTTCTGATGAACAAACCTTTGGGCTGCATAAACTGTCCCAGGACTCTTCACATCTCCTTCCTAAGGACAAAGTGAGGATTACGCAGCATAAAGACTTTATGTTTGCCCACTGGAATCCCCTCAGAGCCATCTGAGCTACATACACACTTTTTCCCCCCAGTTCCATGAAAGCACTGACAGGTGAATTCCTACCTACTTTTTTTCAGGCAAACTGTCCCATTTGGCCTGAAGATGAATTACTGAATGCTGATGAATAAGATGGTGGTAGCTGGCAGCAAAGCTTTGCGTGGTGAGATGGTGTGAAACAGTACATATGTCAATCTATCAAACATGATAATGTAAGCAATCTGAACCCATTTTTGGTCTGAACTACTGTACAATACTTCACCCAGATGGAAGAAAGAGATAAACATTTTATGCTTCAGACATATCAAGTGTTAGGAAGTAAAATTAAACCTAAACTGGAAAACTACCAATTTTGCATGCTAGAATATATATAAAGAACAACACAAGCATGAAGAAGAATTTTATGCAGCAGATTTTCTCACCCATTATTGTACAAATTAATTAGATATATTTGTTTCCTATGATGAACAGCAGCATGTATTTGACTGTAGATTAAAAGGTGTAAAGATGATAGTTTACTTAC
Organism: Gymnogyps californianus; assembly: GCF_018139145.2. Lineage (NCBI taxonomy): Eukaryota > Metazoa > Chordata > Aves > Accipitriformes > Cathartidae > Gymnogyps > Gymnogyps californianus. Next base: position 13,107,982 of record NC_059487.1, on the reverse strand, counting down.
TTATTAGCAAACACAGCATTTGCACTTTTTTTTTTTCCTTTCTCCTTCAGTTGACAAAAAGCTTACAAATCGCGTTAACTCGTGACAATGTTATCAGGACATGAATCTTACAAGTGGCGCCTGCATACATAATATCCCGAGGGCCAGTTCAGTCCTAAATCAGAGGCAGGTTTGCCATGACTAATTTAAAACTACAATTGGCCCCTAAAGGATAAAATTAAATAGAAATATATTTTCATTCAAATCAACTTGACAGCCTATCTAAATATAATTTCATATTTAAAAATTATCGGTTAAAACTGAAATGAAATGACAGCCACTATGCTGTCTTCAAAGTCACTGCCAGCTAACTCCTCTAAACAGACCTTCTGCTCCATCCCTATTGTCCACCTACATAAACCCGCAGCACAATTTATCAAGCACTAAACTGCAAAAAAATACTCCTCCGAGCAAATATATTAATGACATGACTTTCTACGCTATTTGGAGGACATTGTTTATCAAATAATTTCCAAAGCTAAAAAGAATGAAATCTACCCAGTTTACAGACTGACCTGTAAAGCCTTACAGTGTATATGCTTGGGAAAAATTGCTACTAAATATGTAAACAATTGGTACTTGGTCTCTTCATGTGTTGCTATGTTCCTGGGCATCTATGTCAAATCCCTATTTGGTTATCTTTCAAACTAAAAATAAACTCCCCAATGTCTACTAATTGATGCCAGGCCAGTCAAGAGAATTCCTGAATAGCAAAACTAAGACAACTGGGCTCAGAAACAAAACTGACTGCCAACTCATGTAAAGAAAAAATGTCCAGTCCTGGATTCTGCTGAAGCCAGAAAGAATACTGACAACTCTCCCTCTCTTCTGAGAAAAATCAAAGTAACGGAGCAGGTGTTTGCTCTGGAGGAAGACAGAAATCCCAGCTTTCTGGCAGAGACACATGCATGTGAGTAAATGTACTCAGGAAAAAGTAGCAAAGGGTTTATAAACCCTTGAGTAAAGCATCAAGTCCTGATGTGCTCCCCAACCTCCACAATATACTGTGTTTTCAGAACTGCTGCAACATCCACCAATGGTTAGTGATTTAACTCAAGGGGGGTGCCGGGGGCGGGGGGGAAGATTTTGATCTTCAAAAATTCTCTTGGAGTAAAACAATGATTTTCTGCATCATGCAAATATAAAGTTTAATTATTTTTAACTTGAAAGGGAGACAGATCAATACACAGGATAATCTATTGTTATTTGGATTACTAAGACATCTTAGAGTTTACAATCACAAAAGTGGTTATAATCCTGCAATTACTATAAAGCTAATTGGTAGTTTCTTCTCGCCTGTGTTTTCATGTTGTCAGTGGGGCAGTAATGAAAATGAATGCCACATTTGTGAACAGAATGTCTGTAGGCTTGTTTACCACATTTCCAACAACAACGTCTGCTTTATCATGCATTTCAAAGCAGAGATAATTTAAGCATCTTTGAATTTCATACATAAAAATACTTTCTAAAATATCAAATGTAGAGTTCCTTCAGACGCGGTGGGAGTGGGAGACTTAAAAGTGAAGTGATGACCTCGCATACTATAGGCAAACAATCCACCTGAAGCAGACAGCACGCGGACTTTGAATGATTCATCTGTATTCAAAACTGCGCTCAGGTAAACCACTTAGTGTTTCATCCTCCTACAAACATAATTCTGCAGACAATTTCACCATCAAAACCAGCATCTTTAAGCCTCCTTTCACCTCCCGAAAATACAGTTATTGCAGAACCTATTAAGCTTTTTATTCCACTTACCTTTAAGTAACTTCTGCCCTTCCATGATGTTCTGGGAGACGAATGCTGTGTAGTCTTCTTCTGAAAAGCCAGGCTTGCATGTGGGTCTAACTGTAAGATCCCCATTGTGTGCCTGCAAAAACAAAACAAGGAAGACACGCACCATGACTTTTGTCATTTGGGAAAACGTTTTGCACCCAAAGACTAGGTGTTCAGGCACAGGCAAACCTGAACAGTAAAGCAGTGTGCAAGTACAAACCGCTTGTGCTAAAGTGCCTGTCTGTTGGAGTGGATCCATACTGTAGCTGCAAAAATAAAGCGGGCCAGAAAATAGTTGCCTGACTACAATAGAGAGCATTGTTTGTAGGAAGGCTGGGATACTGGGCACTGTCAGAAGAGGGGAGGAAACAAAGAGCAGCAATTCATCAAGGCGAGCTGTGCTCACACTGGAGCCACGCAAAGGCCTGATGCTGCAACATCCAAATCACCAAGTTTTGCTGTTGAGAAACTGGGCAAGCCCTAGGACTGAAGGAGGAGGAACATCCCAGCTCGCAGCAGCCTCAGGAGCTCATAACCCGCTGAAGTCCCCTTCCTTCCCCTTTGCCCTGCAGCAGCCTCCAAAGCTCTGCCTGCTGCTGCCTCTGTGACCCACCAGGCTCTGCACTTGCCCCAGAAGTGGGGAGGGGACGGAGGGGACGGAGGGGACGGAGGGGACGGAGGGGACGGAGGGGACGGAGGGGACGGAGGGGACGGAGGGATACCCAATCAAAAATGTAACAATGCAACTGAACAGCACAGCCCCACACACAACCCGCCAGGATCCAGGGGGATGCATCCAGCTAAACACTCAGCTGCTCTGCAGCAACTTTGGACTGCGCAGCAGGGAACCAGCCCCTGCCACAGGGATGGGTTAGTCCAGTCATGGTAGTCCAGGCTCCTTGGGATGGGGTACACATTCCCCAGCAAGGAAGGTCCCAGATCCCAACTCCAACCAACTCACTGAAAGCACATAAGTCAGTAATTTATGCCTAACAAGTGCCAGGTGATTTATGCACAAACAAGTGCTGGTGGCAAGGGATTTCTAACGCTCCCGGACCATCGGCAGGGCTAGCCAGAGCATCGCTTAGCAATGCAGGCTGCACCTCTGACGCCTCCAGTCCCAGCAGCACAGGCTGAAGCCAGGAGACCGGGAGAGTCACTTCCCTGAGAAAGTGCAACTCCAGGCGCGCACCTGCCTCCCCGGGGAGAGGAGCACAGCTCCCCCGGGCTTCCCGAAACACTCCTGGACACGGACAATGCTGCATTACAGAGAAAGAGAGAGAAGGGAAGAGGAGCGAAGGGTCCTTTCGGATGAGCTTAGTAAGCAGAAAGCAAGCCAACGTACTCTGCTAAAGATCACACTTGGGAGATGGATGCCAGCTACTGCATGGGAAGCGCAAGGAAGCGGCAGCTCTGTGGACTCTGACCGTCGCTGGCAAGATGTTGCCATTAGGAAACATTTCAAAGGGTCTGACTGAAGATAATAGGCTTGGAATGTGAAATCACCCCATTATTATAATGGTGCTCGCTACATGAAAGCGCATCGGGGCTACTTCTGCACACCCACCAGCCTCCCGAGGGCTCGGACTCGGGACATCTTCACAGATTCAACTTGGCACAGGGGGATTCAGGCAGAAAAATAAGCATCTCGTTTGTGCAGCCAGTCCAACACGGAACACAGCAGCCGCCCCGCTCGCACTGTAACACTGCAGCCACGCGTTCAGGCATTTGTTGATGTTCTGCAGGTAGCCCTCAATTTGGGGGGGGGAACCTAAAAAACCCAAACTTTTCAGACCATTAGCCCCCAACACGGTTCAGGCCCACTCGGTGTGTTTACGGGCTTGTAAAAATAAGAAGTTAAAACCACCGCCGCGGCGCTGGCAAAGGAGAGACGTCTCGCAGAGAGCGAGCAGCGCTGCGCGACCGCGCTGGGGCGCGGAAGCTCCGCCGGGGCGCGCAGGGCTCCGCGGGCGGAGCGGTACCGCCGCCGGGACGCGCCGCTACCCCCGAAGTTTATCCGGCGACGCGCATCACGGAGGGCAAGTTTTGCCGGCATCGCTGAGGCACTAAATTCAAAGCCAATGATCGCGCTAAAAAAAATAATAATTAAAAACAGTAATGATGAGTAAAAAAAAAAGGGAGAAACGGTGGAAGCGGCAGGGAACTGCGGGGGCGCCGCTCACGCACACTCGCACTCACCCACCCCTGCCGCGCGGACCGGCTCCGCGCCCCGACCCCGAAGTTGCCGCGGCTGCCGTGCCCGCAGGCGGCGGGCGCGGAGCGGCAGCGGAACCTCCGCGGGCGCGGAGCCCGGGGGAGGTCCTGCCTGCCCGCCTGCCCGCCCGGGGCGCCCCACTTACCGCCGCCGAGCCCCAGACGGGAAGGAGCAGCACCAGCAGCACCCGCGAGCCGGTCCTCATCGCCCCGGCGGCGCCCGCCCGGCTGTGGCGGTGCGGCTGTGCCGCCCCGTGCCGCGCTGCGCAGTGCCGGGGCCAGGGGGTCGCTGCCGCCCCGCTCCCGCCGCCGCCGCCGCCGCTCGGCGCCCACTCTGGGCTGCAGGTGAAGCGCCCGCCGCGCGCCGCCGCCAGACCCCGCCCCGCGGCGCGCGGGCACGCGCCGCCTTAAAGCGACAGGCACCGCCCCGCCGCGGGCGGTTGTGGGGGGGGTTTGCCGGCGTCGTTGCCGCCGCTGCCGCCTTCGCCGGCAGTCTGAGGAGCTGCGCGGGGAGGAAGGCGGGCGGCCGGGGGTCTGCGGCCGCGCAGGGGAACGGCGGGAGCCGGAGCTCGCCTGTCCGGAGACCAAACTTAGATGTTCAAAGGCGAAAAACTAACATATTCAGGGGAAAAAACCAGCATATCCAGGGGAGGGATGTGTCCACGAAGGAGCAAGTAGCATACCCACTGAGGAAAAAGTAGCATATTCAGGGAAAAAGTACTGTGTCCAACGGAAAGATGTAGCCAGTGGGGAAAAAGCGACCATGTCCAGGTGAAAAACAAGCGTATCCAGTGGGGAAACATTAGCATGTACACAGGAAAGACAGACATCCAGGGGATGACGAGCATATCCAGTGAGGAAAGCCTAGCCCGGGCTGTGAGGAGAAGGTAGCGTGTGGTGGGAGTAGCGTATCTACAGGAAAAATTAATGTATCAGGGAGGAAAAAGCTAATATACCCAGAGAAGAAAAACGAGCATACCTGGAGAGAGAAAAAAATGACACCAGAGGAAGTCAGAGCCCCGCCATGGCTGGGACCCGCTCCTTCACCTGCAAAGGCCTTTGCTGACTGTCACCTAGTTTGGGAGGGAAAGGCCTCGCGGGGCGGCCGGTGCCGCAACACCGGCAGGGACCGGGGGTTTGCAGAGCTGTGCCGTTTGTGTCCGGGTGGGCTTTGGGCCCGCAGGGGCTGGGGGTGCGGGTCAGCGAGCACCCCGGTTCAGGCTCTGCGCGTGCGTTAGTCCAACCTTGGGCAGGAAGAGGGGCGAGGGCCGCGAGGTGCCTTCCTGAGAAGAGGATAGTTTGGGGGGACGGCAGCTTCAGGATCAGGTAGAAAAATGGGGTAGTGCCTGAACTAGCTCCTCAGCCGCGTACGTGAGCCAGTCTGAGCCTGGCCCTTCTTTTCTTGGAGGAAAATAGGCATGCCAGGCCTAGTCCACGTTCACATCAGTAGCAGATAAAGCTAACTCCGCTGAACTAGAGGTTTTCTGGTATAAAAATAAAGGCAGATCAGAATAGGGCCAGAAAGCGAAACCTAAGTTTTCGTTTTCACAGAAAACTGAAAATGGAAAGCAGCGGTTTCGAGGGCTAAGTATGGCTCCTGCTATTTTCCTACAGCATGACCCTGGCATCCAAATATGATCTTTTTCCTTTCTGAATGCAGCTCAATGCCACAAATAGGAGTTCTCAGGCATGTATATTTTGTGCATATAAATCCAACAATGATTTGCATAAATAGATGCATACTATCTGATGTACGTGCAAAATCAGACATTGCAGCTGAAAAATCTGGCCATTAAACTATTCTGTTAGATTCACACATTTCCAAAGGAATGAGACACATAAATCCACTGACTGCATCTTTCGCTATTGAGTAGATTTAATAGCATTGTGTTAACACCTAGAGATGTTAGCGAAGAACTGAGACCTCATTGTACTAAGCTCTGTAGACAAGAATAATGAAAAGATTGTTCCTACCCCACCAATTTACAGTCTTAGTGGATTATGGGGTTTATTTTGTTTTTAAACAAGTATTTCTGAGTTTGTTATATAACATCAAATAAATCCCATCATTGTATTGAATGTAGGGTATACCTTTTTTTATGAAGCACTTTCACAAAGGCAGAAATAATCAAGTGACACTATCATAGCAAAAATAAATCCTAATATATATATATATAAAATCTAAATTTGTTCCTTTTATTTTTATCCTGAATTTCAAAGTTTGGAGTAGACTGTTGCAGGTTGAAGGGCAGCTGCGGTTGTTGCTATTTAAATAAAACTAGAAGTGCGCTGGAGACTTTGGGGATATTTTGGATTTGTGCAACTACAGTGTGGATATTTCCTTGTGAATACCAGTGGCCAGTTATTTTGACTCTTGCTGGACTACAGCTGTTGCTATGCATGTGCTCGCTCTGTTTGATAACTTTGTTAATATGACAAGTTCTACAAGTATTGTCAAAATAAATCTGACACCACAACAGATTGTGAAGAAAAGGCAGAGCAGTAGTGAAAAAAAATAGAATTCTTCAACATGTTTACAGTTGATTTCTAATCCGATGGCAAATTGATTTTTTTTCCCAAACTAGTTTGCCATCCCTCTTTTCTAAGCTGTGCTAGCTGACTCTGTATTTGGGGAACAAGTCTGCAAATGGAGTGAGTATGCATTCCAGTTATGTTTCTGATAACACTGGCCTATGTGAGACACCGAGCACCTTTCCGAACTGAGGTGTTTCCGTAAGGATCAGAGGAGAATACAAATCCAGTGTTCAGACAATGGAAATCACTGGTTTACATGTGTGGTTGTTTCCACTCTACCATTTTCCTTCAACTCTTGACACTCCGATTAATTTTGGAAGGAATTAAGGTTTTGCTAACTGATTAGCTACTATTTCAACTACCTCCTTGCTTAGAAGCACTTAACATGAAGTGCTTATAAAATATCTTCCTTCAGATCCTTAAGGAAAATTAAAATATGCCATTTACATTTTTGTACCTATTGAATTTTTCACAAACTATTGCATTTAAGCATACAGGTCTGAGCTGGGCCTGAACATATGTTATTTGGGAGGGTTAGCTTCAGACTCCCGCTTCACTTTGTGTCTGCTGGGAGACTGGTTATGAATTGATATTCTTGTATAAAAGGAAATGGGAAGCTCTACCATCTAACATATGAACAGTACAAGATGTGGATTTGGCTGGATGAAGACATTTAAGAGCATACACATGCATAGTAAATCAACTTGCTAAACACCTCAAGAGCAAAACTGCTGATCCTAAGAGCCAACTTGCTATACTGCACAACACTCAAGAGAATAAAAGGCCCATAGATGAGACATCTACAGAACTGACTGTGCCAAGATAATGAGGAGCGTGGAGTACACAAGGGATTTTTCTCTCCTTGATGCACACATGTAATTCCTATTGACAGCAGTGGGAGTTACACGTACATATCAAGGGGACAATAGAACCCTTAGTGGTGGAGATGAGTATCAGATGTGAGCTGTGTTACCGCGGATAGAAAATGAGAGAGAGGGAGGTGTGATCACTGAGGGACAGTACAACATACAATAAAATTGTCAAGCAGCCATCAAATATGTGAAAGCATGGGAATAACAAATTAAATGGACAGGAGGTGAGAAAACAAAGTCTCAAGAGACTTTTGCCTTCCTAGCTTAGGGCTGGTATCTGAATTCTGTGTTTGGGAAATATTCCCGATGGCTTAACCTGTTTAATTCTCTGATAAGTAAATGTTTCGCCAAACTCGAGTAAATATGTATGGCCGAGATGCTAAGGATAAAAAGTGGTTTTATTAAAAAGTCTGACAAACAGGGAGAAATGAAATTAATACAGTGTGCAGACCACACCTTAGGTTTCTTCTGTATGATCTGATGATTCTTGCTTCTTAAATAGGAGATAGCTAGCTGACCGGTGATTTACGGAGTCATTATGACTAATTCTGGTTTGTGTCAAGAGTAGTAACAAAGGACAGAACCAGAGAAATAATGATGATTCTGGATGGATAGATAACGGCAAATTATGAGTTTATTTCAGCAGTTCAAAACTGAAGTGAATGAGAAATGCCTTCAGATTTAATCCACATTTGGGATCTTTTCAGGATGTGTAGGGAAGATGGGACAAGATGGAACTGAACAGTAAAGTGAAAGGTAAATCAAAGCTGTGGAGAAATTAATGAGCTGGAAGACATAAGCACATACCGGATCTAGACAGAAGCCAACATAGGAAACAAAGATGCTCCTGAGAAGGAAGACCACAGCCACAGAGGGAAAATAACCAACAGTAAAAGCCAGACTTTGGTACATTTATGTAATTTTTTAAAGCAACAGCAAATCACTGGAACTACACAAATGGTTAGGCACAGCACAAAATTCTGGATTACTTATGGTCTGGCTCCAGTACAAAATCTAAAGACAAAATGATGAGTCACAGAGGAGAAAGTGACTTGAAGAAAGAATCCACAGGAAAAAGCAGCACTGAAGAGTAACAGAATATGCATTAATCTAAGCTGATTCTGTACCACCCTGCATGTGCTACCTGTGTGCTGGGATGGTGAGGAAGATGCATCTATCTTCATGGTTAAACAGATCTTTTGAAGTCACGTTTTCAGTCCTGCTAGACATGTTGCAATGCCAAGGAATTTGAACTTTCTCTCTTTTACACTATCTAGTCATCAGTACATTGTGGCTCCTATCGATTCTCCTTCTGAGTTGGTAATGTGAATGGCAATGAGGAAAATACAACTTCAGAGGCCCTATACAAAACCTTCCTGCTCAGTTAAGTACACTGACCAGGGAGGCCAACATTAGTGTAGTCTGACCTCCAATTATGAGACACGCTGTGGTCTCCTCACTGAACTGTGCAAGCATTAATGGCAGCATGCCAGCAATGGCTATATTAAAATCAATTTAAAAATCTCAGTTCTACGTCTCTTTCACCTTAGGTGAGGTAACACACGTTATACTAATGTAGCTCTTATTAAACTGTTGTAAAACAGAATTGACCTATGCAAACCAGTAAAATTTCTACTTTTTTTTTGGTTCATTTATTGTATTCTTGCAAAAACAAAGAAAAAATGCAAAAGCAGACTGAGAGGTTTAATAGGTCTGTGTCATTGCAGTGGACTGCAGTTTAAAGCAGTGGTATTAAAAAAAAAAAAAGCAGAATTAGGTCTGTTCTCAGAAGATACAGGGAGTGCCTATTTAGGTCAATATGCCCCTCGTGACAGCTTCGGAAAAGTGACCTCTCTGGTTCACGGGCAAACCTCTGTGCCTGAGACACAGAAAGTCACCAAGGAGAATATACTGCAAGAGATCCCTAACACAGCGGGCAGTCAGCTCCCCAGGCTGCTCTGGGGTGCAATGCTTCGTATTGACGGACACAATGAAACCCCACCAGATTTAGTAAAAAAAGAGATTAATAGCCATTGTGCCATTTTACAAGTGGGAGGAAGGCCATAGATTCCCAGTGTCCCCAAAGCCTCCACAAACTTACTGATTTTAAGGCGCTCTTCATACAAGCGTGTGTTTAAGCATGATTGTGCCATCACCTCAGAAACAAAGTGTTACCTAAAGTAGTCATCATCTAAAATGGTTGCATTCACAGTAGGCTTTACACTATAACAGCACTCTGAGAAGAACCTTGTCGAAGTAATATAAACCAAGTGATTTCCTCCCCACCCTCTCCATGCACCCTCCTCAGCAGCTGAGGAGGAGATGCTTTTTCTAACAAGTCCTGTCCCTGTGATCTCCCGTACCACTGGGTATGCTCACACTTACAGATTCAGCGAGATAGCAGGGGAAGGGGGCAGGATCTAACCTATGAATCCTTACAGTTCTGTAATTTTTACTCATCACACACCAGAAAACTCCAAATGAATATCAACATAATGAATAGTTTTTTATAGGGACCACCGAAGGAAAATGTGAATTTTTCAGACTTGCAGCTTTTGCTGGGTTTATTGTTTATAGCAGTAATTCTCCTCATCATTTCACCATTGCCTTTCTTTCCTCTTTTGGCAGACATGGCTCTATCTACATTGAAATGTTCACATTAATATAACTTATTCCAGTCCAGATCTCAAAATAAGTTACACTGGTACAAGCAGCAATATTAATAAATAAACACTCTTCTATCTAGCAAAAACGTGAGATCCAGATCAGGCTCTCTTATATTACTGACAATACGTGCTTTTCTTTATCAGAAAAAGAAGTATGTGTTTTCTTCTGCACAGATTGGTAAAGCATAAATAGAAGTTATATTCTGAGCTCTCTCTGCCTTTTGTGGCACCCAGCTTGTTTGTATGCCTCCCAAATATTTTTTCCTCCTGAATATATCCAATGGTTTTAGCACCACAGCAGATACTCTAAATTGTGTGTGTGTGTGCATGCTAAATGCTGAGGCAGAACTCCTCAGAGAAAGCCCCAGTTACCTTTTTAATATGAAGTCATTTTCTGGAGCTGTCAGCATTTTTGGTCAAAAACCACCTGGAAGACAAAGCACTTACAAGAGACAGCTTTGACAGCTTATGGATTTGAATAGTAGAACTGAAAAGATAAGAAAAGAAAACTTGGAGAGAAGAGAGAGAGAGGAAGAGAGGTGCTCTTGTAAGAGATTACTTTATGACAAAATATCACACAAAGAAATTCAGCATATTCCAATTAAAAAAGGTAGTGAGAAATTTACAGTGTTTGTCTCCATACTTCAGTCAAGTTAAAGAGGTATATGAAATTTATTTGAATATCTGAATCACTGATTTAGCTATAAATGAGCATAATAATATGATGTGCAGGAGTTCTACTAATAATATTACATGCCTAAGTGAAATAAAGCCTAGAGACTGAAGAAAGGGAACTATTTAGGAACATTATATGCATGGTCAGCTGAATAATATGGACTGACTGTAGGGCAAGAATAATAAAAACAAAGTCCTCCACACGCATAAACAGAAAGGAAGAGCAAGAGTAGAGTCACACAGGTTAGAGTTCTGGTCACTACCATCGGTAGTTATCACCTGACTCTACTGTTCAACTGATAGATGCTGGTTTTTGATGTTGGCAGGGTTCTTACATGAGCCCAGAGAGTTCTGTATACAGAGTAACTGCTGCCTTTTGCCAGTGTCTAGAAATACGTGAATTCCAAAGATTAATTTTTCAAGTTCATGCATTCATCTAATGAGATTATCTGCGGTTATCCTATTAACTCTGACCAATAGATCCTGCGGTCTCACATCATCTAATCTGTTCCCAACTGCACACATGCTTTCAAGTCAGACTGTAACTGTGTCTAGGACACATCTATAGCCACTAAAAATATTGGTCCATCCAAGACTGGGTAACCCCCAGCTAAAAAGTAGCTCTGATAGATAGTGGGCAGGTGTGTGGGTTTGATCTCTTTGAGAGAGAAATACTATGGGAGATATTCCTGCACCATCTTCCGTTATGAGCTACGGGCAGACTTGTGGTTTAGTAAAGCTTATTGTAAGTGACATTACTTCAGTGATTCTGATCGTGCTAATCCATCAATAGGAAATGGCAAAATCCTGTAACAGGTTTTATTGTAGCCTAGGAAGAAGCACAGGATTTAGATGGGACATTTTTATTATAAGAGTTTAACAACAAATACAAATTATATCTAGTGCAAGTTACAGGCTGAATGGGGTAACCTGTACTTTACCTATCCAGATATTTCGACAGAATGGTCATTTACACAGCTGATCCTTAAGTATTTTATGAGAGATAAATCTAATAAGCTTTCTGTGAAAACCTCAGCAGGATGCAGACACTGTAATAATCTATATGCGAGCTACCACATTGTATTGTACGCTGTCAGACAACTCAATTATTTTCTTCCAGATCTAACATAAGCTTCTGTTTAGTAAACATGATGAGAGTCAAACTTTTACGTATATATATAAAGTGCTTAATTTGCATGCAAAATTGCCATAAGTATGTATGCAAATAGGAAAACTCATGCACAGATGACTAATTAAGTGCATTTATGTGAGAAATTACCCAATGCACGCATGGAATCTCAGTAATTGTACACACAACTCAGATGTGCGATTGCATATGCATTTTGGACACATAACTGATTGAAAAAATTGTTTCTCAGTACTGTGTTGGAATAACTGATGCGTAGCACACGATCAGAAATACGACAACTGATAGGGCTTTTGAAAGAAACTGCAAAAGCTTGTGAGGAGCTTTACAGTAAGAATGGAATTTACCATCTCTACCATTACTGTTTTCCAATTCACTTATAACCATAATGTGCAAATCTGTGGCTTGAAAAGAGACATTTCTGTAAGTACTGTAAAGAAACACTTGGCAAAATAAAATTAGTGTGATGGCACAAGAGAGGGTGTCATTAAACTTAAACCTGAAGTTTGTAGCCTGCTGTTGCCTGTCCAGTATGCGTTTTGGAAATAAACGGGAAATTTTACTTTGTGTACCTTGATCAAGCGCCCTTTCTTCTCACCCGAGCAGGGTTTGTAGTATGACAGCACAATATCCCTTTGCAAGGTTCAGTGAGATTTGGTGAAAAAAGGGTATCTGTCTGTTTTAATTTTCCAGGCATTGATGTTATTATAGGTTCCTTTATCCCTAAACACTGATTAGTTCTCTTTATATCCCCAAAGTGAGAAAGTTGATGCTAACATTGTTAAAATTCAATACAGTAAACAGATTCTTTCAATATGATATGATAAACATCCCTGACATCAATGTCCTGCGAAGAAAAATACCTGTCTGTATTGTTTTGATACTGGCTACTGAAAGCAGGAATACATCCTCAGCCTGCTTTGTGATGTTTCCCTGTTTTCTGTTTGTTCATTGTGTTTATAACCGAGTATAATAGCAGTTAGGGTAGCACCTTTTTATTTATGCACAACATATAACCTGAGGTCAAACGTTTCAGTCAGCCACTAACACAGGCAAAAGATAGCCGTCCGCCTTTGTGGGCACAGTCAAATGAGGAACACGCACAAGGGGAGCGGGAGAAAAGAGCCTGGAAAGGGATGCGCTGTGATTGTTTTGCTCAGAGCCAAGGTGCTGTTGTGCTGGAGAGAGGGACTCACAGCAGCGTTGTGAGGCTCTGAACGCGAAAAGTCAGGGAGGAGGGAAAAGGGACGTACTGTTTTGGTTTGGTTTGGCTCGGAACAGAGTTCCTCAGATGAGATTTCAGCAGGGAGTATTTGAAGTAGACTTCTGCCACTAAGTGGTGCTATATACAGTACAGCATCTTTATGGTACCACAATTTACAAGGAGGAATAAACCAGAACACTGTCAAGCTGATTAGACTGATGTAGATACTTAACAAGTGTCCATTACGCTGATTTAATCCTTCAGCGGCACTGGATAAATCAGGAGGAAGAACAGGCCAATCCAAATGATTAAAGAAATCCAAAGATTGAGCCCTGGCATACAGCATCTGAAGTGGAGGATTACAGAAAACAATTCTAATTTTTTAAAAGCTTTGTCTGGCTTATTTTTGTTCCGTTTTAATTATTAGTATTGTTTTCTCCAAGTTTATGGATGTTAGAACCTGAAATACTTACCAAATAAAACTGAAGAAAAAAAACTTGGTTTTAATTAATACTTGCAATTATTCCAGAACTAGTAATCTTATTTTTAAAACAGGTGCCCTATTTTACATCAACTGACAAAAAATGTAGAACATGGTCTTTCTGGAGTACGTATCTACATGTAGATTTACTCCCTCCCACCCTCCAAAACAGATGCAATTTAAAAATAGGATGTAAATTTGGGAGGAGAATGCAAGCTTGCAACTTCTGCTATCCTCAGTCCCAGGAGAAGAGTAAATAGAGCAGGCAGAGGAGCTCTTCTGACATGTTGACACCCATGCGAGCTCTTGCCCCAAGCAACCATACATACATGTTGCCTCTCAGTCGTGGCTGCTGCGATACATCCTGCGTGAGGATCAGTGGACAAAACTGCGCTATCCCAGGAACGGAGTTCAGGAATCACAAAGCTTTCCTCCTATGTTATTGAAGGAGGAGGAATTTTTTTAACACAGTCTATGAAGCAGCTTACGCCTTTTCTCTTCTCTGCCCCTGGTCTGTGAATGAAGAAAGGATGGGGAGAAAGGATGGAGCAGTGAACAATCACTCACGTTCCAGGATCCCACTTGGTCTATTGGTGCATTCCTCAGCTCATGATGGAGCAAATTCAGTACTTTGTATTTAGACACCCATGTAGCTGGTGTGTCTATAGCCAGGCCCAGACACAGTCTGGGAATCAGCATTTTTTATCAGATCAAAGGACCCTAAAACATTGCCTCACGCTGAAACCCAATGAAATCTGCCTATGTGAGTTGCTCTGCTGAGCAAAATGCCTTTAAAAAAAGAGGTGGAACTTCTGGGGAGAGAATTAGTGCCTTTTGTGGACTGTATTTGTGTGCAGGGTGCCAGTTTATTCACAATATTCCCAGAGAAGTGATTTAAATCAAGAGTCAAAAGCCGAAAGGGTATCAAAGCTGTACGGGAACTGATTACTACTATAAATTTTGCTGAAACAAGCTGATGCTTTGCTGATTCTTTGGTCCTTTTCTGGTAAAAATATTCAGAAGATGCCAGTGTTAACTCACAACGTTGACTTCTCTGTATTTTTCATTTTTATCCCATGAGATTATTTTTAGCTGCTGTGCATTAGCTCTGCTTCTGAAAAATATTGATAGGTAGAGGTTGCAGGTTCTTCTTGAAAATAACAAATGATTTATTGACAGAAACGCAATGATACAAATATATCCATAAAATTAATGTTCCGCCCCACCACTGTTTTTGAATGAAGTTAGAGACAGATGCTAGAGACAGGTGTGAATTTCTCAGGAGAGAAAGAAATATCATGGGTAAATCAGTTTTATACCAGAAAATCTGATAAAAATGAGTATAACAGCTGAAAAATAAGTAAACTTTTAACAGAAGAAGGAACCCTTTTCAATTTTAGAGGAAATGGCAAGACCCAAAGTAACTTTGTATGAGTTATTTATATTATAGCGTAATTTCTGAGCCCCAAACAGTAGCTGGATGCAAACACATAGTAAGAAACAGTAGCTGTCCAAAATGTCCTCTGGAGAGAGCAGCAGAAATGCAAAATTAAAGTGTCACGAACAGGGTCAGCCGCAGATCCAGAAACAGTGTGATTCTTCTGACATTTACTTCTTTTCCATGCACCACCGAAAATATTAGCAAATCAGGAATTTGCATAAAGCAACAATCTAACAGGTAAATGTTAGATGATCCTAGAAATTATTCTCCATTCATACTAAGCTTTTGACATATTAAAGTAATAAGCTATCCCAAACAAGGAAAAACGTGAAAACTCAAAAAAATTTCCTGAATCGAGTACCTGAATTAGTTAAAGTGTTATTTCAAAATTTTTGAAATGTTTCATTTACATTTTTTAGACATACATTTACATATTTAAAAATAAATTTATAGTGGTCCAAAATTTCTCTGGGAAGTTTTTGATTTTATCAGTGGCTTCACCATCACATAGAGCAGATCCTCAGCACCTCTGCAATCATCCTCAGGTTTCCCAAAATTTAACCGGTGTATTTCATCATTAACGTCCTTCTCGTGATGCAGACCGTTACAATATTTTCCAAGAGTTAGAATTCATTTCCCAAGGCCAGCACTCTGTTGCGCCATCAGTCCATCTTGCTTGTCTCTGTGCTTTTGCTACTGATCATGTACTTCCTTCTTTTTCCTTAACAGACTTTTTGATCAGAATAAATCCAACAGTAAGCAAACTTCCTGAGCTGTTGAAGTCTTACTGTTATACCTCTAAGCAGACACTACAAATTCAGTAGCAGTGACCTCAGTTCTTCCGCTGAGTTTGAAATTGTTATTGACTTTCTGATATTAATTTTCTTTATATTCCGTTGCCTGTAAATTTGGTCTCGGATCTTGCTACATACAATTAATGCTGGTTTCTGACATGACCGTCTCTGAAAATGTGAAGTTCAAGGAGTGACAACGTTCAATTTATGGCTTCTGGAGCTTTGTCCTGGCTATGCACAGCCTGAGTCAGACGCTGCTGCCACTACCCCCAGAGGAAACACGGAGATGTTCCAAAACGACGGTCCCACCTATCCAGCTGCCTTGTACTGGGAAATTAATCTAAAATTCTTTCCCACATGGCTGATGCACCTTGTTCCTGGCTGGACCTGTAAGGAGTTTCAAGTTATTTTATGAATCTCTTCATTTAGACGCACACTAGTGCACTAGAGTGTGAATACTTTCAGGAATGTTTTATCTTTGGTAATTACTTGAAAAAAACAAAGACAACTACTTATATTTAAAGAACAATCAAGGGAAAAGTCTAAAAACACAGCTTTGTATTTCTTAGAGACTAAGATATTACTTACTCAGTGTTTGCCTCATTCACTAAAAACGTGTTTAAATGTTAGACAGAATTCGTACAGTGGTAGAAATGGAAAAGGAACTTGAAAGCTGCAGTTTAAATTTGCAAGAGGCTTTTTGCTAAGAAAAATCAGGATAATAGATTTGGAATATAAATGAAGCACTGGGTAGGTTTTCCCACTGTAGAATGTGTACATCTTGTATGTATATTAATCTGCAAACTACAGACCAAATATTGATTAAAATTTGGAATAAAGTATAAAATGTCATTTATGCCAAGTATCATAAACAACCTAATATCCTTTCATCTCTCAGAGTTTATGAAGAATGGAGACAATAGCATTCCCTCACAGAAACTATAAAGAAGTTAAAAAGTAGAATCAATATCGTAAGAGGAACTTCTAGATGCACACATTTAGCTGAATTCCTAGCAATATAAAAGGGAAATGTTTCTGTTGAGCTTACTGCCTAGGGCTTTAAATTGCTGTATACTATCATGCAGTATGGACTATATTAATTATCTAATTTAGACATTTATATGGTCATCAGACAAGAGGAGACCTGGAGAGAAATCCCTAATTAAGACTTTGGAGTTTGATAAGAGGTTGTTACTGCACGGTGATAAAATATTATTTTTGTCTTATCTTATGAACGTGTCAAGGCAGATGATGTTAAATGCTACCTACATGCACAATCAGATGACATATCTCTGGCAAGGCCCACAGATAACAGTCTGCAAGTGCACATTTATTATTTTACAGTTCAGAGTGTTAAAAGGAGAACAAAACTTGTAGATCCCAAACTACAGCAAATCCACCTCAGCTGTGTCTGCTGTGTCACACCACCGGTATTTTCCCTGGGACTTGGGGACAGAGTATTTGCTCTGCAATGACAGTTACAGCAGCTGGAAGCCTGCTCCTCTACACAGCACCTGGAACCGTTCTGTTGGCTCTGTATTGCTGAACTCTCTAGGCATTCCCTTTCCGCTCCCTGACATGCTTTTTATGCAATAAACCATTGGTAGGTGGATTAAAGCCATCAGAAATTCAATTATACAAAAGGAATCCCTATCTGATTGCTGAGGTTAACCTTCATTACCTTTACAAAGAGAGGAGAACAGGGCAGGGAACCGGCCATTCAGCTTTCAAAGCTCCACATTTCATTCCATTCAGATTACAATCTACATTTTTTGGCATTATGAGTTTGTTGTGAATGCTGAATATGTAGTGCAAAAATACCAGCTCTGAAGATCTTTTTTTTCTTGACAAGCTTTCTGGGAGAAGTCAGAGCTGCTATATTTTTTGCACGCAGCCTTCCCATCCTTCTTCTCAACTGCAGGATTGACTTGAACAACAGTGTTCACTTAAGGATCTCTTTCCTCATTAGATGCTTTGACTTCTCAAGGACAATGGCCAGCTCTGCCACCAAAACAAAAGAAAGTAAATTCAGGGAACAAAACATACATGACAGTTGTTTTTTATTTTTTCCTCTTGGCGTGATCCAACCCTGTTGGTATCAATGGCAAAACTCCTGCTATATCTTCCAGTATTGGAGCTTAGCTGTTACTGCAAAAGGAAATGTTTACAATGTTTATATATATATATTTAAAATATAAATAAATACATATATTTTGAAATGTATGTAATACATATATACATTTATACACATACACTAAATTTAACACTGTCATTATCATTTGGGATTATTCAAAGCCCACACGGTAAAACTTCTGTGACCTTCTACCTGGATAATATCTTTTTTCGTTTTCTGTTATTTACAAGTATGCATAATACAAACTGACAAGTGCTATAGCTGAGGAAAAGAGGCGAGAAACAAGGACCAAAGGTCCTTGCTAAGTAGCAGGATGAAAGATGGCTTCGTGTAATTTTGCAGGAGGGATTCAGTTTCACAGATTTCCACATGTGAAATGTGGGTATTAATGGGGGTTTGCAACCAGCAAACTCAATAACAGTCCTATTCAATTAAAAGTACATAAAGTATTAATGTATTGTACTCCAGTTTATGTTTAAGGGGCTGTAGAGACTGATGTTTCAATCACAGGAAAAAAGCCCACTGAGTTACTCCTGTGCTCAAACTCCGTATTTGTAGGTATCATCCATTACCAAACAGCACTTCATTAACATGCAAAATGTTTCTACATATTTCCCAAAACAGTGATTAGGTTCAAGCAAGAGATTTAGGAGACCTGAGTTTAACCAGCCACTCTATCCCAGAAACCCGAAGAAATCTCAGATCTCTCTTCTCAGCTCAGTAGTTTGCTTCTCCATGTGCAAATAGGGGCTGCAGCGCTGCGAGGTGGCGTCAGGATAAATCCATCAGATTCTGAAGGACTGGATGCTGCCGTAACGAGGATCGCTGAGGACTGGAGCCACCGATGTGTCCCAGGTACGCAGCTCTGTACCTTGAGAGCTTGGTAAAAATGGAAGATTAATTGGAAGCATAACAGAAGAATAACTGTTCAAAAGATAGGCATACCTGGTTGAGGTGTAAGTCATGAGCTTTCACAGTGTGATGGCCCAAGCATGAAAAAGACCTGGCCACAACAACTGATATGTATCTAATTTCCAGGTTTGAAGGAAAAGAAAAAAAAAAAAACAACCGCTTGTGAAAACTTTATAACCCCTCTGCAGCTTGTTTAACCTGGTCACTAGATGTCTGCGTAAATAGGTGATGGAATGAACGTGACCCAACAAAGCCTGTGTGGGTTTGATTAATGGAGTGCCCCAAAGTAAGAGAGTCATGCTGAAAAATCTGAAGAGAAATGCGAACTTTTAATAACATTTTCAAATTATTTAATCTTACAATCAGGCCTGACCTTGTTCGATATGAAACTTCATTACAGCCTGGAATGTTAATATAGAGTTCCAAATGCATCATAAATTACTGGTTTCTTCAATGATGCATGGGCCTGTCCTGCTGTGGCCAACCGCAATTTTAATATTTTCTTAAGAAATGAAAAAATGAAGAATTAGCAAATAATGGCATGATCCTGAAATTACTGTTCTAGGGATCACAGTTTATTAATCAGCTAAAAAGGATAAAGACATTACTCACTTTCCACAGATAAATGATGCAGCCAGTCCTTTCTTTTGTGGAAACAAACCCTAAATGCTTATTTTTGAATAGATCCATTAATAACCAATTCAACTGACCTACCTTTCTGCAACATGACAGGTCTGACAGTCAATGAAGGAATTACTACGTGTAACTGGCAATTTTACCATCAGAAGCATTATTTTGTATACAACTAGTACCTTGTAACAACTTAAAAATGGTATTCACTGTTTGAAAAGGGTAAAATAAAAACACTTGCAATATTGACTGACAGAGATCCTTATTTGGAGCTTACTATTTAACAACAAAAGAAGAAAAGTGAGTGGACTATTTAAATGGCTAGAGAAATCAGGGAAACTGAGAGGCTGCTGTACTTTTAGTTTGACAATATATTTTGTAAACGATCTGCAGTAGCCACACATTTTTTGGAATTAAGAACAGAGTATTGCTAGAAGTTTGGTGGTCTTCAGGAATAGTCCAGTCCAGTCATCCAGTTCAGTAGTCCAGTTTAATGGTTCCGTTGATTTCAATATGATTGGATTGAAATATAATTTTCTTTGCTTAATCGCTTATCGAAGCATCATAAAAAACTGCACAGCAGTTCCGCTGTGGCCTAGGAAACATTTCACTTCATGTATTAACATGCCTGTCTTCACCGAGGTCTGAAGGTCCATGTTGCGCATTGTATACCAAAGATGAACTGTTTGCAATCAGCACTGAATAATAAAGAGGACAGTCCTGGAAATAAAGCTAATAAACCATTCGGCAGCAATTAAAATAAAAATTTGCATTTTGTCATATACTTTTCATATAATGAAAAGCATGAAAATGTGGAGATTCAGGCAGCTTGAATATTCAATTAATAAACATTCCAAGATAAGTTCAATTATCATTATGACCGGCACAATGAACTTTTCTCACTCTCCCTTTTTTTTCCCCTATGTGCTGGTTTTGGCTGGGATAGAGTTAATTTTCTTCATAGTAGCTAGTATGGGGCTATGTTTTGGATTTGTGATGAAAACAGGGTTGATAATACAGGGATGCTTTAGTTACTGCTGAGCAGTGCTCACACTGAGTCAGGGCCTTCTCTGCTCCTCACCCCACCCCACCAGCGAGGAGGCTGGGGGGGCACAAGGAGCTGGGAGGGGACACAGCCGGGACAGCTGACCCCAACTGCCCAAAGGGACATTCCAGACCATAGGACGCCACGCTCAGCATGTAAAGCTGGGGGAAGAAGAAGGAAGGGGGGGACGTTCGGAGTGATGGCGTTTGTCTTCCCAAGTCACGGTTACGCGTGATGGAGCCCTGCTTTCCTGGAGATGGCTGAACACCCGCCTGCCGATGGGAAGTGGTGAATGAATTCCTTGTTTTGCTTTGCGTGCGTGCGTGGCTTTTGCTTTGCCTATTCAAGTGTCTTTATCTCAACCCATGATTTTTCTCACTTTTACTCTTCTGATTCTCTCCCCCATCCCACCGGGGGGGAGCGAGCGAGCGGCTGTGTGGTGCTTAGTTGCCAGCTGGGATTAAACCATGACACCCTAGATCTCTCTGTAACCGCTTCTGCAGTCTTTTGAATATGTACCAGATTCATTCGAAAAGCATTTAATGTAAATAAAACACACACGAGACAGTTTGGCTTTTTTCTAGGATAGCTGTCCAAAGCTTTGCTTGCCAGGAGGCAACAATACTGAGCAATATTGTGCAGAAGTCTATAATTTGCTGTACAATAACCTCAGTTTGCTTTATTTTTTTATTTCTTCTGGCCATGAGACATGTCAGGAGTTTTCATGGACAACCCATTGCCCAGAACTAATTGGTTGGAAATCACAGTAAGGAAGAATTTCATTGTTTTCAACCATAATATTAAACAACTATTTAGCAAAGGGAAAGAACAATGCAGAATAATTATTAATTGAAGAAAACATTCAGAACACATGAAACATGGTGAAACAAACTATTAGGTCCAATTATGCCACTTCTGTGAACATTGTTATGCTATCTTTAATGAACTCGCATTTGAAAGCTCAATTTTATATTGGGCAATGGTTCAAAACCCAGAGACACATCAGTCCCAAGCACTAACTCACAGAAAAGTGCTAGACTGTAACTGACTGACAGCACTTCCCACTGCAATCTGGGTTTATCTTAAAGAGCTTCTAGTCAGCTCTGCTTCAAATCCAACTTCATTTAACTAAGGAAATCTAGCAAGGTCACAATGCAAGATAGTCTGCCTGCAGACACCAGCCATCCTTTAGTCTATTATACAATCACACATATGAGGTTTTTAAGAACAAAAATGCCAGATACCTTCTGTAGCAACAACCTGATCAGACAGAATTGCCACAAAATCCAAAATGTTGAATTTGCAGCTACTAAGCCATGACATAGTCTGTTTGTGAAAGCTACTACTTGAAAATGTGACTATGAACTTGCATTTATCTTTGTGCAAAAATATAACTGGAAGAACTAATATAACCAAAAGTATAGCTGGACAGTGCACTGTGTTGATTACAGAGCTGAGAATTAAAGCTACAGAGAGGAAAAAATGTGTTTTGGTGAGAAAGTCATCTCTAGAGTTACAATTAAGATGTAATTTGTTGCCTGTGCTTAACATCTGTTTTATATTTATTCATTCTGATAAAAAATTACATCCTGGATCCAAAGCTTCAGCTTCCAAAGCTCCAGAATAAATGTTAATTAAATATTTGATATAAAGTCTTTTAAAAACCCACTAAAATTATTCAGTTTACTTAAAATAGGACCCAGCAAAATACAAAGGGCGGAATCAGATTCCATACTGAAGTCTTTCGGTTCCCTTGAACTCTTTGCATTTAATGTGAAATATAAAGGACTAACTTTTATATTTGTTTCCCTCTGGTATAAACAGACTGTGTAATGAGCTGCTGTGTGATACGAACTGAATGTCACTCAGAAGGGAACACATTCACAGCTCACTGGTGGCTTTACCCCTCTTAATCTTCACCTTATATCTGAGATGTTCTTTCCCTTTTTCATGGATGCTCATTATTTATCTGTTATTCATTCACTTTGCTGGGTCCGAATAAGTATGGACTTCTAGATATGACATGATCTACCAAAAACTACTAGAGAAGTGAATGTTATTTGCTGAAAAGCCTCGTGCTCCTGAACAGCTTGTCAGTCTGCTAGCTCCTCAGAGGTCTGTTTCCCCATTACTGCACATTTCCCCAGTTGAAGATTTAAGGATTTTTTCCCACTGTCACAATAAAAAAGAGGAAAAGGAAGCAGGTGGTGTCATTTCTAAAGTCCAAGTGTTTTTAATGATCATTCTCTATTTCTTCAAGTGCAGAAATTTCAATTCCGATTAAAACGAAAAAATGACAAGCAATTTACAGACAGACCTCCATTCTCCAAACATTCCGCTCTGAATACACAATATGTTTTCCTATATAATGCATGCACCATATTTCAATATTAATTATATGCAGGTCTCTTTTGGGTCACATGCTAATTATATCTATTTAGAATTTATCATGCTACTTCCAATAATGTGCTGTCATTGTGTCCTGTTGTTTTTCCTTGCCTGAGGCAGAAGGAAGCTACAATAAACCTGAAAATATTGGCAAGAATCGTTCATTTTAAAACATACAGGGAAAAGCTGCACTAAGGGCCCTGTCCAATGCTCATTGAAATCAACAGGAATCATTATATTAACCTCAAGGGAAAATGGTTTGAACCTGTTAAATGTCTACAGTTCTATATGATGAGCTGCGTGCATCTCACAATATAATGAACTGGTTATGCTCTAACCATCTCTAAATAATCAAGGAAGCATTCAGCGTTATGCCAGAGAGGATATGCAAAGAGGAATTTGAGCTTTTCTGATTCTGAGATGGTTAGACTGGTACTAAATAGCCACAAGATAAAGAAGAATCAAACCCTCTGTTCCCAGCCATCTCAAATGTAGCTGTTTCATATGTTAATGTATAGCATTTTGTGATCACTCGATCTGTGTATCAGGCAATAACAGTGGGGTTTTTTTATGACTAACTACTGTATGCTATTGGATTCAGATATGTCACATTTTAAAAATTTTGCTGTATTACAAGCACTAAAGATATCAACATGTTTGCCAAACTTACTGGCTGTGTTTACAATTTCCTTTTATAATGACTAGTGAAGTCGGTCTGCATTTACCAACCCATGGCATCTTCTCTGTATGAGGGATACTTAAAGTTTTCTGCACAACTCACAACTAAAATTAAATGGTGCTTCCTTCGTGCCACCAGCTTATGAACACAGAGCCAAATTTTCAGCAGAGAATCTCACTGCATATGTACAATTATTAATGCTGAAGATTTGCATCTGCTTTCAAGAAATAGGGGCCTGCGGGACTAATCGTAGATAATGCATAGAAAAAATGCAGGCACTGAAGACAAAGATCTTGGAAAAAAATGATGCCCCTCAAGTTTCCTAGCCCTCTGAATTGTTAGTGCTACATTACTAGTCAGCAATGACACAAATCAGACAGAGTCAGTGACTGAAGTCCAACAGGCAGGAGACTACCTCATCCAAATTTCCATGCATCCTTTTAGCCCATCTACTGCTACTGGCAGTCCTTTTACCTTCTGTGCCCTTCTGGCTCACGGACACATCAGGACTATTCTAAACACACCGCTCCTCTCATTACTTTGGTGGTGCCTGTAAGTAGCCTGACTCCTAGAAATAAAACTCTCAAGAAGCAAACATGAAATGGCATTTACATGTCTGTATCTCACTGTGATTTTTTTTTATCTGTAATGAGATGTTTTCCGAATAAGAAGAAAAACATTAACATTTAGCCCACTAACTGTATTTTTTTGCTGATAGGTCTCAGCAGAGAGCAAACTGATATTCAGGTAAAGAAAATGAATTATCTGAAGCCAAATGTAATTTTATTTTGGAGGGCCAACAATCAATAGAACAAATGCACCGTCATTTCAGTAATGGCCACAGCTTCATGACAAATACTTACTAGAAACTCATGGCTAGGTCTCCCGTATTACAAAGGTGCTTAGAACAAGAAGCATGTATCTTTGATGTATGTTAGCTCAACTGTTCAGAGAGACATGCAAATTAAGCAAGCATGTATGCAATTATTTTTTTTTAATATCCAAGGTCGTAAGTCAGATTGTCTCATCTTGTGTAAAAACCTTATAGTGGAAAAAGAAGCTTAAGTCTAAGAATTTCACTTTACTTACCTGCATAAAAGGTAGCAGGGCCCATCAAGTTGGTAAAACCACATATGAGAACCTGAAGACACTACTCCCAAGATCTCAAGGCACGAGACCACCTTCTCATATGGAGCTTATTGCCTCCATTCCTGCAAGACATCATCGTTGCAGGATCCCTGTTGCAATTAGCTCTGCCTCATGAAGCTGCAGTAGCAGCAGTGAATCCTGCTTTGGTAACTGTTGAGCAAAGGAGGGCTCCCCTCTGGGGTCTGTCTGCTTCTTTCATACCTTCTGGTCTCTTGCTTAGCCCAGAGGACTTTTTGTTCAGCACAAAACACTGGGAGAGTAGATGTAGCATTCCCACCTGTAAATGAAGGAAGAGATGTTGTTATTACAATAATGATCTAGAATCAGACTGCCTCAGTCCCTAACTGATCTTCCAAAGATTAGATGGTCTGGGCTGTATTCTGTGCGAGCAGCTCAGGGCGATCAAAGGTGCTGTATACAGATTTCTATTGTCTGACGAGGTCAGGAAGAATTCAGACTCAGAAATGATGCAGGAGAGACGAAATGCCAGCAAGATGCTTCACAATTCCAAAACCTAAAAGCTGCATCCCTAATATGAAAAATGTGGCTATTTTAATATGAAATGATCATGCGCTTTAACGATGGTTCACCATAGAGTTTTGGACCCTTTTGGAAGACTGAATACTGCCCTACTTGGGGAGATTCATGGCATTTTTAGGGCCTTTTGAAGCTCATGTGGGACCTGATTAGTCTATTTTTAAAATGCCTTTTAGGAAACAAAGGGTGGTGCAATCACCATTTGTGAGGAGGATTACAGAGGAAAAAAGTAAAAAGCACATTTTTCAAATGTATATGACTTAGTAATCCACTTTCTCCTAATTTGCCACAAGAGGTGAAATCCTGTTTTACTTAGATACATCTGGATTTTTTACCAATGGCCATTTGACTCGGAGTTTTCAGTTATGCAGATCAGACACCTGGGAAACCAAGAACATTTTCATTTCCATTTTTGTTCTGAAACAAGAAATATTCTTTATAGTATCTGAGGGAACCTCCAAAGTATGAGAGAGACTTTAGATATCATTTTTCCTTCAAAGGAAAGCTATTCTTTTATATAAAGGCAAAAAAAACCCCCACAACATTTGAAGAGTGTTCAATCAAAACAAACTTAGCCTTGAGTGTTTTGGGAGAATAGAAATTTCTTCTGCCAGAAATCTTTCCTAAAGGTGATGCCATCTTTAAACATCCTTTTTCAAATGTAACAGAAAGAAAAGAGTAAGGCCTTTAATTGTAGTATAATTACAAAAGCTTCCAAGAAAAAAGGGAATAAAATATACACATGTTTTTGCAGGGTAGGAAATGGAAAGAAGAAAATACTTCTGGTTGAAAAAACCCCAGCCTAGTCATAATTGTACATTAAGGAAACATTGTGGTGTACCTGTCCGTACAGGAACAACATGACTGCAGTTGGTCAGACCCGAAGAAAGACAGAGTTCATCAATTTGAAATGAGAGCGAGAATGCCTACAAAAGCGCAAAGATACCTTCAAGCAGCGAGCGACTGATGGCAACCTTTGGAAATTGTTTTCAAACCTCCCACTGTGAACATGTAAGTTCAGAGTTACAGACGATTCCTAACACCTAAAACAGGAGTATTGTTAGCTTGGTTCAAAGCGTCAATGTGTAAATGCAGCCAGTATGCTTGGTTTTTTTCCTTATTCACAGTTGTCTCAATCTGGAGCAAAGTTATTTTAGTTGGCAGAGACTAGACCCAAAATATTCATGGTAAAACCTTCCTTTAGACCATTCTTACAGCATGGTATCTTCAATGAACTAGATTCTCTTCTGCATCCAGGTTATGCTGCACTCAGCAACAAGAGGGAACCTGTGGAATATCTCCAGTTTGTGTCCTTGCCTAGCCACAAGCTACTGCTCTGTTTTAGTACGAGCACTGTGGTATCACCCGTGCCATCCTTTTTACACTTGCCTGACCTTCCTGCTCTCAATGCCGACGGATCTTCAACACTACAGGCCATGGGAAGGAAAGCTGGCGAGCTGGCTAGACTGGGTCCATACTTGTAAGGGTTTGCACCCTATTTGAGATAATCCCTAAGGACCTGAGGAGAGTTTATGCCTCTCCTGTCATGTCTGACCACAGAAGAGACAGAGTATTTGTCCTATTAACTAATGACCGAGTCCAGAATAAAATCTCAAGCTTCCTCTGCCCACAAGCAGTGTAAGACTGGACGTGGTCATTCAAGGCAGCCAGGTACTCATACTCCTAGCTTTCACATTTACGTATTCTGACTGCACAAAGTGTCCAAGTAGACTTATGCCTGCAACTCTCCAGATTTGCATATGTGACTGCAATAACTGTGTATACAGCTGAAACACAGCTCTGTTCTGCAAAATGCTAGCTTTACACATTGTTTTCCTAACCCGTTCTTAACTGAGATTCTTCATTTTACACTGTGAGCACACACTACATTTGTTCTCGTTAATTAAACAGCATAACTAAAATGTATATTGCAAATATAATAATCTGACTGTTCTTTCCTGAAATGGTTGTTCTGTGTACCAAGGAATTTTAAATTAAAAAAAAAATAATCCAATCTAGTTGTATTTGGCCACATGTAGCCACGTTAACTTAAAAAAAGAACAAATAATGACTGATTAGCACTTATGTTTCCGAAGTTTTTGTGATCCTCCATGTTTCTGCTCCCATGCTACTGAGTTTGAACTGCTTCCCTACAAGCCTGCGCATAGCAAAGTATGAGTAAACATTTTCAGAATGCATCTCTCACCCTGAGGATCCACACTTGATTTTGATATAAAATGTTATTAACTTTAGCTCCTAGTACAAAAGGTCTTGATCAATAATTGTTTCTACCTGTCTATCTTATTTCTGTGTATCTTCTAAGACACTTTTGGGCTGCTGCCAATACATTTTGGTTTGTAAGCACATAACAGTGTATCATACACCTCAAATCTGTGTGGGTTTATCTTATCTTTTCATTAGGTAGAAGATGGGGGTTTTTTATCTACATAGATTAGATTAGTTTAAGGTCACCCTGAGAAAAGAAAAGAAAAAAGAAAAAAGAAAAGAAAAAAGAAAAAAGAAAAAAAAAAAAAAAGAAAAAAGAGAAGAGGAAGAGAAGAGAAGAGAAGAGAAGAGAAGAGAAGAGAGAAGAGAAGAGAAGAGAAGAGAAGAGAAGAGAAGAGAAGAGAAGAGAAGAGAAGAGAAGAGAAGAGAAGAGAAAAGAGAAAAGAAAAAGAAGAGAAGAGAAAAAGGAAAGGATAAAGAAAGGGAAAAAAGACTAAAACAAAATGATAGAAAATGAAACCCCATATATTCATGCTAACATAAGTTATCCTATCATCACAACTAGCCACCTCTTCAAATCATTCTTCCTGATTTTTAAAGTCTAGGAATACAAGAAACAAAACTAGACAACCTTAAAGGGGATCTTCTGACCACCTGCCCATATACTATCTCTTGATAGTTCTTGAAAAATATATTGTCACCATTCGGCCATAGTATTCAAAAGGTCAAGTAGTATGGCCAGATGATCCTAAATATCTCATTCAGTGTTTAATTCTTGAAGAAGCAAAATCAGTGCATGTTTTTTCCTTTATTCCCTTTATTGACCACAGTGGAAATACCATCAGGTGTGAAAACACCAGAGACACACAAGCTGGTAGTTTCTGATCTTTTATCTTGGAGTTGGCTATTTGTAAGATTTTGTAAGGTGGTTCGTAAGTATACCAAAACAACTAAAGGGGGAAAAAAAGTCACTTATTCTGTCATCAACTCAGTTAATATTAAACCTAAAGGCAAGAAGTGTCACCGTAAGGGTGACAGTAAGTAAAGTGACCCCTGTGAATTCCCCAATGACACCATGCTATCAATGGGGATATTTAACATACCATTGCTAGTACAGTCTTGAAAGCAGTCATGGGGCTCTGAATCAGATTGGATTAAGAGGGAAGTGGCTACCAACATACTAAGGCGGCCAAGGGTGTCAGTGGGAAGCATGAAGACAGTCCCTGGAGATTCTAAAATCAACAAAAGTTAGTTTCAGTAATGAATAAGCATTCTGGTGTCTTGGCAATAATCAGTGGCTCCGTATCTCATCCATTCGTTCAACTCAAACTTACAAATAAAACTTTCTTGCTGCATTCCTTTACGTGTTAAAAGTCCTGAACTTAATATATTTTCATCACCCATGGTGGATTACCTTAGTGACAATGCACCACAGGGTGCATATTTACCGATAGCTATGATGAGAAAAATATAACTTTCTGCAACACTATTGTAAATATATTTTAAAACAACTCTTTTTTGGTAGTGGAGAAACAGTTGTAAGCAAGCTGTCCACAGGCAAAGAAAGCAGGAGCCACTCTGCCACCTGCATACCTTTAAACTTTTATCTTTAAAGGACTGAGCAGGAACTCCAAAACAGAATGAATTGCATGCAACAGATCAAACATTTTTAAACTCATAAAATCTATTTCCTGGTACATGATACTTTTGCCCTAGCTACATTTTAGCTAATTTCTGGGTGAATTATATCCTCCTAGTGGTCTGCATTCAGAACATTAGTAAACATTAAAAATTCTTCAGGGTAAAATAAAAGCCAAAGGAGTTTTTGAATGTTTGGAAAATAGCAGAAAAAGAGGAAGTGGTGAAGAAGAAAAAGAAGCATGCCTGGAGGTAGCAGGAGAGGTAACTCTTCTTCTCTCTGTTCTGGTTGGTAAGGGAACACTCTCAATTTCAGCATTCATTCTACTCATTTAACGTTCGAGGCAACTTTCTGAGACAAAACATAACATGAGTCTTTGAACTTTTCATTGTTGAGAGTTAGTCTCTACCTCTCCAGCAAGGGCAAAGAGCTTCCTCATAAAAATGTTGCTACCAAGACACAAATATCATCAGTTGGCTAATTGGGTGGGAGAGGTTAAGGGAGCAGGGCTCACACAGAAATCCTGCTGCACAGCAAGAACTGGCGTTTCTTGGGTGTGGTGCCTTAACCATAGACTAGACCATGTTTGTTCAAAGAGATGAAATCCACTTCTGTAGCGAGAGTCATTCAAGTCCTGTATGAATCTTCAACATGTAACCTCTACCTCAAGCTTCAATGGATTTAATTGGAACACAGCCCTAAAAAATCATCTAGCATTTGTATGTTTTTAAGACCATATATTTAAGACCATTATGCTTAACATATTATATTTAAAAGAAGTTCTGCAAAGTACATGATTTATGTTAGATTCTCTCTTTCTTATGATCTACATTGTTTCACAAGATCTGCGCTAAAGATGGAATTTTGGAGGCAGAGCGAGTGGGAGGCTGTGAATAGTTTATTCAAAAAAAAGTTAATTAGAACTGAAATTATTCATCATTTTGAGTCAAATTTGGCAAATAACTTGGGCTGATTAAAAAAAAAAGTGGGACTTAGGTGACCATTCACAAAACTAGCAAGGCAGAGAAGTCTGCATACCTACCATGTCTCAGTAACAATGACATTCATCTCAATGGAGGGACATGTGGGTTCAAGTCTTCCTTCTGTTTGGTTCAGAGCAGGAGTTTGGGAAGTGCAGTCTCCCATGTTCCAGGTGAATGCCTAACCACTGGTCTATGAGTGACATCAGCAGCAACAAAGATTCGTATCTCTTCTGAGAAGAAAGAAAAAAATTGGTGATATTTTGAGTTGAAATATTCAACTAGTCTGAAAGAAAATGAAAGATTCCAATTTTTGGTTTGGTTTGTTTCTTTTCAAGTGAGACAATTTCACTCCCTCCTTTCCCTTAAACTTATACCTTATAAGGCATTTACCTTCCTTTCCAGGGTGAGCCTCCTAATTTCAACAAGTGGACTTCTCATTTATGGTCTTAGGGGGGATTCATCTCGCCTAACTTCAGATCCCTATAATGGCCAAACTATCTTTGAATTTAATCCTCCTGAGATCACTTTTATGGAGTCATTCATCTAAGCTTTTCTGTATATCTGCTGTCCAAAAAGATGAATCACATGTAGGTGACCTACTTTCTCCAGTAGACTATCAGGGATGATGAGCAGGGGGTGCATTTCCATGGCAGTTATCTGTATTTGGTGACGTGAATCCCATCCTTGATGGGATCCTTTTTCCCCACCTAAGATTGATATTAAAAGCAGACATAAAACCCTTTCATAATCCTGTAGCTTTGCTCTGATACCAAGATACTTCAGAAAACAGACAAATTGGTAACTAGTTATTCTAGCCCTCCTTTTGATTTCATAAATGCAAATTAAAAATACTTATCTGCTGTATAAAGACTTGGCATGTTTAAATAACTATTATCCTTTAAATATATTCCAGTGATGTAGGAATCATTATTGTAACAGATAGAATAGGCATTAAATCCACAGGGGAGTCATTAGAAGATGGCTATTTCTCTCTGTTTGACTGAAGCAGCAGTTGTAATGTATTTATTCAGGATTTAGCAAATGGAATTCAATTAGAACTGAAATGGTGTTAAATTTAGTAATTCCTATTGTATTTGTCGGACAGACAGGAGTGGCATGACCTGAAAAGTTAAAAGGAACAGTATTCAACCAGGATCTCTGTGTTCTGTAGCACTTGTTGACAGAATGTCACTAAACAGGTATATATCCTGCTTAACTTCTTAATCATCTGCTTAACACCTATAGTAAAAAATAAGGATGAAAAACAAGTATTGACATTATGTGATAAAGTCACACCTTAATAGTAATAATCTCCTTTATTCATAGTGGCTGAAATAATAGAGCTTAAAATTCATTGTATTACAGCTGTGTTTGAATCAAGTGTTCTGATATAATGCCATTCTATGCAACAAGAAAGAACTAAGTATTATACAATGTCCTAGAATCATAGAACAGTTTGGGTTGGAAGGGACCTTAAAGCTCATCTAGTTCCAACCCCCCTGCCACGGGCAGGGACACCTTCCACTAGACCAGGTTGCTCAAAGCCCCATCCAACCTGGCCTTGAACACTGCCAGGGAGGGGGCATCCACAGCCTCTCTGGGCAACCTGTTCCAGGGCCTCACCACCCTCACAGTGAAGAACTTCTTCCTTACATCTAATCTAAACCTTCCCTCTTTCAGTTTAAAGCCATTAGCCCTTGTCCTATTGCTACACACCCTTGTAAAAAGCCCCTCTCCAGCTTTCTTGTAGGCCCCCTTTAGGTACTGGAAGGCTGCTCTAAGGTCTCCCTGGGGCCTTCTCTCCTCCAGGCTGAACAGCCCCAACTCTCTCAGCCCGTCTTCATAGGAGAGGGGCTCCAGCCCTCTGATCATCTTCATGGCCCTCCTCTGGACTCGCTGCAACAGGTCCAGGTCCTTCTTATGTTGGGGGCCCCAGAGCTGAATGCAGAGCGGAGTAGAAGGAGAGAATCCCCTCCCTCGACCCGCTGGTCACGCTTCTTTTGATGCGGCCCAGGATACGGTTGGCTTTCTGTGCTGCAAGCGCACGTTGCCAGGTCATGTTGAGCTTCTCATCAACCAACACCCCCAAGTCCTTCTCCTCAGGGCTGCTCTCAATCCATTCTCTGCCCAGCCTGTGTTTGTGCTTGGGGTTGCCCTGACCCACATGCAGGACCTTGCACTTGGCCTTGTTGAACTTCATGAGGTTTGCACGGGCCCACTTCTCAAGCCTGTTAAGGTCCCTCTGGATGGCAGCCCTTCCCTCCAGCGTGTCGACCGCAGTGCACAGCTTGGTGGTGTCAGCAAACTTGCTGAGGGTGCACTCAATCCCACCATCCATGTCGCCGACAAAGATGTTAAACAGCGCTGGTCCCAATACCGACCCCTGAGGAACGCCACTCATCACTGCTCTCCAGTTGGACATCGAGCCGTTGATCAGGGCTTTAGCCTCCCTAACCTGATCCCTGGCTGCTCGGACAATTTCTCTGTATTCCTCCCAGGCTACCTGTCCTTGCTTCCACCCTCTGTAGGCTTCCTTTTTCTGTTTAAGTTTGTCCAGGAGCTTCTGGTTCATCCATGCAGGCCTCCTGACGTTTTACCTGACTTCCTCTTTGTTGGGATGCATCGCTCCTGAGCTTGGAGGAGGTGATCCCTGAATCTTAACCAGCTTTCTTGGGCCCCTCTTCCCTCCAGGGCTGTGTCCCATGGTACTCTACCAAGCAGATCCCTGAAGAGGCCAAAGTCTGCTCTCCTGAAGTCCAGGGTAGAGAGCTTGCTGTGCGCCCTCCTCGCTGCCCTAAGGATCTTGAACTCTGCTATTTCATGGTCACTGCAGCCAAGGCTGCCCTTGAGCTTCACATTCCCCACCAGCCCCTCCTTGTTGGTGAGAACAAGGTCCAGCATAGCACCTCTCTTTGTTGGCTCCTCCATCACTTGGAGAAGGAAGTTGTCATCAACGCATTCCAGGAACCTCCTGGATTGCTTATGCCCTGCCGTGTTGTCCCTCCAACAGATATCGGGGTGGGTGAAGTCCCCCGTGAGGACCAGGGCTTGTGAACGTGAGGCTGCTCCTCTCTGTCTATAGAGGGCCTCACCCGCTCAGTCTTCCCGGTCGGGTGGCCTGTAGCAGACCCCCACTATAAGGTCACCTGTCCCTGCCCTCCCTTTAATCCTGACCCATAAGCTCTCGGTCGGCTCCTCATCCATGCCCAGGCGGAGCTCCATGCACTCCAGCTGGTCACTGACATAGAGGGTAACATCCCCTCCTCGCCTCCCCTGCCTGTCCTTCCTAAAGAGCCTGTATCCTTCCATTCCCACACTCCAGTCATAGGTGCCATCCCACCACGTCTCCGTGATGCCAATAAGACCATAGCCCTGCAGGCGTGTGCACGTCTCTAACTCCTCTTGTTTATTCCCCATGCTACGTGTGTTTGCATAGAGGCATTTAAGTTGGGTCCCCAACTTAAATACCTTGTTTCTCTGGAACAGTTTTTATTCAGGAACAATGTAATTTTAAGGTATACAGCAAAATATTGTCTTTTCTTTTTAACTTAGTATGAAGGCATGTGTATTTAACACCTTAACAAGGTGTTAACAAGTGTGTGCATCTACATACATAAAATGTAGGAAGCTACAAAGACCTGTAGAATGCATATGGATGAAGAAGGTCAAACACTGAATACACTGTATATAAAGCAAGACATTACATATGATGTGGTATAGGTGAGTGTCATAAAACAAGGGAGGTACATGACTTCCCTATTTTTGTAAAACCTCTTCAGTGCGAACAGATGGGGCTGGGGTGGCATTTCCTGTGATTATCCATGGGGAATGCAGCCTGATGCCATTGAACACCAGACGCTGCTACTCATCAATGAAGTTACATCCGTTAATGCATTTGCTTGCCTGTCCCTCATGTTGTGCATCTTTCACACACACACAAAAATCAGTCTGGAAGTGACGTCTGGCACATGTTGAACGTAGAGGACAACAAAGAAAAAATAGATGAGAATGGTCTAGTAAATTCATGAGCCTTGTTAAGGAAATAGCCATGCTAACAATCCACTCAGACACTTTAGCCACTGCCTCAGATCTTCCACAGTAAAATACTCCATTAAAGCAGTAATCATAGTAAAGGACTTTACACAACGTGGATATAAATAATTTCTTTTAATAGTAGCAAGTGAAACAGTCCTCTTGTTTTGGTTCTGAAACACAGAATGTGACCTCAGATGAGGGAAATAATTATATTTTACTTTTCTATTATTTCTGTGGTTCAGATCTTTCTAGCTTTAAGCACCTATATGATTTCACTCACATTAGTATTCCCACTAGTTGCCAAATCTCTAATTCAAGAAAATACTAAAGCTCATGCTTAAACTTGAGCATGTGCTTTACTGCTGGTGGCTGAAAGGGACTGGGATGTTAATTGGACTTAAAGGAAATAAAATGTCAGTAGAATCCTCACCCATAGACCATCGTGATCCTGACGGAAGCGTTTCATTGTAATTTGCATGCAAGTAACGAATTTTCACAGGAACAGAAGTTGCTCAATCAGGTCAATAGAATTCACAGTTGAATAAAGCTAAATTTTGTTTGTTCTTTTTAAAATGTAAATGTGATTGGTGATACTAAAAGGCATTTCTGAGAGCATTTTGGTGAGCAATTTTTAGGGGACCAAATCCAAAGCTCCCATTTCAGAAAATAGGTCCGTTGTCTGCCTAATTCAATATATTTGCAATGACTCTGTACCAAAAATCGCTTTTGATGAGTACACACTAAATATCCATAATTAAATACGGAAGTATAACATTTATAAGAAGCATTTTACAACTTTAATCTCAATTTGCTGAAAATACTTCCATGTGATTTTAATATATAAAGAAGTACACTGTTTAGGAGGAAGAATTACGCCTTTAGCTGCTCTCTGAAATATTCAGATGTTCAGAAAAGGAGGTAAACATATGACAAAAATCCCACTGGACACCACAGTCCCCTTTGGAGCACTGGAAAGCAGATGGTGTCTTTAAAAAACAAGACAAGATCAGTCTTACCAAAAAACAGATGCTATCCATTTTCCAGGAAAGATCACTGGCAACTAATAAGTTCACACAATAAACTTCTGCTGACTCAAGAAACGTATTAAAGAGTTTAGAATAAAGAAAATTATCTAGAATATTTCAAGGGAGAAATAACCTGAAGTTCAATAAAATTATTTTTTCATAACTATTATCATCTTCACATCAATCCAGAACTATTTCCGAGACAAAAGATGAAACAATAAAAGCTCCAGGAGGTGAAAACATCATCTAGAAATTTAGGAAAAGAAAACAATATTGTTCTAAAATCCTTAAATTAAAGACAAATCTAGAAGTATAAAAGACAAAAAATTGCAAAGCATGAAGAGATGCAATTTTGGATACATAAACCAGACATGAGTTACTTCTAAGTCCATAAATTTAAGAGCACAGAGCGGTTTCCAGGATAGCTGCTGGACACCATGCATGACAATCATTTGCCCTGTTTGTAAAATGTCATGTATCACTCCACATAGAAAGCAACAGAACTGCTATTATATTGTATGTGTAGGTTCAGAATGCCATCTCTTTTTTTTTCCAATATATACTGCAAAATTAAAACCACACTTTTTTTCTACCACACTTTTTTTTTTTACCACACTTTTTTTTTTTAGGAATATATCAGTCTGTGGACTTCACTAAAGTAGGAAAAAACTCATGAAGTCAAATTCTATAATTGGATTTGATAAGGGAGAGTAAAGTATATGAGAAACTATATGATGTAAATTTTAAAGACACTAAAGACATTTCTACTTATACATTCAGAAGGAGAGAAACCGTAACTGTGAAAGTCATCTGATCACAGCAGGAATGAATTTTCATTTGTTGTTTCCATATGCAGCACTGGATAATTGGCCAGTTGCATTACTGCAGGGGATGAATATTCCTCAAAACTGTGAGATATGGATGTAATACAGAAAATCTCCTGAGTAAAACACTCCACTGACACACACTGGTGCAGTTCCATTAATTCTGATACAGTAATTACAGTATATATAATTAAAAAAGAATCCGAATTCTTACTTCTAAACACCAAAATGTATTGACATGTCACAAGTGGGGTTGTCCTTGTCTTCGTATCTGTCATTGAGATGTAGCCAACATTTGAAAACAATGTGCCAAGTGTTAAAACGAGATGCGACACCTTTAAGAAGCAATTAGGTGTAGGAATTAGGGAGTACTATATACTGCTGAATATTTAAATCAAGATTTAATGAGACAAATATACTTGTGCTGTTAGAGACAAAACACCAATTGCTGTAAAAGGTGGTGTGGATTTTTCATGCCCAAAAGCCCCATTTTAAGTCCTGATCTGAATCCTTACACTGGTAGCTAGACAGTGTCTTTGAATCCATGCCACCTTTGCCCACTTCAGGGAGCTTCCGAGCTAAAACCCATAAATCTCTTTCCTCTCTTTGAGTAAGGGCTCTTCTGCTGCTTTAGGCCCAACTCTCCTGTTAGCTGGGCTGCCGTGTGCTGCTATTAATGGAGTGACCCTCAAATCTAGGTACCATTTTTTTGAGTTTTGTGGATAGATATCTACAAATAGATATCTATCATAAGCGTACAAGGAAAAGAAAGGTCTATGACAAAAGTCTGATTCCCAGTTCTTTTAATGTGACCTTGAGGAATGTATATCTGTAACATAAGGATAATAATAACAATATAATGTTTACAGAGGGTTTATAAAAGAGAAATTCTTAATGTGTGTGAAGTGCTCAGATACTCCAGGAACAGATACGTAGGGATGAACATTTAAGATAGGTATTTTTCAGCCTGGGCCATAGGCAATTCATACAAACGCAAACCAACAAAGGAAAAAAAGGTAGAAGAAAAAAGAATGGACTTTTCACGGAGGCGTCCTGACTGCCACATTCCAGTCCTGCAAAAGTAATTTAAACTGAAAATCATTTCCATTCTGAACCTTTCACAGGCCTTTCACGGGGCTCGTTTTAGCTTCTTTCATAACAATTCTGCATTTGGCTCATCTTCCCCTCCCTTCTTTCTTTTAAATCACAGTCAAACTTAGATAATAAAAGTCAAAAATAGAGAGATAAAGACTTTCTGCTACATTTTTCTTATTCAGGTTAGAAGATAATTCTGTTTACTTGGTTCAGGTAATATTCCAGTTGTATTGCAAGCTGCCACAGAGGAATGAAAAATTGATTTTCTTCTTGTAAAGTATAGCGTACATGAACACCTATAATCTTTATACATTTACAGTGATTTTAAAAAAGGCCACATAGTACATAAGCATGTTAAAATCATAAAATATTCTACAGGCCATACTGTCTTTAGGCTCCTTTAAGCTGAGGCTGTAATATCTGCAGATGCAAAACCAAAATGCAAGCTTACACGTACGGGTTGGGTGCTGCTCTGCCTGCCTGCATCCACTGAAACTGCTTACAAGAGCATGCTGGTTGCAGACTTTCCGGTTGCATTCTTGGGTACTCACTACAAATTGTAGCACAATTTCTCTAGGAGGTCCAGAACACGTAGAAACACATAGATGTACACCTAGAAAGTGTAACTGTTCACATTTATTGTTGCTGTAGTCTGTGTTAGTGCTTTTCTCAAAAGCAGAGGACCAGGCAGACAAACATGAGGCTAGCTATTTCTCTTGACCCACTGCTGCACATTGAATCAGCTCAAACCCTCAGATGGGAGATGAATTTTTCCTTTCCCAGAGAGTAAGTGATTTTCAGATCTGTTAATTTAGTCTTTTTCACCTGTTAGATCTGAATTTTCCTATTTAGAGAGTTACTCTGTGTTCATCAGAATGTGGTTTCAGAGATTCAGATCCTAGCGTGTGAGGTGCCTGGGAAAGAAGTGCTAGATCTTTTCTTTTACCTCATTCCTTCCCAGTCAACTGGGTTTCAAATTTGACTTATCAAAACTTGAGTCATGAAAATTACTGAGTCTTTGCAAACACAAAGCTTTGAGTTAACCTTTTATTCAAATGTCACCAAGATACTATTTATCAACTTAATTAAGGTGTAGAGAACAACAGACTCTTATTTTTCTTCCTAGCAAGCAGGTTAAAGAATGTTAAAAATTATATTATTACAATTGGAAAATATGCCATAGTAAAATATGGCAACGGGGGGGGGGGTGGGGGAGCTGTTTTGTGTATTATAAAACTGAATGCATTTAAATGATATTTACCACGTGGGCCTGCCACTTTCCTGCATGATGTGTTACAGTCTGAACAACAACATGGTTCATCATTTGGCTTTGCATCCTTTCGTAGCATCGATACAACTACAGCCTTCATTTTGCTGGGCAGAGCAAAATGCCACAGCCTGGTGCCAAGGGAGCCGGGCAGGTATGCGGCAGCAGAGCGTCAAACGGTTTAGGGCTTGTCTTCATGGGCAAATTAACCACTGTAACGACACCAGTATAATTACGACACTGGAGTTAGAGCTGTGTAACTCCCCATGTGGAGAATCTTATTCTACAATCAGAGTGCCTTTTCTTTGTTCGGCTTATGTTGCTTTGAAAGGTATAATTATACCAGTATAGTTACATTGATGAATTTCTCCATGTAGACAAGTCCTTACACAATGCCAGGCTCGTTTATTTCCCAATCAAATATTACAACTTTAAAAGCTATCATTGTTTCATTTACTTGTTTGGCATTTACCTTCTTTTTGATGTTGATATTGCTTGACATATTATTCAATTAATTGTTAGAACAATTATTCCCCTTAACTGCTATTAGAAATGCCATCTATTTTCTTTTGTTAATTTCTCTGCGTCAAAGTTATTAACTATCAAATCAACTGATGTTGTAACTACTACACATTTCACTGCTGAATGATATATACTTGCACCAAACATAGAAGGCAAACCCTGACTCTCTTTCCCAGAGACCAATCCTTTTTCCTACTGGTTAGTATTCTTTGCATCTCTTTGTTATTCTATGCCCACAACTAAATGAATTTGAATCATTTGCTAAAGATATATATATTATATTATCAGAGAGTCTGTTATTTTTTTCATATACTACCAAGGATGGATCCAAATGCAGGATAAAAACCCTCAAACTATGTAGAAACAATTTTGAAGAATTTGCTTATAAACTATCCATGAAGATGCGCATTGCAACTGTGACACAGATTGCCTGTGGCAGTAGCTGCCTTTAGTTCACATTTGTTTCACCAAATAAAGATGGTAATACAAAAATCAGAGCTTGAATGTGTGCTCTCCAAGCCTTTGTAAGCCATTTTATGTTTAGGTCACTACAGTATTTTGAATATTGTAAAAGGTGGATTGTTGCAAAAGGTGTGAGGGGGATTGAACAGTCTGCAAATTTTAAACACAAGGTGAATACCCTGCAAACTAAAGCAAAAATGAAACAAAAAATCCAAGTTTATGAAATAAATCAAAAGAAATTAATGCAATCTTACCTAGCTAGAACAAGCTTCAGGACATTTTCCCCAACTTAACCAAGCGTTGGTAACATGGATGTGTGCTAACCAGTAATGAGTCCATGTATGCTAGTTGATTTGACTAATCTCAAATATTCTTAGCAAAGCCACATAGCTATCTTAAGCTAACGTTAAATGTCTGATGTCCCACAAAAGCAAGTAATGCTAAAATGCTTCCTTAACTGTCTTCAATATTAGGGCAGATCGGTCAAGTGAACTGTCAATGAAATAAAAACAGCAACACTTTTCCCAGCAGAAGCGTTTAACATGTTTTATAGTCATGGGTCAAATATCTGTATCGCCCTTTTCCAGGTAGTGAAAGTAAGGTGCAAAGGGTGATTACTCTGCTATCAGTATTCATAGAAAAGGTAACCTAGTAGGACTAAGGTCTCCTAAACCTTCCAGCTGCTTTTCTAATATTAAATACCCAAAAGATATGGGGAAAAGAGTAGACAGGTGGGGAAGAGAGGAGGAGAAGATGGCAAAGACAAAAAGAACCCCAAATGAAGGAAGGAGTCAGTAAAAAAAGAAGGAAGGAAAGGATATAAAATCGTGTTTCTTTAAAAAATTGTTTAAGGTCACCATCTGATCTGTTTATTGGTCAAATACAAATCAAGCAACAAAAATAAAAATTAAAGACTTTGGCTGGAGGGATAGTCAACCCCATCCAAGAACCCACCTCCTAATAAAAACCTGTCCATCGCTTCCTTTTCAAGTGTGACAGTTTCTCCAGCTACCGCAAGCTTGTTTGTCCCTAACATTTTGTTCCTCTCTCCTCTGTACACTTAATTGGCCTTTACACTTAAGCCCACTCCAGTTTGGCCAAATATAGTAAATATAGCTTTGCTATTTACCAGTTCTCAGGACCTCAGGAGTGCTGAGTTCCACGGGAGCAAAGCAGTTTCATTTAGAAGCAACTGACAGCAAAGACTGCTCTTTCCTAGGCTGGGAGGCGAAGAGGCCAAGCCACACCATGCTCAAATATTCCCCTTCACACTGACTGAAAGGTGCTGGGCAGCCTCCTTAAAAGCAGCTGCTGCCTAAGGTTTGCCTGTCAGATCTCACAGCAAGATGAGGTAATGGAGAGGAGCACAGGAAAGGAAAAAAAAAATTATCCCGCAAACTCTGAAGTGTTCCCCAAGCGTAATGTCATGGGATTTCCCATGGACTGCCTAACCAGTTCTGCCCTGTGGGCCTGATCTGCAATAAGAGCAGGACAAAACCCTGTATTAACTGAAGTGGCAATGCAATCTCTTTTTTTTAATCAGATGTCAAGAGGAAACTTCATCATGACAATGCCAAGAGACAGTGATGGACAGCCAGGTATTTATTGATTTTCACTGCAAAAACTTTGTCCTCCATGTCTCAAAAGGTGTCTCAGTTACCCTGGAGAGGTAACTCTAGCTTTTGGGAAGCCCAGCTCTGTATGACCTGACCTTCCCCATCCCTAATTGGATCTTT
Source organism: Gymnogyps californianus (assembly GCF_018139145.2). NCBI lineage: Eukaryota > Metazoa > Chordata > Aves > Accipitriformes > Cathartidae > Gymnogyps > Gymnogyps californianus. Next base: position 13,066,850 of record NC_059487.1, on the reverse strand, counting down.
CAATATAAAGAGATGTTACATCCATTTTACAACTTCAGCAAGGTGAGAAGTAACATCTTATGATTTACTGTCTTCCTTAGCAGTGTAGCATAACACAAGTGCCATCCATCTCTAGCATATATACTGTAATATTTGCCCCAGCATGGATATGGATTCACGACCTTCTTTATACATTAAATATTAGGAGTTCTTGAGTGATACTGCACTTTGTCAAAATAAAATCATCTCCCCATAGAAAAGGGACATCGTAAATTAATATGAAAATAAAATTGCTCAGCAACTTTCATGAACCAGGATACGGTGACCAAAACACTGTTTCTTACGAGGACAGCAAGGCAAAATAATAGCCCCTTTGCATTCAAAGCACTAATGTAATCAAACAATAACTGCTGCTATTGATGTGACTTGTCAGGTGTTCTTCCAAAGCTTATCAGAAAACCTGTGACAGGTTTGGTGTGACTTTATTTAACACCCCAGTCACTCCGTATGTCATGATTTGCTTCTTACTTGTTACTGTAGATGTTCCAACCTCTTGCAGTTTGATGTTTCACAAACTTTGCAAGCAATATATTGGATTTGTCAAACAATTCTAAACTTGCCAAGTTTCTGACCATAACTTAAACCTACTTTTCCTCCCTCAAAAGCAAAAAACAAGGAAACAGAAAAACAACAAGCCCAAACCAAATCCCATCTCTGAAATGCTACCAGTGAATTCTGGGCAGCTTATCTACGTTAACTGCAGTTTATCTAAGCATGCATAGTCTGGGATGAATTCGCTGCACGCTCAGCACTCCCCACCAGCTCTCCATTTGGACATTCTTGGACACAGGCTGAAAGTGGAGTTGCTCACACTGCACGGCAGGCAGAGAGCCAGTGTAAAACACTTAGCTTGTGCTACATTCACACTCTGATACTTGAAACCAGAGTGGTCTGTGCAAAAGAAAGCAGAGGGAGGATTTAGTGTTACATAAGTATCGGTCTCTTCCTCTCGTTTCTCCCCCTCTAATGCTACATTCAATTAGAAATGAGTTTTGCCTTTTCCCGATCAGACCGCTGTTTGCCCAGAGCTGACTGGGAAATGCAAATGTTCCTTCAAAACCTGTTAGTGCCTCTATCACCAGAGTGAACAGCAAACAGAGCCACTGCTCTGTTCTGCAGTGATTGCTCCAATCTTCACCAACCATCAGCAGCCCACCCTAGCTGGAACATCCTTCCTGCTGACCTGCTTCATACTCAGATGTTCAAATCGCAAATGAAGCCCCTTTCATATTTTCAATCTAATATTTTTCATTAAAACATACAACTTGCTAATCAGTTATGCAATTGGAATGAATCATATTCCTGACTCGGATGAGAGGCTAGATGTGGTGGTAACGAAATCACTTTGGACTGACAGTGGATTTGAGCATGGCTTCCTTCCATCCCTGTGTTTGAGGGAGAATATGGCAATTGCCTGAAGCAGAAAGATCTCTAGGAACGTGATCGAAAGGTCACAGTTATATAGGAAAACACCAACTGACCATATTGAACTCTGGATCCAGCAGTAGATCCTTTTCTTCATGGAGCAGCAACCATTGAAACTCACTACTATTCTTGGTGCAGATTTTTTCTGTTTACCCTGCTTTAACTTGCACGTGCCCTTTGAAAGCCACATTGACCGCTGGATTTCAGAGCAAACAGTTCTCACAACTGACCCGTAGAATGATTTACACAGCTTTCAATGGCAATATACAATGATGATATTTATAGCCAGCCAGGGCCAACAAAGATACAAACACAGAGCTGGGCTTAACAGCCCTGACTAATGGCAAATACCATTAAAGAAGGCCAGACAGTGACATTAGTAGTCAGTTAATGACAACACAAACTAGGAAAAAGGTGAGGTTAGGAATCATTTGAAAGAGATTTGTCTTTATTTCTCTCTGCACAACTTCCAATGCATTATTTTGCAAACCACAGTCAGCTGGACAGCCTAAACTTAAGTCAGATGTACGCAACTCCAGACTAATTTAAAGGTATATAAACGTGAACTTACCAGGTAAGAAGTGTACATGCTGTGACTGCAGGGTGTGATCCCTACGGTGGTCTACTGCGCCTCTGCAGGCATGGGTAGAAAAAAGCGCATTTAAACAAAAAATCTCCCATACTAGCTCTTAGTCATCAGGAGTGTACAATACCTGGAAATAATCAGGTTTAATTGGAAAGGCAAAAATGTCCTAGAGTACACTAAAGTCGTGTTAGACTTGGCGCTTTCTGAGTGTCATGAACTGGTCCATATTTTGGGGACAACAAGGTAGACTGAAAATGTGCAACAGACCACATCCTGAATTTCAAGTATAATGAAGAAAGAACAAAGTAGAAAAGTCATTTGTCATTTATTCTCATATGGAGGGCACTTGGTCCAGGACTCAGCATTAGTAGGAATCCCACAGCATATAGATTATACAGCTCAGCTTTTCTTTCCAAATACTATTTCACAAATGTCTTTGTGTTAAACAGAGTAATTAGTGTATTGGGAGCCTCAGCACACAGGCATTTACTGTACTGTGGGACAAGTGCCTCTATTAGTGTATCATATCTACTAAAATCCAATAGCATCTAGTGCTGATGCCGACAGCTCTAGTCAGAGACCTTTCTCTTGGGGACCCTTTTCCATTCCTTTCTTCTTGTCCAATGAAGATATTACTTCTTGGGTACTAATTATACAGCAGTGAGATCTAAATTATCTTCTTTTTCTGTAAATAACACAGAAAACTGGACTCTGCACCCCACAATCCTGTGGGCTAACTTCCAGACAATATTGCACATTTTCTATGCAGCTTTTTTTTCAGGTGCTTCAGGACTGAAGTGTTGCAACACTGTGTAAATTATAGCTTGCAAATTAACAATGGGGAGTTGCACAGCGATTTATATAACAAAGACCATTTCTTATCCTGTGGAGAGAAGAAAGATGGAACAGAGAGGGAAGGCTGAAGGCCATATGAGGATGTGGTAACTAGAGAGGCTAAATCATACGCTGGAGTTATCAATTTTGAGTACTAAATCACAAGCAGGTTGAATATCACTGAAGTAATGTGGTGTAAAATCTGCCCAATAAATGGAGCTCCAAGAAAAATACATCTCTTGTTTTGTTCATGTTCTTCAAATGTATTTTATAAATAAAAGGGAATATGTCAGCAATTTATGCCCCTGTATGGAGCCAGAAACTTGAAACAAAATCAAGACCCTGGCTAGTGCCACTCTTAAACAAAGACACATGGAAGGAAAGGCAATGACTCTTGTTTATGAAGATTTATGTGACAAGAGAACCAAAGAGAGAAGGCAGAAGGAAGCACCACATACAGCTTAGAAGAACTGGCAGGCTAAGAAAAACTTAATGAGCAATTTGGGGCCAATTAATGACTGGAAACAGCCAGGAGTGATAAGCAAAAGAACTTTCCAGTGGTGATCAAGAATGCTGCGTGCTCTTTGGGGGGGGTGGGGGTGGTGGAGAAAAAAGGACTGCATCAACATAATTGCATTCATCTATTTTTCTTGCTAAATGAAATAATCTAGAGCATCTGAATCTCGATTAATCATTTAGGTCAAGCAAAGACCAGTGTCTGTATAGCATACCTGCACTTTTATATATGGTCCCTGTGCCAGACCAAAATAGATATTTATAGCATGAATTATGTATAAATACACACATACATATGCATACATACATGTATACAGGACTATGATTTATTCATTATTCTTAGACATTCCAGATGAAACAAGTGGAAACCAGTACTGGAGGATACGCATTTACACTGACAGAGTAAAAACTGATGCACATTATTTATGAAGCCTGTTCTGTCAAAGTATGTTGGTTTTGATGATCGTATTCGAGTGAATGCCACCCTTATCTGTCAAGTAAGACACACACCAATCTACTACTTCTCTGAGGGAGAAAAAAGCGCTCCTGAAAAATGCACACCTTCTTATTATAAATATGTGTCAAGGCATGGTCAGATAAAAACATAAGCCTTGATACATGCATGTTTTTAATTGGCACCATACAAAAACTGTACCCAGCATGTGTGTGCACAATCACATAGCCACAGAAAAGTATTGGTAGTTTTTAAATCGAGGTTTATATTTTCATTTCTGTTGGCGCTGAAGAAGGCAGAGAAATAACTGTCAGAAAAGTGGAAAGCAGCAAAGGGAAAAGTAAAGATATTCTTCCTATTTGTCAGAAAATAAGAAGTTCAGATGCATCTTGTCATTGAAACAGTTTTGTTCCTAATGCTTCATTTTTCCTCCTTGTAGTTGCAGACTATTATAGAAACTAATAGAGGTGGGCAGCAATCTGATTTTCTGTTGTATGTGTCATTCTGAGATTTTGACAGGCTTTAGGTTTTTATAATTAAACAAAACCAAACCAGAAAAGAAGTTTATTGGGAAAGAGAATCTGATTTGTGGGTAGTTGAAATGTGTCATTTAGGTTCCAGAGATGTATATTTTATAACAAGATAATCCATTTTCAGTTTTTCACAAAGAGAATGATCAGAGCTTGTGTTTCTGTGAAACATGTAATTTTTGATTAATGAGAAAAAATGGAAAAACATTTCACTGAAATATTTTTGTTGTCTAGAATTTAAATTTTATGTGATGCAGGGACTCTGGCTCAGAGCACTGATATATAGCACTACAAAAATGAAGGAAGCTCCATGACAGCATTAAGTTAATTCTGGATTTACTCCAAAACAGCTAAGAGCAATATTTACTTCGATATTTTTAATAAGAAAAAATGTGCACAAGGTACAACATATCCTCAGAATCACTAATAAGAAGGAAGAACAAACAGAAAAGAGGACTGAAAAATATTGCAGAAAGGAAAGGACCAACATTTCAGATTTTGCATGGAGTTTAATGAAGCAAGCATTGGAGATTTTAAGAGATGACAGCAAACATCCATTTTCTGTATTTGTACTACTGCAGTTCCTAAAGAATCTAACTGGAGATCGGAGTCTTCTTGACTGAAAAAATGTGTGAATATTACAGCAGGAAAGGTAATTATTCTTTTCCCTCAAATTTGCAGGTATTCTTAAAAAAATGAAGTCCTCAAATGTTATTCTTTTTTATCAACGACAATCTTTTCCATAGCCTCCCAGAGAAAGTGTTCTCGGGGGGAGGGTGAAAATCCGAATATTGTCTGTTTTCAGTCAAAATAATTCATTGTTAGGCAAAATTTTGCCTCCAAGTTGCACTGGCTCAGATAGAGCAATCCCACTAACCGAGGAAAGCACAAAATCTGTTCTCCCTCTCAGATCCATAACTATAGTTGAAATCAAACGCTGCGCTTCACTTTTTGACTCTGTGTAGTTGATCTTGAATCTCCACCTGCTTAAAACCATTTCGCATCAATTTTTATGATTTCTGCATGTGGCTTTCTAAGCAACAATTCAGAATGAAATTTTACTCTGAAACATCAGATTAGATGTGCTTACTCCAGGTTTACAATGACAAAATTTCAACAGGCTATATAGATGCATGATGAGAATACACATTAATCAGGACCATAATGTCTGAATGGATTAAGCAGCTCCAAGTTCTTACTCCATTATTCCCACTAGCCAAAGAGGGAGAATAATTTGTAGGTCATCCAGACTTCACGCAGCAAACCGTGAAAGCTCCACAGCAATCAGGATACAAAAGTTCACTAACGATGAGATGACGTTTTTGAGCTAGGGTTGAAAATAAGTGCTACGTGGGTGTTGGAAACAACACGGTGAGATATGACTTCCTTAATTACTCATTGTATTGAAAGCCATTTGTGAACAAACGCACATGCATAAATTATCTCTCTTTGGTTGGTAATGTCCTGTTTTAAGTCCATTCAGTAATAGAAACAAGCAGTTTTTCTAGTGATTCATGTTACAGATGTGTTGTAAGTGAAGCCAGATCTTATCAGCACAAGTTTTCCTTTTTTTCTTGCAGACTTTGAGCTCAGTAGGTCATTTTGTGCGACAGCTAATATTTGTTCTGCATAAATTGTATATAATGTAATAAATATGATTCAATAAAGAAAATGAAAATTCATTTTTAAATAAACTGAAAGCGAAGATGAGTGAGTGTGGAAGCATTCAGGATTGCTTTTTCTTTTAAAGCTAGGATTGTCCAGAAATGTTAAAAACCCCCATAGTGTAAAGATCTCTTCTAATTTTATAGTCATAGATGTGCTCTCACCTCATGACACACAGGTTCCTACAGTGGAGAGCTTCAGTGACTGGCGGATCAGATCACTTCTCCTGTCCCCATGGATCCTGGCCTCTGAAATTTGGTCCACTTGTGCTTTCATTAACGAATAGAGGGGAAAAATACCCAACTCTTAAAATACCTCTGTCCATCAAAAGAAAATTTGATTAATGGGTTTGAATTACAAAAATACTTAATACGCTTATTGGGACCAAACGTAGCCTTCATTTTAAAGATACAAAAATCAGCTGAGACTATATCTGATGAAACTGGAGAACCTGAGCAAGTATGTCAGCTGTCTACATGTCTAATGAAAAGAAAACTTATCATCTAGTGCCAGCTGTGAACAAAACAAAGCAATTATCACCTCTGCATTTAATAAACAGAGAAAGGAAAGCAAAAAATAACTGTGGATCTGTTCTTCCTGCCATTTTGTTAACAACAACAATCCCCTGAAGTAGTTGCCACATATTTAGGAAGCACTTTCGACCTTCACTGTAATATTTGCAATAATATTTTTTAATTTAAGCATAAGCATAATGTTGAATTTCACAAACAGCAAATAGGACTTTCCAATGGCATCCTCTCTATTTATAGCAGTTTCCAGAGAGTATGTAGACTCAGACAGGAAGCCAGCAATATTTACAAAAATTTCACCATGTGAGAAAAAATGTTAGGGAACAAGTGTAAAGCATGAAGAAGATGAATGTAAATGTCTTTATAAAATATACCAAAGCTGTTAATTTTATTATGGCCAAGAGTACTTGCTAATGACTAGAGGGAAAAACTTCCTAAAAAATTGTCTGCTCGGAACAAGAGATTGATTTCTGTTTGCTAACTTAGACTAATGAAAACAACAGCGAATCATGTTTGTTCATAAGAAAATGTCTTGTAGCAGCTAAAATAGAGCTAAAATGTTGAAAGGCAATTCAGTGCTAGGTGCTACAGGTTATGAGAATATGCTGCATACAACAAGCAAAGCCGATAAAATGTGCCTGAACTAAACTCAGTTATGCTTAAAAAAAAAGTCATCGAATTGCACCAAAGTCAATACTGTCACCTCACACCCACATTAGCACAGCGCAGATCAGAATCTGTTTTCATGTTCTAACACCTCAGTCAATAATATATACATTTTTATTTCACATTTCTGGTTTTAGATCACATATGCTGCAGAACAAACAGAGGTAGTGACATTATTGGCTATGAACTGTATACCATATATTACTGTAACTGCTATTATCATGTGACAGTACTGAAAATGCTGTTACAGGGAATAGCTGAGCAAATAAAAACAGCCAATAGGTGGAAAATTAGAATGGGACCACAGAGGATTTGCTGGAAATCTCTCATACAGCAGCAGACAATGAAGGCAACTCTTTACTGAAAGACAGGTTGCCTTGCTGTTTGCATCAGCTTTGGGACATTTAACAAGCATCTCATACACTTAGGAGTTACATTTGTATTTTATTTGTTTAAGAAAAGTCTTTTTTTTTTTTTTTTTTAAATGGATTACTTACTCATGCCAGCTATTGTCATTATACTCAGTGATATCTTGTTTTATTGGGAAGGGCTTTTTAATTCAGTGAGACTGCTTGGGCAGTGCTGCATGGCACTAAGTATATCTGACTTATTCCAAATGAGAATTTTGATGAAATGTCCCATTTCTCCCAACTACCCCATCCTTATCCAGTCTGTCAGGAGTACTCTAAGCACTCAGTAATTAAAAAAAAACCAAACCAACCTGCATTAAAACTAGGAACCCTTCATGCACTCTCAAAAAATCAGATTGGACTATTTTATAGATGTCTCGACAGAACCCTGAATTATGTGTTCAAGTAAAATTCTCATAAAAGTTTACAGGTCAGATCACCATTGTTTTGCAGAGGAAACTGGGAGTAACCTGGGGAGTCCACACCGCTTTCACCGTGCTGACAGCAAAGCTTGGTCTGTGTGGAAAATTCAGAATTTGTGCCCTTGTTTTGTATACACCTCAGTGCCTTGGAAAGCAATACTTTTCCCCTTAACTTTGTCCTTTCTATTTGGAGAATATTGATCTTTACCCACTCTCTGTTTTTCATGGAGTGCTGCAAACACCATAACATTTTATTTATCTCCTTGCTTCTAAGGTGTGTTTTTCTCCCAGAGTGGTCAATAAAGGACTTGGTTGTCATTCTCTGAACCTTATCCAAACCCCTAATTGACCTTACCGGGTTACCCAGTCCCACCCCATTGTGGGCTACCGTCATCCTTAATAGCTGTTGTTTCAACTCTGTGTTCTCTAATCGTATACAGGACTGCGGTGCCTTTGCCTGGAAAATATAAATCTTGTTCCCAATCCCATTAGAATAAACAGAAGAAAAACCCTATTCAAAAACACGGGTTCTGAATCAAGTCCATAATAGATACCTTCGACTGAGGGAAGCATCAGATCAAAAAGGAATTGGTAGAAGGATGTGTGGAGGGAAGCAAAGAATTTCCTTATTTTTGGATGGTATGTGATGCAGAAAAAAGCACAAGGGACTACACACTGCATGGAAGACTTGCTCCTCTTTCTGAAAGTGAAGGAGCTGATGGAGTAGATGGGGTTCATGATGACCCACTACTGAGCCTGCAGGTAGGGGTGATTCCACATGCGCTGGTTGGAATGCATAATGTAGGCTATGGCAATGGCAGTATAGTTTGCCACAAAATGACACCAATTCTGTAGATTTCTTTAAAAAATAAGTGAGGAATAAAGATAAAAAACCTGGAAAACTTTTAGAATATGGATTTCAAGTCACATGTAAGAAATGTATGTTCAGTAACAGCAGCCTCTACATGCGCACTCTAGATCAGTTCATGTTGAGTTGGTGGCTGTTTTGACTAAAGGCCACTAAGAATAAGTTCATATTTTCTAATGTGCTGTTCTGGGGCTTGATACTACTTCACACTGGTTTTATACCAGATAAGCAAACATGTCAAGTTCTAGTCATTGAAGAATTAGGCCCTGTGGCTTCCAACTATAGACAGGATTGGGACAACCTCCTCATCTAAGCCCAAAAAATATACTCTAGCAGGTAACAAAGTCAGAATAAGAGCACAATGTAAAGCTGAATTTCATTCCAGAGTAGCATATTTTCATACTGCATAATATTTTATCAATTCTACTAGCCTTTTCACTATTGAAAGGGTTTTTTTTCCCTTTCTTTCTTTCCTGATGCCAGTGATAACTGCATTTGGCTTTTTTTATCCCGGCATGAGAATTTTGCAGTAATCTTTCATAAATCTCAGCATGTTCTCGGAACGTAAATGATGGCATAATTTATCACTATTGAAAATGCATTTTGTGCCATGATAGTATAATTAGACATTTTTTTCAGGAGCCATATTAAGTATATACCAATGTATTAAAGCTACTGTGCTGCAGATCCATTTAGTTGATTTATTCCTTCTCTCTGGCTACCTTGCCTTATCACGATACCCACACAAGCATGCATTCTCATTGCAAGGGGAAAAAAAGAAAAGCTCAGGCAAAGAAGCAACACATTGTAAGAAGCAGTATCTGTAGGTTAACTAATTCAAGTGGGAACAGGATGCAATTTGGCTGCACTTTTGTACCAATTCAGAACACATTCATTATGCAGTGATCAAAATAATTTCACATGCATAATGCTGACCTCATTCACTAGAGGGCAACAAAACCCCAGTTTAAAAAGCCTCCACCTTCTACTTTCAATGACAGAGCACTTTTAATAAGATGCTGCATGGATTTCATAATGAATACCCTATTAATTTTACATAAGTGCAAAGTTACTTCTGAAAAGCCAGTTAGGCTGTTGAATATACATGATCTAGCCTCCCAACAGGTGCCAGGAAGACATTATTCGAGTCATAGCCCCCGCCCCGTCTCCCCCAGCACCAGATCAGTGGGCGTAGTCATTTGTTTGAGCATTATTGTTAGACTCAGCTTACCCTACTGAGCTCCATTTCATAAAGCCCCCTTGAACTGTTTTTGTAGATCAAAGCATGTGGACTTATCTAGAGATCATAAAGCTACCAATGTTCAGGCTACTTAAGCTGTAGTAATGAAAAGCTCTTATCCATCTGACTGGGCTTTGCTTTTGATCAGCATGTTTTTGGGGGCTATTTTCTCTGCCCCTTAGCTGCTTCTTATGACATTACCTTCTCATTTTGACTAAAGAGGATGCATATTTTCATGCTTAACCAAAATGCAATAGAAAACCTTTGCTTGTAATTTTTAAGGATGTTGGTTAGGAAGTCTGAAAGAGTTGATACTATCTCTGCCAACAGTCTAACAACTAATTTGTTTACTATGGGCCACCACGTTAGCTCTGCTAATTTAATTTTGAAAAGTTCACTCTGCATAATAAAATCTGGTTGCTGGATCTTCTCCTCGAGTTGTAAATAAGAAATAGCTATTACTGTTATGGTCTATTGAGAAAGGGCTTCATACACTGTGAAAAAATGATTACACAGACACAGACTCAACCAATTGAAAAATAATTATGTGAATTTGTCTTTTGTCCTTAGATGCAAATAATGGCTAATGCAAATAAACTGCCAGAGAAGTATTTTATGTGCTTTTTATAGCATGAATAAGAATATATTTAACCCATTTTTGATGAATAGCTGAATAATTTTTTTTTACTGGTTTTGTTATAGAAGGTGATTATTAGAAGCAGATGCAAACACCCATCTTTTAAAGCAATTGCTCCCAGAAAGAAATCCTTGGCCTCTCCTTTAAAGGGGTTCATCCCAAGAGGTGACCAGATATATACAAATGCATTCTTGTGTTTCAGAGGCAGTGCAAAGATTAGGAAGGAGGAGGGGGGCTCAGAAGGGGAGAGATGTACAAATACATTTTTCTATTACACAGTTGACAGCCCCTTGGGAAAACAAGTCTAAGAAATGTGCAACCTTGAAATGTGTGCATGCTGCAAGGGATATTTTCAATGTGAACCCTGTGTTCTGATTTTCAAAGTCCTTAATCATTTGGCTGTGCTGTGGAAGAGGGGTATGCTGAAGCTCCTAAAACAAACAGAAAGGTCTGATTTTGTTTCCTTCTCCTTACGGAAAGGCAGAGTATACTATCCCTGCTACACCCTCTTAGCAGTGCACTACAGCCTACACGTTGCATGCCTAGTTAGCAATATTCTCCTCTCCAAATAGTACAGCATGACACGTCCCCCTTCCCACCAAAGTATTTAACAATTTCCTTTGAAATGCAACTCATTATACAAAAGCAGAACTAAATAAAAAATACTCCAGAGAGAGAACAGATTGCTAGATATAGATTAGATGTGCAGTCTAATCCTTCACAAGCATTAAATATTTAACATAATCACACCACAGGTGACAGGAAGATGTCTGCATTGTTTAATTAGACTTAATTAAACATAAGGAAAATCTAATACTAATTCAGGTCTAGCTTTTAAATTGATTACAAAACTCCCTTTTTAAAGTACTTTTCTATCCAGAGAAATGTATTCTTTCTTTCATTAGCTGGGGAATCCTTGCCATGCAATGCTCAAAACCCATGAAGAGACGATCTGTTGTGTTCAAAAGCCCATGGATGATACTAACTTTACTCTACTGGGTTAAGGACAAAGCCAAAGGACTTGGCACTTCCAGCATGCCGTAATGCTGTGATCTTTTGGCCATATTTTGTGTAAACCATTACGCTCGGGACATCATTTTTTTCTATTACCTCTTTTATGGTCTTATTGTTTACAAGAAAATAGATAGAGCATTTAATTATGAGATGGACTTAATGTTCTATAACAACTCCTGTATGCAATACATTGCCTCTGGAACTCTGCTCACAACTCACATTAATGCGACAAATGAAAAAAACAAAACAAAACAGTGTGACAGAGAAGATGTTTTGCAAGAGGAGGGCAATATCTAATACTATGAATCATTCCCTGATAATATTCCCACGTCTCCCAGTTAAAGTTATGGTTCAGAACTGTATTTAAGCACAGACAAATACAACGTGTATTGTCAAAGAACCAGAGACAATTTATGACATATTGCTTTGTTTCCCAATCATTTTATTTAGTGACATTAAGTGGAATAGCCTGATAAGGGTCCAGCCGAAAAGGAGTATCCTCATGATCGGATTAGAACCTAAACTATTATTTCCTCTACAAACTAAATGTTAGAAAGGATTAATGAAATTGAGCCATAACCTTCCTAGAAATAAATTAATCAATTCAGCGAGCCCCAGCTCTGCTGGGCAGCCACTCACTTCACGATCAAAGTCAGTTGCAAAGATTACCAGACTCATCACTGTATATTGTTGTTGTGATATTATATATCATTGTGGTACCTTAGATGAAATCACGTATTGATGCAATGTTGTAACTGAAGTACTACAGCTCTAAGCTTTTTTTAAAAGCTCTTTTGTTTACCTGATGCCATGCCTCCTTTCCTCCTCCTCTCTGGTTTCTGCGTCACTGCAACTAATTTTTTTGGGGGGGAATGCAAGTTGTGGAAATGGTATGTGCAGAATTTTTGTTTCCAGTTGTGTATTCTCTGAACATGAAAGCTGGAGCTACTGTCATTCAGCCTCACTGTGCATCTACTTAGTATGTGCACATCTCGCGTACACGATGGAGTGTTTTGTACTATGCATATGCACATGCATAGGTTTTTTATCTGGATCTATGAGACAGAATTTTAAGCCTCTTTCTTTAAAAAAATTAGATCCATATTGAAGTGCTGCTATACGTTTGGAAGACAGAGGACATCTCTCTTATGAAATAGCAAAACACCCATAAAAGCATTACAACAATAAATACACGTAATGCAGGTAAGTAACACACAAACTCTTGCTCTGGTCACACACAGCAAAGGACTATTTTTTTGCTGATCTCTGGCAGAAGGAGGTTAAGGCTTTTGGCTTTTTACTAGGCTAACCTTTGTCATCCGGTGGTGGTGAATCACGCTCTACTTATCTTTCTGAGTCCTTAGTACATACAGTCGTCTGACATGTTTCTGTCTGCTTTGTTAGATAACACAGCTGATGAAAGCAATAACCGTATTCATGGTGCGGTATCTTATTCACTATTGTCCCAGTCAAATTAGGGTTTATCTACAGAGAATAGTTGGGTAGGCTCTGGAAATTGCCACACTTACAACAGAGAATAGACAGTAGGCTTACAGGAAATACATTTTAAATAATGGGCAGAAATCAAGGGCAATTTCTATTTTAGGCAGTTTTTTTCCAGGAACAGAAAAAAATAATGGAAACAAAATTCTACAAACAAAGATAAAAATAAAGAATGTCAATCAGAGGAAAAAATCAGAGGGAAGTATTGTAATAGGAGGACACAAACAGAAAGATTGAAAATGAGTAAGCAGCACAATCCTTCCACATAGAAAGTATAAGGTATTTTAATTCTAGACATAGGAAACGAAATTTTGTGAGTTGAGAACTTTTTACTCACGGTAGCTTGGTAGAAATTGGGAGCATTAGCACCTAGCAGAAGGTATTCAGCACCTGAAGGGAGTGGATTAGACCATGCGGGTGACTAATTCCCAGTTACACAAACTCAGCTCAAGGTTGATGTAGTATATATATTTTAGGGCTCTCCTCTATAGAAGGTACATTGATAAACTAGAGACACTACTGAAGAGAGCAATAAAAATGATAAAGTGGCCACATTGCGTGTCCTAGGTAGTCAGGTTGAATGAAATGGATATGTGCCATATGGAAAAGCAGTGACAAAAAGGGGACAGGTTACCGGCATATAAATAACTGAAGGTTAGTAACTGATACTCCAGCGAGAGATTAGTGCATTTTAAAGAGTTGAAATACAAATTCCAGAAGACTGTGATTCAGTAATAGCAGTCTCTAAGGGTGCTAAGACCATCCCACAAAAATCCCCAAAGTAAGATAATCCATAAATATATCACTGGCATTACTTCCCATGTGTCCTCCCCCCTGGAGAGAAAGGAGAGGCAATGATCCTCACCAGGAGGAAACCCTGATTAACCCTCTCCTTCCCCAGGCCTCACCGTACAGGCACACTTGTATGACGAGACAGTAGGGGAGCGACCTGCTCGTCCCACCCAGCCCCATGGAGATACGTTCACTGGGCAGCTCTGGTTCTACCACCACATGCCTAAAACGCCAAGTGATGTCCACAGGTGAATACAGTAGTGTTCCCTTCAGGCAGGCCAGAAATTGTAGTCACAGTTTGGGCTCAGTTTTAAGCCAGAAAAGGGAAAATGTCAATACAGTAACTGGAAAACAACTTTATGCCAATTTCCCTGTTATCGGTCCAGCAACAGAAGAGAACAAATGGTAGAAATGACTGAGCAGGAGGACTGCAGAGACATTACGTGTACCATGAGCAGTGCTAACAATTCAGATGTGTGTTCTCATTCATGGCTAAAGTCCCAAATATCTTTGATAATGTCCTGTTAGATAAGATGGTGTTACAAAACGTAAATAATCAACACATTAATACAATGATTCAACTTTCTGTTTCAGAATATGCCATGATGTCTGGGGTTTTTACCGTCTATAAACTGTTTTCAGCATAAAGACATCAGTGCAGAGCAAACTACAGATAAACATTAACAGATCTTACACATCCTTTCATAGGTTTGTTTCCACCAGTGTGTAGGTTTCAGCTCTACCACAACCCCTCCCTGGAGGACATCTGGAATCTGCAGCTTTGCACCAGAGTTTCAATAGGGGAATATTAATGTTTAAACTATAATGGGTCTGATTTAATCTGATTTCATTAACATTTTATTAACAGCTGTGTCTAGGCAGTCATTTTAATCATTTAAGTATATTTCGGGGGTGGGGTGGGAGGGTTTGAGCAATTCAGGGGAAATGACAATTCAAAGTCAATTCAATCCTGCAGTTTTTGTCAAGCAAAACTCATATACAATTGAAGTTAAAGTGAGTTGGCCATTACCAGGACAGAGCGTGTGCTGTATAAATGTCTTCTGACAGCCTACGTTCTTGCTGAACGTAAAACCCATGAAGAATGACATATGCTGGGTCTGTGCTAAGTCCCACTGGCATATAACCAAATTAATATTTATAATAAAACCCCATAGCCTTTCAGACTTTTGAGTTGTCAATAAAGACATTTTGAGGTAAAAACCTCAATGCACTAGCATTTATCACAAAACTCTTATTAACATGAGAAGGTATTTCATCTGTTGATGAACTTTGAACTGTTGAACTTTGTGTTGACAGCAAAACCAGATATAGATCTCTGTTCTAATTACTAAATCACAGACACCTAAACACTTGAAAAAGACCCCTTAGCTGTTGGCTGCAGTTCTGAGACAGCTGTGATGCTCTGATGCCTTCCAGTAGAAGGCAGCGATGTGCAAACACACCAGACACTCCAGTGCAGAGAAGCTGCTTCTTGCTGGCATGAGATGCGAGCTTTAGCAGCTGTGTTTTTAACCGCTACTATGCATGGTCCTGAGTAGAAGAGGAGAAAGTGAGCAACCTTTCACTTCTGCGGGTGCAATCCAGCTACTTACGAGGTATATAATTTGCAAATGAATGACAGAATTTATCAACGTCTTTGTTGCAAATAAAATCCAATATAAAATCATCTAAGACACAACATACTTCAGTACTTCTTCATACTTCTTAAACTACCTCCAGTTATTCTGAAGCTCCTAAGCTTTCAGCATTTCACAACACAATCATTTCTGGAGAGAGAAAAATTTGTACATACTACACAGAGCTGTAACAGATTCTGACATTTTTAAAGACTAAAGGACTTGAGAAACAACCCTCTGCCCCCTGCCAGAAGATAGCAACACACAACCAGAACTATAAAATAAAATTAAATACAGTTTATCTCCTCCATGACATATCTATTATATATACTGAATTGGAAGAAGTTTACAATAATAACGGTCCCTCTGTAATATGATACTTATTTCAAGCACTTGAAAACAGAAAATAGCTCAGAACATTCTTGCTCCAAGCCTGAGTCCTCATTTCTCTTTAAATTGCAGCCTTAGTCGTAATTCTTATCCTGGTTTATTCAAGAGCAAGCACTCCATCTCCCACATAAATTCTTCTGGATTTCCAAGAAACATAGATGCCAGCTGAATTTGACAGTAATAAGTAAACTGTGGGGTCAGTGAGAGGTTTCTGATACCACAGTGACTTAGTTTAAGACTTAAATTGCACAGCAATAAGCTAAACTTATAAAATACAGGCATCTCTGAAGCATTCTATTTAAGCATTTGTTTAGGTAAACCTAACCAAATTGGTACTTTGATTTTTGTACTTAGGAGAACAGATTTTTCCAGTTGTCCCATTGCTTATAAATCAGAACAGAAATTCCAAAGAGCCAAGTGCTCCTTTTAGACCCTTCAGTGCTCAGATCTACTCAGCACATCACCTGTATATGATTTACTGAGGTTTGCAAACAGAGTCAGAGGAATCTGAGTCAAGCGATTCTGAACCGCATCCACCAGTAAGTCAATGGATGTTGTTATTGCTGCATCATTCTTATTAAGCTTGATACAGCTTTGCTGCTCAATACGCCTTTTAACAAGTACCACCACATATTAGTGGGATGTTGCCAACACTGTACACTGTCAAATTAATGCTGTTAAACACAAGGTCTTTGTTTACAGTGCAAAAATAAGCTGTTGTTGAACAAACGAGTAGGTAAACATTTACAAAGCTGGAGAAAAGAATGCATATCTAAAGCTGGAGTGAGGGTGGTGCATTCCTTTCTCCCTTAAGAAAAAGTAGCACAAAATTATTCCAATGCAGTCACCTGAAGTAGAGTGACTTTTCATGGTTAGTTTTCTTCATGGAACTAAGTGAACTTAAGTAAAGCGCCAGAAGGAGCACTGCTCTCTGAAAATATTTAGCTTGAAAGCAAAGATGCTTTCTGCATAGAGAATGGGCTCATCGAACAGACATCCAGATAACACATTTACATGAAGACTGGACTGAATATAGCACAGCAAAAAGAAGAGACAGTGCATCGTTACCCTTAGGAGGAAGGTTTAGCTCCTTAACATCTCTGCACTCCTTCACGTCAAATCTTCAACAATGGTTCTCTGTGATACCACCAAGAAAGGCAAGCCTCACCTTACATCCCCAACAGGTATCAAAACCCTGCAAAGCAACCAGATGCAAAGGGATTGTAAGGCTCCGCCATGCACATGCTGACTCAGAGAGAGATAAGAGTGAGGAAAGTGATGGGAAGCTTTGTGCAGTCCCATTTTTCAGCACATCTTTGTGAGCAGCTTGGGTCTTTCTCAAAGCAGTGGTTTTGTCAGGGTCTTATTCAAAGCAGTTTTCTATTGCGACCTCATTTAAGTCAATGGGATATAAAGGAGCAAAGTGAAGCAAACACATGGGAGCTGTATTTTTAGCAGGCTGAACTCAGACCTCCTTTAGCCAACACAATTTTGGAATTCAAGTTCATCCCCACAAGAGACTGTCCATGTGAGGATGTTATTTCAAGGAAGGAAAAGAATCCTGTACCGCTTGTCATGTCCCGAGCTTACTGCACTGACAAAGTGTATTCTGCCACAGACTGCATCTGGAATCAGAAGTAATTATAAACCAGGTGAAAACCCAGAAATATACATACTTAATATAAAGCTTCATGGACCAATTGCAACATGCCATTCATCCCCTCCATACCACTAAAACTGGATTTAATTTAGTGCCAGTCTTACTCCTGACCTAGAGTTTCTTCTACTATTGACTGACTTTGACAAACATCCCATCACGTTTTTGAAAAGCACAGGCTCATATTGCTGTATTGTGCTTCCTCCCATGAGCAGCACTTGAGCATTATCAATACCCTAGTGCACTATTTCTCATGAATGTGGCATTGAAAGCCCACATACGTGAAGGTATTTTGCTCTGTACAGATCAAATACAGAGAAAATGAACATCAAGCTATTTGCATTGACTAAATCAATCATCTCGGCTATACCAGAGCAAAGACTTTCTTACTGCCATCAGAGAAATGAATATGGCCACGTCAGACACCAGAGCTCCCTTTTTGGCAGAGAGGGCAACCTACTGATACACAGCAAAATGCAGGGACTAATCCAAGGTCATAGAATACGTTGCTCCTCTTGCCCATTGAAAATAATAATCCTCATTTACAATGGACTCCACTGGCAAGAAGGAAACATTGAGATGCTCCTTCAACTTCAGGCCCCTGCCTGTTCAAGGACCATGTCCCAGCTGACGATGAGCTGGCCATTCTTTAAGACAACCATATTTCTCAGTTCTTGCAGCTTTTCTGTGTGTGATAGATAGCTAGGGTTTGCCCAGTAAACCATAAGGGGAAATTAGAGAAAGCATCCATCTTCAGAAAATGAACTTTCACAGACTCTTCATTTGCTCTCATCACTTTGATGTCTCCATTTTGTTCTATGCACTCCCTCAAAGGCCAGACTGCTTTCTGTCCACTGATTTGTCTGCCGAGGCTGTTTTCTATTCATGTGTGCTGAGACAGCCTATAGCCAACAGTCCTCCACTCCTTGGATCTATAAATCGGCAGGACCAGACAGATTGGTGCACGCAGAATCACAGTTGCGCACTCAGTGAGAAGTGCCGTTATCCAAACTCTATATATTTACAGTGGCATGCACACACAGTAAAAGGTTTTTCATACAGTTGATAGATACATATGGAAATCCAGACAGGGTAATTGAGAAAAGTATCTGGAAAAGACAAATACAAACTTGTACGCACGGGTAAATTTCGGGAATCAAAAGGTTTGGACTATGACATCCAATTTATTTATAGACAATAACTTACCGATATTTGTGTGTATGGAATACCATTAATATAAATCAGCTCATAATATTTTGGTAGTGATATCAGTCTAATTTGAATTTTATATTGCACAGTAGTATTGAATGCTAGACTTGATTTTTTTAAAGTAATTAATGAGCTAAGCTACCTGAGAGAAAAACAAAATGATGATTATAATTAGAAGTGTTCCGTGGCTGGTACCAACTGTTTAGATGTACTTACAGGTAGCATTTCTAATTAAAACCCTCTTGATGCTTAGACATCTCTCTGTTCATTCGTTATTAAAAAAGTGGGATTTTTTTTTTTGCATTAAGGAATCCCTTAATAGAAAAATAATAGAAAAAGTTACATGTAATTACATTCTCTGTGCTATTTGTGGTGAGCAGTTCCTATGAGAAAATGAGCTGCAGGTGTGTAAGTGTAAGAAGTGCCGGCATTGATTTCACTTGTTTGGAGTATTCCACCTGGAAAGAACTTCCAATTTAGGCTGGGATTTTCAAAGGAGCCTGAAGGGGTTAGGGGGGTTTCAGGGAAAACTGAGTGCCTAACTCCCTCAGGGCCCTATGAAAATAGTATTATTTGGGGGAGAGAGGAGGAAAAATAAATCACCGCAAGTTATTCTGCTCAGAACTGTAAGTTGCGAGCACAGTCCAGGATTTCTTAAAATGAGCCTACGTCACGTGAATGTCTGACAAAGACAGGCTTGCAGTGAATAAGGTTGATCAATGTTTTCCCAGTGAAAACACATTTCAAGCCACTGCTTTCAAACAAAAATTTCAGTCAGTCATGAAAATGAAATCTGTAATGCTGCAGCAGCGTTCAGTTAGATTAGTTACCAGCCAAAAGACTCCACTATTCAAATTTCCAGTATAAGCTCAAATACTCCACATACAGGGGGAAAAAAGCAACCCCCAAACCCCAGGTGTAGCTAGATTCGCCAAATTTCAGGGCTGGCAGTGAAAGTTTCAGTTATACCAAGGAGATTTCTTTTTGCTAATGCCCTAGCAAGACTGCACGTCTTTTCTTCCCCCATACTGAGGTCTGCGCCACTTAGATATGGATGGTTGTCACTGATGCTCGCATTACTGATGCAGTTATGTTTATGATTCTGAAGCTCATTAACTTGCAATCGTAAAATGGACTAATGGAGTAGCCCTTCTGCAGATGCAAACTGTCATACCTTTACTGACTTCACTAAACTGATGCTGGTTTATATCACATGAGAGTCTCATCACACAATTTGCATTGTTATCCTTTGTGAGCAATAGCAGTAATGTTAATAAGCTCTAGCAGTAGTAAATTCTGCCTCCCGGTTTACATCAATGCCAAAAGGTGAAGAGGAAGCTGAAATAAGGTATAATTAAGAACTGTATGTTTGAAAGAGGAATAGCAGCTTCAGACGATCCGAGGAGCTGGGAGATAATCCATTTCCCCACCAAAATCCCTTTCCTGGCCCAGAATTTGGCTCTAAGTACAAAGGACACAAAACCAGCCTTCTCTCTTTCCCCAGATTGTACTTTTATAAGACAGGGAATTTGTACACATTTGCTGTGTTCAATCACTTCATGATCATTAGGTATGAAGGTTTTTTTTAAAAAAATATTTTGAGGAAACATCTTAAAAGGCTCTTGGAACAACAGACGTGACTTTGAAGATGAGTCACGGAGTGCAGGATGTGTGCTCCTGTCTCCCAAACCACCGGGAACTTTGTAGCGAGAAAAAACAGTATCACAGTGTGAAGTGAGGGAACCTGTTTGCTTTGATAGTAGATGTCTTGCTGTCCACAGTTTGCACATCGGAGAGTGTTGGGACGGGATCACATGTACTGGAGTGCCAGAAAAGTCAAAGTTAGAGAGAAGGGTAGGAAAAAAGGAAAAGAAATGGGTGAAAAAACCCCACAATATTGCTCGCTTTGGAAGGACAGGCTTGTGGAAAAGAACAATGAGTGAATAAAGCCACCCTACTAAGTTTAAAGTACTCTTTTGATGTCAAGTATGCCACTTTCTCCTGTGGGAAGAATGAGGAAAGACAGAGCTGTGATGATTTCTTACTGATTTAGAGGGGTGGGGTTTGCAGCTTAATTATCATTAGTTTTGTTTTTCTTCATAAATTACAGCATGTCAAAACTGTTCTCAGCCACAATCATGAATTCGGGAGCTTGGTTGCTTTGATCCAGGGCAGCATAACCCAGAAGAAGAACTACCTAGCCTAGAATTTTTATTAATTCATCTAAAATGTTATGCTTGCTGCTAGAATAGACGTAGAATGCTGTAGACAGGTGCTTAGATTTATGTTCTTATTGACCATTTTTGACCTGGACTTGGCTAGTGAAATTGCAATATTCATAATGTGAAGCCCTTGGCCTGATTTTTGAGATTCTCGCTCTTTTCAGTCACATGCAATATGCTTCCTTATTAATCTGGATCACAGTGACACTCAGTTTGCAAACAGAGCGGTAAGTTGCTGGCCTTCTAAGTGATGGTATGCTTGGACACACATAACAGGGTACTCACCCTCTTCTGTGCACATGCATCCAGTGATGTATGACTCTCTAGTGTGACAAGTAAAAGGCTGAGTTAAAAATCAAGACTAATAAGGAAATATATTTATTGTGCATACCTTAAATCAAAGTTAAGCAAATCTGATGTGAAAAAACTTCAAGCTGTTTCATTTAAAATAAACTGGTGTGCAAAATGCAATATGGTCTCCCTGTCATTTACATACTGTGCAATACGTGCCCTTTAGAGAAATTAATTAGCCATGCATGACATTTATCTACTGATGTGAGTACCATAACATCATGATGCAGGTAAGATAACTTTTCACTAAACAGAACTAAAATCTCATGCACAGCTGGTGAGTCAATGAAACAGGTACCCGCAATGTACTGCTGTTTGACACCCATCGGCTTCCCACGATGAATTAGCTATGCAGCATCTTACAGCAGTCTATTTGGTCTTATTAAAGTGTTGCACTATGTGTAACAACAGAACTGATCTTTAATCTATACATGCTTCTTCAACCACTCCTCCATCTCAAGTTGATGGCTTAAAAACAGTAGTGATGCAGGTAATTTAACATGTTAGAAAAAGGGAGAAACATCTTTAGGCTGTAATGGTGTAATTAAATCTCTTGCAAATCCCAAGATTATGGGTTTGACTACGGGTTCAGTATTAGAAGGGAGACTGAATAGAGGGGAATGCCTACTTCTGGGTCTGATTAGGATAGAGAGATAAACTTTCCTGTTTCAGTCATGCCAATGAAAACTTCACAAACACCTACATGTACCAGAGATAAATGTGGGTTAATCATCTGCTACAGCTTTTTATATTCTGTTCCTTCCCTGCTTACTGATGAAATAAAAAAACAAGAGGGAAGGAGATCTGAGCCACAAAGTGAGAGTTCAGATCCAAAGCTTCCTCAAGCACAAGGATTTGGCCTGGCTTATTACACATTTGAATGGACTTTCCAAGGTTAAAAGATGTTAGGTTTCAGGCCAATCTTTAGTAAAAAAGTTTCAAAGGCATGGAGGGAGGTTATGGAATAGCGGGCAGTGGGTGAAGGAGAAGCTATTGTATTGTGTGCTGTTCTGTTGCCAGTCCCTCTCTATCTTACTTTACTTTTTCTCTTGAAGCACCTTAATATCCAAGGCTGCATGTGAGCAATGGCAAAGGGCACAATGGCAGCTGCAACTGCGAGTGCCAGCGAACTACCAGCATTTCACTCCTCACTTCACAGGGTGCACTAGACTACTCATGCATAGAAGTCTCTGTGAAATTGAATTCTATTCTGAAATTCACTACATAAAAAGGAGATTTGTTCCTCAGTCCTCCACATCACAGTCTTATCTCCGTTGTGCATGAAATCCAGGGAAGCACGCTGCCTTATTCAGACCAAAATGACAGCAAATTATGCTTACGTTATCACTGGGATATTCATACTGATTCTAACAAAAAATAGTCCCTAGTTCTAGGACTAGGGATAGGGAACAGTTCTAGGGAACATGCTCTTTTTTGCAAGCGGCTAGGTTTAAATCCAGGTCTGTAACACGAAAGCAACACCAAACATAAAATACGTTCTGCCTCCCATGAATGCTTCAGTATACAGGTAATGTGTGCACCTCGTCCTGAATTTCAGAACTGCCTTTGTGAACACCTTTGAGTTTAGAGAATCACGCCACAAAAGAAGACATAAATCTAGAGTTATTAAAAATATGCCATAGAAATACAATTCTCTAGAGTTTAACAATGAAAGAATTAAATTCTGGAGAAATGATACCCATAATCGAAACTAGTAAAGCAAGCTTATTATTCTGATAACCTGGGTGCAAAGCCAAGCTAAAAGCTAGTTCATTTATTTTCTGTTCTTCTGAGCCAGCTAAAATTCAGAGTCCTGATTTTCACAAGCAGACCCAAAGAAGTCAGCAAGAGGAACTTCCCTTTGAAATTATTTTTCATCTGAGGCAGCAGTGAATTATATCTTCCATGACACCACACAGCCGTGTTAATAACAGAATTCAATGTACGCTCCCTACACTGCTCATTTCCTGGAGAGCTTCTTTTAGTGAGTATCAAGGTCCAAGCAGCAACAAAAAAGGAGCATAAGCTTCTTTTGTATTGCAGCTAATGAAACCTAGAAACTATGCACCATGATCTTAAGTGGATTTCTAAGATATATTGAAAAGTTCTTGGAGAGTAAATGAGGCATACACCAGTCAGCCATGATAACAATACCCACCAGAACAGATATCACAGCCAGCCATTAAACACTTACAGAGACAAAACTTGAAAGACAAAGCATTCATATGACACTTTTGTAAGGAAGGTGGAGTGGGATTTAAAATAGTTAAATATTCAGTAACGAAGCAAAGCATTTGTTTGTCATCCACCGCATGACAGCTGCTGTCATGGGCATTAGTGAGCTTTGCCAGAAATTCCCAGAGTAAGGCAGTGAGGCATTACTCTCGTTGTGGGAAAAGTTTGCAGTGGGAAAAGTTTTCCTTGGTTTGTTAATGTTTGCCTGATGTTGTCCACAAAATTAACTACAGGCAAAAAAAATTCATAGTGTGTGTACACATAACTATGAGATTTGCACACTCAGTCAAGCAGTTATAGGTCCCAGGGTTCTTCCTATGCAGAAATGAAAGCGTGAATAACTTCCCAAGAGAAGAACATCACAGCTAGTACTGTAGCCAGACAAGTCTTATTGCCAGAAGTAATGCTCCTTTATTAGACTAAATGTGAGAAACGGGGAGTGAGAGGGGAGATGTTTCTGGGATATTCCTTCTTCAGCTTAGATTCATAGGCCTTAATATCTGTCTTTTTTTTTTTTTTTTCCCCTCTGAATACTGGTTGAACTAATACAAGGTATTAGCACTCCCTACAAAAGCAGGAATATATTTTCCAAATCTGCTCATATTCTGCCAAGTGTCATCCCCTAAAATCTCAGTTTACACATGACCAATAAAAACTTGTTAGAGTTTGGCACCTAAAATCTCTGATAATTCATTCTGCGCTGGCTTTGCTCAATGCAGCAAGATGCTAAGGACTTTCACTCTTTCCTTGTCCTGGCTGCCAGGAACTACAGCAGTACGAAACATTAGATCTGAGAGAAAAAGTCCCTCTGGCAGAGCCCGAGCAGCACAGAGAGAATAAGGAAACAGCCGCAGTGAAATTCTCAGGGGCAGGGAGCAGAGAGAGATTAGGACCTCATGGGAAAAGGATAGGTTCTGATGTTGATTCCACTGAATAATCGTTCAGTAGACCTCTGCAAGCCATTTGGAAACAGGACCTAAATATAAAATAATACAGCAGTCTGGAACTGAAGAATATGGTTTCAAATAGCATTTGTAAGCACACTGGAGTAGATATTTTTCATAATAGAGTGCAGCATGGATCCGCTATGTATGGGTGCTCTGGGTGAGATAAGTAACATTTCCAAAGGATCCAGTAAGACTTTCATGAATGCCATTTTATGGCTATCATCATCTGTATTAGTTCCCCAAAGCCGTAGCCATAGATCACAATCCCAAAGTGCAAAGCCTTGCACAAAAGGCCCATGACAAACCTGTGTCTATGCCTCACACAGCTTACAACCTCAGTTGCAGATAAACTCCTTTTCTCAGCTCTAATCTGTTTTGCAGACATTTTTACAGTACCATGACAAAGAGATACAAGGAACTTTCTGCAACAATACCAGGAGTTGCACTAGCGTGGTCCACTGACACTGTAAAAAGTTCAGATGATGACCTGATTGCACAATACAGCATACATAAAAATCACAGAAGCTATAGAGGGGGCAGGTTATACTTAGCACATCCATCAGCAGCAGAAGCCAGAACAAGCAGATTACCAGCAACAGCAGCATATATTGTAACATATCTCTCCTTTTTTGTCGCTAAGCCATATGAAGCATTTGCTGTAGAATTATTCTTACATCTCTTCTGTTGATAAGCTACTTAGCAAGGTAGAGTTGAAGCTAATCTGAGTACTGTATGAGAAATGTGATGTGCTATTTCACTGTGCCACTGTTTGATATTTGGTCGCCTTTTTCCAGGCATTTTTTGTGACTTGCAGCTGCTATCTCAAAGCTCAATCCTTTGGCCCATACACAGGTCATAAAAAGGCCCTGAATGTAGAAGCATCTCCTGAAAAGGATAACACATTTTCTCTTAGTTTGCATCTGAGAGCAAGGGAAGGAATTTGGTATCTTTAAACAAATTCCTTCTGAACTGCACAATGAAGCAATAAGATTCTGCTGTGCTCAAGTTTGATAAATGACTTATTAATACAATTGACTCCCCTACATAAAATCTATTTCTGAAGAAGAAAGTTCGTGTAAATATATCAGGCACTGTTCCAGTGGCCATATGACAGATATTCCACAGTGCAGCCAGTATCTTGCAATTATTTTCTACTGTAAATCTTTTGACAGTCTAAAATAACTCAATCAGAGGTTTTCAGCCACTAAGTTTATAATTTCAAGGTTTTCCCCTCCTCTAATCAGCAGTTTTATAACCTACTGATCTTCCTTCAAAAAGAGCTGGTGATGATCAGTGTTTATTCCAAACCATTTAAGAAGGCAGCTGTTTATTAAAGTGCCAACAGCTATGATTGATTTCTGATGCTCATGAGTGCATCTGTTTTCTAGTTAATGACATCATTGCAAGCAAACAGATATTGCAAGCTGGGGCTCTAATGGAGAACTAAAGCAGCCATGCCTTCTCTATAAAAAATAAATCTATTTCACTCAGAAAAAAATCTATTAATATGTCAAATGTTCAAGTTACATTCATGCCAATTGGCATTCTTATATGCAACTGGCATTTCCTCAAAAAGAATCTGTGGGTTAACAGTGTTTATATTAAAATCTCTAAAAAGGACATCTGTTAGTTGAAATTCCAAAAGTGGTGGCTGATTTATGATATAGTAAATCACATCTGTACAGGAAAAAAAAAGACTGAACTACAGTGAAACTAACATCTGTCATCAGGCAAATACAGACCACGATAGTGAATGAAAAATGGAAGTATTTCAGGTTGGGAGGGTTCCCCTTAATTCTCCCCTTTTTGTGGTGTTTGAGATAAGGAATAAAAATGAGTATACTCCAAGCTCCACTGAAACTTGCAAAAGTGATAGCGTTTTAAACCTCATTTCTTAGGACTGAATTCCCATCTGGTGTAAACTAGCTCACTTTTTACTGGCTTTACCTTCTCCTGTCTCCTCAAGAATGCACTACAGACCATAGCGTTGTCAAGAAAGCACTGATGTTATCTCCTTTTAAGAGTCTCTTTTTAATATAACTTTATTTTTGTTAAAGAAAATATAAGGAGCATACGTTACCATTTCTTTTGCAATTCCTTGTATGCGTCAAACAGGGATATGGAGCTAAGAGCACTGCTGCCTACCTGCCTACTCCTGGAAATCTCTAGGAAATGCTTTATATTTTATGACAAATAGGGTTTGATGTGCTCAGAGAACAAGGCCGTGACTCAGGAACCCCGAATTGTGAAGCGCCTACCCCGACCAGAGCTTTAGCTGTGTCTTTGTGAGGATGCATCAAGAGCCAGAGTACAGAGCTCACCCTTGCGAGGAGTTCTGCCTCCTGCTGCCACATGCCTTGGTGTTGGCCCAGCTCAATCTTCTGGCATTTCCTTCAGAAGTCCCTTACGTGTCTGTCTCTTCAGTATATGCTTCTTCCGGTGTGCATGCATTTTGCCTGACTCTGCAATACTGCATATTGGTGAGAGAGAATTCAATGAGAGGCACTAGACCTTAAAAGCAGCCATTTAAAATTCTGCACACTGGAAAAGAGTTTTTTAAAAACATCAGAAATAGTGAAATCACAGTTTGAGGCCTGAAATAAAGCCTTCAAATGTCTTAGCTTTTGAGTCCTTTTCTCCTCTTCCCTGGCTCTTGACCTGACTAACAGTAGCTTCCGAAATTTGGAAACATTATTCTATAGCAACGCCTGCTTTCTCCCTGTTATTTCATTGTCTATGCTTTTCTTTCCACCTGCATTCTTCCATAGGAGCACCAGGGAACATCACTGTTCTCTTTGCAGAAAGCAGGAGATGACCTATTCAGAGCCTAATGAGTTTCCTCATTCAGGTTTAAATCTTTAGCTTTGAGACTAAACTTAACCCTACCCAGCCAGTTTTCATCCTTTTTTATTTTCTAACTTTTCTTTCATATAGTAACTCTGCATCTCATATCCTTTCCTAGCTTCACTCATAAATCCAGTCCAACTACACATAAAGTGTGTCATTCCCTATTTCCTCTTATCTTTTTGCATCTTGAAATAATTAGCAAAGCAACTCAGAAACAGCAGAAGGCACTGGCGAGTCACTTGACTGCAATAAGCTATCCACGGCAAAGCCTGTCGATGTTAGCTCTTTTGGTTGAGATTGTAAATCTCTTCATCTTAACCTAAAGAGGCTTCCTATAGCACAGTTTGATCCAAAGCTGGCAGAAGCACCAGATACTTATGGGCATCAGAGAGCTTGGAATCAGGTCTCACTATTGCTCTACGTGACAGTTTGAAATCTGTGGACGCCTTAACTGGTCTCATCACTGGCTCTGCACAATCATTCGCAATCAATAGTGGGATAATAAAACTCCATTTGTTTCAGAGACAGATTTTGTGTAGTGTAATTATTGTTAAATGTAACCTGCTAATGCATAGAACCCATCACATACCTTAGAATGAAATGCTTCCACGTGGTCCACAGACCTGACATTTGTAAGCCTGACTACTTATTTTAGTTTTCAAATAGGGAAATAAGCCTAGGGAATGGCCTGAGAAATCTCACCCTGTGTCTTCAGGGAATTTTGAGACATGAAATATCCTTTCATATGATTACAGTGGAAATATTTAAAATGGAGGGGAAATAATTATTTTGCAGTAGGTTTTGATAATTCATACTTGCTATCAAATCAGTGTACTCATTTTGCAATGTTTGATATCGTTTCATTATATTAATTAGACAACATATTCAGTAATGAAAACAAGCTTCTTACAGCTTTGGAATAAGCAAAAAATTAGAGTTGCTTTCTCATGACTATTCTTTTTTTAGTTATTTTTAATCTGTTCTTTATGAAACTTAGGGGAGAAATTCTAAACCTTGACCTTTTCTACAACAGCTTAGTGCATTATGCTGTCCTTACTCCATGGGTAAGTACTTTTCTAAGCATCCCTGATGCTGAATTTGATATCCTAAACATTTTCATTAAACTCATTTTTTTGGGCATGCATTATCACTTCAGGTAGCCAAGCAGCAAGTGAACTTCCCGCTGTGATTATACACAGCAAGCCATCCGATGTATTCAGGATACACGCAGCAATTATGCAAACCGAGCTGCATCGAGGCAGACCCTTCTTAAAGGTGGTTTGGAGGAACATATTGAACGAGTTATGACTGGGGAATTATCTAGCAGCAGAAACAGCAATAGCACTAAAGCTGATTAGATCGTTTGAGAAATTATATTGACAAGTTTTTAAATCTTGTAATTTCACTGCCATCATTTCCCAACAAACCTAAGATCTGGTTTATGGGTAATGTACACACAAGCAGGTTGCCACAGAGTGAGATGTTACTACAGGTAAGTGCATCTGCACAGGAAGTGTCCGCAGAGCAGATGACAGGCATTACAGTTACACGGGGGTTTGCCCAATGGTAATCAACGGACTTAAAATACCAGAGGGACAGAAATGACTTAAGGGGACTGCAGGGGACTAAACTATAGGAAATCACGTCCCATTAATTCTGCTGCTCAGAGAATAATTTAGGATTTTCATTTATTCTTTGTCTCATTCTCAGATGACATATGGCTACGGTTTCTAAATATAGCCTGCATTTAAACATTGACTGTATAAAGAGAAAACACTCCCATTATTTCAAAGCTTTAGGGAGGATAATTTTGCTGCCCAGTTTCCTCTGATTTTGAGGTGGGGAATTGCCAACTGTCCTTAAGCAGCTGACCAGGATATCCAAACAGATGCATTCACCATTAGCACATTACAAGCTTTCAATGCGGTGACTTGAATAAGAGAATAAGGAGGCATATATTATTTCTGCAGCCATCAAATCAGTAATAGCTTGTTGCGGTTTTTTTAATGCCTAGTAAGGAGAACATACAAGTTCAAGATGAGAAGAAATATGTACAACGAGGTAAACGTATTAGTCTGATCCCTAAAGCACCTAGCACCATATGCACATGTTTGTGAGGGATTCTGCTTCAGTGAACAACTCGAACAACACATGATTTCTCTGATCCTGTTTGATCCCTGGAGAAAAAGTTGCAGGTCGCTGCTTAAATGAGGAGAAAATTAGTTATAAATCAACTTAATTTTCAAATGTATTAATCCAAAGAGAACCCAGTTTTCTGTGAAATGGTAGCATTTAGAAAGCAGTATAAGAAAATCTCAGTAAGAAAACCCCTTGACTTTAATCTTAGCTAGGATCCAAATTTTAAACTACAATGATATTTTCTCTCTCATTTTTCAGGTCTCCAGATTTCAGCAGTGATACAGAACATGAAGGCATAATTAATCATAAACAAATTATTTACATTTTTTGTAAACATAAGTATGATGGAATATTTGATCCCCCCCTTTCTTGTCTAACTTTGGGATAAAGTATAGGCTATCAAGAATAGCTGTTACTTGTAATTTCTGAGGCCTCGTATTTCTTCTGAAAGGAAATCGTTTTAAATCAGAGCAAGGTGACACGGTTGCATTAACGCCACAATTTTTAACTAGCAGGAATAAAGGTTTGAATTTCATGACATGCCACATTTTTCTCTCTGTTCTGCCATGTACCCACTGAATGAAAAACAAACTTGCAATTGTGTCCTGCACTGGTACGCAGGAATACTCACCCCTCACCCCTCTCCCCAAGGAACTCGATAACAGTTGTACCTCTAAAAGGTTTTTGCTTACATCACAAAACTACTACACAACTAATCACAATTAAGCTGTGTTCAAAAGAAAATGAGCTGCTTTGATATGTCTACAGAGCTTCTTCTTTCGCTTCCTTTCCATGGCTTAAGGGGAGAAGAAGTAGAAAAAGTTTTCCGACTAAGAGCCTACATTTGTGCATTCAGTTATTGATAGAATTTTTCACAAGAAGAATTCACTGAGGGGGCTAATCCTGCAAAGCGCTAGCTCTAGTGAAGTGGAGAGAGCTTGCCAGAGATGCTCAGCGTCTCACAGACTATACTCCAACTGACAGCGCAAGAACAAAATGACTGCAAGGTCAGAGAAACGCAGAGAACTTAAATCTCTGCGTGCTTCAGACATCAGCTGTGCGGAGTGCCTATATTTCACATTACAAGTTGCCACATCATTTTTATAACAATTTTTGGAAAATACAGAAAAAATATCAGCAAAAATACAAAGCAAATAAGCTTCGAAGACAAGAAACTCAAGATTCCAGTAAATATATACTAAATCATAGACTATTTGGACCACATGGCTTTCTCATTAGCTGGAGGACAAATTCTCCTCTCTTATGCTGATAAAGCTGTTACAAAGTTAATGAGTAAGGTCTGGTCCAACTGGCTTACTGAAGCCAGCATTTTTTTATATCAGTATGTAGCATGCTGGTATTTAGCAACGTGCTTTTATCTCTAAACATAACAGCATCTTAAAAATATTCATAAACCAACAAAGCAACCAACCCATATGAAAAATCCAAACCAGTATTGTAGTGATGCACGTCTGAACCCATCAGTAGTCTTGGCTTCCCAGAGGCAGAAGGTCCAGTGATTAAAGCACACAAAGAGGGCTAAAAATCTCATCTCATCTCACCAGTGATTTAGCGTGTGACCCTCCCCACCTCCTTTCAAGCAAATTATGTAGTTCCTGTCACTTTTTTTTACCACATGGTCAGGAAAGTACTATTCCCATGTTTCTCTAGCTCATACAAATTGTGAGAACCAATTACCATTTGTGAAATGCTTTGAATACATATTATCTGAGCACAACTAAGGAAAAGAATGGTAATTATTCATAGCTTTCATTTTCCAGCACATTCAGAACAATTTTCTGTGCCTCAGCTAAAGTGATCTCGCCCAAACCTGATCTCCCTCAAACCCCTGCTCTCAACATGCAAACATTATAGTGCAAATGTGTAAAACAGACCAGACAAGTCTGAGAGTCTTTAGTAAATATGTTGGCTGTTAGATAAGATGAATTACAAAGTTATTTTCTTGAGCATTTGCGTTAACAACACTTTGATCTAATTCAAGCCATTCAAATACAGCTTGTCTAGTGTCCTTTGGATAATGATGTCTACCAAAGTATGCTAAACACTTGAAAATGCAAGAAGATCTTCCTTCCTGAAGGAGAGAGAAATGTATATACATATACATTTATACATACATATATATAAAATACATACAGATATATGTAAGTTTATAAAAACATGAGTGTTACAGAGAAATCAGGTATCTATAGTAACAAGATGCTGGTATTCTAATGTCACTGTACTTTCTCATAATAGGACCATTAATGAAATAGTTGTTTGATGTTCCATCGCATATAATGATAGCTTTTTGTGCCGTAAGTAGACAGCTCTACAGATGTGCGCAGATACATTGTTATTGCCAAAAAAATCCTCAGCAGGGCCATTAGAAAAACCCATCATTCTATCCTCGCTTTCTTTGATTTATAGTTTAAATATTCCCAATGCACATTCCATATCAAAAATACCTGCAATTTTAAGAATGTTATGGTTTCCCATATGCTGCAATGTAAAAAAAAAAAAAAAAAAAAAAGATTAAAGAGATGGCAAGAGTTCATTTGAAATATGGAATGAGAATTCATCATATGGATGATGAGGATAGCGACATCCTATCACATTCTAGGACCCACCATGCAAACTTGCTGATCCTGGAATTCTCTCTCATTCCCTGGAAAATTTGTACTTCACTGACATAAAATTATCTACGTGATTTTTTTTATCAAATAAGGAGATAGAGTGTAGTTTTGGGTAAGGATTATTCACTATGATATTTTTTCTAAATTTGTTAAAATTGCTCTTGCTACTTCTTCCTATGCCACCACTGCTTTATTCTTCAGCAGCTAAAGCAAAATCCACTCACATTTGGACAAATATTCTTGGCTGATCAGACTGTCTCATCCTTGACTAGCAGGAATTTAGATATTGCAACACAAAGTTCTTCCTCTCTTTATTTTGGTTGTAAAGTAGAAAAAAATAAGTTTTAAAGCTTCAGATGTGAAGGTGGAATAAGGTTCTCTGCGGCTTATTTGTACCAACACACATTAACAAAGTGTTTAAGGATGGGCTCATTTTCACTTTTGTACACTCCAGGGCCTAATGCTGTAATTTTTCAAAGAGAAGGAGCTCCCTGCTGTTCTCAAGCCCTACTACTGAGGAACAGATCAGCTCATTAGGTATTTACGACAGCTATCCTGACATGTAAAGCATGGCAGCATCCTATCCTCCTCTTCAGCTGGACTTAGAACTTCTGTGACAGGCAGTCACTTGTTTGAAAATATTATTACAATTATTTTAGGTCTGTTTTAACGAAATGAGATTTTGGAAATTGTGTTTACTGCAGATGGTGAATTATAAGGGGTCATGCACATGATATAATAAACTGCCTTTAACAAACAACTGATTTGTGTCCTATTTTCCAAACATGTTTATAAGGAAGGCTTCACTCTGGCTCTGAAATTTCACTTTGATTTTTAAAGTAATACTTCTCAGCAAGACTAAAGCTTCCAGAAAAGATAACAGCACCTTGAAAACAGAAGCCGACATATTCAGACATCCGTGCAAAGGTATAAACAAACACCTTGGAGACTGAACAAAATCAGGACATACAATTCATACAAGTGTGTTCCAAGGAAAATGACATTTAAGTGAAGTACAATGTGTATGCTGTCCCTTTCAGTATCAAACTAGTACGTCCTCAGAAATGCCACACTTCTGCCTATTATCCCTACGTATTGCTCTTCCTCACCCACACGATAACTGCAAGCAGACTTTTCAGTACCATGGCTCTTAAATTTAGTGCACTGAATAGACTGATCAGCTCTTCCAGCAATGAAGAGCACTAAACCTCCTCCAGTTTACACATAATGATCTAAAACCAAAAGGGATCCAGACCGCATCCAAGCAGATGCAGCAACCTACCCCATGATACAAGAAGACAGAAGAGAGTTTCATGTTGCTGCAGCCAGCGGGAGGGAGCAATCAAAGGGGCTGCCCAACCTCAGAGCCTTTCACTGGTAGCGCTTAGGGATTAATGTCTGCAACGCTTTCTGGATATTTGGTAGGTGGCTGTCTTCCGTTACTGGTATGAGGTATGTTCCCCTCTGTTTCATACTTACTTCATCAAGGTTGGACTAAGAGCCGTATCACACAACCCAGAGGCGTACGTCATATAAACCAGCGCTGACCAAGGAGGCTACAGTTCCTCATGACTATCCTCACAAACCCTTCTTATTCTGTGTATTTTGCACAGGAGTTACTCTATTGTATTTTTATTGGCTAGAAAATTCATTATGGAAGAGCGTTATAGATACTGAAATTAATGCTTATTAATTTTTTAGGAGGACATGCTTTTTATTCAATGTTCTACTGCATATACGTGTAAATATTTCTGCAGCAAAAAAAAGGTAGTGACCATGTTGCCAAAGCAAAAATATATAGAGAGCTTTTAGAACAAAACAAAAGATGGGTGTCTTACTATGTAGAATACATCCTTACTAAGGACATTTTCACCTTGAATCCATCAGCCATCACTTTCGGACGAATTCTGTTATTGTTTGTGTGCACTCAAACAGCAAAGGATGTTTTACACAGCTACAGTTTTATAACTGTTTGCCCTTGGCCTAGGCCTACTGGAATAAGCAGAACTGCACAATCCTGCACAAACACTGCATTTCTTTTGTTATCTGAATTTAAGATGTAATGAGTCAATTTTTTCCCTGAGTAATTACAAAGCGTTCTAAGTTTTCAAACCTTTATGACATATAGAAAAATATGACTTACAGCATAGAAATAATAATAAAAGCTCTCTAAAAATTTATAGCTTCCTGCATGTTGTAAAAATGCCTCGCACATTCATTATATCTCCCCCTAGAAAATTATTTCCATGGTATGCTTTAATGAATCTGGAGATGGTTTCAAAACCTAGATTGTTGGGAAGCAAAACTATTATTTTTCCTATTGATAGATTGAGGCAACTTGTAAGCTTCATCCATTTAGTAGCTGGAACATTTTCAGACACAAAGCTAAATACTACCCTTTCCTTATAAAAAGGGAAAATTACAGACATTGTTTGTACACACAGTGCTAAATTTTGATTTCTCAAATATGGCTAATTAAAAAAAAAAGGGGGGAGGAGGGGTGAAGAAAAGCCACAACCTATCCAGAGCACTGAATTACTGAATTTGGAATGCAGAATTAATTTTAAATAGAGAACCTAGAGAACCACAATTGATTTTAGCCCAGCTTAACACATCTTTAAAATGACTGGGCTAGATAGCATTAAATAATATTTTATCCATAAGCCCGGAAACCATAGCATAGGGTCTAGTCAGTAACAACTCAAATTCACTTATCTAAAAACTTATTTAATCCAGGCACAGATATTTTTCCCATCTGTATGTACAAGGAGAGGTACCTCTGTCCAAAGCAGAGTCTTTGGGTGTCCTTGCAGAGTAAAGAACAATGCAGCGCAGAAGTGGGTCATGTGTAAGTTGTGCTGGTCTCAGTACGCTTGCGAGTGTTTGAGTGACTGAATAACCAGCTGCCACTCTTACTGAACTGAAGTGGAAGAAAAAGAAAGTCAGAGTGACTGAATTAACTTTTCAGTGTACGAGTCTGTCTAACTCTGGTCACAGGTGACCGACCGTAAGAGTGTTTCCTGAGCAGCAGCCCGCACTCAAGTGAGGTTGCAGCAGGGTCACACTATTCCGTACAGACTATTAGCATTATGGTTACAGTCAGTATCATTGAGAGCAGCCCTGAGGAGAAGGACTTGGGGGTGTTGGTTGATGAGAAGCTCAACATGACCTGGCAACGTGCACTTGCAGCCCAGAAAGTCAACTGTATTCTGGGCTGCATGAAAAGAAGCGTGACCAGCGGGTCGAGGGAGGGGATTGTCCCCCTCTACTCCGCTCTCGTGAGACGCCAGCTGGAGTACTGCGTTCAGCTCTGGGGCCCCCAACATAAGAAGGACATGGACCTGTTGGAGCGAGTCCAGAGGAGGGCCACGAAGATGATCAGAGGGCTGGAGCCCCTCTCCTATGAAGACAGGCTGAGAGAGTTGGGGCTGTTCAGCCTGGAGGAGAGAAGGCTCCAGGGAGACCTTAGAGCAGCCTTCCAGTACCTAAAGGGGGCCTACAAGAAAGCTGGAGAGGGACTTTTTACAAGGGCATGAAGTGATAGGACAAGGAGTAATGGCTTTAAACTGAAAGAGGGTAGACTTAGATTAGATGTAAGGAAGAAGTTCTTCACTGTGAGGGTGGTGAGGCCCTGGAACAGGTTGCCCAGAGAGGCTGTGGATGCCCCCTCCCTGGCAGTGTTCAAGGCCAGGTTGGCTGGGGCTTTGAGCAACCTGGTCTAGTGGAAGGTGTCCCTTCCCGTGGCAGGGGGGTTGGAACTAGATGAGCTTTAAGGTCCCTTCCAACCCAAACCATTCTATGACTCTATGACATTGTATAATACTTAGTTCTTTCTTGTTGCATAGAATGGCGTTATATCAGAACACTTGATTCAAACACAACTGTAATACAATGAATTTTAAGCTCTATTATTTCAGCCACTATGAATAAAGGAGATTATTACTATTAAGGTGTGACTTTATCACATAATGTCAATAAATGTTGTTTGGTCCTTATTTTTTATTACAGGTGTAAACCCAAACCATTCTATGATTCTATGATCATACCTAAAGGAGACGGGCATTCTAATGCCTAGGATAGTATTAAAGGTAGATAAAAAAAGACAAAACCATATTGAAATATTTTGTTGATTTTTAGTTCCATTTGCAAAAGTTTTCAATTATTCTTATGCATTAGAAAAAAAAATAAATTAAGATTCCCAAAGGGCAACTCTTATATTACATTTTTACTGCATAATGAAGAATTCCAGATTAATAACTTTTCACCAGCACTAAGTTCAGTTTATTTCCTCACACATTTTCCTGAAAGTCTAAACACAGCAAATAGGTATTATAAGTATCTCTGTGGAGATTAATTGTTATTAAGGCTTTACTCAGTTCTGTCATGAAATGTAAAGATTTTCTTTGAGCTAAAACAGAAATAAATCACAAGCATTACATTTGATGTAATTTCAATCAAGTTTTTGTGACATCTCTGAATTGCATGGGGGATATGAAAGAGAAATATTGTCTGAGAGTAGTTTATTGCTGTGAAGCTCCTCTTTGCATCTTTGTTTTCCACTTCCAAACTTTTTTTTTTTTTTCCCCAGAGAGTTAAATAATGTGATATCAAGAATACTGCAGTCCAGCTTTTCAAACAGAGATGCTTCTGGGCCCATGCAAGTTCTTCTGGATGTCTGGTCTAAACTGGACAACACTTCTTGCCCTTTTCCCTAACATGCTTGCATAGTCCAGATCCCATGTCCACATCAAGATTGTTTTGCAGATCAAAGCCAGACGTGCTCTAATGTAGGCATGCCTGCTCTGAATAGCCGCAGCTCACAGAAAGCAACAAAGAGCTAAACTCCTGGCAAGGGAACTAGTGGTAGCCTGTGCTCCCAAGGCTATCATCTCAAACAAATGATATTTCTCCCCATCAACATTATTAAAGCCTTTGTGTCCTCTGATCTATTTATCACTGTCTGTCTTCCTTTTCTCATATCACACATCTTGGTCTAACCAAATTCTTAACATTAAGCATCTCTCATGAGGCAGTGGTTACAGCCTTCCTGTCTTTTCCAGCTATACACACATAATTAATAATAATAATAATAATAAAAAATAACTGTGTGCAACTGGATGAATTATTCATAAGTGAATATACCAAACTGCTTGACATCATCTTCATCTTCATATATATCCAAGAAAGATGACTATGTATCTTTCAAAGTCATTTTTCTATTAGATAGAAGAGTAAGGTTTCTGATGTGTGCACAGTTAAGTACAGTCAAGTGAGCATAATGCAAAGCAAAACTTACCCAAACTCCACACAATTTTTGCCAGACCACACAGCTAACTATGCAAACAGAAGCCTTTGCACATATTACCAAAGGAGTTATGCATGCATATTGCCCACAAATATAGATTAATTGGTAAAGCTATGCAGATATGGCCGCTTTCATTTCTTCTTCCATATAGGCTACTTTGCCTGACAATTTACCAATGGTTTTATATATAACTACTCACTTCCCTCCTTTCTGCAGAACTGCAATTCTGGAAACTGCCTAAGTAAGTGAATTTTTTGTTCCTATTTCCATTATACTGGGATCGTTTTAACGGAGTAGAAGAAAATGCCACATAATACATTCTTCCTTATTCTGTCTTACACTTTAACATACAATTATAGACAAAACGTGAATCTAAAAATGGACTCATGGGACCAAAGTCTCAGGCACGGTAAACTGGCACAAATTCATTCTCTTCAGTGGAACTAGAGTCTACAGCTGAGAATTTGGCATAGCTTTATATCAATGAATTCACTTAAAATTGTAATAGTTTCCAAGGAAAAAGTTTTCCTGCTTACCAGCCTGATAAACAAACTTGTAAATTTAGTATCAGTGTCCTTGATATTGTGTAAGCAGCTATAAATGATTCTGTAATCAAAACAATTAACAATTCTATTACTGATGTATGAGCCAGATTCAAAGCAGACCCCCCCAGCTAAATCTGCCTCCCATGTTTGCAGGACCTTGTTTTGTACAGTAAACCATGCAAATACAACACTGAATTCAGGCAGCAATTTACAGTGGTACGCCAGAAAATTTATCACTAATGTTATGAACTTGACTCCAGAGCATAACTGTACTTCTTGAGTTTTTATCCCTAATTTCTCTGGACTTAAAGAAGCATTTATTTCTGTCCTGCAGACCTCTCTCAATATTTACGGTTGTCCTCCAGGAAAGACAGCAAGAAAAACATAGCACTTCTAGTGAGCGGCCATAGCAAAACAAGTAGCAGTGCTAAAGCTGGTGGTAGAGAAAACACAGACAGAGACTATCTTGTGGGATAGTCTTCTAAAAAGTAAATTAAGTCCTTGTTTAGATCTGCTGGACAAGTGGATAAACCAGTCTGGCCACCAAAATGAGTAACCCGATGGAGAATAAGAGACAGCTCAAGATCATCGAAGGAGCTGTGGCTTTGACCACACCTCTGAGCAAATTTAGTACATCTCTCTAGTTCTAGCTCTTAAGCAAGACGTGTGCCAATACCTGGTAACTTACACCGACAGTCACTTGCTTTTAATAAATGTTTCTAACTTTCACAGGCAGTTAACTAGTAAGTTTCTAACCATCTTCTCAGCAATAGGAACACGGAGAACAATTTATGTTAAATAAAGCAAACTCTGAAAAAAGTCAAGTGCATTTTTACATCTTTCTCATTTCCACAAAATGGGATCTACCTAGAGCTCTAATACCTCTAGACTTCTAATAATAGACCTCTAATATCAATACACAGTAAAAGCAGGCGGAATTGTCTAGGTCAAATTATTTTCCAATGTATTTAAAACATGCTAGTGATGTCTTTAAGTGATATAAACCAGTGTAGCTCCACTGATAGCAATGGTTCTAAAGGAAGATGAGGGCTGTACAACACTGTCTGCTAACAGACTAGAGGTTATGTTACCATTTAGAAACTTAACTGAGTAACTTGGAGAGTGACTGTACTCTTCTAGCATTATTTTATTTCAGAGGCTCTCCTAACAAGATTTATCAGAACAAAATGTTCTGTTTATTAATAATTACCCTTATTACTATAGAAACAAGCAAAACAAACAGAAATTACCTATAATTTTCCATTGCTGAAGTTCAAATGCATGATTGTGCTACTGAAGTAAATCCCTAGGAATATTTGAAAAATTATATAATTATCTCCAAAACGTACTAATAGCCCTAAAGCAAATGGCTTTTTATTGCATTTGTTACTTGTGACCTCTTAGCTCAATAATTCAGGAGAAAGTGACTGCAACGACTTTCAATCTAATGGAAGGGGTAAATACTGTTTGATTTGTGGTTATTTCTGTCAATCTCAAATAATTATTTCTCTAAAACAGAGAAAGTGATACTAGATAGAAAGATGCACAGCCGAAATATTGTGTAGCCACAGGAGAACACGACATTATTGCTTTGCTACAAAGCAAAGAGACACTAGCAAAGAGTGACAGCTCAGTGTGAAAAAGGACTTTGCATATTCTTCAGAAAGAAAAAAAAACTGTGCCAAAGCAATACCTGATTTATTAATAATGGATAATCAATATATAACAATCACTGATAATCAATAATTAATTGATTTTTCTAATGGGAACGATTCAGAAAGGCCCAAATCCCCTACTTCCCAGCTTACTTGTACTAAAAGGCACCACCACAGAAACGTGACATTTTAAGCCTTGCCCAACACACAGAACATTCTCCATGCTCACTGACTGAAGAGATCTACAAGTCTGCAGTCTTCACCCACCAAACACATTGTCTAAATGAGATTCTGGCACAGCAATTGGACCTTCTTCCTCTGATACATTATTGCTACCACCAGTTTGGCATCACAGACTTCACCCAGTAACCCTGTCTGGT
The DNA here is from genome assembly GCF_018139145.2 of Gymnogyps californianus. Classification (NCBI taxonomy): domain Eukaryota; kingdom Metazoa; phylum Chordata; class Aves; order Accipitriformes; family Cathartidae; genus Gymnogyps; species Gymnogyps californianus. The sequence continues at coordinate 13,026,567 of NC_059487.1, read as the reverse complement.
TTTACTTGACTGTCAGCAAACCCAAGTGCAACATTTTGCATGGCTCTCAGAGGAGAGGTGAACCAGCATCATCACCAAACAGGGGCTCAGCTCTCCTCTTGCTGAAACACGCAGTTATGGGAAATAAAAATTCTACAAATAGGAAGCATGGACTGTGCTGCAAAAGCAAAACTCACTAGTAATGAGGATATGTGCACAAGCAATATGAATTTATGTCTGCCTATCTATATAGTGTCACACACAAATATGCACCTATGCATGTGTGTATTACAGAAGATGTAAGAAAGCTCTACATTTGCCGATTCCTTTAGAATATACTTGCTAGCCCACTTACTCATGTTGTATTATCATCTTCCCCATGTCTTGCAGTTCAAAAACTCCAAAGAATGTTAGTTTATCTTTCATTACAAAGACTGCTTTTCCTGCCCCTGCAAATTTCTGCTTCTATAAACTCCGTCAAATAATATGCCTATTTTGGGTTTCAGTCTGCTTTAAAGAAAAAAGAGGATTGTGGTAACAGAGACCCCAGCAGACATCTTCCTTTGTAACGTGTTTTGTCTGCCCTCAGATCTTTTCATTAAACAATTCTTTGTCTGATGGGGGGAGGACAGGACAGGGAAGAAATTGATTTTAGAATTCATCATTAAATGCCCTTGGGTTTTTTTCCTTTTTTTTCCCCTCTTTGTTTTTCTGATAACAGTATGGCATTGTCTGCGGACAGAATCAAAGAGAGAACTTCAGAGAAGTCAGATCATTGGAGGGTTGGTGTCTATATGTATGTTTTAATGCTTGAAACTTTATTATATAAGGTATTTTCTGGGAACTCTTAATGGAAACTGATTTTTCAGTGCACAAAAATATCCACACATTCATGCACATACAAAAAAGGGATTTTTTGTTAAGTGTTCTTGAAGCGTATGGGCTGGGATGGCCTTTTCATCTCTACTGGTTGGCAGGTCAGCTGCCTTACTGCAGCGCTACTGTGGACTCCTAAAAGCATTCTCAGCTTTATGAACAAACTGATATAGAACATGTTAAGTCTGACCCTGCAATTATGTTGCATTGAGCAGGATCAGCACAGTTATTGCCTCTTGCAATCTCCCCTTTGTCAGTTCAAATGCAAAGAGCACTGATAAACATTAATGGCAACCAAGTAACAGTTAAGCCTCAACATTCATTTTTAACCTAACTATTTCAGTAAATAAGTCCAGGGACTGCCATTTAAAGATAATGAGACAGCTGTCAACGGCATGGATGTGTTATAATCACTCAAAACTACATGGAGGACAGAGGAATCGGCAGAATGTCTAAGCTAATTTTATAAAGATCCCAGCATCCTCAATTATGTTAAAAAAGTCTTGGGGGAAGCACTCCCTATTCTGTTTTGCCTAACGCAGTATAAATAAAGAAATAAAACATGTAGGTGTGTCCCATCATAGAGATTACCTTGGGTTTGTAATTTCAGATAAACGTTAACAAGTATATTTAAATATGCATAGGAAATGAAGCCTTCTTCCACGGACAGAACATTTACCTGAAGAAATACTGTTGGACACTCTGTGAGAAGCAGCCCTCCTGTGCCGCAGAAAAAAAAGCCTGATCTGGCACAGTCTGGATCACCTCTAGTCCAGCTGAAGCTAATGGAAGCAGAGAGAACCCAGCAGTATCACCTCGAGCCAGTTCCCAGAGGCTGAGCAGCAATTACTTAATGACACATAGAAGGCCCCTTACATCCAGAAGTAATACTACAACTTCAGTGCCACCAAAGCTGGTATTTATTCTGCAGAGAACATGTAGCAATTAGTGGGAGCCTGTCAAACTATGCATGGCAAATTACATGCATCATGAATTTTGGGTTGTTTTACTCCTGTTTTCTAAATCATTAAGAACTAGTTCTGATCTCCCAAGAATGTATTTTTAAATTGAAACACTGGCATATAATTTCTGGTTTGTTTATGAGCCAATCGCTTTAGATATCTTAGCTATAAATTTTATGATTAATATTACAATAGTACTCACATTACCTCTTCCAACATGGCAGAAGGTACTGGATATCATCTGAGCCCTCCCCCAAAGCACGGTATTCCTCTGTCACTTCTTATTTTATATCAGATCTGCAGTTTCTATGTCTCCCCTCTAGATCTGTGGACCGATTTGTAGATTTGCATGGAACAGAAATTTCAGGACTTCAGTGTGGAGTAATCGCTCAAAGTTATTGCAATTTTACCTAATTTTCATAAGCATTTTGTCCGCATGCATTCTTTCATGCTCTCCTGACATTTACTCCAGATGCCACTTAATACAATGTTTTTAAACTGAAAGTGTATGCTTTGGAAAATTGCTTCTCAAAGCATGACACCCTTCATCTCCCACATCCTGTGATTCAAAGGTACAACTTTTCTCAGCGACAAAGATTTGCATCACATGCATGTAACATTACCTGCCTTCATACCTATCAGGACCATTGTGTTTGCAAATTTAAAGTAATAATTTCACTTATATTTAGGGTGGTTATTACATAGTTTAAAGACTTCATTAGCAAGATTCAAAAAGGCCATTAGTTGTGGTGAATAGAAAATCTTAGAGAGACCGAAACTAACAAAAACCTTAAAGCTGGTTGTAAAATTAGAAAAATCTCCCATGGTTGCTGATACATGGTGATCATTCTTGTAATTTTAAAATCAGTTATAATTGTAGGTTTGTCTGTCGGGAAGTGTGATTTTTTGGCACTGCACGTACAGTTTCTGATATGAGTCGTGTTTCGCTTTCCTGAGTTTTTCACTTAAGGTAATTACCATGTGAAACCCTACCAGAAACAAAGGGGCGAGTAAGATCCAGGACACGAGGTTCTCATTCACAAAACTTCTAGATATGCATGACAGAAGCTGGTTTGACTAAAACTTGCTCTTAGAAGAGCCACTGGTCACTCAAATCCAAATCTATTCCTCAGATGCTTCCAGAATCTTTTTTTTTTTTTAATTTTTTATATTTAAAACTAGTTCACAGTTTGGAGGTGAAGGGGATTGCTGTTGACACAAAACCTCAGCATCTCAGTTCTGTTACCTTACAACTCAGCTTTTGTACCGCGGGAAGCCCATTCAAACCATAATGAAATGCTAACCGTAAAGGAAGGACCACTTGTATATTTGGGTTCTAAAATGAAAGCCGGGGCCTGCCTCTCCTGTAATTGCTGTCAGGTTGAAGCTATCCTCCCTTCAGAGCGCTTTCCGATGCAGCTGGGAAAAACCGTAACCAAGCAACAGCCAGTTCCCGGTCCTGAGCGTTTGCCCATGATCGACGTGAGGACTCTCCAGCTGGAGCTGGCTGCCGTCGCTGCTGATACACGGGGCACAGCGATGCCCCACTGATGGGGAGCATGTACCATCACCGCCTCAATGAGCGAGTCCTCTGAACATGAACATCGGCACTTAACAACTCTCGCTCTGCTGGCTGTGAGTTGGAAGTGTTACAGGCCAAGCGTTCGTTCTTCCTCAGACTGGCTGCATGCATGCCAATATGGGAGACGAGGATTGTGGAGGAGCACCAAGTAGTGGAGGAGTAGGGGACGAAGAAATCATAGTTTTGCCACTTAAGCCAGTGCAACTCCAGCACAAACAAGACCTCTGCACGGAGGGTACATCGTTACGTTGTCACTTGTTGGTCATTTCGATGAGACAAAATGTCTTGATCGATTTCCCCATAATGAGCAGGGTCTGTATCCCCGTGTACAGCTTACGACCAGCACTAAATATCTCTTAGCCCCAAGGGTTCACTTACCTTCTTTTCTGCTGTGGCTTCAAGCCTGAATGCTAACACAAAGGCTTTAAGTTTTAGTTTACACAGACCCTAGTCAGTAAGGCTATTTCTCAGAGAACTTTTCAAGCTAAAAAGGTATAAAGGAATTTAAATCATCTCTATGGTGTAGCGTGAGAGCTCGGAGTTACAATATTCTCTATCTTACACGCTGTCTGTATCTGTTATCCATCTGTGTCAATGAAAACACACAGGGAACCAACAACTCTAGCTATAATTGGTGGGACCTGTAGGTACAAATAAAAACCAGTTTTTCTCTTTAGTATATACAACATATGGAGCAGTACTGTAGGTCAGGAGAATTATTTCTCAGTGTTCTGTGGGGTAGGTTTCTGATAGCAATTTTATTTTTCGGTGTTGCAAGCTTTAAAAGAGTTATGACATTATTGTTTCTTTCTAGATTGCCTTGATTGAGATCAAAGTTCAGGGGTTGTATTACGTTACCCAAAGATTGCTTTGCTCCTGTTGTTTTCAAAGAATTGCATGGATCTGTACTGAGCAGCTTAAGAAGCAGTAAACCTTGACTTCATTCTTGCTAGTATTAATGAAAATCAGGAATAGAACAGTGAAACACAATTAAGTTCATGTAAAAGAGAAGAGACTCCAGCCCACACAGTTTTTCATTGTTTTTCTGCTTTGTTATTTACAGAGTGACTAAAAAGAAGTTGTTACTGAAAAGATGCAACTTGTTTCAAACTGTTTTCGTTGTTACATCGTCTTTCACTGCTCCTGCTTTTCAGGCCAAAGACTTTCAGGGTAATTCTGACTTCAATGCCCTTTATACTTATCATATAAGTCCACAAGGGAGTTATTATATGCAGTGGATAATTAAGCATCTTTGCTGATGGTAGTCTTTGACTATGGCAAGATTCTTACAGTACTAGTCTTATTTTCTGAACAATTTTGTCATTCGCTAATTAGAATCTGGCCTTAAGGTCTTTTAGAAACATTTTCCTGAACTCATCTTATTATCCAAAACTTTTCTGTGTGTTTTCCTAGCCATCGTATAGCAGCTAATTGCTAATGTATATATTCACTTACAACAGAATCTTTGTCCTAAGTGAGGAGCCCTTTCCTACTGCCCTCTTTTCCTGCAATGAAAAGTTGAAACCCGTTGCCCTGAGAAGGACAGAGAACTGATTTGTTATCAAAGAGAACAGTATTCTATTGCTATTTTAGTGTTCATAAACTTAATTCTGAAGATGCTGTATGTGAATGTCCTGAAACCTCCTAGACAGGAGCCATCTGAAATTGAGGGTTATGCACAGTTGAGAAGACGTGTGCTATGAAGTACAAGATCACTCCAAGGTGGAATCATGACTTGGAAGCTGTGGAGCAAAATTCAGGGAAATGGAGCAAGATTTAGAGCTTAATTGTGTGAAGACTCTATTCTGTTTTACTTTACACACATGGATTTTCCCTGTAAAGCTAAAGCACTACTTGAATATTTAAAATTAAGCACACAATTGAATGCTTTTCTGGATTCTAGCCAGACTGCTCAGCAACTTGCTGTATTATCCCTCTGGAGAGCAGTTATTTTGTCTTTTGAAAGCCAATTTGTCCATGCTTAATGAATCACTTCTTGCCTCTGTCCTGTGTTTTATTTCATTGGTTTTTACATACACTTTTATGAGACGAAACGACCATCCTGCCACCCTTCAAACACTTCTGACAACCCAAATATTCAGCCCAGTGTAGTGTTGAATCCACAGTCATGGCAGAATCAAGATCCATAACATTACCTCATGAGTACAAAGTGTGAAGTGCATAATCGCACTCTCTTTGCCAAACTTGAACAAAAAATGAAAACACAGAAAATTGCAGCTCAGGAGGATGAAAAGGGAAATGAGTCAGCCACCATCCCAACTTTATCACAATACAATGTTTCTGTTTTGCTCTACAAAAATACAAAACACAAGAGAATATGAAGAAAAATCATCACTAACAGGCTTATATACTTCATAAACACATACCTAAGAGAACTGCAGCTCTGCAAACAATCTGCCTATGACTGACAAATCATCTATTAAATCAAACAAGATGCTCTTGGCACTTCCAAAACAAATGAAATGGGAGGAGAAAGGATGAAGTGAGGCACTTGGCCCAGTGAAACTATCTGAGGCAAAGGTATCAAAAATACACAAGCCACAGGGCCCTCTAATTGTTATTTTTCCTCATTGTCTAGCAATTCATTTTGCTTTAACACAGGCCTAAAAATTTATGACAGCCCAACTCTCTTACCCACTAATTATTTCTCATGATAAAATACACGCTATACAGTTCTTCGTTCACCCCTTCCCATCCTCACTACACTAAAACTAAAATGTCTGACAGTTACAAGAGATACCAATGCATTTCCAAGAGAAAAAAGAAAAGTTTAGACAAACTACAAAGCCTTTACAACTAGTAACTATCTATAAACTCAACCTATCGAGAGCTCAGTCAAGCCTCTCAAACGCCAGAGAACTGTATAAAAGTGTTCAAAAAACCTGTCCCACCGTAGCAGCAAAAATTTAGCTCTTCCTTTCCATGTCACTAGCTACACCCTCCGCTGCAGAGACTGCATCTGAGACGTTAGCAAGTGTGCTTGCCATCTGACCGGAGCCATGGCAGAGACCTGAGCAGCCCAAAAGGCTCTCATGGAAGTTACAGGAAGAATAAAGAGGAATCAGGATGTGAGTGAACTATTTTAACAGCTAAACCAGTCCCTCTATCTGATTTAAAATGAGGCTTGTAATACAGCTGTTTGGTTTTACACCTCCAGTTCCCCTTTCTGATCATTATCAGAATGATAAAGCTGATGCGAAGCACTCATCTGGGTTTTACCCAGAGATTAACAACATTGTAGCTCAGGCAAACTGGTAAATGAATGACGACATAGTTCCGTATCTTTTAGCTTGTTAAAAATTGCTGCTTGGCTTTCTATGAAGTAACTCCACCACATGATATATTTTTCAGGAGTGGCATGTTAAATCTATGGTAGCAACGCACATTCTGTCAAAACAAGGAAACATTTTGCTTGCATTACAGCAACGAAACAACTTGCTGAAACACCATCTGAAACAGAAGGCTCCAGCTCATCAAATCTACTGTATATTCATTATATGCATGAATACTCCTCGTAACAACAAAAATTAGCCCGTGGCTATGAAGAAAGAATAAGATGGCAAGGCAAATTTTATCCTTTTACTCACTACCTGACTTGTGGTGGAAAGACGAAGCAGCTGTTGTAAGGACCATACAAGATCATGCGCCATGCGTACAGTCTAGAATTGAACACGTGGATGCAGATGGAGTACAATGTCTCTCCCCATTTAATAAATTTGTCTCTCCCCATTGGATGTATTTGGTAACCTGCAAGAGTTTTATTTCTGACACTCTTTGGAATTAGCTGTGCTAGGAAAGCTGCTGTCGGAAGTGTTAGGAGTGCCCATAGCTGAAATGGATACTGTAATACTGAATGGCATTTTATATTTTTGGCACAAAAATGTCACTTAGTTATTTTAAGCTATCACATTGCACCATGCAATGGCAGAGGGAGCCAAGATGATAAAATACCAGCTACAAATTCTAAGGCCTATTCTCTCCATGTATTTTTAGGTATTCAGGTTGCTATCAGCTCTTATACCATTACTAGGAGAAATAACATGACAGACCAACAATTCAGTGGAGGGACTGTGAGCAGCCTGTCAAGCTCAGGCTGTCAGAAAGACCCAGTTTGTTGGTATTCAAATTACTGGCAAGCTAGATGACCTGAATGTAGCTCAAAAGGCAAAAAAAAAAAAGAAATCACCTACCTTAATAACCAAAGGAAAGTCACTGCAAGAGAGGTTTGTAGGAAAATAGTGATGAACTTGTCATCTTCTCCCTACTATCCTCAGTTACCAAAAGAAAATCAAAGTAATATTCAGGTTATTGCATTCCAACAAGATATCCATTTGTGCAGACTTCCCTCAGATGAAGACTAAATAGCTAAAAAGTGACTCTGGAATTCCACTTCTGAAGTTTTTAAAATCAGACAATTTCATAATTGGATCTCCAATACTTGTGATCAGCTATGCCACTTACAGCAAATTCTGAAAACACACACATTTTTGAGGGAACAAGAAGAAAACTTTTTCAGGGGTTAGCAATAAAATAAAAGGAATGAAATGGCTCTCAACCTACCTCAGAAATTGTATCTATTTAAAAGTTCTGGCTACACCTCAGCACAAGTACACATAACCTTTAATACCTTCATTGTTAAGATTTGCCAGTTAAAAAAGTGCTATTATCTGCTTTTTATAGGTAGGGAACAGTATACAGAGAGCTTGACTAACTTGTTCAGTGTCATAAAGGGATCACGTAGTAGAGCCAAGAATTAAACTTTGTTCTCATAGCTCTCAAATAAATGCCATTGTTCGTGAGTTCTTTAAATAAATAGCATTTAACAGAGAAAAAGAGGAGGCAAGGGAATAGGAGTATTTTATCATTAGAGATAAAGAATTGGAAGTGTTAGCAGGAACAAAACTCAATGCAATTTAATGTAGGAAAATACTATAAGGGACTTTTAATAAATAAATTAATCTGACCACAAAAAAAAACCACCTAAGAGGGAGGACTACTTTTAATTCTATATTTAAATGGAAAAGCAGATTACATTTTTAATATGAAACAGAAAATCAAACATTATTCATTCCCAAATAAAGTTGGAAGTGATATCGGAATGTATCATAAGGTCTTCACAGCATTTAAAAGAGAATTCTTCCGATTCAAACTCATTATCCATTCTACAATGTTCAAAATGATCAGCAAATTCCACCCTACCTACATACATTTATTATGTTATCATTTATATAGCGATAAAAGCTAATCAGTTAGGAGCTGCTCTGTGAGAATGCAAGGTTGAAGAGAGTGCTTTTCAACTTGAAATAATCAATAATTTAGTTTTGATCAATTCTAATTTCTATGCAAATCAATTCTATAATCCTGGTCCATCTATTAACTGAAGCCCACACCAAATAAACTTGATCACACAAGTATTCTAAATTGAATTCAGGCCTGTAACTTGATATTAAAGTGAAAAATTACCCATGATGGTCAAAAGCTGATAGATGGACTCGGCCACTTAGATACCAGGAGTCTGGCCCACTGATAGCATTAGAAATATTGAGATCTTAAGTGTGCCCCCAACATCCAAGAAGAAACTAAGCAGCACAGTGGGTGATGTGCTTTTGATATCCTGAACATTTTTTTAAAAGGTATTCTCTGCAATATGGTAATTTACAGAAGAATACTGTTACACAGTATTTATTTACTTATGCATACCACATATTCATGCCTGTCAGGAGATGTCTGCATGAAGATTTACTTTAGAGGATATACTATAGTATCCCTCCAAATGGCACCTCTTTTACTGATGTTGAAACACAAACAGCATAGCTTCTGATGCTTTAAAATTATCCCCATTAGCACGACCTTCTTAAGCAGTTAATTCCTGCTCTTGGATATATTTGTAGCATGGCTGGTATACGGCTTAAGGAAAAAAGTACTATAGAAATCTGCAATCTGGCCTGTCTCCAATTTTCCCCTCCAGCAAATATTTTCTGTTTGCTTCCTCATTATTCTTCAGTTATATTCTCTGCTGTAACATAATTCACATAGAATGGTTTATGTTCGTCATCGTCTTGGATGACTACAATTAAAATCTTTCAGTGCTACTAAATGTTGCCACTGCTGTGTGTTCACTAAACAAGCATTGTAAATGAACAATGAGGAAGGAAGCACATACATACAGAAGAGAAAATAACACAGAAGAAATCCTATGCACTTTCCTCCTTAAATCACAATTAAGATCATAAAAACCCCACAAAAACAAGGGAATAATCCTGAATAGCTAGGAGCTTACACTGACAAACTGGATGAAATCTTCCTTCTGGTGCTTCCTTCCTCTCCTTTAATTTAGTTGTAAACTAGCTTGGAATAAATTCTAGATTCTCCAAATACGCATTAAATGAGTATGACATAGGGAAAAAAACCTGCTTAGAAATAATCTGCATGTAAGGCTGCATTGTTCAAAGAAGAATTTTTCCAAGCAGTACTCTGACTACATGTCCCCATGAGAGAGACTTCGTTCATCATCTAAATGGCTGTAATTAATTGGGAAAAAAATAACTGAAGGCGATTACTGGGAAACACATGGGAGGTGAGATAGACTATTAAATTTATTTCCAAGAGGAGATGTGGAAAGTATTACATTTCCCTGTCCAAATAACCTTAGTTAATATACATTGATCAACTACTGCTTCAAATATATGCATGGCTTATCAGTTTATCAACATCTCAAGGTTTTGTGCCAATTGTTCTGACATGTTCTCAATAAATATAATAATAGCAAAAGGACAAAAAATAAATGGAGAGATCCATCTTTCAGTGACTACTACCACCTCGGTAGATCGATACATGTCATAACATTCTTATCATTTGTGAAACAGAAATCCTTTTATGGCAATAAAGCTTTAGTATTTTAGTTATTAATTTAGATCAGCCGTGACAGACCCAGGAAATTTCAGATTGGTACAGGAAAACCACAAAATTCATCCAAAATAATTATGAAAAACATTTGCGATCTCAAGTGAAAACTTCCACCTGTTATGTGGGTTTAAGATTTAGGTCCAGATTTTCAACTCCCTATTTAAGGGGGCAGATTCCGATTTTACCATGTGATGGAATTCCATAAAATAAGTAAAATAAAGCCACTAATGTGCTGCTTTATATTACTGTCATTGAGAGAATAACCAAGCTCTGCTTTCTGGAATTGGAACATGAGAATTGTCATACCAAATAATGTAACACTGCCAAATACAGGTTAGAATATTGTTGCTGTAAGCAGTGGGTAATAGTAGGTGCTACGACAGAAAGTGTTGAAGTTTTTGTAAGTTTTTCCATATTTGGGAATCCCAAATTCTCCTTTCTCAAAGGCAAAGAAAACCAGTTGTTTTAAGTGGGAGGGTTGATACTCCTTTAAGTTTTAAATTGATCTAGTGGAACTGGATATTATTATTATGCTATAGCTATCAATGTTTTTGAAACCTGTCAGCTGCAATTATGACTATATCTATATGGTACTTTTTGTTTGGAATTCTCCAAGCAGTTACCAATTATTAATTTTTCCAACTTGAGTGAGAAATAAGTTATTAAACCCTTCTGGCATATGTGCAAACTAAGAAACATAAGGCTTAATAAGATTCCCAAAACAAGTCAGTGACAAATAAAATCCAGGTTATCTTGACTTTTAATATTGTAGCTCACTCAGCATTTTTATAGAGTGATAAAAGAAACATTTCTCCTGTAAAGATAAATTTAGCTCATTCTCCTGATTAGAGCAAACATTGATAGCTACTGTTTGGTTGTGCTAAATAGTGATACAGGCATTCCTGTCATTATTTGTCAATTAACACAGAATACCAACCAGGTTTTAAAAGCTATATATGTGTAATTCACTTTGAGCCTATGAACTGCTGCTTAGACTGTGAAGGCTGGAAGGAAGCTTAGGTATAAAAAGTATATATAGATTTTGTATGTTCATGAAAAAGAGATGATATCAAATATCGTCAACTTCTCTCTCACCCAAGGACTGGAATTTATATAGGGCATATTTCAGGAAAAGACTATGGCTGTATTTTATATTTGGCTGCGCTACCACGGCGGCAATACTAATCTTTGGCACAGGGGAAAACTGTCATGTCAGACAAACTCCAGCTGTCCACTCCGCCTGTCACTTCCTTCATCTTCAAGTTTGTAGCAGAGGGACGGAGGGGTCTGCGAGCACGTTAGCAAGGACTCGGCAGCGGGGACCCGAGGGAGAGGAGGAGGACAGCAGCTAGCTGAGTAGGGAGGAGGGAATGGGGAGAAGGGGACAAGCAAATTAGAAATGAGAACACTGTTAAGAGAGGGTAGGGTGGGCAGAAAATAAAAGCCTGGATAGGCAATGGAAAGGGAACAAGAGGATAAAGAGTAAAAAGCCACTGGATGTCCCTTAGGGATATTTGCTTTTTGGAGAGAAGAGGAAGCTAATACACATTTATTTTTAAATGTCCTCCATGCGCAGGTTCTTTTAAGGTAAATCTAGATGGTTCTCGGCAGGCTGCCATGTCACTCTGAAAAGATTCCCCCCTGGAGTAATGACATCAAGGCATGCATGATGGACTCCACCTGATGTCATCGTCTGTGGCTTTCAGCCATGTGGCTCTCAAGAAGTGCAGAGTTAAAATTTGTGGAAGGCTATTCAGAGAGGAGAGCAGAGAGAGTTTTAGCAAGAGACATTTATCTCTTGAATGAGAGATGTTATCTCCTTTGACTCCTAAGTACACACATCTCAAGGTGAATAAAACCTTAAAAATCAACACACATAGGTGTTCTGGGTTCATTAACATACAGAAGAACACTAACATTACAGAAGAACATTAACAAACAGGAATTTTAGGTTCAGGTTCACTTGTAGAGCCTTGGTACCAAGTTTATGAAAAATCTGGTTTCTGGATGTTTCTCCAGTTGGATAGCATAATCATGAATTGCTGACCAGAAAGAACATGGTCTGAGCACAGAGATGAAAGTGCAGTTAAATAACAAATCCTCTGCACTACTTTATCATGACCTTGTTCTTGCTTGCATGCAACGACCTGACCACTGGAAGGGAATCAAGAACAAGTAATTGATGTTGAAACATATAATGCCTTGAACATGGCAAGGGCTAGTCTGTAAAAACCAACACTACCTAAAGGCAAGGTGTCTCACACCAGAAAGCACTGGGCCTCCATGCTGAGCTGAGCTGAGCTGATGGCCTTGCTCACCTCAGCAAGGAAGTCTGGCACGCTTTCTGGTAGCGTAGCCATGATGAATAGCAGAGATAAGGCAATATCCATTTCCAGTCTGTGGAGAATGACTTGTAGCATTTTCATACTCTGTAGATGAGTTTCTGTGGTTGGGGAAGCTGAAAGAGATTTTTGAGATGGGTGTTCCTGCACTTCGTTATGGGGGTAAACGTCAGTCCTCCCTCAAAAACAGTATTTCTTTGTTAGAAGGAAAAAAAAAAAAGTCCTTTAAAAATGCATGCTCACTCATTCAGTCTAAAATATTTCTGAAAAGTATTTTCCCTATGTTCAGACAGAGGTGGATATAACATCCATCCACAATTGAGGGCATCTTCATCCAGAGATAATGGAACAAGTAGCCCAAAGGCTGTCTTTCCCCTGCACTTCTTATCAGTGGTCCTGCAGCTGGTCTTGAGAAAAAAAAGAAATAAAAAAATTACTTGGCTTTGAGCATTAAACCACTGAACATTCTTTGCAGCTTTATACTTACTCTAGTACTTTCTATTTCTCTTAGTTTGATAAAACTTTGGTCTATAATTAAGCGCCCCATAGTGTCATCCCAGTTTTCAGAGGTCTGGAATATACTGGCACATGCCCTTTTGGGAAATTTTAAATTGCCTTCCAATCTTTTGTCGTAAGTAGTATGTCTTATACCTCTGAAAAGAGTTTCTTTTCAGTACAAAAGCTTATTTCTTAGAAAATAATAGTATCTATAATGCCATTTAATTTTCTTTCAAGAAGGGTCCTCCCCTTCAGTTTAGCTTTTGTTTAGCTTCTTAAAACTGCATTTTAAGCTTTTCAGATTTGCAGATGTACAATTTTGAAAGGCTGGTTCATTTAATTTTTTTCCTCAGTTATTTCATCAACTGATCATACAATGATATGTGATGAAACTCAAATTCCAAGGAACAAATGAAATCAACCTATAAAAAATATGAAAACGACAATCAAAAGCCAAATAAATCTTAAACCTACTTTTCAGTTCAAAAGAAAGCAGTATGTTGTGCTTTTATAATATTTCTGTATTTCTGTTCTCTTTGCCAACAGACAGGAGGTTAATCTTAAAGGAGCTAATGACCAACCCCCATGGGCTGTTCTATGAAGTGGCACAATACACTGAATAATACTTGGAAAAAGAGTCACAAATGCAATGCAGAGCTGAATCTGCCTCATTCAAAATAGCCAATGCAGACTACAGGAATGCATCACAATCACACATTTTTGCTAAAATAATGACAAGCAACTCTCAATATTTTTGTCATTCCTCTAAGAATTTGTGTCTGCAGTTACTTTTCAGTAGTTCTATAAAATCCCAAACCAACTGACTCCTTTCAGTGGTGTTTTAATTAAAATATCAGGACCACATACAGAATATTTTAGCTAATTTTAGGACATGTTCACAGTGCTTTTATGGAATTTCATCAAAACTCACTGCAGGTGCATTAAAACTTTGCAATTTTATTTTTGTCTATTTGTTTTCTGTGAGTGATGTTTCAAGGGCATATCAGAAACGTGCTAAATCATGAAAGACTCTATTCAGCAAAATTAAGCTTTTCCACTGCTGAGTAATTAAAGCTCTGCAGGCTTCCATGGCTCTGTACAGAGCTTAATCCTCAGTGAAATTTAAAAGTAAAAAAAAAAAAAAAATCTGTTTACCACCATTACAGAAAGTCTTCATTAGCTTTGTATTCTTGACCCTATTCCCAAGAAGTCATTAGAAATCTGCATACTGCTACACAAGGCGGGAAGATGTTCTTGTAGTCAGAGTGCTGCCCCAGTGTTCAGGAGATAATGCTCCGGCTTCAAGGGGCAGCCACACACATTGTGGTTGACCTTTCCTCTCTCTCTATCCTAGCTCCTAGTTGTCAAAATGAGAACGATAATATATTGCTAAGGCACAGGAGTTACAGAATGCCAAAAGGCCTGTACCCCCTTGAGAAGAAACAAAAAAACCCACCACGGCTTTAATATATTTATGGTATATCTAAAAAGAGCTGCATATTTACTAAAAGGAGTTGGCACCTAGAGGAACTGAGTTCTAGTCTGTCAAAATAAAGAAATGCCGAAGAATACAAATAGTTAATCATTATCCTGGGAAACTGGATGTGGTAAGGTGACTGCATTTATTATAAAGCATCTTTTATGTCTTTCTATAGCTTTCTATAGCTTCGGTGTTGCCAATTCCACAAAATGAATCTGTAGGCTGAGCAAAAGTCATTGCATAAAGTTAATATAGTTTAGTGTCTTGCAATATATGAAAAAACCCACAAATTTTCTTTCACAGTTTTTCATTTCTCCAAGTCTAAATTAAACTTCCAACATCATACGCTGCATAGGGCCTGGAGCTTCCACTAATATACCTGTTTCCACAGGAAGAAGCAATTGTTTCTCAAGAAATGATTGTGAAACCAACAGAAAGAGAGCGATGATGAATTTGGTGAGGACAGCCGAAGTGGAACTCAGCCATTTTTGCACGCTGTATCCTGCTTTGCATTCTCATGTCATATAAAATGTTCATAATCCACATATGTTGCCAAAAATATACAACTACGACAAAAGAAAAAAAAAATCTCTTGCTTCTTACATGTACAGTAGGTCTCAGCAAAACCCAAATCAAGAGATGAACAAAATTTAACGCAAATCTGCCTTGGGTATTTTGTCACTTGCAGTCATTTCCACCATAGCAGTCAAAACTATCCGTTCTATGAACGCTCACAAACCAAGCTACAGCTTCTTCACCGGTAGTGTCCAATATTATCAGAAGCTACCACATTCCAATAGAAGACGCTCATTAACAGCATACATCACCGCCTCTAATTGCCTGCAAAGGACGTTCAGATAGCCATTTTGGATTCATCTATGATGACTGTCTGCAGACTGACGTTAGCAAGCTCAGAAGCAGGACCACTGACAGCACTGAAGGTGAGAACCCAGATGATACAGTGTAGAATTGACGATGCACAAGTTGGTTGGTAAAGCAGTGATGTAATATGGCTGTAAGAGACAACAGGACCCAACCACTTTGCCTGCACTCATATGAAGAGGGACAACAAGAATCACTGAAAACCAACAACCTCTCCTCTCCTTGAGCCTCTGCAGCCTGTACTGTTGGAACAGCACGCCAAATGTGATCATAACTGACGAATGAGGCTCTGCAGATTAGAGTAAATCTCACCTAGCACACGGATGGGAGTACAAGCATGTGACAGTAGAAAGAAACATTCTTAAACTTGCTGCATTTCTGCATGCCACTGAAATCTTGCTAATTCAATGGTGAACACTGGCTGTAGAAAAGGCTGGGTGAACAAAATGTTAAAAGATGTTTTGCTTGAATTCAGTCCAACAGAGAAGGGAAGAGAGTGGCCAGACAATAAAGGAATATATGGATTAGTCGCACGCTTTGTTCATGCGATGCCTCTGTTCAGTTAAACTTGCCCTTCCTGACCTGCCTTCAAGATGTGTTATCATATTTTCTCTGAGTATTATTTTGGAAAAAACAAGACAAGCAATTCTTTTTTATTGATTTCTTCTGCCAGGTTTCTTGATGCAGTACATTTTATGATCAAACTTCAGTCTTTACTTTTATGGTGGTAAACAATATACAGTGTTTTATTAAAGAAGAGTATGTGCGCATGTGATGGAGGAGGTAGAAGAAATGGGTTGTTTCAAATAATTCAAAGTTCATTCTCTATATATTTCCTGTTCTGCTACTTCAACCTACACTACAATAACCGTCACTAGAGGTTAACAGTCTAGTATTGCCCAGAAGGTAAAAAAAAGTGGAAATCAGCTTCTTCAAATCTTTTCTTCCTAATTGCCAATTAAATATGAATTAAGTCTTACTTAATACGTATATCTGCAATGCAGCTAAATATTACAGAGCATGAGTCACAGCTCTCTTTGATGACTGGCTAATGAAGTCACCACTATGTAAGCATGCATGCACATGCATGCAAAAATTTACAGCTACTGAATTTAATTCATAGGGCATTTTTCCCTTCTTGAGAGATTGCAAATAAGCTTCCCATCCCGCCCTTTAAGACATCTGCAGACATTACTGTATCTCTAATACAAAACAAGTGTTATGTCTCTATGTGAAGGCTTTACAGGAGAAGGCCACATGGTTTCTCGCACAACTTTGAAAGAAAAGGACTGGGTAAAAAAAAAAAAGATGTAGCAGGTATGTACACTGCCACCTTTAACTAGAGACAGTTTTGATGTCTCCCAGAAGAATATTCAAGAAAGTTATTTAAAGAAACAAAAAGACAAATCTGCTCTTCCTTTAAGAGCTGATCATATTTACTGTAAAGGAGTTGAAAATAGTTAGTATCTACTAGACATATTTATAAAATAAAGCTAAAAGAGAGTGGTTACACTGAAACTCAATCTTGTATTTTGTCAGAGAATAGGCAAGGATGGAAGAAAGGATCATATGCAGCACCTGACTGCTACAGAATGTGGAATCATAGCATTCATCTATAATTTACGAGTTACTGCAACTGTTCATATACAGTTAGATGATATAGTTTTCACCCCAGTAGCCAGACTAACTCTGACAGAAGGCTTTCTATCCTTCACAAAATGATGACGATCATTAGTTGTATCTCTGGAAATTCTTAACAGGAATACAGAAACATAGAAATATGCAACACTACAGATTTTTGTAAGCAGCATTGACTGACAGAATTATTTCAAGACCACTAAATTCTTGTACAATTGCATGTGATGGTGGTGGTGAAAGGAAAGAACCTGTTCAGATTGAAAAGGGGAGAAATTACTAAACAAGAAATAAAAGCAGATGTTTTTCTATACACAAACCTAATATAAATGCATTAATCATCATTTTATCTAAGTTGAAATTGCTTTTTAAGAGAATTCTGGGTACCATTTTAGGGGACACATGAATTAAATGATCAGTTATTCAAATGCTGGATTCTTTACTTGACAGCAATTGTTGAGTGTCAAGAAACAACATACCATACTGCTCAGTCACCAGGTGCTGGCTGCACATCTTATCATTAGGAAGACACATAAACAGTGAGGTGTGTGTTTAATGCTTTTCATTGTAAATGGAAAAGCATAGATTTTCTCTAACAAATATCTTGGGAAAAGAAGCTTCATGTTGTCAAATATTGAGTAACTTAATCAATATGCAACACTAAAGAAAGCAGAAGCACTCTAAAATACCGTTACCTCAGCAGGTATGAAAAGCAGTAGTTCAACCTTACAGTTTTTGCAGTGGGGGTGGTGCAGCAGGTTTATTTTTTCTTTTCAGGAGAAAGACTATCACAATAGTAACTGGCCTCAGCAGAAGCCCTTATGTACATAACATTGAGGAAATCATGTCAAATACTTACTTAAATATCTAAAATCTGACTTGGAAAGTCCTCCCTTTCCTAGCTTAAAGAGAAAACCGCCCTGTATTCCTATACAGAAAAGAATATGCCTCAATATTTTCATGGTTTAGGAATGTTTAGAAACTTTGTAAATATGCTACAAATACTGAGAAAAAAATGTTGATTTGTTTATGATACTTTGCTAGCTTGAAATTTGCATTTAATGTCATTTAAACAATGCAGAAGGAAATCGACATGTCAGTTTTCATCGTTTTCTATTTTTAAATACACACAGAATAATATAAACATCATGTTTGCTCTGGTTTCTCCACCACAAATGCAGTATATTCTCATTTCTTAGACCAAACCACAAGCATTGCCATGACAGGTAGTTTGTTGACTCTTCTGTTCAATTTTGCTTTTAGAATGTTTTTATCTTGAATGTGCATACACACACACACACACTTTTTCTAGATCAAGGATCTTTTTCTCAGTAACTGAGCCCTTGCCAAGAAGCAGCAATCCTGCAAATAGTAAGACAAAATCTGTTCCTACTGCCAAAACCCTCGATTTCAGGATGCACAGAGCAGATAAGGGAGGTACAGAGAAGACAGATCATTCCATCTTCCCAGTTACCAGAGAGGTGTAGGCACTTGAGCACAGGAACTCTAAGGAACAACATTCCCAATTGTCATGAGATTTCCAATAAAATTCAGAGAGTTCACAACAGTCTTTTCCTTGGATAGCTCTCTCTTTGAGATAGGACTAAACTCTTGGCTCTCTGGCTATTCTGGTAGTACATCTGCAGGTTATTACTTTATTAGGATTGAGCAAGCATCTTTCCTGCCCCTTGTAGCAACCCTTGATTCTGCTGTTAAATGGCATCACATAGCTTAATTTTGGTTCGGATTTTGATGCTTCTCCAAGCATTTGCATAGCGAGAAGACTCTTCAAAGTGCCTGCTTTGCACGCTTCCTGGCTGATCAACAAGGTCAAGCACAGGTGTATGCTTTGTGCCAGCGTTCAGAGGTAAGTGCTCTTCCTTCCCCCTGTGTCACTGTGCAAGCAGATAGCATTCAGCACACACCAGATCATAGAACTTTTTCCACAGGACTCTATCTTTAGACAGAATTAACAACAAAAACCTGGAGAACCAGCAAATTATTCAACAGCAGTAGTGACTACAGAGACAAGACGAAGGGACAGTGATGTCTCTGAATGGCTTGCACGATGAGCCACTTCCCAAACAACCGCTGTTGCACCTACTTGCAAAGTGCAACGTCTCTGCCAGGCACAGCGCAGTTCTAAAATCAGTGTGTCTCTCTAAAACAACATTTTTTGTGCTCCACAGAGTCATAAAACATGGCAAGACACAATATACGGTGCTACAGCTCAAGCTAACCTGGAAGTTAATTTGTACAAGCCGCTGCAGGTGCCATCCTGGTACCTGGAGAAGCCTGCTGCCTGACTTCCCTGCAGCTTAGCCAGGGTACTGACAGACCCTTTTGTCAGCAGATGGTGTATTTTCAAAGCCAATTCTAAGTTAGCCTGGAGGCCACTTGACCTGCCCTCCAACCAAATTATTTGTTGGTGAAAATTAAGATCCAAATCACTGGAGACTGCCAAATGGAAGGTACAGCTCCCCCCACATCATTTTTTAAAGGCAGAAAACAAGCCAAATGCAAACTGAGGTTAACGCAATATATACAAGAAAGAGAAATAAGATTAGATGTGATGTATGTGCCAAGAGGCCTTCTGCAGGCAAGGGAAAAAAGAGAATAAGGTTAACATCTTTGATTTTTGCCCTCCCCCTCCGCAAGAGCTGAGAGGAGTCTTCATAGCAGCAAGGTCAATTCTAATCTTATTTCCTTATTTCTCACAGTTATTTCATTACCTTCATTCCCATTTTTTAAACTTCACAGCAAAAATATTTTTTTCCAGAAATCTCTGCAATTCAGAATCAGTTAGCTATCATAGCAGCTCATTTTAAATAATTAACATGAGACATACAAAGAAAGAAACCTCTTCAAACAATAACCACCTGCAACAAATATTCTAAGAAAACTCACCCTTTTCTTCTTCTGAATGGTTGCTGCCTCTCATGAAAACATTAACATTTTGCACACAAAAAAATGATGTAATTAGCAAGAACTTTCTCTATTTCTGTTCTCATTATTGCTGATTACCAGAAATTATCAGGCAAATAATGGCTGCTTTCTCTTTTTATGATCAATTTATTCACCCTCCATCTGATTTCTTTGGTGATGAAGTGAAATTTAGGCTCTTGTGTCTATGGCACTTTGTAAGAGAGAGAGAGAAAATGGGGTGAGAGAGAGGGAGAGAAATTAAACAGCAAGTATGTGTAAAGTGTCAGAAAGCATTTAAATTATCTGTGCCAACTTATAATTTTACTTCAAGCCCTGCAATATTTTTTTACATTTTCGTTAAAATCACAGCTCCTAGAATCATCTGATTAGTCCAGACTTCATTTATTAATTATAACAATAAATAAAATCAGCTTCTCACATAGCAAAAAGATTGAAAGCATGTTTTCAAAGTAAGCTTGAAATGACTGAAAGGCTTAAAAGCTCCAGATAAATAAAGCCATCCCCCAAAATCTTTAAAGAGAGACCCCAAATCTCATCATTTCAAAGGCACGTTCATAATTTTGGGGTGATAATACTGATTTTCCGATAGTAGGGCAAGACTCTGTTACCATGGCAGCTGGCAAGAGATGGGGATTGCTTCCACTTAAATACCAAAGCACAGCCAAGTTTTAGCAGTTGCAGCAAAAGCTATCTGGGAACACTGCTGAAAAAAAAAAAACCCACCCAAAAACCTGTGCTGAGTTCTACATTGCCAGAGCTATTGCTACTGCTATTACTATCCAACTACCTAACTTAAATCTATTTGGCATACGTCTTTGCAAGCTGCAGTCAATCTTTGGACTATTGCATAGACACCCCTTTATTTTTTGTGAGGGTTAGGAAAGATTTCTCTTGCTTGAACCACTTAATATCCTGTTGTTTAGGGTACAGTTGAGCAGGCTCATCTTGGGCCTGGGAGGACACCCCCCAGCCCCCCTCCAGGGAGCTCTTCCCTGCAGGCACAACTGCAGCTCCCATACTTAAGACCAGGCAAAATGATTCGCTTTTCAAAATGGAGAAAAAAAAATACTATTCTCAGCCTGAGACTTTGCATTTTAAGCTTTAGCCTGGAGCAAATTATTAAGGCAGAGTTACTGTCTAAATCCCTGGAAATAGGGGTTTATAGTGAAAATACTGACAGATCCATAACTATAGCCATGCAAATACAGCAGATAAAAATATGTATAAATGATAATGTAATTTAATGGCTTAAAGAATTTTTACTGGGGAGGAGGGTAACGTCTGCTTTATTTTGACAGTGTAAAATGTCAGAGCAGAATCCAAGGATGTAGCAGAGTCATACTCTATACTTCTTGGAGATTATTTGACAAGAACAATTTCAGTGTTCTATTTAATGCACTTACGACAAATTTAAGTGATGAATTGATGCCTGAGAGACAGTGTGGCTAGAATTAGGAGAACAAATTTTCTTGTTACGGGAGCAGTTACAGGCCAGTTCAGTGCTGAAAGGCATACTAAAAGTTAGGTAAAGGAAATCTGAAAAGAGTATTCTGTCAGTGGCAGTGAAAGTGGAAAGCTATATATTTATTAAACCATAATGTCACCAGGTTATACTTTGAAGTACCTCAGAGGCACTGACTCCTCAAAGTCTGTGGATACAAGAAAAGGATCAAAGTCTTTTTGGAAAAGTCGGTTTGCTAAGAAAAGCAAACATTACTGTACAACTCCAGATGTCACTTTTAGTCAAATATCATATTATTTCATTGATCTCCTCTAATATGGAGTAAAATTGAACAAACCATTCTGTAAAAATGAACCTCCACTTAGTAACAGTGGAATGAAGTCAGGCATCATTCTACAGGTCTCATTTTTATATCATTTTCCATGCTCAGTAAATAGTTACAGCCATGTTGAAATCTGCAATTACTGGAGGTGTAATCCCACCAATGTTCCAGACACAGTATTTCAGGAGGACATACACACCCGTAAAGAACATTGTACTGGACATTTTTAAAGCATAATGGCAGAGAAAAGCCATATGCAAGAAACATCTTGTAGAACAACTTAAAAATGAATCATGCTAGCTTCCAAAGATTTTCTGGACAGAAATCTTCTGACTTGGGCTTCATCAACATTACCAAAAGCATGAAGACATCTCCCGCTGGTTTTCAGCACAGGTGAACTGCAGACCTGCTTCTAGAGAATCATGAGCTTGAGCTGAGAAACTGCATTTGTTTTGTAGGATATAAAAAATCTTAGGGATCTCAGTAAACTAGCCAGCAGCGAAAGACCTGCATCTGGGTTTATAGGGCTTGCAGAATGATTATAATTTGTACAACCATGCATTTTGAATGAACTGTTTTAAATTATTTTCCACTGCAAATGAAACATTCTTACTCATAGCACTGAAGCAGGCATGTACAACAAAATGCTTAGTTCAATGTGCTACATCCTTGAGACTCACCATAGAACTGGCATCAGCAGAGATTTAAATTAGGATAGAGTCCAATGTGGAGAGAGAAGAAAGAAGCATGTTGCTCTCTTCCAGGTCTTTCAAAGAGGAAGAAAGAAGTAACACTTTTTATCGGAACAGCATCTTGGGTATTAATCAGAGAAGAGTACTCAAAAACCTGCTACTCTTCTGTAGCAGATTTCATCATTAATGGCTTGGAATTCAGCTAAAAAATTAAAGCTGCTTCACCAAACAAAAAATTTCAAAGAACAACAGGAAAAGCTGGACTGCTGAGTTTCCACCAAAGTTATTTATTGGGACTGAAGATGTGGGTCTGAAACACAGGTGTAACTCTTGCCTCTCACTTGAGATTTGATAAATGGGATCCATGAAATCTAGATAGAAAACTCTATCCTGTTCACTCTGAAGACTGATCCTCACCCAACAGATAGGAAGCATCAGTACCTTATTACACACTGATTACAGCTATTGCCTGTTGCCCTAATACATCATGGTATCATAATTTGTGCAATTACTGCCTCAGGCAGATCATGTAGCACACCCTCGGGAATGACGACTTAGGGAGCTGAGACACACGGCTGATAAGTACTAAGGGTAGAGCAGTCTAAAATGCAGGGGTTGTAAAGTGCTGCCTGATCTATATGCTCAAAATAGTCCACATTTGCAGACAGGTATTGGAAAGAAAGGATGGCCACTTGGTGAAGGAACAGGGCTCAGGAGATCTGGATTCAGTTCTTAGATCTGTCAACATGTGGCCTTAGCAACATAATATGTTGCACTTTTTTATCCATTTGTAAAACAGAAATTATCTTTCCCTCCCAGAGTTTGGAGAAATATGGAAATGCAAGTGCAAGAAACCATTTACTCTGCACATGCATACCTAAGTTGAGGATCTGCAGGCATAAATATTTAGGTGCTGACATCCTCAAGAACACTGCATGTGTAAATTAGGGATGAAGCTCCGAGTGCAGATTCAGGCTGAGAATCAGACTAAAAGAAGTTCAAGGTGAATACAGCAGAACCTGCTGCTGTTACTGCTTCTTCTAAGCTTTATGCATTAATGATGTTAGAAGATAGGATGAAACAGATTGTATATGCTTGTGAATATTGTAAATGCAGATGACATACATTTTTTTCTACTTTTTTCATATTTCGGGTCTATTGTAGTTGAAGAGTTATGCCAGATATAAGGACTTATTAAATGCAAATATAAAGACTAGCCTCTATTAATCAAGAAGAAAAGTGAACAATCAACAATTCAGGTAGCATCCCCATAAATTCATGTTGTTGAGTCCATAGAGTCATCTGTACATGCTTGCGGACTTTATGAAATCCTCAAAGCCTAATCTATGCTCCTCTGTGTGCATTCATGGTCTGGCCTATTTTCTTCCATAGAAAAATAAACCATGGATCTATTTGATTTCAGGTCGTTTTACCAACCAGAAACTAAGTTATAATTGTATATACACAGTTTACAAGTTGGGTTACTCTGTTTTCAACTATTGAACTTGTTGAACTATTACATGATGACTGGTGTCACCAAGTCTAACCCAAAAATTAAAGCTCTGAGGGTCAATTTGGCTTCCAATTAAAGATAACATTATTGCTCCATCACTAAAACAGGCTACTTCTATGAGATTTGGATTAACTAGGAAGATACATCCATGGCAAATCTAGAGCATAATGAAGTTATCCTGGACCAAATCCTTCTCCTTTTTATTGTCTATTAACTTTATGGTCACTTATCCAGCTTTGATGAATTTAAGAGAAAAAATGGAAATTATTTGTTGATTTCTCCCCACCTCCATCCCTCTCTCTTCTAATGGCTATTCCCACTAACATTTAACTTTACCCACTAACATTATAGTTAATACTTTTACTGTTTGAAAAGAATGGAGAAAACGTCCAGCAATTTAAAATAGAAGTCAGAACAGGAATTCTCCTGAACCATATTAATACTTAGGGATCTGAAGTCAATAATTAAAGCAAGACAAATTTACCATTACTGTATTTTTTAATTCCCTTATTACTCTATTTTATCAAAAGCCACGCACTAAGTGATCAAATTAATCTGAGGCATTTAGAGCAGGGACCATGTGGTAGCTTGCAAAGCATTGGTTGTTCACAATAATTCGGACATGGCAAGTAGCCAAAGGACTGCTCGCAAACATATGGTTATTTATTTCCACTAATCGGGCACTAATACAGCCTGTTTGCTACATTACTTTATAAATATAACAAGCTTCAAAAAGAGAAAGGACCACAAGTGCACAAAGCAATTAATGAAAACAGCCCAAACCAGCATGTAGAATCACTAGCATCCGAATCCCAAAGTGATTTGCTAAATTCTTTTTCACTATCACTCAACAAATCCCCAAAGACTGGCTCAAGCTTAATCTACTGTAGCGTGTTTGACTCCTTTTTTTAATCACATCTGAAATGGCATCTTCTAGAGTGACACATCAGCTGAAAAAGTTTAACTGTTGTTCTGAAAACAGCATCGATCTATGTTTTACTATAAAGGCTGTAAGAGGTGTCTTTCTGTGAAAAGAAAAGGTGAGAGAGTGAAGTCCATGTAAGTGGCAAGAAGAGCTGGGTAAATTTATTTTGGTAAGCAATAAATTCACTTTAAAATGTATTTCATTGTTCCAACTCTTTCCATGAACTTAGATTCTTTACTCTTTGCCAAGTGCCACAAAAGAAATCCTTAGTGGCCCATGGAATGTTTGAAGCCAAACAAAATAATCATTTTTGAATGAAAATTATATCAGCGGGAAATATTAAAAAAAATCTGAGTGTGGTTCTTCCTGATTATCCAAATCACACAGCCTTTGTTTACAGTTTCCAAAGCAATCCTGCCACTGCTACTTCCCAGAGTCAGCCAGAGCTTTGAGGTGGGTCCATCTAGATCTTTTCCTTATTGTTAGCAAACCAAAGCCTGTTTGTTTTTAGAACGCAAACTGGGATGATTACACTTCTTAAACAGAGAAAACTAAAAAGTAAACCAGAAGAGAGACAAAAAGAGTTTATAAGCAGTACTCTCCCTACCAGCTGTGTCCTTGTAGGGAAACTCTCACTTCAAGACCTGGATTCAGAAAACTGTGCTTGGTCCCACCTAGTCTCTAGGAAGCTTCCCCTTCCATCACCATGAATACCGGTGCTGTTACTTCCCTGAGCACTCTTGGCGTGTGCCAACCCTCTGCTTGCCCCACTTCCCTCAGGCTGGAGCCACCCATCCCTGCACATCATCTGCGACTCCCAGAGTATCTCCTGCTTCCAAAATGCCCTACTTGATCAAGGCATGGCTTTCTCAAAGGAGGGTAACACACATGCTGAGGGCAAACAGAAGAGATGCTTTTTGTCACATATTCCAATAACTTTTGAAGGCAAACCCCAAGAAATTCAACACATTTTATGGCACAGTTTTCCTAAGACAACTGTGTCATCAAAGATGGGAGGGCGGGGACCTGGCACTCTGCTGGGAAACATCATGCTTCTGGACCACCAGAGCACATTTTCATTTTTTTTGAACAGACAAATCTTAGGTGAGAGGAGTGGGTGTTGAATTATGGTCTTAAATAAGAGTAATTCCCTCTGACGGGATCTCACTAGGGATCCTCAATAGCTCATCTGAAACCACTGCTGCACAAATCATCGTCATCACAAGATCTGTTGTATGCTAATGAAGAACACTGACTTCACTGTTCAGTTATTCAAGATTAAACGATGTGATTTACAATCAGAAAACACAGCTAGATGTTACAGATTCTGAGGCTGCCAGGACGCAGCAACAGCAACAGACTAATGTTTGGATTTGGCATTCAGTGAGGATAAATGTTTAAGGAAAAACACTGGGAATAGATTACAGAATATTTTCTCTGTATATACAATAACTATATGACCTACATTGTCACAATCATTTACTTCTTCAGTCTTTTGCAATATACTAATAGCTGTTAAAAAATAATGGCCAAATACTTTATTTTTAACAGGAGCAGATATTTTTCTGTTAGAGAAACTAAAAAAATCATCACGATAAATTGGTAAGCAAAATATTCTTTTACTCTCTTCTAATGAAAAATAACTGAATGTCTTCTAAATAAAATTTTATGAAGTATTCAGTCCTTGCCTGAATGTATACAGCCAGACCTTCATCATGAATTGATCTATTTCCTGGTGCTTAAGCTCCACAAAAAAGTTTACTGGATAAGAGAGCTGACACAACCTTATCCGTAGTAGCACAAATAATACTAGTTAATTATACCAGAAGATATGCTGTCATTTTAGAATTTGCATATACAGAAGGCTTATTAATAGTGATTACTAATTTTCATTTATCAGGCATTCCCTTAACCAATTCCATGTCTTTTGGAAATAAGGAAATGAAGGCAAAAGAAAGGAGAGACAGGATATCAAATTTCCAACCCTGAGCAAGGAACAATACAACTTTTGCAGCAGCAGCTAAATCTTCAGAAAGATGCAGGTTATCACACTGAGGGATTTTATTACCCAGCAGTGGAAATACATGGGTAACATCTGTGATTGTTGGACAGTGAACATGTGCCAAACCTTCACAAAAGCATGAGACATCCTGGAGAGGGAGAGGGAGCAAAAAAAGAAACTTATGCTGCCAAAGTGCCAATAATGTTTGTAAACTAAAGCCGGTGTAGCAGACAGCAGGACTGCAGAGGAAATCCAAGGCAACAGTAAGAACAGTCAGCGACCTTCCTAAATTATTCAGAATGTGTCATTTGTTTGCAGCCTGAAAACTTACTTGAAGCTCACAATCAAGATTTGAATCCCACTTCTGGTTTTGGATAAATAAAAACTATTTCTCCATGACCAATTGAACCTAATTTGAATCCTGCTATGGAACTTTCCTAATTAACCCATTGGGTATTTTCTTGCACTTTCTTTAAACCACTATTGATGTTTGCTCCACACATGGGAGCACCAATCAGACTCTTCTTTGCTTGTATAACATGCCAGATTTAAGCAACAGCAAAACAACCAAATAAATCTGATTCCAGCAAAACATTTTTTCCTCTTGGGAAGGATGTATCTCAAGTTGACCTACTGAAAATCCCAGCAATTCCATTTACTATGTTAAAGCTATAGAAATGGAGATGCTAAAGATCAAAAGAAATCAGGACATGCAAAAGTAAAGACGTTCTGACCATAGTTAAAGAGCATTGGGTATAAAGATCTATACACCCAATATGAAAAGCAAGGTCAGTTGTAGGATATGCTTAATACTGTTCTTTTTGACACACCCTGGTATAGAATCAAGCATGAAAGCTAGTCTGTACTTATATTCCTCCTTCCTTAAATCCAGCTGTTTTTTAGCTACCTTGATGACTCTTGGAAGGCGCTGTCACTCAGGGGAATAGATGGTAGAAAGCAGGCGCAGATTTACGGAACTCAGAAGACAACTTGTGTTGATGATGGCTTGCCACCTACTCTCCAAGATCTCCCAAATATCAGGACCATATCTTACTGAAAAACGAAACAGTTGTGACAGATCATTACGCATTAGTACCCCTGAGTCTAGTTAGGAGTCTCAATAACCCAGTTTTTTCAAATGGCCAAATAACTTCATTGTATCAAAAAAATGTGACTCATCAATGTTGCTCATCGTAATACTGAGCTACAGCAGACTGGTTTCCACTTTAACCAAAGGCTGTTTGCCTGAAGATCCCAAAGTTCTTTCAGGCAGAACTTCTTCTGAAGACAAGGAGACTTTGCCTAAGAAAAGCCTTAGTAGTTGATTTTGATGACAAACTACCCTAAATTTGAGGTGCACTATTTCCAGTAAGGTAGTACATAATGCCTCCCTTTCATTTACAATGATGGGCTTGAACTCTTTCGCCACAATAAAGTGTCCCCAAACCTTCAGCTGTTCAAAAATCATAATTCTACTTTCTCACCACCATGTATTTGCACTTACTTTCAATTCAGTATTACTGGAATCTGTGACTGGAAAATATTGCAAATAACTTAAAGACTTTTTTTCCCTCTGAGGTTTGTCAATTTATACCTTTTTTACTAATTATCAACTACCAGCATCTTCATAAACATATTTTACTGAGATACACATCTAACTTTCAAAACACAAATGCTGCATCAAACACATACAGCATTTTATCACACGTCAAGTTACAAGACAATTTGTTACTATTTCATTCTTTTATACTAACTCCAAAATTCAGTCCAAGGTTTCTCTGCCGTAAAAGGCATGATTAGCTTAAATTTCTGGAAGTGGGCTTTTTTCCATTATTCATATTTAAATTAAGTTCCCTTGAGATGGAAGAAAAGCAAGGAATTTTTATCAAGAGACTAATAATATAACCAGTGAAAAATCTGAGCATTTTTATATTGAATTTATAAATCATGCTAGCAGTAACCAAACTGTTTAAATAATATATAGAGTTTAACTATAACATACTTATTGGCATAAGTAATTTTAGTGCTTTTTAATGTAACAAATCACTCAGAAAATATTCTCAGTTAATCATTAGCATACTCAAGTCTAGAGAGAGGTATATGTATTGTTCACTTTATAATCAGGTAGGAATGGCTGAGTCATAAAACCTCATATAGTGTGCCAATTGATTTACAATTTCCTAAAGATGTTTGGGTACCTGACAAAGTATCAATTTATCTCTGCATTATAAGCCACTATCTGCAGACAGAATAGCATGTAATTAAAGTCAGGAGCAGGAATTAATTAAAACATACATGTGTGAGAGTGCATAGACATATATTTGTGTTTATTATAGAAACAGGAAAAAATACCTGCTAGCACAGATATGGGGGAAATTAGCCTCTTCCATATCATCAGTATTTGCTACCACATTTATCACAAAGCCAGAACACAAAAGCTTCATAGTAGAGACTACACAAAGATACTGGGGGCAAGGGGGTATCATTTTGGGCTGTGACTGAGTCAGGCAGCAACGCTGAACAGATTTCATGGTCTCATTCTGCATACAATGGTTCATTCTGAACATCAAGCCACCATCTGCCCCTACCTACCCCGAACTGCAAAATCTGTAGATCCTTATGAAGCAGCAGCTCTGCAATATTTCGAGGGCTTGGAGCTTGTCTTTGTAGCTTCCCTTGTTCCCCCCTACAAAGGAACCACAAGAAGGGTTACACAGTGTACAGTTCAGAGATATTTTCTGAACAATTAGGTGGAATCCACTTAGAGCATTCAGTGCGAGAAGGGACCAGAGCTCAGAGAGTTCAAACCACACATACTCTATTGTCAGCCTCAGTTACGTGACATGACATTTTAATTAGAAGGGGTCAAAGCTGAGAAATTTGTGTCAAGACCCAGATCTGAATTTTCCCAGATTACTATCGTAGTAAAAAGTTGAATTGGGTGTTGTTTTTCAGTCCCATCTCTCATTTTCATATTGGAAATACTTCTCTATTCGCATTATTACCAATATTCACCCTACAACTTGAAGGAGTTTTCCTTCAAATTTCAGGTATCGTCTCTATTCTTCTTGTCCTTTCAGTGACAAATTCCTGTTCAACTGATGTAGTTATTGTACTAGAAAAGTATAGATCTTTGTGAAAATCATTATTAGAACTACAAGTATTTTGAGATAATTACATTTTAGTTTTTTTTGATTTTGTAAATTTGCTTCTCTGTTAAGTGCCAAGTCATTTACTTATGGCATGTTAAGACAAAAGAAGTAACTCAAAACACAGTGGAAATACTGGAGGCCTCAGGTTTATCAAGACCAAGATGCCAGATTCACGTGCAAGTTTTTAGCAGTGGCAATTACCCTAATTCAACGCATTGGGTAGTTTTGATGCTACTGTATAAAATTAATTTACTTTTTCTGTTGAGGGTATTCTGTGGTGAGGTGTTCTGTGATTAAGAGATTTGAGATGAAATAGTGGGTATGAAAAAGCTGAAAACTGCCTGCTAGCTTCAGTTTATTTTTTAGGCCCAAACCACTTAGATTATCAATTAGCTTGAAAATACTATTTCTTCTTCAGATGTTTAAATATTAAAAAGGGCAAAGTTCACAAAAGATATAGATTAAAGCCAAAACAAATGTATTCCATATAAATATGAAAAAGATTAGCACAACCATTACAAAAATAGCGTAACATAATACATGTGTAACAATTGCTTGAGATTATTTAACCTTCGTACAATAGTCTTTGCATGTTAACCACACATTTGAGTTCAGGAGAAAAGCAAAAGTAGTTCCATCAAGGTCTTTTGCTTAGAGCAGTGTTTCCACTGCCTTGTACCCCTAAATAAAAACATCTACAGAGAAGGCGGCCAGAATTACAAGATGTACTTGGGAAGCAGAATGATTGCATCTCATACAGGAGTATGCTAAGATAGAGTCCCCTATACTGTTAAGCAGGCTGCAAAATTAGTTCAAGAAGCAATATTTCTCCAATATTTTAGTATTTCTAGTGCATATCTTTTCAAATAAAGTGATGGCTCCTTAAAACATTCCTTTGTAATGTACTGAAAGAGAACCCTGGTGCTCTTCAGAAAATGTGACATATAAGAAGAAACTCACTCAAATACACAGATGTTTCATAGGAAATTCTATCTGATTGATTCCAGGCTGATAATAATCCAAAACTGGGCATTCTTTGCATTACACTCATCTATAACTTTTCTGCTCCCTAACATCTAGCACATCTGCCTGCATATAAAATGACCATTTCTCTATACTGTGCTAACCTTTCCACTATGATTCCCTTCATCTGTTACTGAAAAATATAATTAATTAGCATTATAAGTTCTAGTGGACAGGAATGCTTGTCTTGATTTTATTTTAAAGCATCAGGGACACATGTGATGACTTACCAATAAATAATATTATAACCTTAAGTTTGCATGGTCAATAGCACTATGGTAACTGGAGGCAAAAGAAGGGCGTTAGCTGAATTATTCTGATCCTTTCATCTCACCCAACTGAGACACCAATATTTTTATTGAAATGATATGTCATGCTTATGAAGACAAATCTTTCAACTGTCATCTTTTCTCCTTGGCTAGAAAAACTTATTCATACCAACCGTGAATTTCCCCATCCTTCAAGTCACGTCTATGGCTCCAGCAAGCCCAGTCACTTTGTCCAAGTGGTTCAACAGTCTATTAATTTCAGTGTGACTGGAGGATACACTCAAAATATCTCAGGGGACTCTCATGACCTTGTTATATTAGCCCTTCAAATGGATATAAATTTTATTCCATGGTTCAGCAGACATGGGTTCTATTCTTGGTTCTGTGATGTGAATCTAGGGAAAAAAACCCCACTCTGAGGGCCATGATATTCCAAAATAGAAGTGTTAAGGAAGGCTTTAAATCTCTGTGTGCACTCCTGAAAAAGGGGCCAGCAAACAGTCCTCGTATCTTCCTACCATCAATCAGAACTGAAAGAGAATACAGGAGGCACATTTTCTTGGACCATCTACACTGCTGAGTAAAATGGACTCTGAACAGCCTCCAGGCAAAAGTGGCCACACTGATCCATCCCTTGTCTGTTGAAGCGTGCTCTGAGTTGCGTGTGGGACAAGCCCTGTTGTATCCCAGAGCGTACAATCTTGCATGTGAATGGCCCTGGCACTCTGGGCAGCTTTTAGCTGTCTCATCTAGCTCTGTCAGAATGATAACTACGTAAGGGGAAAACCCCTAATTTTTACAGATAACTACATCAGGGCTTTTAATAAGTCATTTGAAGCATGTATTCTGGAGAGACAAAGCATCCATGACACAGCTCTCTGAAGTCAATAGTCCAGCTAAATCCACATCATGAAATGAAATTCTAAGCCAGATTTTCAAAAGATTTGGTTTCAGTTTAACTCAATACCCACTGAATTCAACAATAAAAATCCTAGTCTTAGAGGGAGCAGTTTTAGGTCAACACCATTCAGTTTCTTTCTGCATACTTTTCAAAAACATGTACAAATACCTCCCTCCAAGCACATTTATAGATTTTGTCTCCAGGGCTGCATCTTAATATTGGGGGAAATTTCTGTTTAAAGGTGAATGGAAAGGACAGGATTCTAAAGTCTTTCTTCTGCTGCTGCCTTGCCTGCAAATACACACATCCTGAGGACAAAGGATTTATTACAAGCTAAAGAGGAACATTTTTGTGGGTGCCCTTTGACAAAAGGTACCAGCACTATACTGCACAGGGACAAAATAATACAATTTAGCCTATTGTATTCTTGCAAAGGAAAAGGTTAAAGTGGAGATTGAATTTTTATGGCTCAGATCAGAGGAAGGATTAGCTAGGAAATGTTGTTGATACCCACTGAACAATACCTACAGTTGCCTTTTGTGCTGTATTAATTTTCAGCAATAGAATAGCAGCCAGGAGAATTATAAAAGGACAGCTGGACCCCCAAATGGCTGACATCTCTATAAGATCCAGGTGATTGCCTACCAAGGATCGCAGATGTGCATTAAACATATTATATATATATGATAAAATCCTTCCTGAGTCTGACCAGTTGGAGTGCCATTTTGCTGTCTAGTACCTTCAAACAGCCCCAGATAGCTAGATATATATCTTAGGGAAAAACTGTTTAAGAGATCCTGCTGACTGAAGGTTGTGGTCTGAGAACTCAACTCAAATTTCTATGGGGCTTCTGTAGGCATTTTAAAACATTGAAAGGCAGATATGCTTCAAGGATAGTGCGCTACTGAGGTCCTTGGTTCTCACAAAAGATAGAAATCGCTAATTTTTCATTTTAAAAAAATATTTAAATCCCAGCCAATCAGGGACTTTCAAATTTACTGACTTTGGTAATGCAGAGGTACAGTTAGGTTACCTGAGCCTGGAAAACATTATAGCAAAGTAGATAGCTTACAGCTGATAATTCAGGGCATTGAGAAGTACAAGAATAAAACAAAGCGAAGCTAACTGGATGTTCATTAAATCTGTGAGGAAATATCCATGCTGAACACTATCTTTGACCAGTTTTCATACTACACATAAGAAAGGCAAGAAGTCTTGCATTGGACTTCATACGCTTAGGAAGGCTTCGTCTTTCAGTCTGTTATTTTGAGCCTGTAAATTCCATAATAATGTACAGCTCTGAAGGCCTGGTTTGGAACACTTCAGAAGCGCTTTAGTTTTTTTAGAGAATGTGAGACAGAAAAACCAGTAAAAATTGGAAGAGGGAGGAAGATGGGGAGGAGGGGTATGTGAAAGGGTTCCCACAGGCATGATCAGGCAATAGACTTCTTAAGAGATCTGCTGTCTGACATCGGAGTATGTTTTGAATGGGTTCTCTAGAAAGATAAAGTAGAAGAGAAAAGTAGCTGAGGACAAAACCATAGTCATCACACATGATCCAATCTTTTTAAAAAAAAAACAGTTTCTTGAGATGTCTCAGCTTGAAAACACAAGCAGTGGACATAGCCCAAATTACTACTGATTCTCAAAAATCATAGCCCAAGAATACCAGAAGGGAAATGTAGTAAGATGCTTAATAAGCTTAAACAGCATACTTGTTTATGCATTTATCTTGCTTCAAGAAATTAGATTTTTTAAATATCTGCTATTGGCCATACGGTATTTTGCCTCCTCTGGTTCAGAAATTTAATTTTGTCCCATTCTTAAATGTTTAGCATGCATGATGGTTTATTTCCTAATCTACCATGAAAGAAACTCCGAAAACGTTCATATTTATCTTTTTTGTAGGGAAGGGAAGGGAGGTAATCACAGCATTGTCTCTAATGTAGTTTCATGCTTTCCTCCTAGGCATTATTAGATTAATCTGATAGCTCTCAAACAAATTTTGCCACCAGTGATGATCCAAAGACATTTTCAATTATAACCTTCCAATATTATACAAATCATGATTATGACTTAGTAGATGGAAGAACCGTGCAGTAAAAGCCTTCATCGAGAAAGTTTTCTCATATCAGTGTTGAACACATTTTCATGAAGATTGATTCAAAGCAGAAATTTGTCTATCAACCTGCGTCCTTAGTCTTTTGCTATTGTCACTAGATAAAAATGTCTTTTTTTTGCTGTTACATTGTTTTCCTGTCAAGAAAACAATATTTAATTCTTTTGCAGTACCTGGATAATATCAAGCAGATTATGCCACATTGGCCTATTTTTTCTAGCAAGACCAGGATCCACCCTTAATGCCTTTGCCTCAGCAAAATAACAGCTCTCAAAGTGTTCGGTGGTTGTTTTTCTGGCTGCTGCAAGTTCTTTGCAGTGTTAAATTAACTGAATGGGTTTTGTGAACAAAATCCGTATAACAAGTTGTATTTTTCCTGCCATCGTGTTGGCCTTCTTACTTGTGGAGTCTAAGAAAGCTTGTGCTCAGGCTTTCTTTTTTTATCTTTTACCAGACACAGGCTGATACCATGGTTGTTACTCAGTCTATTCCTACCTTTCTCCTTGAAAGGCTTGAGCTGTATGTTAGTAAGCAGCTCTGCTTGATGGATTCTCATTAAGCTGTAGCTTTTGTGAAGGTTTCACTGCAACTGCCATTTATCTCACACCTGAAAGGATACGCTTCCTGTAAGACAGGTGGATTTTAAGCATCTTTTTTCTGTCTCTAGTGCTTTCACTCACTTGCTAAAAACTTGTAGCAGATACTGTAAGTTATTAGGAGCAGTCATCAAACAGAGGGATATACTGGGGTCTGCAAAGAGCCTTAAAAATCTAGGGTTGGATACAGGAAGGTGCAGGGAGATCTAAACTCTCTTTGGTGTCAACAGAATTTGAGGACACTTGGTGCATCACAGAATCTGGTTACTAATGCAGCTCAGACTGAAAACACATTACAGTTCATCCCGGAACAGGTGGAAACAAATCCCTTGCCTGGCTTGTATGGCTTCAGTCTGTATTTCAGGCAAAAAAGAGCAACTAATGATTTTCTTCAGAACTGTAAAACCACAGAGACAAAGCAAGGCAAGCCAGTGTTCCTTGTTTGGAGCCCAATGACATCCTGTAAGAAATGAGACTTGATCTGTAAAACCTTTCTTTTTTCTTTTTTTTTTTCCCCCTCTTTATAAATCCCACAAGCAAGCAAGGAAAAATAATGGGAGAACATTCAAGCAATAAATGGACATTTGAATTTTAGCATGTGAATAGAAAGTACAGTGCCAACATGCCAACATCATCTGCAGCTCTGACTTTCTTTGCAATATACTTTAAAAAGTGTAGGTGGTCCTCTGACTTTAAATGTTTGAGAAACACAGGCTTCAACTGTTATTCATGGAAATATAATGGTCCCAGAGAATTCAAACAGCCTTTATGTATTTGTCAGCTATAACTATAACCCTACTGCTCTCTCACAGTATGTTGAAGGCACAATTGTTTGAAAGGTGTTACTGGTATCTTCAGGTCTCCTTGTTTTAAATACAGGTAGCTTCCCAGAAGGGGGCAAAATCTTTCTCCCAATAAAGCACCCATTAAATGCAGTCACTGCAGCATAAACCTAAACAATCAACCATCCTTTCTTTATCAAGTTATTTAATACAACATGCTTCTGTGAAGCTTTACACAAACTAAAGAAGCCTGTGTGCACACAGATGTAAGTACATATGTGTTTGTGTGACCATGCATAAGATCATTAGCATTCTGTACTAGTGTCCATCTGATCTCAAACCCAGATGCTGAAGCTCTCCGCAGGTACAATATAGCTGCAGAGATTCAGTTGTGGAACTGAGTGCAATTCAATAGCCATTATCTGTGGCAGGGTTAAGGTGACAATGCAAAACCCCTGACAATCTGTCATCTTTCTGATGTGATAACAGATGATTCCTGATGTTTACAAGGAGCCCTGGAATAACTACTATTATATTACAAATGCACTGATAGAGAACAGCCAACAGAGTTGTTCATAACACAAATAACAAACCTAATATATTCATGGTAAATAATTTGGGAAATATAGAAGACAAATACACCAGACTGAGATCAATGATCCAGCTGAAGCTGGAAATCATCTCAGGGATCAAGACCACAAACTTGCAGAGGTTTATGCATGTGCCTTATTTTATAAAATGCTAGTATTTTCCTTTGGCTTCAATGGAAATATTCACTGTATAAAATCACACAGATGTCTAAATCCGTGCTGGATATGTTCCCAAAAGCTGAACAAAGAAGCCAAGAAGATGGACTAATTGTATAGTCCAGAATAGACAGTTCTAAAAGCCAGAAAAAGATTATTTTGTAAGAAAATGCTCTAAACTTCATCCAGAATTTCAGCATGAACAGCATCTAACCATATTAATAGTGTGCAGAATTATAGGTTTTTACCTTGTTCACCTAAACCTGTTTGCTGCAGTATTCAGAATTGATCTAAAAATTTTGCAGTGTTCTTCTCCTTTTTTTCCTCCTTTTCCCTCTGTATGACCAGTGATAGATGGGATATGGTAAAGAATAATTGCTTGCATTTAAAATGCACATTTTCAAACGCTAGACTTTCTTTTTGGGGTACAATTTATACCTCCATCTGCACATGAATTGCTGGTGCAAATATTAACATTTGAATGGAAAATGACCTGATTTATGAGTATGTGCCAGGTTGCTAGCTATGCAAGTGCTAAATCCATATCCCCAATTCCAAGGGTAGGCAAATTCACTGAAGCTGTATCTCAGCCAGGATAGAAACACGTTCCTTAAATATCTATAACCATTGACAGCAAGGTGCAATTCCAAAAGGCTAGTAGAAATAATAGAGGTTTGGTGCACAGGTATGTTGTAAGCAATATTTTGGCACTGGTTTTACTTCGTTACTTCAAGGAAGGAAGAAAATTAGATTAAGAAGGCAGGTTCAGAAATATAGGCACTCTCCATTCTAGAAAAAGCATATAGACTGCCCTCTTATTGTAATGTAGTTCAATTGCAACTGACTTGTCTTCGGTTTTAATCTGCCATTTACAACTCCCCCTTCTACAGCTCACACACTTTGGATTTACATCAAGTCCTTCATCTCAAAAGTTCAGGGAACTTCACCAGTAAATAATCAGACTCTTTCTGTGGAACAGTCAGACTACATATAAATGAAAAACTAAGGCACAATGTGGATGACTAAATTCTCTGTAGGGCTTCTATGGGTAGGTTTCAGTATTTCTATTTTCATTTTCCAGTCTGCTCCCTTATTTTTGATTAATAAACTCTAAGCATGCAAAATATTTCCTTCTACAATTGAAAAAAAAATATATTTACCAGGAAGTACAAATATTGTCCAGAGACCAAGGAGGCTGAGGCAATGACAGCTAAGTTCCGTCACTTATAAAAGACAGAAAACTTTTGCTAACTCTCCTGAAGTCACTGAGCAAGGGTAAGAATCTCCTGGAATGCAATAAAAAGGATAAAATGTGACATTAAGCCTGTAGAAAAATTAAACCAGTTGCACAGCAGCAGGAAGATGGAAAAAAAAGAGTATGTCTCTCTCTGAGGAGAGAAATGTAAGAAAGCACATTCGTGTATCAGCAGATCAAGAAGTGTCTGAGGCCTATATGTGCACAGAAGTAAAAGACAGATCTGTGATGATTTAGGTTGTGTTTTGGTTTTTAGTCAAGAATGTTCTTGCAGTCAGTTCTGGATGCCCACACAGAATTATCACCTCTCTATCATGCTAACATGAATACCCTAATAACTGGCAAAACTAGCTATCCCAACAAAACTCTCTAGGCTGCCACCCAACAAGACTCACTCATTGCGATAATCCAAAGGAACTCACTTTACAGCTTTGATT
This sequence comes from Gymnogyps californianus, assembly GCF_018139145.2. Lineage (NCBI taxonomy): Eukaryota > Metazoa > Chordata > Aves > Accipitriformes > Cathartidae > Gymnogyps > Gymnogyps californianus. The sequence continues at coordinate 12,988,262 of NC_059487.1, read as the reverse complement.
CAAGGGGGCATAGGAAAGAGTGTAACTTCCAGCAGCCCTCAGGAGAGAGTAGCAACCTTCCTCAAAACAGTGGGAACAGGGAAAGAAATCTCTCATCAGGATACCAGAGAGTTTTCATGAATATTCAAAATTACCAGGGAAAGAACACAACCCTTATTCAGACTTTTACTATCACAGGCAGATAGTCAGTATAAACTCTTCTATAAACCCCTTTCTAATTAAACTTCCAAAGAAAAAATAATAATTACTAAGCCCATTTATCCAAACTTATTAAGATTATTTATATATGTTTGTTTCAAATATTACATTAACAAATGTTGACAGTTTTCCAATTAAGAAATTAGAAGCCTGCCAATAAAAACAAGCAAAGGGAAACAAAAGACAAGATTATGAGAAATAGTTTCCATAGCTCCTGAACACCTTTTAGAAGAGAATAAAGGCTATTATTGAACAGTCAATCTATCTTGACTCAGAGCAACAAAAAAGGGATGCACATCTCTTTTCTACTGGTTTGATATTCCCAGTGTATTTTGGAGCTTCTTTTCCTTTTTAACAAACTATTTAACCTTGGCAGAACACACCAAGAACACAAAGGCTGAGAGAGAGCATTATTTTACTGCATATACGTTTAGTAAGGAATGATGATTGTTTCCAGTTTTCATCAGTTCTGTTTTTTAAGAGCCATCTGATGCATACTATTATTCGTCCTTAGGAGGTACACATTCACCCCAGCCCAATGTAACCCTAAAATGAAGAATCACCATCCTGCTCATACACAGAGAGATCTAAAATGTAAAATTCCATGGATGAAGATACTTAATGCAGAAACATGCTCACTGAATCACCAAGGGAGGCAGAGGGGAAGCTTCCCTCCTGTTGAAGCAGGAAGGCATTGCTTAACCAGTCAAATACATGAGATAACACTTTGATCTAACAAAATGTCATGTGCCCCCCAAATAAATGAGAAAATGTTTCTCGTATGGAGGGGAGTGGCAAGTTATCTCCTGAACACATTGGAGAGAGGAGGCATTAAGTCTGACTGGACCCTCGACAGTGTTCCAAAAGGAGACAGTGAAAAAGCTCTGTTCAGAAAGGCTTTGCTCTGATGAATGCAGCCCAACGCGTACAGGGATGCAGGAAGACAGAATCTCTAATGAGGTGTATGTCAGCAGCTGGATACAGGGAAAGACACCTTTCAGATTTAATCTAGGTATTAGCAGATTAAGTACAGTTTTCTCATCCCTTCCTCACCTGTGTCTTTAGTTGTATTGTCTTTTAAGAATGTTGCATGTGCTTTATTTGCATTTTATGCAGAGTTAAGAGCATTTTCAAAGAGACTTACTAATTACTAGGCATTCTTCATCTGCGAGTACCAAAAATTTGTAAAGCAGAGTGCTGAAGCACTTAAACTCATGCTCCTCCTCCTTGACATGTTGGGGTTTTGGGGCTTTTTTTGAGATACTTATGGGGTAAAAGAGTGTGCTCTTCATTCAGGTGCTGGTACCACAGAGATCAGGAAAAGAAGAAATGTCTTTCAGTGATCAGTAACGAACTGGAAGTTCTCATGCACCAAGATACTGGGAAATACAACTGAATCAAGTATTTAGGTAGCCACACATTAAAGTAATCCTTTTATTCCATACATTTCTCGTAGCATTCCTTATTTAATCAGAAATTCATAGAGATACATGAAACTTAAGGATATTGGAAAGTTTACTTCTTTTTAATATGCACTATGTGTATTAAAAATACAGAGATGCAGAAAGACTAAGTGATTTGCTAGAGACAGCAAAGAAATACTATTGCAAGAAGTGAACCCAAACTATCGTATGCAGGTGCTGTACTTCATCCACAAACTTCATATTTTCTGTCTGTGATGTCAAACATTTTAAAACATAAAAGGTCTCATAAGATCTTCTATTTGGTGAGAGTGAACATTGTAGGAAAAAAAGGTATTATTTATGTTCATGAGATTCTAAATGCATCTTTTTTCATGCCTGAAGAGGTCTGACACTTCATCAGGCTGAATCAGGCGATGCTGTCAGACAGACTTCACTCATACAAAGCTAATAGTCATGTACTGTGACTGTGCCCCAGTTAAAAGTTTTATGATCTCAGGGGTGTTGCATTTCTGAGGTGAGTAGTGATGTTAATGAAAGGATCACAGCAGATACTGCAGTTCAAAGCATGTGTCCTCCATGGCGTATTGGCTATTTTCACAACCAAAGACCAAGAGACATATTAGCTAAATGCAAAGATGTGTTATCATATTCCATTTATCAGAACTGATATTATTTCAAAGTTCTGAACTGAACAAATTTTGGAAAATACATACTAATTATATCTCAGATATTTTGCAATACTTAATGTATAGATTCACTCATTACAGGAAAGTGTTCATTCTTGGTTTTATCTTTTATCTGAACAAGTACATTAAGATACAGTAGACTGAAATCTTAAGGTAAATTCATATATTTCCTCATATTTATAAGAAAATATGCAGATTTACACTGACAACTGACAGCTATAAAGCTAAAAGAATAGTAAACCTCTGTTAAATGAACTACAGCACTAATGAAAATAAGACTACCTACAAAATTCACGAGTCACACAGAATAGGCATAGCTCTGACATGCCAAGGTAAGCTTTCTTCCACCAAACTGCTGATGCGGTTCTCCGTTGACCTTAGAGAACTCTGCCGTAGACTGGCAGATTATTTCATTGCTCTGAATTGACTACTGAAAACATCTTTTTTTCTGTCAATTTGGTTCTTGGTTTCTCTGCTGAGGATATCAATTCAGTGGGCAAATATTCTGAATTATGCCACTGTGATTTTCTGGTGCATGCACTTATTACTTCCCCAACTTTGAGCAACTCATTTCACTGTGGGCCACCAAAAGGCATGAAGATGACCCAGTAGAAAGAAAGTAGATCTTTTTAAATCTGATCCATATCACCCAATCCAAGCATGAAATAATTCTACGAATATAGTTAAAAATATATAAAGCACAAGATGAAAATATTCTTATGTGGTACTTCACATGCTTGACCTGAATCTCATTAAACATGAGTAGATACAGCCATGTAGTATCCCAGGGAACTAACTATTGAGGTAGCACTCATACTACCAAATGATATAGGTGAATGTATCAAATCAGCCTGAATACCACCACAGCTAGATCTCTGCTGCCGCCCTGGTAACCAACAACTTATTCTTGCAGATTTTGGCAGCCTCACCTGGTTACATCAACGAATCTCACTGAATCTCACTTGATTTGTTATTGATTTCCCAGAGGGTATATTTGAAGCAGCAATTTTAGTGATAGATCTGCAGAGTAGAAATGCAGGGCAAAGAAAAAGCTTTGCTTATAAAGAGGGACTCAAGTGGTCACACTCTAATAAGCTGAATTCAGGGGATTTTTCCAACTGAGGCAAGAAAATCTTTGCAGAAAATCTGCGGTTTTGGGGAAAATGCAAATAGATGCAAACACATTATCTGCTTTACTAGAAATCTGAACTACTTCAAATTCTAACACCTGACTGTTAGCAGATCTGAAAATAGGTATCTTATCTTAAACCTAGCATATTTGTGACAGCTGTCATATTTGCTGACATACCAGAGATTGAACTGTGGAGCTGTTGAAGCAAAAAAAAGAAGACCGATACAGCCTGAGCTAATAATCACTAGATTGAGCTGCAAGCAGATTCCTTCTAGGTAAGCCATAAAGCAAGTTACGCGTTCAGTTGTTAATACCAGATATGGAATTATGACATCTTCTACAGGAGAGTAAAACTGTTAACATTCAAGTAACTTGAATGGAAAAATTCAATGTACTCACACTTGTGGAGTATCATAAGGTATTAGTAACAGAGAGGGTTGCTGCATAAACTGTGTTTTAAGATTGAGCATAGTCTTTTAATCTGACTTCAGAAGAACCTGAAACATGGAGAGTAATCAAAATTTCACATACGAGAAAAACACATGGTTGTAGCAGAAACTGCCAATGGATGAGAGGCAGAGGAAGATACAAGAAAAAAGATCCTTTACCACACAAAAAGAAAGATCTGCCCTTTTAAAGGCTTCACCCACAGAGTCTTTTATATATGTAAAACCATAATATTTATCATGGCTGCAAAGAAACTGTATTTTAAATATTAATATATTAATGGAAAATGCATTGTCTCTATAATGACCTATAAGTACAGACTTACACTACAACGACCACTATAAAATTCACTGAAATCAAGGACTTTCCCTAAGAGAGCCCTTACACCCAGATTCTTATACCACAATTTAACTCTTTATTATTAGGTTGCTTACACATACCACTATTTTTTGTAGACCAACATCAACATCTTTGCTAATTAAATCGAAAGTAAATGTGTAGCAGTATCAAATGTGATGATTTCACATATATGAGAGTCTGTATATAGACAAAGGTGGGGGAGTTTTTTTGTTTGCTTTTTTTTAAAGAAAAGTTACAGCTACTCTACAAGCCTCTAAATTCATACCATCATGAGAATTTTAGATGGCAGTTATTCTAAGCTTCCTATGCTTTTGTAATCATTAAACTAAACACATTTGGCGTATAGTAATGCCTATTTTGGAATCATCTGAAATTAAAAGAGCAATCCTAGAACAACTGTGTAAACAGGTAAACAAGTCATCTGCACGTTCTTCCTTTTCCTCACTTTTCTCAATCAATTTGCTCATGGCAGCTCCAGCAGTCACTGCCAAGAGAACACATAGGAGACACGATACATTTGCCCTTGTAAGCATGTGTCAGCCCCTTTCTATTGTGATAACCTATTTTGGTTGACTAAAATGCATGAAAGTAGCTTTTAAAGCTCATCCTACTATGGAGTTTAATCCTTCCCCAGCAGAAGGGGGAATAGTGAAGATTGTTGTTGATGTATACATACGCCAACACTCAGAATAATCACAATGCTTACATTTGGCTGGTATTAAAATTACTTGCCTCCTATTACTTGGCAATGCTTTGTTAGTTTTTCAGGTTTCAAAGTTTTATAGAAGTTTCTCTCTCTCACACACCAAAAGATTAGGCAAAATTAAGCACTGCAGATCACAGAGGTTAATATACCGAGCTCTGGAGGAAAGCTGCCATGACTAAGAGGGAACACATTTGTTTATATATACAACACAAACTAGATAATGGGAAAAAAAAATTGTAAAATAAATATTGTCTTAAATTTATTTATTCAATCATCTGATATGCCATGATTTCAGAGGCAACTTTTCCCAGTTATATCAGTATGAAAAAGAACAAAATAGAAAGCCAAAGCCATACATCCTTTTCAAACACTAACCAAAAATACAACTTAATACAAATTGGTATAGAGCTTTCCTTATTTCTTGTTACTTTAACAGAAGCTCTATTATCCTACAACGCCCTACTAGTGACCTAGTTCTTTAGATAATTGAAAAGGTCGCAATTTTTTACCCCAGAAATCCCACCACACACTATTCCAGGATTTTCTGTTGGTGTATCTTCTAATTTCTGGACAAACACACATGTACTATGTTGATGCAACAGTTGTAAATAAAAAACTCTGTGATAAGTACACAGATTCTATTATTGTAATTGTTCTCTGAACTAAGATTTTCAGTAATATTCATGATAAATTTTTAGAATGGAGGACAAAATTTAATTTGACAAGTAATTTCATTTTGCTACAGTATTTGAGAGTCGAGAAATATAGCCATCCGCTTTTTCTGATATTCATGTTAAGACCTATTTTAAAGTACAAAGAAAATCAGCATGCACCTACTTTCTCAGTATTCTGTGAACAACTTAAGCTTCCATTTACTTTAAGTAAATGCTTTAAGATTTCTGCAAAATTTAATTGCAGTAATTCTTAGTTGCAAAATGTGGATTTTACTGCTTCCTTCTGAGGACTTGCACTTAATATCAGTTGCTCTGCTTTATCAGTTATAAGCCATTAGTTTCAGTGTATTTACTCTTGGTTTGCAGATGTGTAACTAAGATGAAGCTGAGTTTCTCAAAAAGAAGTTTCAGACTAAGAAAACTAGTGGAAAAAACAGCTTTGTTTTTTCCCTTAGTAATACTGACTTTTAATGCATGCAATTCATTCAAAGCTGCTTCCCTCTTCACAGAAAGTCTGAGGTTTAGGAATTTACAGCTTTGAGAAAAACAAATTAGCTCAGAATTTTAGCTGAAAAATCACATTGTGGCATGTGATGTCAGGTTGCATCAGTCTTGCTTTATTCTATGATACAATTCACCAGGAGTGACACAATCCAAAGTGACTTTGCACAATACAACATGTCAGCTAAAAAACCTGAAACAAATTACTTTTATCAACATTATAGCTTAGACAAATGCACGTTTAAGAATGAGAATGCACTACCTTCAAAAAGAAAAAAAAAGAAGATAAAAAGATATGGCTAAAATGTTTATAAACCATACAATAACAATATATACACTAGAGACTGCTAGGGATTTTATTACTTCTCCATGTCATCTATACATTCTAGTGCAAAACTCACACATATCTGTCATCTGCCAACTGCCTTTGTACACAAGAAGCCAATGAAAATCTAATTCAGTAGAAACACAAGCGATCATTGCCAACACACATGTGCACCCCTACTTTCTTAAATTGATCAAAAGTTGTTTCTCCAGATAGGACTGAGATCAAATATCACCTCAAATCATTCCCCTATTAATGGAGTTCCTACATACCTCATACACAAAGGCTATTTGGAATTTCCACAATGTAGTTTGCTCTGATTTCTCTTGCTGTACTAGGCTTCTTGCTCACTGATTTTTGAAACAGGAAGCTTACTTTCTTCTTATCTCTTTGTGATACTGACTGCACTTTTATTAAGGTAGCAGGCATAATGCAGAGACAAGAATAAGGTTCACAGGAGGGCTATTCGGTCAAAACAGCAAGTCATGCATACCTAGTTAAAAAGTTAATTGATGTATTATAACACTACCCAAATATTTCTGTTCTTCTATTTCTCCTCATGCAAAGAGTTCCTTTGTGTCCTCCCTCCACCTCAACCCACAATTTCTCCAATTATAAAACTCAACTGAAGCAAAATTCAAAGTTTGTATATTAGCACAGACTGTGATTCCGTTGCAGGTAGGTGTAATGGGAATCAGGTCAAATGTTGAGATGAATTGCGCTTGACATCTTTCAGGGACATTCTTGCACATCTGAATTGCAGAATGTGCTCTGTGCCAACTTAATTCAATTGATAATAGAGGCTTCATACTGACCACGACACATTTCACATGTACAATCATTTAAGCACAATGGGATTTTCTTCATAGAACATTTCTGGAAACATAATGACTTAGAGATTATATTAAGAGTATGATACAATACAAGGTTAAAATCTAAGTGTTATCTTTAGCTTTCTTGGGAAAAGAACAATTTTTATGCATTTTAGCAGGTCTTTCAGAATCATTCTTAAAACAATAAAGTTACCTCCACACTGCTGAGACAGTAAATGTATTCAGTAAGAGGCAGAATTTGCCAGGTATTTACAGATATGTACTCTATATGTGGAAATACAGGAAACAATTGCATTTTCTATAATCTGTCTGGGCTCAGTGGAAAATGTCCTACATAGCGTCTAGAAATACTACTTGCTATTAGCACCTCAAATGCCAGCCATAATCTACACATCTGTAATTAGCCAATCAATACTTACTTTTCGTAAGAAAATAAGATAAGAAACCATTTTCCATATACCACCTAAAAAAGAAAGCATTTAATTCTACAGAATCATATGCCTTTTAAATTGCTATCCCTAACTTTACTCCCACCTATAAATCAAAAACTAGAAAATGTACCAATATTTTATGCACTGCACCGTAAAAATTTAAAATCAGATTAGAAAACATGGTTGCCATGGTACCTGAGAACTACACTTTCATGCAAAGCAATTTAACAGATGCAAAAGAATTGAACCGTACAGCAGGCATGGTATAATTTTTAGATAAACTTAAGAAGAAGCTGTAAGGATATTTCCAGCTCAGTCTGATGGCTGGATGGCTTCTTGTTCTGTATTTCAGGAAGCTGCATCTCTACGTCTAAAACTGCTTCAAACTCTCTCTAAGGGCTGAAATGTTCCTAGGGTGAAATCTTGATGTTATTCGAGTCAATGGGGGTTTTGCCACTGACTTCAAACGAGACAAGGTTTCCCCTTGGCTCTTTGAAGATGGATGGCAAAGAGAAACATTTAGGGAGAACAGCGGTCTCAAGCCAAGAAGGTCAGGCTAAACTGCAGTATGGCATTGCATCTTTGCTCAGAGAAAATGTTCATGCAGCCTGTTTTTACAAAAGCTGCTTCTGTGGATCCCCTGAATTAAATTTAAGGGGAAAAGGTTCACAGATAAATGAGGTTAATTTCTATTTCACGGTATGATTGTAGGTGTTGCACACGTTATTTTCTTTGCCCAGGGGCATCACTAAGGAGAGAGAAGAACAAAGAAAGAAACATCAGGAATACTCTGGCAAATAAAAGCCAGAAATAATAGGGACTTAAAAAAATATATATAGTTTTCCATGCAATTTTGTGCCCAAAAATGGCATCTTTTTGTATTGTTCTTACAGGAACACTGCATTGGAGAGCTCCTTCTTCTGACGTCATTGAAATTTGATTCACAAAGACATCTAAGTTGCCCAAGAAAAATCTGCTCCTTTGACAACTAAGAACCACCTTGACAGACTATTAAATTACTCTTCAGAAGTCTGGGCTAGGCTTTCAAATTGTTTAACACCTACTATTTTCTGTTCTGGCAGCTGAATTAGTGGTCAGGAGAGCAAGCTGGTCATTTTTCCAGATTTTTTTTAACCTGGTCAAAAGACCATAAGTTCAATGCTTTTTAAAACTTAGTCATTTCAGCATGACTAAATATTAGACAGGTTGTTTAAAAAAATCTGTTCCCAGCAGTTTGCTCTGTGCAATTTATATATCTTGGCCTGTGAGCACATTAATAGCAAGAGCGGAATCTGAACATGAAAAGCAGCCTCCTAGTTTGCCGTGCCACCAAGAGGCAGTGCTCTGCCTCCCACTGCACTTCTTCATTACGTGATTTCCGTGCTCATCCAGGAGTAGCAGATGCGGCCAACATGCAGCTAGAAAAAAGGAAAATGGCAACAGCTTCCTTCGATGCTTCAGTGAGATTATTTACTCTAAAAGACACACTCCTAAGACAGACTTCTGATCACGTCAAGTACCACAGAAGGTTTCGTACACTAAAAGAATTTCAAAAAAAAGCAAGCCAACAAACAGGCAATCTGCCCCAGACAGGTGACTTGACTGCTGTTATTCTGCAGCCCAACGGGATTGCTGAGCAAGAGAAAAGATAAAGGAGCCCTTTGTAGATACTTGCAATGACACAGCACACATGTATGCACATCATGTAACACCTTTTACTTCTTTATCCTTTGCTGCTGGGGTTTAGTTTTGAAGGAATTATCTCACTTTATAACACAGAGGATTGCCAGTGGTTTAAGTAAGGCTTTTAGGTAGCTACAACTCCCTTTAAAAATAGCATTTTAACAGACAAAAAAAAAAACCAAACCACCTCACAAAAGTCCCACTCCCTCAATGAATCATTCGATTTTGCCAAGAAAAATTAGGTATTGTATTGGGACAGCAGCATAATATGTTGCATCAAGTTGTGAGCTGCTGAGACAATATCCTGATATCAAACTTGAAGGGCCGCATTCTTCGCTGCTCAGATGTTTCACCGCCTCTCCATACAGCCAGATCCCACAGAGTGACCTTCTGCTTATCGCTCCATCATGGAGGCAGAAGGTGAGGAACAGGGACAACCACCCACAGCAACCAGCCACTGCAGTACGTTGGGGTTCATTAGAGCACACTTGCACAGAAAATTACCCTCATTTTAAATACCGCTTGCTATGACTAGAATATGCATTCTTCAAGAAAACTGAACACACAAATATGGCAATGCCTTGCACGCTGTGTCTACTCCTGATTAAGAGGACACACAAAAACATGGGATTTTTAATTTGTTTCCAGCTTGCAAGGAAAGAAGAGTGGCCATCGCCACCTGCTGTCCATCACTGCAAATTCAGGAGGGGATGTGGGAGGGGAATCCAATGAGTGGCTGCTCTGGGAGAGCCCTTCCCTTTCTGGCTATTTTCTAGCACTTTTTTCCTTGCTATCCTCCAACCTGTTTGCTGTGTCTGCACTTAAAAGGCCTCAGAGCTTCTGCCAGCCAGGAACAGAGTGTCGTGGTTTAACCCCAGATGGCAACTAAGCACCACACAGCCACTTGGCTCACTCCCCCCATGGCGGGATAGGGGAGAGAATCAGAAAAGTGAGAAAAATCATGGGTTGAGATAAAGACAGTTTAATAGGCAAAGCAAAAGCCACGCACACAAGCAAAGCAAAACAAGGAATTCATTCACCACTTCCCATCGGCAGGCGGGTGTTCAGCCATCTCCAGGAAAGCAGGGCTCCATCACGCGTAACGGTGACTTGGGAAGACAAACGCCATCACTCTGAACGTCCCCCCTTCCTTCTTCTTCCCCCAGCTTTACATGCTGAGCATGACGTCCTATGGTCTGGAATGTCCCTTTGGGCAGTTGGGGTCAGCTGTCCCGGCTGTGTCCCCTCCCAGCTCCTTGTGCCCCCCCAGCCTCCTCGCTGGTGGGGTGGGGTGAGGAGCAGAGAAGGCCCTGACTCAGTGTGAGCACTGCTCAGCAGTAACTAAAGCATCCCTGTATTATCAACCCTGTTTTCATCACAAATCCAAAACATAGCCCCATACTAGCTACTATGAAGAAAATTAACTCTATCCCAGCCAAAACCAGCACACCGAGGTCCTGGGCCAGTTTCTTCTTGGCAATGCTGTGTTGAGGGGCTGCTCCCATTTCTAGGCAGAACCAGCGCTGACGGGACATGGAGGAGGAGATGGGGTTGTGACAGGTATCTGCTGCAGAGTCTCATTTGCAGCAGGACAAGAGGTTTTCTGAGGTTTTTAAGGCACTATAAGAGTATTCTGTCTCCCATGGGAGGAAAAAAAAGGGTTATTAAAAGCTGACTTATTTAGGAATTGAACTGGAGATGAAAAAAGGTTTCTTGAATTCGCCAGAACAGTTGAGATGCCATTAAGACTGTTTTTGAAGGGATCACCTATTTTGATATCTTATCTGTTATTTTTACAGTTCTTCATAAGTGCTTTTTCTGGAAAACGAAGTAGTTTGGGACAATGGAACTGCTGTAATATCAAAGAATTTTCTTTACTAACCTTCGGTGTGCTGATTTTGGCAGTGCACAACTTCTACTTGTAGCAGACAGGGAGAGTAAATGTGATGAGTTACCAACAATGAAATGATGCCTGTCTGCAGTCCATGCATTCTCTTTGTACTAAAGCATCTATCTGTGTATTTCACTCAAGCCTCTACTGTTTGTATAGATGAGAACAAGGCCCAGCCTTACATTTCTGGTTCTAATTAATAAGGCTATAATAGTGAGATAGTTGACTTTTAGGGGGAGGCAACAAACATTTCAATTTCTACTCTTCTTTTCTTTTCCTTGTTACCACTCAGTCTACTAAGAAAAGTTATATAAGGTTCAAGCTGTTTAATTCCATTTTGAAGAATGCATTCAACAGCACTTAAAAAGTGATACCATTAGCTATTCATTTTATCCAATACATTTCATATTAACAATAATCTATCATAGTGCATAATGATTATTAAAATCTAAGCAATAGGAGCTTTAGAATAAATGAACTGGCACACTTGACTAACCTTGAAACCTGCTTTATAGATTAAAAATGCTTTTTTGCCATGAACACTTCAGTCACTTCACTTTCCTTATATTCTTCATATCTGGATTGTATTTCCTATTTTCCCCTCATACACTTGATTCTATTCAAACAAGCCAAATCATTTGAAAGCATTGAATGTACACCTGATCACCAAGTTTTCCTACTTTTAGGTCATCAACAATGGGCTTGTACTCACACTGAGGTTCTCAAAGTTTCACCAGTGAATATACAAAACCTACGCTCACGTAGACATTGAGAAATTTGTAATATATCTAGGTGTTACATTTTAAATTTTTATCTAAAGAAATTTACTACTCATTTACTTAACCTCAATTCTAATGCTGACCTCTAAGTTTAAAACGGAATAATTTAGAGTATTTAAATTAAGGTATCATAGGTATAGAATATTGCACATAGTAACTACAGTATAGTGTGAATTGTGACAACAGTCCAGAATGAAAAACTTCTATTCCAACAAAAACTGTTTTTCTCTTAGAAAAAAGGGAAGAAAGGAGAAAAACCCCCAAGAAACCAGGAAACAGTTCACAACAAGATATTACCAAAACCTTATAATTTACAGGGCACAGGAGAGAGATATTAAAATGAAGATAAAATAGATAGGACATAACAACATACAACACAGTGATAAAAGAAAAGAAAGGGGGAAGAAATGTAACAGAACTGAAAATAAACACATGCCTATATGATTTGCATGCACAAACAACTGAAAGGTAAGCAACCAAAATTACATGACAAATCAACATTAAAAAAGGGTACTTGAAACAAGATAACAAGCGAAATCAATGTAAAGCCACTTTAAGTCCAAACAGAAATGAAAAGGAATGAAATAAAAATCAATAATATTAAAAGGATTAAAAATAATATGCCGTGTATGTAACACATTTCCCTTTTTCTTTTTTTTTTGATTGACTTTAACATCTAGACCAAACGACACAGGTCACAGTGCTGCAGGTGGCTGCACAGCAATTTTTTCCTGTAAGGAAGGCTTTCAAATTTGTTAATTTATCTCATTAGAAAAACAAACAGTTTTATCAGAGATGAGCACAAAAGCCTTTGACATTCTGAACCTGCGTAGAATGCACTAGTGTTCGGTAGCCAGTACACAGATTTGCAGTTCACAAGCAAGGTTGGTGTGTTTGTTAGGAGATAATTGTTATAGTACATGCAAACAGCTAAAGGACCAAAATTCCTTCCTGCAGGAGTTGAAACAGTCATGCTTGCAAGGGAAAGAGACCTTGGGAATCTTATCCTAACACACTACTCATCCATTCTTGCAAATGCAATTGGCTTTCCTTGCAAAGCATGGGAATAGCTAAAAGCAATAGATGCAGGTAGCCATAGATCTGTCATTTTTTCTTATTGTTGCTCTTCCAGCTTCTCTGGCTACTACTTCCAAGCTCTGATGTGTACTGGTGTGTAAGAGAAATGCATAAAGCATGAAGTGTACAAGACAACAACCCTGTTCTACCCCTCCTCTTCTGTGCAGCAGCAACATACTTGGGTCCTGTAGAAGTCAGGGCCTTTGGCCATTACAAGAGGGTATAGGATGAGAATGGTTGTTTTGACAACAAAGGGGGAAAAGAAATCATAGAAGGAAGAGCCAGGGCTCATATTTAAAAGCTACAGTTCTACACATATTCTTATCTTAGAGGATAAAATGATTCCCTCATGTTCGGAGATCCACATTCTGCCCTGGAAATAAATTCCCCTTCTATTTTACGCTAAGCCCCAACTTATTTGCAAGTCCATGTAGGCAGCTGATTCCTGGCACTATCTGGCCAAACAATGACTAATTGTTACTGACTTCCCAGATGGTCATTCTAATAACTGGAGAAGGGCAACCAACCCAGCAATCAGGTTTCATTTAGTTGAAGACAGCACAACAGCTGTCTTTTTCTTTCCTACACATTCAAGCAGAGCTTTCTGTTGTTCCAGTACTCTCCTGAGCATGCAGCAAATAGAGCTCCAATGAGCTGGAAAGTCCTGCTTTAGATGACGCTTTACTGAGTGCTCACCCCCTTCTCCTCCTTCCGCATTACTCTGCATTTCTGTCCACCACAGTTGCACAGTAACTTTCGGTGGGGGAAGTGCCTTAAATGCACGTGCTATCTCCAGCCTATTCAAAGCATTTGAGTTCAAAGGCAAGCATCTTATGAGAGAATATCCAAAAATCACACAAAAAGCAGTAACAGAGACTCTGCAAACTGACAATTCAGTTCAGTTAGTTCTCACCCAACTCGGGATGAGCTGGTTAGTTCCCCAAACTGACAGCAGCCAGCTAGCGCGAGGCCTTGGTAAAATAGCCAGCTAGTATCTCAGGTGTGTAATGAGTAACAAAGTCAAGATTCAAATTTCATCAGCCTCACAGAAGTGGGGATACCAAGTATGGACATAAGAGCATTTTTAACTAAGTGGATTCTTCTAAGCTATATCCATCAGGGCCAGAAAAACTCAAACCCTAATCCAATTAGCTAGCCTCTATCACAATACATTTACAGGGAGCAGAAGGGCATTGAGTTTGTCTGTTCCTGCTGCTCCTGATATCATTCTGTAAGAAAGGCGCAGATAGCTCAAATGGATAGGCTTTTCCTGAAGAATATTACAGCAATGGAAAACAAGAGAGATCAAACCTTTGCCTGGTACAAACTGTTCTGGCTTAAAGGCCAAGTAAGTCAGAGGAACCTTTGAGGCAGAGACAGTCTGGCACACGCTCTGATATAAACACTGAAAACCGGGATGATGTTCCCCTGAACCGCTTTGGCCACAGCCTCTTTCAGCTGTGTGTTTGCACTTAAGCAGAAAATCATTTTTATCCTAAATGTATCTTCTGAATGTGTTATGGTCCCTGACTTCCAGACTGAATACACTTCAAAAAAGTGCTAATCTCACAGTTATCAGTTACTGAGTCTAACATTATCTCAGGTGAGAAATCAGATCTCCACCATGGAGTTTTAATTTGTCACATTTCTTTCCTTGGCTTTCCAGTCTAGCCTTCTAGTCAACGTATTTTGGTCCCATATTAGCCCAGGAGCAGCAAGCTTAATAGACCACCTGTACAGCAGGAGACACAAGATACACACCTCAGAGAACTGAGGGGAGAGGAGCTTGTTCACAGGTACAACTTAATGAAGGCTTGCCAGCGACCCCAGTCATCATCACATTGCACTGCTTTAACTGAAGAGCCAGTTCCTAGCGGTGCTGGCAAAAAAAGCCCATGCTGGCTGGCCTCCTCGCATGGCTAGGATTTGGATTACCCTGCAAGTCCTGTAACAGCCGAGTTCCTCTACTAATCACATAATGCAGCTCTACCACTGGAAACCATCCCCCGTAACAAGTTTCATGTGACCTACCCTACATTAGCCATTTGCAGAACAGTTACAACGGTAAATGCTACAAATAGCTAATCCCAGCACACAGTTTCCCCTTTGTTTCTTTTCCTCCCTAAAAATACCAGACCAGTGAAGTCAAGACTTGTAACACAATGAAATTCCATAGTACTTCTTTCATAGTTTTTAACTGCAATCATTTTGGAAATATGAAAATGGCATTACGAATTGTTTACAAAATCCTTTCACTGTGAAATGCTATTATCAAAATACCAAGAGATGAATTTACAAATAATAGAAAAAGTTGCTTGTATATCCGAAGGGGAATTGATTACCCTAAATTTTTGACGTAAGCTGCAGCCAGTTTTTTTGGCTAGTAAATCACTTTCCATCTAGACACAATTTCTGCAAATGTGCCATATCAGATGGTCTGAATGATTAATTTTCAACTGCTTTTATAAGCTGCATGGCTTTTATACATATTACTTTTTATGTATAGTATTTCCTACGTAACCACATAGGTACATAACACTTGCTTACCAGAATTGGGATATCCTAAAGTATCTGAAATTTTGGGATTCAGAAATTATTCCACACCTTTCCAGCAATTATCCAGAATTATGAACAGTCTTAGTATGACTCAGTGACTGTCAGTTAATAAAATAAAATAAAATATTCATTAATATAAAAATAAAATAAAAAAATAAAAAATATTCACTAATCAGTGCTTTTTCTTTCCATTTGGCATCTTTATACAAATATCATTGGTGCTAATGTTTCTGAATTTGGGTCTGAAGAGTATTTCAGTCATGTGGACCCCAGGTGGGGAGGAGAACATAACCCAAGGGTGTATGGATTTTCATCACGACTGGAGCTGAATGCGAAACCTTCGACTTAGAATATGAACCTCTACCAACTGGGCTAAGAGTTTAAACTATTAGCATGGGAATGCAAAGATTCAGCACCTCTATAGACTAGGCATAGGAAGGGCACTTAACACACTGTGGTAAGTAGCTGCATTTAGGGAGACTGTTAATGCCCAAGAAATATTTATTTCTTCAAAAACGTCTCCAAGTAGGAGCCGAACTCAAGCCAAACATATCTGAATCTGAATATGAATATAACCTAATAAAAGTGTTTTTATTTTTAAATTATACATTGCATTCAGGATTTTAGAATGCATCAAAAATTCTCTTTGTTAGCTTGGATTAATATTTTAAAGCTGGAAGTATGACAAGGAGACAAAAGGAGTATTGTAGCAGATTAAACTAAGAACACCCTTGCCACATTAAAATAGCTTTTAGAAATAAAGGGACAGCTGTTCACAGGAAGAAAAGAAGTTGGAATAAATGAAACAACTACATGATGTCTTGATAGCCTGATGTATACACTCCAATGCCACAGATCTCTCTTTGTACAATATTTATATTTGTTTCTCAGTAAGATTAACTGTGTTATTATTCATTTGCATTTATGACTCAGTTTCAGAACAGCTCTCAGAACCCCTCCACATCACAGTTTTGCCTCTAAGCATGATAGGAGAAGAAAAACAACACCTGTGCCCTGCAAAAGAACAGAGTCGTTCTTGCAGAATATACACTAATGAGAGGTCAGGCCACTTTTTTTTTCTTATGTTTTCTCTTTTTATTTTTTGAGAAATACTCTGAGCACTGGTATATTTTCTAATTTTACTTCCACAACAAAAGAAAAGCTAAGATTTTCTGCAAGCTCCTTTGAATAAGTAAAATAGTAAGTATTCTACCCTGTGACTGTATCTGATTGCCCAAGGGAATCCTATAAACACTGGCACTCAAGCTAAGGATAGCTCAGAGCACAGAGGCCACAACTCTATTAAAAGCTAGCACACAGACAAGTGTGACTGCAAGCCGTAGAGGAAAATTAACATATTTTCTAAAATGCAGTTAGATCAAACACATTTTTTCCCAGCTGGCTAGTTAACTGGTTTGATTTTAGGGCTAGCAGTTCACCCATGCAGCTTCCTCAAAGTAGGTGTCTTTGTTTGCTCTAAATCCTATGCACGTCATACATGGGTGAGGTAAAGAAAAGTCTTATTGTCACAGGAAGAAAACCTGAGATCTTGGCTGCTTCTCCCAGCTCAATCTGAACAGCAAGGACAGGGAAGATGCCTTCTTAAAGGTGTCCTGTGACTCACCAGAACCTGCAAATGGCCCTGACATCCATCACGCAAAACATTCAACAAACAGCCATTGGAGATTCACATGAGGCATATGCTTACTTCTGCAATCACTGCATCTTAGTCATTATTCCTCCACATCAGAGTCGTAACACCACATGGCAGACAGCGTTACCGCTAAGCCTCCTCAGTGCATGGAATTACTATTCCTGTAGTGCAGTTCTCAGGGGATTTTCCCATAGGAAGAAGGGAATTGCCTATTCTCTGTCAGTCTTGGGGACTGCTGTCCCAGCAGCTGGCTGACAGTGGGGAGGTGAAGAGGACCTCTCCATCTCTTCCTTCCATCTCCAGCAAAGAGAAATGGGCACAGCTTGTAGAGGGGAGCGGGTCTTCTTTAGCACAGCACTAGGGTACTCACTGGCTGTGAAGTACTACAGGTACCTTCCTGTGCCAAGCTGTTGAGTTATCACAGGTGGTATTTACCCTCACAGCAACAAGACAGACTGGTCTGAAGAGGTCCACAAATAAAATCACAAACTAAGAAGGTGAGGCTGTGTAGCCAAGGGCTGCACTCACCACTGGATCTCAACTACCATCCCTTCTGCGCCTACACTGTAAGCTGGTCATATCTTCTCCCAGTGTTGGGGTGCCTGGGAGGGTGCCTGCACTGCCTCTGCGCGTGCTCTACACTACAGCTGAGACAGAACATTTTGCAGAGAAGAAAAGTATGACAAGCCATGAATAATTTTAACATTTGAAAATAGTTAAGGGCCTCAATTCCATGTCTAGCTGTACAATAAGACAAGACATTGTTTAAAATACTTGAGGCTTTTATCTATTCCCAGTGATCCATATTTTATTCAAGCAGTACAGGTGTATTGGCCCATATCCTCTAATTCACAGTAAAAGGGATTCTATTCTGTCTCTGCTAACTAACATTTCATCAGTTTACCCTTAAGAAACATACCATTTTGTCTGCTTGCAAAATTACTACTTAGAATATTGATCCATACAGGCAGTGTTTTGCTCTGAACTTATTCATTAGAAAAGGATTAAGGTGGGCAAAAGAAAAAAAAACAACATCCTTTGGAGTATATAAGCAGTGTGTTAGAAATTAAGCACCACAAAAGTGAGTCATAGGGTAGAACAGATCGATGGTAACATTCAAATGAATGCATTTGCAGCTAACAAGTGATCCAGAGATGCTGATTCTCACTGCAGGGCAAGTGCTATGTTATAAAGAAAACAAAACAAAAATGAATTTATCATACTGTTCTTCACTTGAAGCAAAGTGTGAATACTTGATAAGAAAAATGTATAAAGTTGAAAAATAAGATTAATGTAAAACAATTTTGCTTTGCTTTTTGTCCTCTTGCTCACAGTGAAGCAATGCTCTACAAATTATTAGCCTAATATAAAACAAGAAAAGTTTCAAGAGAAATCTCTAAACAATTCTTGAAGGCAGAATGGGGAAAAAAACCCCAAACAAACCTGATTTCCTGCCCTGTACCTTGCTGGCCCAGCACTGCCTGCATATATCCTGCCTCAGACAATAGCTAGCAGGAGCCACACTTCATTACTGCCTCCATGAGTAGGAAATGTGCCTATATGCTAATAAGAGACCCTTACGTTAGCACTACCTGAAGCTCCTTAAAACAAAGGACATATCTGAATGTACATCTGCATAAAGGCAGAGGCTACTCCCAGAAGCCCAGTCTCAGGACAGGCTTAGCACAAAGGAAAAACTGCAGAAGAGTCTTTTTGTATGATGTTCTACATCCAAATAGGCAGAATCCTGAACCACAATCTTTCATTTAAAATAAAGAAACCAACCAACCACCCCTCCTTTATTATTAGCAGGCAGAAGAACAGGTGAGTATTACACAGAATCACACACACAATGGCTGAGGTTGGAAGGCACCTCTGGAGATCATCTACTCCCACTCCAGGACTATGTCCAGTCAGGGTTTGAGTATCTCCAAGCATGGAGACTCCGCACCCTCTCTGGGCAACCTGGTCCAGTGTTTGATCAGGAAATCTGAGCAGCTGAGAGTCAGCCACATCAGGTCTGTGCCAAAACCCTCTTGGTCTACAGCTCAGAAGGACCCTTCAGGGAATCCTCTGGCATACTGCTAAGCTTGAACTATCCCTGATTTAGCTGGTGCAGATGAGAGCAGCCTTAAGGCTGTTTTAAGTTACACCATAGGATAAACAGGCTACCAGCTGTCCCAAGGCTTGGGAGTCATAAAGGCAGTTTAGAGTTGTTGGGTTTTTTAGTATATTTTTACACTGCCTCCACTACAGGTGAGGACTGACTCGGTTATTGGATACAATAGGACAATAATGTAGGACAATTCGGATGCATCTTTTTGGACATTGATATTAATGTTTGGAACTATTTTTGCTCAAGATCTCCCAGCAACTATGTGCCAAAAGAAGAACTATTAAATAACTGGCTAAAGCCTCCTGTTTACCTGAGAAATTACTTCATGGCAGACACAGACTCTAAAAGCTTGCCATTTTTCTGAAAATGTATACAACAGTTACCGTATGATTTAAGGCAAAACTGTATACATGAGTATAGTATGATGTGTGAATAGTCTTTCCCCCACCATTTCAGTGTCACAGTCCTGCCACATAGTTTGGGGAGTAATTTGTTACTGGTTGATAGTCTAATGTATGTGTGGCACATTATACCATGCCTGGCGCATGAATCTCACTGATTCAGTGCCTGCCTGAGTGAGGAACACATGATAAACACATCAGGTTTTTGGACATATTTTCTGAACAGGATTGACAGAGTTGTTCTTTGTTATTTTCAGATTAAGCTCTTTTTCTTCGACTATGTTAGAAACAAACAGCAGAGACAAAATGAATCCCAGAGTTTTCTGACTGTATCTGCTTTCTTCCATTGAATGATAATAACGCATTCCTTCCTTTAGGATCTTATTCTAGCTTGATGGTTTCCAGTAATACATTTCATGTCACTTCTAGAGTTGTCTGAAAATTATTCAAAAGGATTTTCATAAAACTCAAAACAAGCTGAACTATTTCTAAGTGTAATTTGGTAAAAAAGTAATAGAAAAGAAATTTGACTTGACTATCTTGTGGGCAATTACACAAAGCAGCTCCAATATGTAAATACAGCTACATAAATTATTTGCAAATTCTGTACTATAGATATGAAGTAAAAACAATTACAAAATACGAGATGTAGGGTTACAGCTAAGAGGGACCATTTTGCTTATGCATGCTTTATGTCCACAAAGTCAAAAATTATTCCCACATCATGTCCATACCTCTTGATTTAATTTGCACATGCTTCATTGTCACATAATGAAGAATCTGGAGCATCTCTAGATACTTTGGAAGCTGCATCATCGAGTCATCAACTAATTCTGGGTCATCACTTCTAATCACAATCAGTAACCATATTATATCATCCCTTTCAGAACTGTATTTCATTGCTTAAAAAAATACTTCTAAGCAGAGTTTTTCTAGAGCCAGTTGTCATTTGTTAGATCTTGTTCTTTTCTATCACAACTGAAGAACATTTTTATCATCAAAAATTATTTTCCCAGTGTTTTTTTTTCCAGAGGCAGATATTTTCTTATTTAATGGTCAGTGTATGATGTAGATTATAGATCATTCATACAACTATACATAATATAATATATAGCTTAAGTATGAACATTAGTATGAAACAAAATGCTAGATGCAAGCATCTCCAAAATTTATATGGTTCAAAAGTCTGGGGACGCATTATAAATGCTCTGTTGGTTATTATTCAACTCTATTCATTTCTTTTCAGGCAGAATATCTTAATTATAGTCATTGAACAAGAGACACTTATGAGAGAAGGAGGATAAAAAACTAAATGAGCAGGCTTGATTTGTACATCCAGTATAACCTATAAGAAACAATTTAGATAAAGCTGAAGGGAAACCATAACAATGCTGTTACACAATATTTGTGTCCCCTGATTTTCTGCATGACTGGGCTTGTCCTGGAATACTATACCCTGATTATCCCTGATTTTTAATGGTTAATTTACTTATGAAGGGGCACAAACAAACCCAGTGTAAACCAACAGTTTTTAAATAAGACCAAAGTTTGTCCGTATAAAAAATCTATGCCCATATGTATTTTTAAAGCTGAAAATAATATAGTAAACACATTAAAGAAAATCTAACTGAAGTTCAGATTTCCTCTGGGCATCATGATGTAAACACACTTGTTCTGCATCACAAATAATACATTCGATCAATGTTCAGCCTTTGAAAAATCTTGAACAAAGTTTCTTTCAGAATGATCAGAGGCAATCACACTGTGGGTTGCTGCTTAAAAGCTTTTACAAGTCTGTTCGCACTAGGTTTCATGTGGCTTGAATACCTCCTATGGTTACCTTAGAAATTTAGTGATGTTGCTGGATACATCCCGCAGATGTTTTGGTAACTCTGAAACTGGTTATCCACAGAGAACAGGTCAGCCTCGCGAACTGATGCTAGAATGCCACTTAGCAAGAAAATTTTTGTAGGAATTAAACAGCAGCACTAGGCTAAGCAGTTACAAAAGAAAAGCCAATATCTAGTCAAAGAAATCTAGAGATCCAGATTTCTAGATTCCAAAAATACAGATCCAAGTATTATGCTGACAGTACAGTAAAATCTGCAAATGATCAACCCCCTGATTACAGCAATATCATATGAACTACATACGCATTGTAGAGACACTTACTGAGCCCCCAGACAGGAAGATCAGAGTTTTCTGACAAATGGGTTCGATTTCTTTTGACACACACTGAATCTGGTGCCCTGGTTCTTTTTACACTGCATAGGGGGTTACATTTGCAAATACAAATACCAAAGTAGCGCTTCTACAGCTAGCCTTGAATCTAACCCTAAAGTATCTTCTGGTTCCAGATAGTAACAAAATACTCCTTCAGAGACCAAACATGCTGTCTTTTGAAGAATGCATAGTCTAAGACTGCATTTATTAGAAAATCTGGCCACTCATCCTGCAGCCTGCTACTAAGATTTGCCAGACTAAGTTGACTTCAAATAAGCATGATCAGCATTCACTCTATGCTGATATAAAAGCAGAATTTAGCTCTGTGGTATTGCTGCAGTTGGCTCCTACTGTAGTGCATAAAAATTATTGATCAATTTGCAGAACACTTGGAGAGACAGCCTGAAGAACTGAGTGTGAAATACCCACAGAAAACATGACAATTCCACAGATATTTTAAAAGTGCAAAGAAAAATAACTAACCTTTGTGTAATATCAGTCAATAATTTAAATAATATTTAGATTTAAATAATAAAGATAGAGCTCTATGGTACAGAGACACTTCTTTACAAAAGGGGAGGGTGTGTTCCTGGAAGAGAGATGTCCTCAACATTGCTATTAATTCAGCTATAAAAATCTTTTCTTTTTTAAGGATAATAGCTGTAGCAATGCCGGTCCCTTTTGTACTTAAACTATTAAAAAAGGAGGAAGAACACTCATAAAAAAATGTCAAAACCAAAATCTTGACCATAAATGGCAGCAACACTAAATACCCCCCAGAAGTTAGTTTGGCCTTGCTGTTTTATTCACGATAACCAGAAGCTATGGGACAATTAGAGAGTCCATAATCCAAAGATACAATTATACAGAAAGATGATATATTTCATTCATTCTGTCTAAAACTGACTTTATATAGCATCAGTTATCCTCAACATTCACCCATCACAGAAGTGGCAGTCACCTCCACAACAGAGTAAATGCTCCACATTATAAAGCAGTTAATAACTTTTCTACACAAGGAAACTTTTTCTGAACGTAACTGACCCAAGCTGGAAGTTTGCCAGCACACTAGGTTAATAACTGCTTCTCTAACAAAAAAAGCTTCCATGAGAATTTTAATGACCGGAGGTGGCCCGGGCTTTGGTTTCATACTTTGCATCTTAAAGCTGGCACTGCCAGCCACTCTCTGTCTTCTGTAATGACATTGTGACTCTCAGAAGCACTGGCAGGAGACTGAACTCTACATCCTACTCATAGACATATAACAAAGGTTATAGTTACATCTCCCTTGTTAAACATGGAGCCACTAGGTCCCAAGGGTATTTTTACACCCCTTAGTGCCGTATGTTGGCATTCATTTCAGATGTTACTTAGAAGGCTACGCTTCTTGAAATATCAGAACTATATTTAGATATGCCAAAGCCAAATGATAACAAAGACTAGTTAAAATCAGTTTCTTTGATGAGATCACAATCAGTGCAGAAAACAGTTGTGGTGATCTTTCCATTACTGCATTGCCCAATACATAGAAAAGGTTGCTCCACCTAACCATGAATTGCTCCTTGTGCTGGTTTTGGTTGGGATAGAGTTAATTTTCTTCATAGTAGCTAGTATGGGGCTGTGGTTTGGATTTGTGCTGAAAACAGGGTTGATAACACAGGGATGTTTTAGTTACCGCTGAGCAGTGCTCACACTGAGTCAGGGCCTTCTCTGCTCCTCACCCCACCCCACCAGCGAGGAGGCTGGGGGGGCACAAGGAGCTGGGAGGGGACACAGCCGGGACAGCTGACCCCAACTGCCCAAAGGGACATTCCAGACCATAGGACGCCATGCTCAGCATGTAAAGCTGGGGGAAGAAGAAGGAAGGGGGGGACGTTCGGAGTGATGGCGTTTGTCTTCCCGAGTCACCGTTACGCGTGATGGAGCCCTGCTTTCCTGGAGATGGCTGAACACCCGCCTGCCGATGGGAAGTGGTGAATGAATTCCTTGTTTTGCTTTGCTTGTGTGCGTGGCTTTTGCTTTACCTATTAAACTGTCTTTATCTCAACCCATGATTTTTCTCACTTTTACTCTTCTGATTCTCTCCCCCATCCCACCGGGGGAGAGTGAGCAAGTGGCTGTGTGGTGCTTAGCTGCTGGCTGGGATTAAACCACGACACTCCTTCTAATATACTATACTTATTGAAGTAATTCATAAGAATATAATAAATGCCGCAACTGTGTGGCACTGTATGCTTGTAATGTCTCTGTTACACTGTAAATTGCAACATAAGACTTGCTTATATAGCAGATTCTGTAGTAACAACCAAAAATACTCAGTGCTTGGTTGAATAAACCTCCTTAGGTATTTCATTCCACAAGTCCTAAAACCCTTAAATTCACCAAGTTATATTTATTGCTTAAATAATCAATAATCCAGCACTAAACCCAGCAATTCTTGTTTTCAGTCAATGCAATAGTTGTCTAAAATTCCTTCTTTTACTTCCATCTATAATGTCCTCATTGGGTTTTGTACACCGACTCTTCTGAATGAGAGGTACAGACTGTAGAAGGTTTTTAGTGTTATGATGATTTAATTGTTAATTATTATGTAATTTTCCATGGCTAGAAAATTAAAAATGTCACAAACTGTTGCAGAGACTTATTGTTCTTCCAGTTACTCAAACCAACAGTCAAATGCACTAGTCATTTGCTTATAAGTTTCAGCGATATGTTTTGAAAATTAAGACAGACATCAAAGATGACAGACCCCTTCCCTTCCCCTCCCCAAAAATCTGGAAATGTATTCCCCCCCACTCCACCTACTGGACGGCTTTTGGCTCTGCCTGTCAGTCTTGAGACCCTCCTCTAAAACATCAGGTTTCTTGACTCTCTTCCTCACTAGCCCTCTCCTACGGCTTCCTTCTGCCAAGGGGTATCAGGTAGGGTGAAGTGCCTCTGTCCCCCATTCCCTCTTGGCAATTCATTGGAGAACACTGCGTGAAGGAGAGTGACGGCAAAGTACGTGAAAGTACTCAATTCACTCCTTTTATGTACAAGCTATGCTCAGAGTCATGGAGAAGAGCAAGGAAAGACTCCTTTCCCATTTTAATAGAATATAAAATGAGCAAGTAATAAAATAACAGTTCAAAGTGAAGGTTTACAGAAGAAACTGTAGCTCATGTATCATCCCTTTGCGGTTGCTCTCAGTGTGCCCATGATGCACTCTGTGCTGTAAATGATAAATGGCCTAAACCAGACCTCTCCTAGGAGCCGGCTACAATAGCACCTCCAAATGTCACTGTAAGAAAATGTTGTCTGCTTAATTTTTCCTCCCACCTGCTGCATGTCATTTTTGGAGTCAGACAATTTTTCTTCTTTACAGGAGCCACCTCCAGTGCTAAGCAATTTTGCTATAAACCAGGTAACAGAAGAGAATGAACCTCAGTGACAACCCCATGCCTTTTTTTTTTTTTTTTTTTAAAGTGCTTCAAGCCATAGCTCCCCAAAGGAGGTAAATACCTTACTATGTTTAGAAAACACCAAAGCTATAAAGTTTCCTTAGTAGGACCTAGAGGTTCCTAATTCAGTGGCCCGCAATTTTTTTTGGAGGCATGTCTCACTTGCACCCTCCCCCTTCTTGCTACTGCCATCTAGATCACAGCTTCCTCTAAGGAAGCCCCACCTCAGTGTTTTGACTCCTGCTACTTTCTTCTCTGGTCTACTGTGCCATAGCCCGCTGCTGTCACAGCTCTCTTGGACCGTTCCTCAGCATCTCTGCCACCATCTCTTTAAACTGTCTCAACTCTTGCCTCTTGTTTCTTCACCTCCAGAGAGCTTGTTATCTTGGACTGATTTTGAATGTGGGCTCACCTCATGATGGTCAGACACCCAAAATCAATGGCACTCTTATTTGAACCTCTTTCTCAAAGGTTTCCTTACCCAGGAAGTTCTGCAACAATTTCACAATTCTAGGACAAATTAGGCAAGATTAGGATCTTTGGACTGCTTTGTTTAACAGAGTTCCAGCAAGTCCTTGTACACAGAAAACAAGCTTGTCACATTTTGTAGGTAATGGTGAGGTATGAAAGGCTAAGTTTTTGTTGGTTTTTTTTTTAAACAAATAGTCAGATATGATTTAGGGGGTTTCTGAAGCATTTAGCCCTTTGCAATCCCCACAACACATTGCATTGCAGATTCTTCTATGAATTAAATACTGTCCTTACTTTAAGGTGAGAAGCAGGTGCTCTACCTGACTGTATGGCTTTTCTTCAGTGGAGAAGATTGTGAAACTTCATGATCCTGAATCCTAATTCCATTTGGGTGTCAGGCAGAAATACTGCAGAAGCAAGGCACAAGGCCTTGATACTATGAGCAGGTCACATTCCTGGTGTAGACTCTACCTATGAAGGTCTGAAGATCAGAGTAAAAGTGTATAGATACTAATTTTCTTAGGCAGGAGTTTATCAGGATAGCAAGTATTCAATATTTAACATCTTCCCCCCTCCAAATTTACACTTAGGTTGAAGGAGTGCTTTAAATAAAACATTTATGTGCATGTCAGAACCACCTGCTCAGTGGAAGGGAATAGAAGATAAAAAATATTGAGATGTTGAGCCTTAAACACATCATTATTTCTTGTTGGCTTCCTTTATGTCTCAAGTGTTGTTCTCTAGAATACCCATAGGTTGTAACTGCTTTGTATAATATACTACTTCTTTCTTCTGCTTTCAGAATTTTTTCAATTGATTTGAGAGAAAAGCAAGTTTTAATGATTTTTTTTGCCCTAAAGACAATCCTTTTTTTTCCTATCTTAAATTAAACAGTCTCAAGATCCAAACTCTGTCTTTAATGTGCTTATTTCCCTTATATTTACTTCCTTGTTCATATCATGTGGAAATTAAGATTAGTTAAATAATTCCTAATTTCTTATTCACCCATCAACCCATAAGAATTAAAAAAAAAAAAATCTTTTTCTCACCCTTTATAAAATAGCCTTTAGAAACAGATTCCTTCATGTCTTTGAGAAAAAGTATTTGGCAGTACCTACCTAATGAAATCTTGCCATTAATGGTTACAGTCTAAACATTAGAAAAACCTCACTTATCACATACAATATGAAATAAATATCAACAGTCTGCATGTATGCTGAAAAATACCAGAGACAGAGTTGGCTTGAGGCTGCAATTAAACCCACCATACATTACTCACAGCAGATGTGATTCTTTTTGGTGAACAGGAAAAAAAAAATTAAGGGAGATTGATAAGGAGGAAGAGAGCCAACAGATAAAACCATTCTCATTTGGGCACAGACCGAGCAATTGTATCAGCATTATCAAACCAGATAAAGCTTCTTTAATACTTATATTTCCTTCTTTCTCCCCCCCCCCCCCCCTCTTTTTGGGGTGGTGGGGTGGTGGCTCCCTATGTTTCTCAACCTTCCCCTTTGCTTTCCTACTCATGCTTTCAACAGTGAGCGCATCTTTCAGCTGTGTGACAAAAGCACAGGCATATCAGAAAATGGTTTCACGTCATGGAGGGCAAAGGTCAGAGAAAAAGAGACATTGCTGATAATATTTCACAGGTCATAGCTACCACATCAAATTTTTAAATGCCTAAGTGAATTAGGTAAACATGTTTAACTTTCAACTGAAAGCTGGACAGTTATAAAACCCTAAAGTTTTGAAACTAAGGCAAAGTAACCTCCCTAGCCGCAAATGCTTAATACTAAACACAAAGATCTGCATAAGTATTAGCGAGATGAGGACCTAATGCTCTCAGTTGATTGTATAAGCAGAATACAGAGCACAGTGACACCAGAATTACTGTCACTGATTAGGGATGAACTTCTATAACCTACTGAACCTATGCTTTTGCTTTGCCATTTATGCATGCTAAGGTTGTTTCTATTCTGCTTTAAAAGAAATGATAACAAAGAACTTAAAATGCTTGAATACCTATAATTTCCTAGATAGAACCTATAACATTATAAAAGAACTAATGTGCGGGCTGAATAGGTAAAAGAGAAAAAATAAAATAAATTGGTCTAGCAACATTTAAATGATGGCAAATGTAAGTTTAATATAAAACCATATTAGAACAATTGAGAATCATGAGAGGCTGATTTATTATTTATATAGCACACTAAAAGTTATCTGTAAAGGAAATTGTGTAATATGCAGTAAATTAGACAAAGCTGCACTATAAATTGGGATTAAATCTTAAACTGGTTTTAATATTTAATATGCTATCATGACTCACATTTTCAATAACGGTTGTTCAAAGTTCAGGAAGAAGCTTGAAAGCAGACAGAGGTGGATCAGTTGCAAAACCTTGCCTCCTGATGATACAAATTAAATCAGATCATCTCTTAATTGCCAAAACCAGACAAAACTAGCATATATCCTCTGGTGAGGACCTGGTCCAAAACTCACCAAAGACATTGGAAAAACTCCCATTAAACTCAATAGAGTTGAGATCACTGTAACTGCAAGTTACGTAACTATTAGGGCTAGATAAATTATATTACACAGGAATAAAATAATTACAAATTCATTTGGTTTATTTTTAATGATTGTCCCAGTGGAACACTGGCAAAATTCATCCTTTGATGGGAGCAAAAATGGCATGTTAAAAAAAAAAAATTATCCCAGAGGAGCATTCAGAAATATGCTGTTTGACTTGAACAAAGTCAGAGCTGAAGTTCAAGTGCCCGTTTGGATTTCAAACTACACACTTAAGTAGGCAATATCCAGGCATGAAGTGACATGATTTTTTTTTTTTTTTTGGTAAGTGTGCAGGGTACAAGAAGATGGGTTCTTGTATATACTAGAATGCATTTCATAAGTTAAAACTAGTTTATTTATGGAGTTTTACTTATGGTCATATGGAACACTGATTTGAAAGGTTTTGATCTGCAAGGCTTAGTCCTGCCTCAGACATTTATTATTTGCACTACTGTGAAAAAACAATTGTCTCACGGTCTACGGCCTTAACACACTGTGCAGAGAAAATAAATCAAAGAAGTCCTTGACTGAAAAGGTTTATAACTGAAGATGTCAAACAACAGACAAACAAAACCAGGGACAGTTCAAGGAAACCATGACACAGCTTTGGTCAGCAATTTAGTCAGTGGTCTCAGCACATGGGCTGTCTCCTGACAGCCTAACTCCTGTCAGGAGAGCTTTAAAGAAGAAAATGTTTTTGTTTCATTGAGGGTTATACAGAGTGTCAAGGGCAACACGGAAAAGGCACCAAAATACTACAAGTAGTCTGTGGGGGCGGTTGTCAGGCTGGGAAGAGAAGTCAAGCTGCTACTACTTCCTAGAAGATGACAGGAAAAGTGGGATATGGCTTTACAGAGGGAAAACAATTAATATTTGACTCAGTGGAGCAGGAGGAGACAATCACATAATCTAGGGTATGATTTCAGCAGCAACAGTCTGAATGGAAATGAGTGGGTGACGTTATTGGTCCATACCAGAGAAAAGGATGTTGCAGTACTAATCAAGATATGAAATGATACGTTATAGGCACAATACTTAACTTCTGGATTACTAAGAAAAGTCATATCATAGGTATGCTTTATGGAAAGAACTCGCAAAATATAAATATATTTATATCTGTGTGTAAGAATAAAGAAAAGTCAGGGTAAAAATACCACATACTTCAACTCTTCTCTAACATATTACAATATCAGATGTCTAAATGTATCTATGGATCAATATGCTGAATCACAATTCAGCCAGTCTGGTTGTCAGTAGTATAGTTGGACGGTTCCACATTAAACCAGTTCTCTATTCATTGTTGTCCAGACAAGCCCTCAGGAGTTTTGTTTGAGTGCCTGGGCCACAGTTTAACTCCTCTGCACTGCTCTGCTTGATGCAATATCACTCCCCTAAAAACCATAAGATCTGTGAGTGGAGTAGGTTTAAAAAGAAATGTTGTAATTTGCAGCTTAGACTTCACTAATCTTTTTAAGGTTAAGGTGTTCTGCACAGGAAATCATATTTAGCTGTCTGGAATGTTTTGAGCTGCTTAAAATGCCTAATTGTCATTTTGAAGAATGTAAAATAGGCATACAGCAGATAAATTTGGTCCACAGTGAATTGGCATTACAAATGATAGTACTTTCTAGCACTGCCACTGTAAGAAATGTCGACTTTAATTAACACTTTACTTTAAAAGACATTGTTTTGCACATGACACATTAGAAAAGGTCTCCTTATCTGCGTGAACTTCAGACTACTGTGCTAAGCAGTGTGGCTAGAGTTTTCTTTTAAGCACAAAGGAGAGCCTCTGCTAACAACTCTCATGGGGACATTGCTGTTTTTTCTATGGTCACCTGGTTCTAGGACAGAGTTGCTATATTAAAAGATGTTTCTGTCACACAAGACAGCTGCCTCCTTAAGTCCCTTCAGCTCTTGTAGTTTATTTCTTCATTACCTCTAAAACTAAGGTTTGTTCATGGCTAGTTATGATTCTAGTCAAATGTGAAACAAATCAGAAATTAAAGTGTATTAATGGAATATACTGTTGCTTATTTGTATTCTGTCAAGTTTGATTAATTTAGCATACTGACTGTACACTATTAGTGCAATATCTGGGCCTAAATAAACAATGAGAAAGATGATGTTATCAAGAAAGACAAATATATAGAATAAAAACCCCCTGAATTCACGTATTTTGGAAACCAGTAGAATTTTTTTCCCTCTGACTTCAGCAAGAGGTTTAGACATTCCACTAAACACATTTTTCTCATTTATGACAGCCACTCTCATTAAAACTCCACAATAGTATAGCATCTAGATTGTATTTGTATCTTTGAATATCTCCCCTCCCAGCTTTTATTTATTTCCATCCTTGTTAACAAATATCTGAAAGCCAGCAACAGTGTTTGGGAGTTGGCCTCCTGTAAATGCATGGCCTAGCTAGACTGCTTTTTATTATCTAGCAAAACTGGTAAAAGATATGAGGATATCTTCAATTCCCAAAGCTATCTAGTCACTTTATCTGTTGTTGAAAGAAAAGTGACAAATTCTTGGTTCTTAAGGGAAAGGCAGATTAGGAAGTAAAGGTTTCCATGAAAAGTACACCATTCTCTTTCTGCCTTGTTAGAATCCATGTTTATCAGGTGCTATTTATCTATATATTTTCCCAAACAATATTGTAACTAAAGGTTTATTGATTTCTGGAAAGTACAGGCTACACTGCAGACTATGAAAAAACCTGCTGTATTTCTTTTACCTAAAGACAGCTGATGTTCAGAAGGTAAAGGCTTATAAATTAAAATTCCAGACATTTTCTGCACCTGTGGACTCGAGACTCAGTCCCAGGATGACAACTAACTGAAATCATACCTAACAGCATGAGCTTGACAGCAATGGGGATGAGACCTACTTGTCACTTACGCAACAGTTCCCTTCATAATTAGCCGTTTTAAAGGATATTCCTGCATACTAGGATTCCTATTGAGCATGTCACCCGGTGGACAGGGCAACTGGACCAGGCTTGTCAGAGCTCCACTGACTTCAACATTTGGCTAGATGAATCACACAGGGTGGAAATTGGAATGTAGCTCCACCTCTACGAGGCTACGTTTGATGCACAAAAATAATCATGTAGCCTCTCCTATGGGAGAAGAAACGCTGGGAGTGCTTCTGTGTTTGTTTGTTACCCAGGCCAACATCTGTAAATCCCTCTCGCTACAGATCAAAGATGACAGGATAGACAAATAGGCCATTAAAAAATTTTCAAGTGTGTATCTCTATATATTATTACCGCTTTATTGACAAAATATAGCTCAGATAAATGTAAGCCAGCCTCCTTATGGGAGAACACACTCTGAAATATATTTCTGGTGCTGATTCTAAATACTAAAGATAATTTATTTGAAAAAAAATTTTCAGCCAGAACATATCCAATCTTTATCATGATATGAAAAAACATTATAATTTCCAGCCTGGTATTACTTTTATGAGTTCCATTCTTTCTTAATAGAAACTTGAATAAAAACTGGTCTGGCCAGACCTCGCTATTTTATTTCTTTTATTGTAACCATTAAATCAGCTTTCATTTCATTACTCTAATTGTGCCTGGGAGCAGCAACTGCCACCTTAAGGCACATAACCTAATTTAAAATGCTCACAGCTCATTCCACCTTAAAATATATTGCAGTACTTAGGATCAGCACAGCAGGTCAAGCTATACAACAGCACTGTTGTGATCAGAGGACTTTTTGGCAGTTAAATCAGGAGAAAGACTGAGGCAATGTAAAAAAAGTAACATTTCTCTTGCTTAAAAGATACACAGCAGTTGACATAACCATTTTTTATTTGTACCTTAAGTGTCTCCAGAGCATTCTTATTTAGGTAGAGATTTCTCACATAAGGAACATTTCTCGGCACAGCACACAAACATCTAATTCACTAGGATGATTTTTACCATGGGGATTATACATGTAAAGAGCCACCTTGCTGGGCTGTGAGGGAAAAATCCATAATGATGATATATATGTCTGTTTGTGCTACTTGTGTGGGCCCCTTCTCCCATTGTTTCTGACTATCTCTCAATCTTTATCTATTCTAAGCCTCCCTGTAAACTGCGTATTACCTCCATTTTAGTGATGGGGAATTGAGACACACAAAAATTAAGCAACTACCTAACATTACATAGGGGTGCAAAGACAGAGCTGGGATTTAAATTTAGGTCTCCTGATTCCCAGGCGAGTGCTTCATATAAAAGGTGCTGTTGTACCTACTCCTTCTTTCCTTTCTCATTATATAGTTAACACACTTACCAATATTTCTACATCCCCTACAGCATTGTTTCTAAAAGACTTTCCTCTGGCTAAATGATTCCAGCTCCTGTAAACAGGACCATAAGCTAAATACTCTGCTTGAAGAGACTAGGGGCAGATCTTCATTAGCAAGAAGTGCAATTACAAACCTAAGTCTTGTTGTAACGTTGAATAAAGGGACAAACCAACAATTACAGTCTTTAACGTCTACGAAAAGACCGGAAGCACATCCTACCTACCTCGCATTTGTTAACTTAAATCCCTGCCTACAATGTTTTGTAACTCGGTGCACAGTCCCTACCAGACCAAAGGTAAGGAAGCCAGGGATGCCAGGAAGGAGACAAATCCAAGAAGGAAATCAGGATTTGTGTGATATGCAAGGTCTAAGGGAATTCAGTACAAACAACTGATAAATATCTGCTACCTGATTGTATGCCTTGGAGGTAAGAGTGGGATATGTTCCTTTGTCTTGCAGTGAATCAGCTGGATAGGAAATAACTCATCACTATTCCTTGGAAGGCACCAGCTAAGTAGCTGCTCATTTCACTAGCTAAACAGATACTAATTGCATCTCAAAGCCAGAGGCAGTGATAAAGGACCAAGCAGTCATTGGACTGGGTCTATACGATGATTGGATCCATTCCTCTTATACCGCTGTTTTGGCTATAAGAGAGCATGAGATGCATTAGTGGATCTTGACCAAAATAAATAAATAATCCTACTTTGGACATGTACTACAGTGTAACATCTGTGTAAGTACTTGCATAAATATATATACATACATGGTTCTAAATACACCCCCACCACCACCCATCTATAAAATAGATGTTCAGGAGAAGTACTCAAACTCCTGTTCAAATATGTGTTCAACAAAGGCAAAATATAAATTTCAAAATTTCTTCAAACCTTCTATTTGCAGATATTTTAAAACAATTTTTTCCCTTCAAACAAATCAGCATATTTTAAAAATTCTTCAGTTGAAGTGTCATTGATGAAATACTCCAGGCTCGGGAACTTCATTATGTGATAAGAATGACTTAGCTGTTAGCTTAGGCATTCCAAAATGACAGTTTTCAGAAAACCCTGATGCTGTTTTCATAATGTAAATCAAATGATTGAGTGGCATATGGTTATCCTGTTGTTATGACATAGCATGTGTATCTTTCTTTTCTCTGCATCAATAAAATTAGAACTTGAAAAAGGCACTCATTTAAATTGGAACATGAAAAAATCACTAATTGAAACACATCATACATATAATGTGCAAGTGTATATGCATATGCATAAGCTTGATACATATTACATCTGACATAACTTTAACCTGCTTCAGAGGTAAAGAGGCAATAGGTCACTGGAGACCCAGGGTTATTCCATCAGCCAAACTGCTAAATGCTTCCAGCATCAGGTCAGGGACTTCACATTATATTCAGTGCAGGAAGAGGCTACCTTTCAGAAGGCATATATTTATTTGAATTCATGATTATTAGGGGCCTGATTCTCAGTTGTTGTTTTTAGACCTTGAATTGTTATCCACAACAGTGCCAAACATGGTGAAAATACTTTGTCTAAACTTTCAGTGGTTTCCCTCAAATATTATTGATCCCACCTTCACATCCTTTGATGAATATTTCATTATTTTTACAAAGTGCAACAGCCCAGGCAATGGAGACACTAACCAGTTGCCTCCATAGGTACTTCAGGGGCAGAGGCTCAAAAAGCTGCTACAACTCTTCCGTATCCACATGACTGCTGTAATCTTCCTATCCAGCACTACGACACGGGCATCTTCTCCCTCCTATTTGACTGTGTCTTACGTGTGCTCAGTACATGCAATTTTAACAGGGAATCTTCAGCAATAAAACCAGTGGATCATGAATTTTGAGTATGTTCCCTAGATCTTTTCTCTGAGCAGCTCTGGAGCAAAACACAAACATCTAATCCATGAGGATTATTTTTTACCATAGAGATTATAGATGGTAAAATGTGTCATGTAAAATCTTTGTGATGCCCTGGTGGGATCAGGGCATGGGGGAGAATGCTTATTTTGAGAGTGTTGTTGGAATGTAAAGTGGAAAATATAGTTACCTGAAAAGGCAGATGAACTTGTGAGCATCAAAGCTTTTAGCCTATATTCAGGCAGAACTGGCAATCATCTCAGTAACCGGCTGATGGTTTCTGTGATGCAGTAACTTTTTTGTGCATATTGGCAGCTTGCTTCTAAACTAAACTTTGTAACCCAAGTCTCTAGCATGTTTAGAATTGCAGATGTGTGTTCTGAGAATTTGCAGTGTTTGCCAGAAAGACACTATATGATATTAGCACAGTTGGTTCTGAATTTTAAACCCAAATCTGATGTGCTATGACTCACAGCCTCAGGAAAGAATTAGATGAATAGCTCATAAGGGGAGAGACACTGCCTGAATATCTTTATAGAGGAGATATGCTGAATAATAACCATTATCTCCATACCACAAGCTACCATTCTATTTAGGATATGGTGTGCTGCTATACAAGCAGAGTGCGCCACACAGATAGTCATATCTGAATTATCTTTAATATACCTAGAGTACCAGAAATCAACGAAACTGCAACAGCACAGACCTCACTGATGGCTTGTTCTTTCAGTTCATGTCCAGGATGCCTCACTGACACCCTTGGACAGTCCACTCTGAAATCCATGCCGTCATAGCAACTCCATAGTTGCTAGATAAAAGCTAGCCCAGGTATCCCTGCTTGTGATGTAATCGCACCTCTCATTGCAGCATGGGCATAATCTCAAATTAGGGACGATACAATGAACCAGTATTTGTAATATAGAGCGTATTTGCAACACTGTCTCAAGCTAGTTGGCTTTTAATATAGATAACGGACATTTAATTTACATGTACATCTTTCTTGTAGCAAAAGTCCCTCACATTATCTAAAAACGATAGGTACAATGTGAATCTGGCCCCAAGTAGATCTGGGAGGAATTTCTGTAAATAAAAATATTTAATACATATGGTTCTGAAAAGTCTGGGTCATCTCATAGACTATGGTTGTTACTACACCTAGAGTGACCTTATTTTCACGGTTTCCAGATTCCATCATGTACTAGGATTTGCATTTGGTAGTCCTCTTGCTTCTAGGGCTCAGAAACACGATGGTTGGCTTCAAGAACTTTAAGTAAACCATCTCCAAAGAATTATAACACAGAAATGAACAACAGCTTGTGGCATTGTAAGACTTGTGGTCCCACGCAAGTCAATCTGCTACAAGCATCACCATTATAATTGTTTTTAAAGACTCAATAAGTGTTCATATAAGCTGATTATAAATCACAAACCTTTTAACGACTACAAGAGGACATTGATTTGCATGCGGAGGAGGTGCACTTTCATTTGGCTAACTTTACTACCTAACTAGCCTCACATTTGGAACATCACGATTTATGGCACATTCTTAGCCATAATCCTGTGAAAGTAACATGGAAACAGTTCCATTCATTCTGCATTTCTAGAAGATGCCCACACCAAACAGTTAAATAGTAACTGGGTTGCTCCTTTCTGACTTATCATGTATTTTGTGTTTCTTTTTTACAGTGAGAGACCTCATGACATTATTTGCAAATGTCCTGAAATTTGGCAGTAGGACCTAACAGAGAATATCAATAGTCAAATAACATATTATTTGCTGTATTTAACACAATAGCACCTAAAATTCCTACCAGAAATTGAAGGCCCACTGTACCCCGGTGCTATAAAAATATGCAGTGTAAGGCACCCTTGTTCTGGAGAGTTGTATGTTAAAGAGTCCAAAAGGACAGACAAAGCTTGGAAGGGAGAAGGTGGGTTAATTTGTGTTTTGCAGCCTTTTAGGGATAGTGTGGTGTTTCAGTGTCTGCTTACCTCTTTCTTCCTCCCTCACATTCTTTATCCCATTGTCTTATTGGATTCACAGTCAGCCTCTGACTCAATTTTTGTGAACAGGAGAAGGACAATACTGAAACATTCACTCACTTGCCTTCCAATTTCTGATCACAATTATTATGAGAAGACAATGAGCTGCAATAGAAATAGGTATGCTTTAACAAATATCTGGCACAATTCCTGGCTCTGTAATTTTACACCCCTGTTAATGTTTCTAGACTATACCCAGGATGAGCTTGTGTGCTAATGCTTGCAGATTTGGCTTGTGAAAAATATCTCCATAAATAGAATTTATCCTTCAAACATCAGTCCCTCTCCTTCCCTGCTGTGCATCATGTTCCATTTTTTCACAAGGTGCAAAAAGAACCTACTGATGATAATGTCCTTTTGCTCCTCTAGAAAAGGAAATTCCTAAGCCCCTCCAGCAAAATATGTCCCTATTTAACAACTAACTGAACAAATGCAAGCTCCACGGGGCTTTGCTTAATGGGGCAAACAAGTACTTCTGTTCACCAAAGCTGAAGAAATCATGGATGCTAACTTAGAAATACTCCTTTCTCCTGAAGTTCACCTCTACACATAATCAAGGAAATAAACTCAGCTGAAAAAACACACAGTTTTAAAGAAATTCACCAAATTTCAGATTTTTTTCTCCCTTATGCCCCTATGCTCTCTTTTTTAAAGATTATATACATACAATAAAGTGAACAATATCCAGATGCTTTTTTATTTTCTTTCTTCTCCACTTTTTCTTTTGTGATGCTGAAATCTTCAGCCATTCTTCAATTCTTGCAAAGGTACAGAATGGAAAATGGAAAAAGAAAGAAATGGGAACTGGAAGGAATAAAGCAGCAGGGAAGGAATCCCAGTACCTGAACAGCAGGAGGTAAATAAAACCTGAAGGCCTTAGTAACAAACTAAATATCCTAAAAATACTTTGGTATATGTGCATAAATAAAGTGATTTTTCACTAGAATGAAAAGAAGACATGACTTTTCATCAAAAAGTAGGCTGGAGTGGAAAGACTTGACTAACCCCATGAGTACAGCAGTGCTAACAAAGCATACCTTGCAAGCTTTGCCAGTCCCATATAAATTACAGCAAAGCCTTCATGACTTAAATACTAAACTTTCAAAAAAACTTGTTTTCTCCCATGCTGCTCACCTAAACAGAATGATTAGTAAACATCTGCAAAGGCACTTCTTGTTTCCCTTTACAGCCCTCCTTAAAACCTCCAGTGCTGTAATGGACCTACAAAAATAATGACAGCTTGAATTGGACAGCTGAATATTGACACTGCTGTACTGCATCTTAAGAAATATTGCCTCCTGGGTTATTCAAGCTCCTTCATAAGCATCTGTGGTCTTTTTCTTCTCCTGAGAATGCAAGATTTAGGGAGAAACGACTGGATTTTTTTACTACAGTTCTTGGTACAAAGCACCTGAAACATGAAAACAACAGCAGCAACACCTCAAAAACTCTCATTTCTTACTGCACTGTCATATCTGAGAAGTTATAATGAGTTTCTCTCCTGCATATAGAGGACAACCCTGAGAGTAAATACAACACCCATGGTCTACAATGGGTGCCAAATGGCAATGTTCAAAAGCACTTTCTTTCAGCATAATCTGTTGTTATTAAGGATCTCCTGGATATTATTTTGAGGCTCATGCCAGAAGTTGCAGGGTCCAGAAAATATACAATATGTGGCAATGTAACAGAGAGCTCTCCAGAGAAGTATGGTTTCTGGAGCAAGGGGAAAACATTAACCTAAACATTTCTAAGGGAAAAAAATAATGGTGATAAAGTGGTAACAAGATTTAGTTGGATAGAACTAATTATTCATGTTAGGGGATGTGAGCAAGGGCTTGCTTTGGCAGTAGGTGCACTTACTGAAAGCAAGAAACAGTAATAAGCCCAAATATGTGCTTGCTTAGGGGAAAGATTTTCAAAATTCAATGTATGGAAGTAATTAGACTAGAGAGAAAATTAGAATGGGAAAAATGGCACCAAGTCACGTGGAGTCACAGTATAAAAACCCCATAGATTCTCCTTATCCATGACAGACACAGTGGACTAAATCTCCTATTTTCTGATCAATCTTGCTTTATCACAAAGACATTTATTTTCTAGCCATGAATGACTGGATTCAATTAAAATATAAGCTCACCTGTCAATTAAATTAAAATAGAAACTCTCTTGACATTCAAAAATAAACATTAAAAATCACCAATTAATACCAGAGGCTGCTATACTTAAAACTGTTCATACACAGGAATAGAATATGTTCTGTTACTGGATTAATGTAAAATGTGTAGTCTCTATTACCCTGTTGGGGGTTAATTTAAAGAAAGAGAGAAATGATAGCCCTTTCAAAGGTCTAAGGATTTTTAAAATTTTTTTTTTTTTTTTTGCTTCCAGCAGCAAATGTTACAATAGCAGCATGATGTATATATGCAAGGGTATCATAAATTATAGGGTGACTTAATAAGGCAATAGGACTTTGCATTTACACTTAAAACCTGCCAATTCTTTAGTGAGTTTATTTACCTAAACTGCCATTTCATTCAGTGTAGTGAAGCTTTGCTGACATCTCAACTTAATTTAGCTTACTTAAATGGAACCTTGTTACTTTTAAATATATGCATTCTTAGTTTCAGGCTGAGTCTTAGCTTATCCCACATTGCTAAAAATAAAGTAAGATATCTGTTGATATATGTACTCTGAGTACAATATTTCCTTATGAATTTGATCTTGAAGTTGTACTAAAACACCTTTTTAATCTCCTCTGGAGAAAATAAATATTAACATTTCATCTCTTATAATTCCTAGGATCCACAGAAAATACAATACCTATAGTACAGATTCCCAAAGGGAGACTCCAGGTTACCAAGGTTACTTACTGCAGCTTCAGTCAATACCTATTTTTCAGTCACGTATTGTATCCTTCAGCTGTTAAGGACCTATGCCCATGGCGTGTTGATGCTTTGTTGTGGCATGATCCATTTATCCCATTCCTAGAGAAGAAATGCTCTTGCTCACTCTGTCTGCCATCAGGAGAGACTTCCCTTAACAGCAGCGGGGACAGCGAGGGACAGACCAATGGAAGTTGGTCTCTCATGGGAAACTTTACTCCTCAAACAGTATGAGGTTATTAGAACTTTACTAGGATTTCTCAACTGTCAGGAAGCAGAGCTACAATTCCCTTGTTAATCATAAGTGCTAACAGATACACAATGGTCCTGGAAAGCAGTGTGATGTTAAACTGCTTGGAGTTTGTTATTGCTGGGCTTTGGGGTTTTGTTTCGGGATTTTTTTTTCTTTGTCTTTTTTTTTTTTTTTGTGCCTTGTTTAAAAACAGACGGCCAAAAAGGTCACTTCATACTTCTCTGTTTTTCTTTAGTTTTGCATCTAGTAGGATTGTTCTTTATTCCTTCCATTCTTCTATTGGTCTGGGGGGAGAGGAGGCACAGAAGGAAAACGACAAATAGGCTGCATTTGTCCCTTCCCTTCTGTCATTTGTTTCACAGGTAAGTGAGTAGAAATGAAGACAGGATGTTCCATGCCGAAAACTGAGAGCACAGAATATGGCCTCTAGCTAAAGCACAAATAATTTCTATGCATGATGAATCCTTTCAATAACAAGAGCCCTGCTAATGTGGGATCAAATCACAGTCATTAGCTCTTGGCACTGTTCTTAAAAAGATGATATAGAAATCCGAACAGCATCCAGCCATAATCCAGTATCACACACACTAGCCAGTATTTCAGTTGGTAATTTACTTTTCTCATCAATGTGCTGGTATAATTAGAAAAAGCGCCATCTGATAGGATAACCTCCTCTAAAAGCACCAGCCTGCTTCAGAAAATGGTGGATCATTCTGAAATAAGGGGCTGTGGTATAATCCTATTGATGGATGAATTAACTCTGGAACTATCTCAAGACCTGTAGCCCTGTGTGATGAGTGATTTTCTATGGCAGGTAACAAACTTTTGAAACAAAACCAGCTATTCTAGTGCTTCTTATTTTCAGTCAACAGTGCCTTTTGAAATCATGTTAGTCATAGAAGGAGTCACACTTACTGCAGCAAAAATACTTCCAAACTGAGTTCAGGCTCTTTGACTGTGATCCAGAAGCTTTACATAGTCATGTAGAAA
This sequence comes from Gymnogyps californianus, assembly GCF_018139145.2. Classification (NCBI taxonomy): domain Eukaryota; kingdom Metazoa; phylum Chordata; class Aves; order Accipitriformes; family Cathartidae; genus Gymnogyps; species Gymnogyps californianus. The sequence continues at coordinate 12,947,322 of NC_059487.1, read as the reverse complement.
CACTTCTCTTTGCCTCAAGCCATCTTTTTCTTTTTTTTTTTTTTTATTTTTTGTATTATTATTTTTACATAGTATTTTCCCATTTTAATTTATAATTCTATTATTCAGTATTTTATCTATTGAAAAATTTTGTTGTTAATATCCTGCAACGTGTGAATAATATATTCTCTTAAAATCCCCAAACAATTATTTTTCCTCAGTTTAAGCCTACGTGGTATTTTATTTTTAAACAGTACTTTCTTTCGGGGATTTTTGGGTTTTTTATTTGCACTTTCTTTCAGTAACTGTGCATCCATAAAGATATTTTACGTTTCATTCTTAATGGATTTTTCCATGAAAAGAAAACTAGTAATTAGTAAAGAGTTGTACTTAGATGGCTGCTTCTGTATTCCCCATTTTACTGTTCTTTAGGGAACAGTATATGGTAAAATAGATACTACTATTTTATAAATGAGGTTCCACAGAAAATTAAACTTCAGCCTGTGTTTTACATTCTCTCAGTCCAGGTAAGGGATGTCCCCCATGTATATATTTTTTGCCAGTAAATGCACTAGAATAACTACTGCTTTCATGAATTGTCACACTGCTATTGGATTTGCTAGTTTGATACACCACTAACATCCTGGGTCTGTTCAGAGTTTGTCAAATAGAAATGGACTCCATTTATTACCCAATTAGGCTGTGGAAAAATGCTAGTTAATAAATTCTCTTTAAGTGCCAGCTGAACACTAAGCAGGTGGCCATGCTGCCCAACGGTGTGTGTAGGGAGCCCCCTGATAGCATGTTTGTGACCTTTACTGACATCATGGAACATGTAGTTCTTACTCTACTTAAATCAAAGACAACCTAATAATAAAGACTGGCCTTCTAGACTGTGACAAAAAACCTGCTGACCAAATAATTCCAAAAATCCTTGATGCTTAGCTAACTCCAGAAGCGTCAATAACATGAAAAATCAAATACTTGAACAAAGAAGGAGACACTACAACTGATCCACTCTGATTTAGTGCTTTATTTCGACACAGAACACACTGCTTTTTAGATCTAGAAAACAACCTAAGATGCTCAGATTTGACTAGCCTAAACTAAGACACAGATTATACCCTCCCAGGCCAATATTCAATAACATAACAAAAGAGATAAAAGCGTGGTGTGATGGTTAGCTGATACCTTTCCCTGTTGTTCTCTGAATTACATATCAACACAGTGCTGAAGCACTCTGTATTAAACTAAGCCAAAAAAGAGGATCAAGTGGGATAACATTTTAAAGTTGAATCAATACATGCTTATTTTGAAAACAAGTTTTTATGATGCTGCCATATGATCTCTTCTGGAAGAAGATATATGTTCTGTTCCAAACCTCTTTTGCTGACTTTCTATGCAACCTTGGTTAAAAATAGAAGATTTATTTGGAAGTAAATTCCCATTGATTCTTATATTTGAAGAGACAATGTAAATTTTTTTTTAAATGCTTAACATTTGCCAACAGCAAAGTATTCAACTGAAATAAAAGAATATGATAGACATAACAAACATCTAGGACATAAGATTCTTGTTTGAATCTCTTCATACAGAGGAGAGACACCATTCACATCTGAGGAATTCAGTTTGAGATATTTTTCAACTGTGACACTAATTTTGATCTGTGTAACAAAGAACTGAACCACTGTTTCCCTTAAGCTCAGGCGCCTCTCCCCAGTGGTCTTACCTGTCCTTCCACACTGTTTCCAGCCACTATTACCTGCAGACATATCCAGGCTGTCTTCTGACACAGCAACACCAGCAGCAATCATTACAGCTGGCAGGACTCAAGAATTTTTCTCTGTTAGGTATTTCCATCTCGTTCCATGCTTGTTACAAGGTCTGAAGAGGGAACTAGTTTATGGTCCAGTTGCATTAGCAGAATAATTTAAAGAAATCTATTCTTTTTATTATACTTGTCTTGCTGCTAAAGTTATAAAACAACTGGACATCATCGATGACAACCATTGAATGCATCTGTACTTTTTCTTCTGTAGTTCTACTACAGAAGTGCATCAATACAAGAGGATTCTAACCAACAGAAGGGAAATACAGTGCCTCTAGACAGCTGATTTCAAGTTTCTGTCTAATGACATAGCATTTAGAGAAATATAACTACTTCTTTATTTAGGAACATCGGATACTGTTCTGGAAAACACCTTAGCGATCACTGTATCTAGCTCTCTTCTGTTGCAAGCTACCATATTTTACATGTTTCCTCTTAAAAACTAGTATTAATTTGCTATAATGTAATATGAAGATCAAAATTAGAACAATATTTTCATCTTCTATTCAGACAGTTTGTCTCACCTAAAAGAAAAATCACAGCTTGAGCTGTGAAATCTCAGCAAAAGGTAAATCTCAGTTTATTATGTACCAAGACTTCCTAGTAAGCCATTTGGCTGAATTAAGCTCATCCTTCCTTTTTTGTGGCAACTCATGTCAGGACATTAAAGGTCATGTTCCTTCATTTCTGTCACTTTAAATTATGCCATCAATATCATGAAGTGATTCAACAGAGAATTTAATAAATGCTACAGAATTATTAAAATCATACTAGGTGGCTGCTTTTCATATATTCCTGCAGTTCCTTTTATGATTTCAGCTAACACTTTACCTTCTTAACAGGAAAAAACAGGTGCCTTGAATATAATAGGAAATAAGTTGAGGATGCAAGTCTGGGGAGGAGGAGTAACTTAAATTCCAGTCACGCCATGCCTATAATCATAGCAATAGCACCATGCATGCATTCATTAAAGAAACATTCAGTTACCCTCTTTGCAATCAGGTTTAAAATGATTTAGCTCAACACTCTATCCCCAAAAGCATACATCTGTACTAAAATAAGAAATAAATAATTTAAAGGTATAAATGTTTATTGAAAACATTTGCATCTGACTCAATCAAGTGCTTAGTTGTATACTTTTCAGTATGACTATTTTACTTCCGTGTAGTTCTTTAGTTTTTAAATGAGAAATTTAGGTTCCATTTTTCAAACAAAGCACCTTTCTGTTTCCCCCACCTTCTGGCAGATAGTCCCAATCCAGTTGCTAGAAGATGACTTGGAGTTTCCCACTGGAAACACAAATTGAAGGTATAATCCAACTGCAAACACACCATTTATGTTAACAGTTGTGAAAAACCAACCTGGAGAATTAACTGCCACACAGTAGCATAACGTGTGTGCTTCCCTTGTCTGAGATGGCAGCAAGTACTCTGGGAGAAGGAAATAAAATAATATTTTTTATGTGGTTGCAGATTAAGATATGGCTCTTTTCCACAGATTTAATTATTATGGTGCCAGAGATTCCCATTTTGTGATTTCTCTTCCTTAATTGATTCATATTTCTATTTCTGAGTTAAAATTCTGCATCCAGCTACATGCATTACATGTCCCAGGAAGCAGAAACAAAGTCATTCAAATAACAACTGACCAGCTGGATGGCTCACTATGACATGGGTAGAGGTGAACCATGCATAGGGTTGGATAGATCTTTTATTAAAATCCTAAAATCAAAAGGTGGGAATAAAATTCATATGACACTGGAAACATCTGCATGGAATAGCCTTTTCAAAGGAAGCCTGACTCATCCAACAGAGATGGTGCCTACTATCATGGAGACCAGAAAATCTCCATCAGATTATAACAGATTTCAGCAACATGTTTGGGTCAAAGTAGGTCGCTTTGAATAGGAGACCTCTCAGAGCTAACACCATTCAATCTTTCTTCATGTAAAGAAATTGGCACAAGCACGCCTAATCTCTGCTTGTTTCTCTCTTGTATCACAACCCCGCCCATCTCAGGACTCTACACAGATTTGAACTGTTGTAACATCATGCACCATCAGTTCCTGTTCAGTTGTAACACGTTTCATCTAAGTCCAGAAAAATACAACACAAATGAAAATACTCTATATTCTCTGATCTATGTGTTAATAGCATCTCTAATAGCTGTCAGGGGAGGTGCAAAAACGTTTTTCTTGACTTTGCTACTCAACACTCAAGGTGTAATAGTTTTCTGAATATTTCTGAGTAGCAGAAAATTAGTTGTCACTCCAAGCTGCTTAAAAACCTTGTATTAAGGTATGAGTAAGCCTTAACTCCTCCAAGATCCCAAGGAACTACCACCCCAGGAACCAGATAACTTGTTCCGAAGACAGCTAGGCTGCTCCCATACTCACCAGCATTATTTGGTAAGTGAGCAACAAGAAACGCAGTCAACATCAGAGCATGTTTCCCATGGAGGGAGCAGACATGGAAGCAGCAACAGAATCAACAAACCCCATCACCACTAAGTCCAGGGAATGCATTCCTAAGTACAGTTTTTACTTCGACCTTTTCCTAACAATTTAAGTGACAGATGGAGTGCACAATTCCTATTTCCTTCATGGATTAAATATTTAGTCTATCAACTTGATCTTCCAGTTTTTTCCTGCAGGCTTAGGCTCCACCTAAGGTGAAACAGTTAAACGCATCGAGTCCACACTGAAACAGATCATGTATACTATGACACCTTCAGCATTAATTTTTAATGGTTTAACAAGTTCTAAAAAAATTTTATTTTTTCTTTCCTACAGCATGTTTTCTTTCAATGTATCATACACAGCTCCAATAATGCCGCTGCAGTATGCCTTAGAAAGACAGGTGACCAATTCTGTTATCAGCTATCACTGTTATTAGTTTCTATTTTTATTATGAATATGATATCTCAGGACTAGAACACATTTTTCTAGACAATGTGCAAATATATAGTAAAATTTAGTCTATACACTAAAGTGCATAATAAAATTATTGTGATTAATTCCTTTTTTACTTGAGCCATTATCCACTATCAGGAACATACTGTGTTAAATGCTGCACATACATATTATTTCCATTGTAAACATTTATAGGAAAAATAGAAAAAGCAGATAGTACATGGGAAAACAGCACTACAATTAATTCTGCCCCATGAATAAGGAGACACGGAGAGAATAAATGACTTCATTCAAGGACACACACACACAGAGTAAGTGGCAAGGTTGGGAACTGAACTTAATTTCCTGAGTCCTACCTCAGTACCTTAACTACAACACCATCCATCCTTTCAGTCTACCTGCTTTTATTTAGACTAATTTGTTGAATGCCCAATCAAAGAAAAGCTATAATAAATGTGCTTAACAAAAGCTATTGAGTAAGGAAAAGGGGGAGAAAAGGAGCCTCCAAAATAAGTTACAGAGCTAACGGTGTGTAAAATTAAATGTTCTAAATCTTTTAGTTGTTTATATAATATTAAATATACATACAAGGTTTTGGGGGTTAGGAATATCAACGGAGAAGAACCTTTCAGTAGTGCTGGAGTTGGAAAGGAAGGAGGGGAAAAAAAAGAACCGAATGTAGACCACAGCAGTGAAAAGAGGGATGAGAGAAGGGGAAGGGGAAGGCTGTGGCAGCGAGACAATGAATGAAAGGCTGCCTGAGTAATCTGCAAAAAAATAACTTCACACAGACATAACACCTGCAGCCCACCTTGGTCAAGGGACTCTGCTTATACTTTTCCAGTAAGTGAGGTCTGATGGTCCTTCTTCCTGCCTCTCCCACCTGGAATTACATTTTTTTGTCACTGCAGCTTCCAGCAAGATTTCTATCACGTGCTGAAACACTTCTTTTAACCATCACTTTTTTGCATAGGAAGGATAGATCTTTACACCTTACATTTTCTCTCTTCCTAGAGTCATATTAGGGGATGGACACAGTCAGTACTGCTCACTACTTACCACAGGCTTTTTAGCTGAATGTGTCGAAGGAAAGGAACAGCACAAGAAACCTTCTCACTGCCTCTTAGCAAATTTTGGCTATTTTAACCCTAATGCTAATCTTAACTCTTTCACTTGGCAGCTAAGAAGTCCAGTATCTCTGCAGAAACAGGGTTTGCCTCAGATAGTTTTATACCTAAGCTAGTTGAAGACGACTGAGTCAGATCATGGGATCTACGCTCTGTGCTTGCCTAAACTGTCTGTCAAACAAAATTTAGTCTGTCAATGGAGAATTTACTTTTGCCAGGATTTGACTGTAGTCAGCGCAACTCCTCCTATGAAAGGCATCAAGGATGCTTAGATACAGTCAACTTCACAAAATAAAAGCCTAGGTTCAGCACAAAACAAGCAGGCAAAATCACTTCTGTTATCCTTTGGGTTGAAGTTATGAAGTCACCTTTTATTTAAGACATTAGAGATAGCCCTTGCAAAGATTTTGCACACTGGTCACAATAATATTTAAACTAATTTTTGTTTTCCGGATCACTCACACTCAAGGTTTCACTGTTAAATTTGTTAGATGTTGAAAAAGTTCCTGAGTTACTACAGTGGGAGAACATACCACTGTACATAAATCTAATTTTCAGAATGATTGCTTGTCAGATTTCATATTGTTCAGATCTTATTTGTTAAAACTGTTACAGAGCACAAAATTGCTTGCTCTGAGCTCACACCTGGCAGCTTGGCATACAGATATTTGATTCAGTAGTCAAAAATCCCACAAAGGAAATTCACAGCTATTAACGAAAACTTTGCTGCAGTCATTCTAAATTGTATTCTTGAATGTCTCTGAGCATCCAACTTCAAATCTAATTCTCTGAGGGACAAATTAGAATAGCTATATAGGATTAATGTTTCATTATGAAATATGAATATTCTTGATGAAAAAAGTAGATAGAATATTTTTAAATGTAGCTTGAAATTTCATTGTTTTGCATCCAGAATATTCCAGCAACTTCCATTCTTGTTTAGCACATGCTATACTTTTTTTGTTCACTCTATGATCTTCTCAAAATCACATAGTCAAATCATTGTGAGCTTATGTATTTAGTTTCTAAAGTGCATAAGAAAGCAACACAGACATTTTCCTGCCTAGGAAGCAATGACCATTAAATTACCTGTTGTCTGTCTACCCACTAATTACAGGCAACACCACTTTAGAAAATTAGAAGTAAACATAGCACAAGGCCCTTGTCTCCCAGTCAAACCTCACCTCCAGAAAAAGCAAGAAAGATCCTACAAATTCTTTTGCATATCAGTAACCTTTATTCAGGCAAATCTTCCTAATAAAGTCAGTATTTCAATTATAAAGTCAGCAACTACTCACATATAAAGTTTTACAGTACTGAATCCACTAAAAAAGTTACAATGATGCAGAACCACCAAGCTGTATGTATTATAGGCTTATGTCTCAAAATCTTTTGAATTCATTAGCTCAGCAATAAGGCTTCCACTTCATGCTAATCATTCATTCAATGCACCTTTCTTGAGAGAAAGGACCAAGTCAAACATGTTCCTTTTAATTTGTTTTTAAAGGAACATATATAATATATGTGAACTACATATAGTTTTGGACCTCAAGAAATAATCAGGAGTAGCTCATTGGGCAGTCATATTCTGCAGGGAATCTTACACAATGAAGAGAAAAAAAAACTCTGAATAATTTACGCTAAAATCTGCTTGATTTACAACCTTCTGTTCTATCACTGTGGGAGACAGTGTATGGGAATGAATCCTCACAGTAAACCTACTTTTAACAAAAGAAAAAGTTACTAAGCTCCAAAGACTGGCCAGGACAACTTAAATAACTCTGATAACTAGATATCTAAATCCCAGAGCCTCCAAAGAAAGAAAACAAAGACAGAGCCCTTACAATAGCCGTTTTAAACTGTATAGACTGGCTATTCCTATCTGAGTTACCACAATGCTGTAAGGGATCTGGGCCCCATTGTGTCAGGTGCCATGCAAATACAGAACAAAGAGACTCCCAGGCCAAGGATCTTGCAATCAAAGCACAAAACAGAAAAAAAAAAAAGATGGATACAAGTGAACACTAGAGTCCAAGGAAACAAAACCACAGCATTAGTGAGTGCAGGAGACTTAGCACTGCAGCAAGCCTTGCTGTTGTTAAATTTCTTGTAGCAAAGGAGAGTTTGAAGGAGCACAAAGGAGGAGGAGAGGAATGCATCTTTCTAGATGTTTACAAGGACCCTTTGTCAAGCACAAGAGCAGCACAGAAGAAAGCACACAGACAGCCTGCTTCAGTGCCTCATGCTGAGCTCGTGGATGCTGGTATCACCGGCCACCATTTGAAACCCCGTATTTGAAAATTTCCACAAGTTCTGAAGGCAAATGCTTAGACTCTTACACACGTAAAAATACCACTGAACAAGCAAAGCGTTTGCCAGAAGATAGAATGAGTAAAGCCTGAGCAAGACCCTCAAGTAGTGTAGCCTAATTTTTAGAAAAGATTCCTTTTTAAGGAATCTGGGCACATTTAATGCAAATTTGGCTCTGTTGAAGAAAACAACCGCAGTTTAGGCTCTTAAAATCCTACTGTTTAGCGGGAGATGAATTCTTGAATATTCATTATCTTCCTGAATTGGAATGAGTGTTGGAAAATGAAAAATCAGGAGATGTCAGAAACAGGGAAAACAGCCAGACTTCCTCTGTGTGAAACATATGTGCTAGATTTGTTGAAAAATGAGGGGAAAGAAGTTCTTTAGATTACAGCACATAGGTAAGCTATTTACAAATACAAAACTCACGCTGAGATCTTTGCCTTTCCTGCAGTCTATTCTTTGAGATCAACTCAGGCATTAATTACATAAATGACCCTGCCGCTAACAGCCGTGTGCAGAACACAGGGTGCAGAGATCATCTTCCATTTGGGAAGACAGGAATTTGGCCTTCAGGAAGTTTCTGACTGCAGTCAGCTATTGATACTGGTTACTGCTGAATGTATACAGCAGTTATTTACACTGCAGAAGTGTTAAATGAAGATATCTGCTGTTTATGGGGATGAACAATACGGACAATAGCCATGAACTCAGGAAAATTGTTTGTTATACCTGAAGAGGCATCTTTCTGAAGGTGTTCTATAGCCTGAGAGACTGGAAAGGTCGTACCTTCCCTTCAACAGAAGGCTCAAAATACTGGTGTGGTGGTTTTTTTAAACCTACCCTACAAACCAAATTCTTAAGGATCAACCGCCAAGGATCAGCTTTGGAAAGGATGTTTATTAAATCTCCTCTTCAAACGCAAAGGCATAAAAGACAAAAATAAAGTGAACTGTTGAAGGAAAGGAATGCAGTACGTGGTGCTGATGAGGATGCTGAGAAACAAAACAACTAGGAATGGCTTTCCTCATACAATACATTTGGCTTTTATGCAAGGTTTCAATGTCCAGATGTGGCTTCTATAGACTGCTTTTCTCAAGGTACAGCACTTTTTGAGTCTGTTCATAATTACTGTGGAAAGACTCAGTAACATCACCTTCAAACACAGCAATATAAAGAAAGTGAGACAAGCTTTGGAAATATTTGATGCAGACTAATAATAGACAAATCAGATCCGAGAGGTCTAATCCAAAACAATCTGGAATAAGGGGAAATTTCTCTTTACTTGAGTATGATCTGAATGCTCCAAATAATTTTTCAAAGGCATATACTTAGGGGAAAAGGGAAAAATGTAACTCTCTTGTCAGTCAAATTATATGGAACATTTCTGAGCTCTTTTGCAGCTAGGTGGGTTTCCCTGCAAAAGTTGCTTTGATGAGTAAGGATTCTTTCTCTCCAGCTTGTTGTTTTTACTTTATGCAGTAATAAGTAGCAGTGTCAATATTTCTGTGCATCTGAATGCCTGTGTGTGCACGTGTGCATCTCTCCCAATTCCTTTGCGACTAATATGGGCGAAGGACAGATCAAACTTACAATTATCAATATTTTGACCAAATTCAAACACTTCCTTTTTCACCTTCAAAACTTCTAACATTCTGCATACTACTATGGACAAATACATATTTCTCCCTTAGTTTGACTTCCACCAAATGCTGTAGTTCAATTTTAGGTTCACATGGAAAGGCCATAAAAGATAAGAAAAGACAGAGTTCATGTAAGCAGAAATTACGTATATCACTCAAAATTAGGTTTGCATATCTTTTGTTGCTGCACAGTAAGACAGAATGGTTCACAGCAGAGAGCCCAAAAGTCAAGGAGTGTAACGACTGCAGAGGGATTGGACATAAATTGCTTCTTCATTTGGAAAAAAGCAAACCAAAACAAGCACCGAACACCACCCAAAAGAAATCAAACCCCCAAAACCCCAGCTCCCCCAGCCCAAATCAAATACCCAAGGTATAGATGTTTGTCTGTTTTTAAAGTACTTTGAGATCTGTTACTAGAAAGCTGCATCCAAACACTAGATATTGTCATTAATATGGATACAGCAGGGGTCTTATATTTGTTGTTACACTGCTTTGCAAAGGAATATCCAGTTCCCAAATTTAAAATCTGTTGATATTTTTCATACATACTAACAAATTTCATTTAAGAGCACTGATGAATGAAACAAGAATCTCCTACGACATATTCTGCACAGACAGTATTGCTTATGTAAAGACAGGCAGATGAACTGAGAATAATCTGAACTTCTTTATCAGAATTGTAGGTACATAGGACTAGAGGCATTCAGTTGTGGCCGTCACATTCAAAAAGTGAGTAACTCTTAGACTGTTTAAGGTATTCCATAATTTTGTATTGCAGTTTTAAATGAAGGTATTTATGAGAGAGAAAAGACTGGCATTCCATATTTCTTATGAAATTAATTATTTTATGCCTTATAATTATTCTGATTGGAGGACTGCGTTCTGGAATAGCCTCTCTCCCTTCCTTGGGCATTCTGACTATCTGTAGGAAAAAGGACATGTGTTTTAAAGGAGATATGTTTAGGTTCTGCTAAAATACCATGACAACCTTCAGAATTATTCACTTTCAAAGCTTTTCCAGAATAATCTGTAAAGAAACATCAAATATTTCATACTATTATGGCAGAAAATGAAAAGTGTTCCATTTCATGCTTAATTTATTTTGTAATTATAAGTCTGTTGGTAAACAGTACCATAATAGGCTTTGCTTTGTGCCTGCTTATGCTTTTGAACTATTTGAGTTTTAATATGTTTTCAATACAAACAACATGATAATAACTGTTCTTGGAAATGACTGGCTAGATGGGTTCATCCCAAAGTAAATTTTAGCATTCATAACGTACACCTGCTACTAAGGGACATTTAAAAAAAAAAAGATAGAAAACAGTCTGGCAATTTTTAAACTGCAGAACAGAAGTAATCATTTATAACTAGAACAATTTAATATTAATTCTACCATAACAATAGTCTTTTCAGAAAAATCAGGAAGACAATTTTCAATTAAAACCACTTTTTGTATAAAAATGTTAAACTAGCATATAGGTGACATCTCACAAAGCCACGGTCTCATATTTTACTATACTTTCTCTGATGTACTCCTGAAAATAAGAGTTTTAGCTTTCTCCTGACATATGAGTGAGTACTTTGGCGTTCTGTTGCTCTTTTTGGAGCTTCACAGTCACTTAAGATAGTGGGGGTTGGTATTTAAACATTTGCATTACCAAAATGAAAGAGTGTAAATTCATTAACAGATAGCCTATACTGTATTTTAGAAGAGCATCTTTCGTTCTGCTTCATTGTGGCAGTACATTCCTCTCCTTAAAGCAGGAGTAAGCACTGTCCATACAACTATATACAAGTCAATTATCAAAAGAGCCTTCCTACTTATATAAGCAAAATATATGTATAATTAGAAATACATTTTGAAAAATAGTCTCTCTTCTATGAGTCTTTGCTCATGTCTGCATTCAGTCTTTACTGATCAAAGTCTCATCACGTCCTCTAATATTTCTAGTACAGAGTAGCACTCTGTGTAATTTCACATTTGCCGCGTTGTTAACAACTTCACCCCCAGCCCCCACAAGGGCTACGGATTTGCAGAACAGACAGATACTGGAACTTCTATACCAGCAGAAACAAGCATAAATATTTGCAAGAGATCAGGGAGTCCACAGTTCGGTGACAAGCATTAGGAAAAACAGGGGTTGGTATATAAGATAAGTAGTTCAGTTTATATGGCCTTACATACAAATTCATCCAGTTTGGTATTTCAGCTTGGGTGAATAAGAAAGTTCAAATAGCCAACTCCTTTCCACCATTAAATAATTTATCAGCACAACTGCACAACAGACTCTAAGGCTCTTCCATCACTGTACCCTGAGTAAAAAAGGAAAGTCTACTACACTGTATTTAAGTAGAGCGGTTACCCTTTCTGAGAGAGTGACTATGTTATGAATACAAATTTAAAGACCAGTCTAGGTAGGTGTTTATGAAGTAGAGTGAGCATTGTGGCAATTTCTCACTGAACTCTGTCAAGACTGTGTAATCCTGAAGATATGCTTTTAGTAAGGGAGATAGCAAGCTAGTTGTTACTCAAATAAATCCAAACATCACCTGCACAGAGCAATTCTAACCGCAGATGGGAATTCCCTTATAGCCCTCCCTCTCCCAGCAAATCTGCTCCTAAAAAAGTCAGAAAGTGACTGCGTAATTTTATAGTGAATATATATTTAAAGTAGTCTGTAATAACAAGAAGAGAGTGCACAGGTGCGTAGATAAAGAACCTGAAGTCAAAATTTGAGTGAGAAGCTAAGGTACTTTTTATATAAACACATCGCCTACAGGTTTAAAAAAAGTCTTACAAATATTGTCCTTGATTTTTAACAGAACATTTTATAGAAAATAATTTAACAATTAATCTTTCCAGGTTTACTGCTTTCTATAATCACTGTAGGGTTAAATACCTTTATTGTATATTGGTACCTTTCAATACACAAACATCTGGCTTTATTTGTCAAGTTCCAGTATGTATTCTCTACCTTTTGTCAAGTTTTAAAATTGGTTAAGAAAATACTTTAGTTCTCATTTTGTTTCTTGGAAGCATTATTATACCTTTTGATGTCATGACTATGACAAAGTTGAAAACTGTATTTTATGCAACTGAGTTCTGTTATCTAGACTAAGGAAAAAAACAGCTATTTATATGATCAAAAGTATGTATTTTCATGTCATCCTTGTGCAGTGTGGTAATAGACTGAAGTTTGAGAACTTAACTGTTATTCTAGGATATGATTAATGATTTTCATTTATACAGTTTACTAACATACTTATAATATTGATCAAAATATTATTCCACTTATAACAATAAAAATTTAAGAAATGAAGTTGCATAATTGCAAAAATTATTCATGAGCACATTGTTGTACCAAATAATCCTACTATTTTAGATGAGGCCAACATTACTTGGACTATCCTCATGAAGTCCAAAAATTTTCATCATTAACTCCATAAATTTTCCTTACCAAGAAGTGATTACCCATTATTCATAATTTATTATTCACCTGAAAGAAAACCCACAAAAACCCAAAACTGTAATTCAGGCAGAAGCTTTAAGTAATTGATTACGGAAGCAATAGTAGAACGGAGAAAGGGAAAGGTTTTGAAAGCATAATGGGGAAGTCAGTGTTGAAAGTCAGAGACAGTGGAGCTCCTCTTTTCTTTTGTATTTAATCCTATCCTTCCATGAACTGTAAACAGAGCAGGTCTAAAAACAGTTGATAGCATAATTTGCCTACAGAAATAACAAACACATTTAGTAGTTATGCCTGTATGTATTTATCTGCATGTGTATATAAAAACAAAAGCAATTAAAGGAAAAAGGCTATTTTACTGGATAATTTATTTGCAACAAATCATTCCACTAACTCCTTAAAATTTATTAAAGCGATTCTAAACTATGTATTAATAAAATATGCAAAGAACACACATGCTTTCTCTGTGTTTACACAGTACTCAGTACACAGGGATTCTGATGCAGGACTAACAGCTTTTGCTTTTGTCATTTTTTTTCCTTTGCTCTCTTCGTAAGAACAGATTTACTTCTAAAAATCTTAATGGAACTGTCACTACACTATGGAATTAGCATCAACAAAATCTTTCTATACAGTTATACAGAAAATTTCTTGGTATACTATGTTTATCACAGTATTTTCAAGAAAGGAACCAAACCTTTGTTCAGTGGAAATGCTGGGAATGATTCCAAGGAAAAAAAAAAAAAAAAAAATCTACATAATGGCAAATTATACCAGTGGGACCACAGGGTTATGATGGACAAATAATAAGAAGTTGAAGATGACACCAGTAGATTAGGTACTGCAAACCTGAAAGCATTCTTCCCCTGGAAATGGGGAAATTATGCATCACGAAAATTGTTTTTAATATCAGTATAACACACCTTCTTAAAATCAAATTTCAGAAACCAATGATCTCTGTGTGGGTCTACTTTAACTACATAGTTAATATTTCAAAGTTTCCTGACTCCACAGGTATCATCTGGGCATCTAATTGCCAACTTGGGGCTTACACTGGAGCTATGGAGACTCTGTAATACCTGGAATCTCTACGGATGTCACAAAAGCAAGACAGAAATACACTGCTGCTTCCAGACCTAACACACACTGATTTGTTGGCACATGCTCAGAAGATCGTTTGAAATTATGGAACTAAAAATTGGCCCTGTCAACTTGTAAAAATGTTGGGATCAGTAAACCAAAGGCCTGTTGTGCCTTTAAAAATTCTAGGATTTCTAAAATATAAGCGTGGCTTTCCAAGACCTGCAATCTTGATCCCTCAGACAGGACGCTGTTAAACCGAAACGCTATGTTCCATATGCACAAGAATCTTGATGCTTAAATTTCTCATTAAACAAAATGTGAATTATAAACTTCACTTGTCTTTGGGCAACACAAACCCCACAAACTGTACCTTACTACAGGACTGTATGGTCAAAATGTACACAATATTTCAATTGGATTGATTGAGAAAGGCTCTAGGTTTATTTTCCCTGTATCATCCAAATAGAAGGTCATTTTAAAATCCTTTAGGCTGTTCATTTTGAATGATTTTGTCATGAGAAATTAATTTACAGGCTTATGGACTTTGCAGAAATGATAGATCTCTAAAGACTTTTTGAGCAGTGAATAATGAACTTTGTCAGCCTCCTCAACACTCTGAATGATTTAGTTTCCTGAATAAGTGAGGCAAGTGGTGGTCTTATCTCTACACTGAGGTCAAATGACTTCTGATTGGAAGCAGCAAAAATAAAAGACAAAAACTTCCGCTTTCTAACACATAATACAGTGTAAGACCACATCACTGTTTCTTGTACAGGAGCACAGTTCGATCTTAATGTCTTGAGCAGTAATTCTGGAGAATTATAAACAGGGAACCTTGGCTAAAATCTGACAATGCAAAGTAAGAGGTTTATTCACCCCCCCCCCCCCCACTGAAGCAAAATGATGTTTGAGATCTAAAGGGTGCTAATTTTCTTCATATTTTGAAGCAATCCCAGAATCAAGTTTTCAATTTTTGAAATACAACCTCTTGTCTTCAGCATTGAAGACTTTATATCTAAATACTGTAAAGACTACCATTTGGGGATACTTTTTTTCACTTCATCCTACTATTTCCTTCATTAAATCCTCTGCATCAATGCAAAGCAAATAAAAGATAATTTATATGTCTCTGCCGTACAAGAATGCTTTAGGGAATTTGATGGTCATAATAAGAACTAAATCCATGGCATTGGCTTAAGCTTCGTAATAGGCAAAAACCTGAACAGCTTTGATTGTCCAGAGGTGTTATCCTAAATCAAAATCAGTAGACAGCATGACTGAGGCTAACATCTGTCTATATATATATTTATACCTTCCTCAAAATTTGGCTCTTTCCATTTCCCACTTTACAGCTCTAAAGGTCACCTGTTCAGTATGTTACACTCTATCCATGTTGTCCCAGTACCATCATGCATTATAAATTCCATGATTCTTAGAATACATGAATTTATAGCCTCACTTTTGTCCCAGAACCAGCTACATTTTGATGAATGAGATCTCAGACTAGATAGGTAAATAGAAAAACGGTGAAGGATGTAAGCTTGCAATGTATAATTTATTATAAGCGCCACAAAATACCAGTGCTGAGAGAAAACAAATTATTGGCCTCTCATGCAGTGACCATGAGAAGGTGATAAATATTTCATTATATAGTACTCATCAGACATTTGAATAGCTCATCTGTCCTATTTATGCCAGCTAAAATGAATTCAACCTATCAGTGGCAAATGTATTTTTAATGTTTCTCTTTACTTTCTGTGGAAGAGGCAGCTAAAAAGTCCATCTTCCACAAGAATTACATTATTCATTTCATTACATACTGTAAACTGTTTATTCTCGAATAGGCTTTTCCTGTTAAAACCAGCTCTTTACACCTTAAGGAAATTTCATGTCCAATGCCTATTCTAGTTACTAGGAAGCAGAAGTTACCACAGTTGTTTTCTAAGCCGTGAAAACATGGTATTTTGATGAGAAAACGCCTATCTCATACTAAACTTTAACAACATTTGGAGACATCCATGGGGACTCTCTCCTTTGGAAAAGAAAAGCCAAGCTGGATAACACCACTTAAGCTTCTTAAATGCCTCCTTAAGTGGAAAAATTACATCACGTCTTCGTGCAACAGGGCATCATTTCTCATACTAAACATTTCAAGTTGTCACATATGTATAATATCATAATTTTTAAACTGTGCCAATTAAACAGTCAAGAAATAAGATACGAGCAATCTGTGATGTAGGGGTACATCAACATCTTAGGATTTGGATGGCATCACAATAAAAGAACCACCCTTCTTCTCCTATTGACTATAACAGAATTCCTCAAGCTCCCCATAAACTCTGGAACAGTTCTTTATTAAGTGGCCATGTAATCAGCAGTCAGGTGAGTTGAATTTTATACCTTCTACTACTTCTTAGAAACTCTACCTTGAAAATATGTCCTGCACAGAAGCCATGCCTTTGAGGAAGCTTCTAAGTGAAAACAGAATCATGTTTTTAAAATATTGCAGTGTTAGCCTTTCAACTTCTTGGAATTTCAGTTCAGGACGGTTATAAAAAGAAAACAGAGAATTTGAACCAGCACCTGTTAACAGTGGAACTTACAGCATGACTACAATACATAGAAAGAGTCCCCATGTCCAATAACATGAATAAGCTTTGTGCAGTAGCTGAAGACAGACAATGCTCAGGCATACACATGCACTCTCTTCCATGCACGTATTTCGATGGGAAGCTTGATGTTCACCACCATGTTCAATTTGAGGTAGGTTTACAGAATTTTTAACATACTTTTCTTGCCAGCACTAATCTGAAAATGGCTATAGAATACTACTGGGAATCTGAAAATAAGGTTGAAAAACTATGTGCAAAACTTTTGACATAAAATTTGGCTCTAAGAGCATAGGAGGAATGGCAACGTCCGGATATGTAACTTTGTCACTGATTTTAAAAAACAAATAAACAACTCATACAGGGAAGAGGTCATAACTCCAAGTGGCCTTTTGTAAGAAATACAAGCTTGAAAATCAGCAATTGCCTGAAGAAAAAAGGCTCATGCCAGTTGAATTTGTACCTGTTAACTCTCAAGACTGTATACATTTTTTTTTCCAACTGAGAACAGAACTTTCAAAGATATTCAGGAACTCCAATAGGGGCATGAAGTTATAAGAACCTGTTACAACTCACTCATAAGAATAAGTAATGGGAAGCCATTATTACCAAGCCTCAGTTAACCTCTTTGGAATATGACAAATGCAGTAAACATTCACTTTATGTTGTTCTTGCTATCCTTGACTCCAAGTACTATCAGCTTAAGGCCCTATTATAACCCAGAAAATAAGATCAAGAAATTTGAAACTTCTGGTGCTAGGTCTCAATTTATTTTCTAGAATTTACCTCTTATTGCAGTCATTCAGGCTGTTAGCCATACTGTTCCTAATCCTAAACATAACCTGAGCTTTAACATGGGCTTCAGATGCTACTATAAATCAGAAATCAAGACTAAAGAATTCAAAAGACATTTATGTCAACTCTCAGTTTACTGTTCTGGAACTTTCTGAATACCACGATTCATTCAGGACCAGGAGCTACTAACTGCATCTAGTTAGAGTTGGTTTCTAACCCTAAACTTTTCTGAAATATAGGAATCAGCCAGAAGCAAAGAATGATTAATTAAATTCCACCTATGCCAGACCTATCCTTACATATTTGGATCTTGTTGAATACTGCACTTATTCCGACATACAGCCTCTACTTTTCCTAACCCTGTCTTTATTCTGGCCTTAACATCTAGCTTTAGCCCCACTACAATCTAGAGAATTTAATAAGGAATTCAAAGCCACTTACCTCTCTAGAACTTTGCTAATACTGCCTGCATTGAGCTTCCACAGACGGTTCTTTTCCTGGCTTTATCCCTAGAGATGGAATGGGCAGGGAAACATGAAGAATTTAGAGTCCTGAAAATACGACTATCAACAGCTATTTAAAGGTTAGCTTTTGGGTTCAGAAATAGGGAATTCCTTTCATTTCTATACATCTCTGATATCCTTTGACTTGCATTACTTATAATCATCCCTCTGTTGCCATGGTGCATATCAGGCTCGCAATAGTGAACAGGCTCACTGTCTCTACACTGACAATAACAAAGAACACAGATGGTCACTGCTATTATTTTCACTCCCTCAGTGTGTCCTTGTGCCCTTGATGGGGTCTGGAAAATGTCTGTGTTACTCCACCCATGTAATATTGACCACTGCAAAAGCTGTTGGAGCAGCAATAACATGGTTGAGCACAAAAAGTTTCAAAAATTTCTTCCTCCCAGTAACAAAAACATACGAGCTCTTACATTAGAGACAGAAGGTCCTATCAAGGATATTGAAATGAAAAAAACAGGAAAAATATGCTTTGATAACAAACACCTGCTTAGATGAAGCAAACTCAGAGAGTCAACAGTAACCTGGGGCTGTTGGTAGGGGCTCAGTTCTCTAGTCCTTATTTGAATAAAACCACCATTGAGACCATGAGTAGGTTAGCATGAAAAAAACAAAAAAGATAGCATTGTGCCAAGAATCATCAGCTGCTAAATGAGCTGATTCATCAAAATACAGCAGAGAATACTTCATCTTTTCATGCTCCCCATATCCCGATGAAACCTCCTATCTTTCTGAGTCGAGACTTTTCAAAGGCATTCTGTCTTAGCTATATCTGGAAATAGGTTTCTCTGGTGGAGGCAGAGTATTTTGGACACTAGTAAGCAAAGTATGTCTGTCAAGCCTGAAGGACAAGGTTAGTAAATAATTATTGTCAACCAAGTAACTTTGAGGTGTCAAAATATTCTTGTGGGTGGCCAAATATTTAAATATCAGAACAGCTTAAATTTGAAAAACCAATTTTGATATGATGTAGAATTTTTGCCTTAGTATTTTGTGTTTGAACACTCTCGTTCTGCTCCTCTGCTTTTTCCAATGGACCCTAACATTAGCACTGTTTCCTCTTCTTGTATGCTATATTTTGTGGATGAAAGCACAGATGTTTCAGCTTCCAATGAAGCTTGTATTAACTTCAGTGCCAGTAAAATCAATGAGCAAAGCTCAATTTAAAAGTTCTCTTCAAACACTGCAGAATGAGTTTCCATGTGCCTTCTGTGTAAATACAACAATTTTCAGGTCAAGACGAATTCCAAGGCTGCTTTAAAACAGAATTGAACCAGGGCTTTATAATGATATCTACCAGCAGCTGTAATTATATACAGGCCTGTGTTTCTCTTGTAAGACGTTGGTAGACACGTAGACTCTCTCGCTTTTGAAGAGCTGTACTAGCTGGATCTTAGCAACATACTAGCTTTCTGAGAGCCTTTGTTCCAGCTTATCCTTGTGGCAATACCTCTGTTAACAGTTCAGTAGGTGCCTTTATATTTAAGGAATCTAATGAAGCTTTTACTATTAAATTAAGCTACATCAAGACTGGACCAACAGTTTATTTTCAATCTATCCAAATTTGTTGATTCTTGTTCCTGATTGACAACGGAAGAAAGCAAAAGACAGGCAAACAGTCTGAGGTTTTCTTTAATATGCAAAACAGAGACATTATATCCACTATTTGCAGTAGAATTTATGATAGACAAAAGTGTTTTTGAAAGTTATTTTCCTTAAAGAATTGATTTCGCTTCTGATGCCCCATTGTTTTGCATTTATTAGCAAGTGATTTATGAAGGAAAGCAGTTAAATATTGGAAGTTCTGTATTTTTATAGTTCATTTTTTCTCAACAATTCCATATATGCTTTTGCTCTATTATGAATTCTGAGCTCCATATTCAGTAATCATTCTTCATGACAACCTAAATATGTACTGCATTATTTGTGAATTAGAGAGCAATTTATTTAGGAATCTCAGAAAATTACTTTTCTTCTAGGTGCTATTTTACAGTTTACCCATTTTCTCTTTTATCTATGATTGCCTCTTCTTTGTCACATGAGCCTTAAGAGATATTTCATACAGATGTGAATTGCAGGATTACCAAAACGAAAGTTTCAAAGAAAAGATCTAGCTTTGATTGTGGCCAGAAGAAAAGTAAAAGCTGTATGAATACTAGCCCATAGCTAAGGAACAAAACAGGACCTTGTACAGGGCCACTGTTAGGGATTATTTAAAAATATATATATAATGAGAGGCCTGCAGTCACACAGGTCTGGATCTGGCAATCAGTTCTAAGTTCCTACTTCAGTATGAAGCAGGATTGCTCCAGCACCCTCCTGAAACATCTTTCAGGAATTTCCACACTGAGAGATACTTTTCCTATGAATTAGAAGACTTCACCTGACCCTAAAGTATTCTTTCAGTTGGATTTTGTGAAAGCTCTTCTTCACATATCAAAGTTAAGTAAGCATTAAAGGCTCAGTTCAGGACTCCCATTTCCACTGGAGACACCTAGTGCATAAGTTTAAATAAAATATGGCTACAAAAAGAAAATTCACATTACGCAACAAGAAACACTTGGCAAACTACATCATACACACACAGCAGCTAAAAAGAAAAATATTTTTGCTACACATTTAACATGCTAATGTGAAGCAAAGTAAGTAATTAACACTTAGAGTTGAGATAATGATTTAGCAGTTCTTTTTCATGTGTAACCCAGGTGCCAAAAAGGCCACTTGAGTTTCTACTGCCTCCTCCTACCTCACTCTAATGAACACTGCATACAACGGGAAAGAAAACAAAGGCTTTTGTAGCTCCTCATTAAGAAAGAAGGTGAATTTTACATTTCAAAAGTCTGGACCAAAATCTTGGGCAGAAGGCTTTATTAACCTGGAAATAAGGTTAACTTCATCTTTTGCCTCTGTTCCAAATCTGCCAATTTTACAAAACAGTTTATATAAAAAGTACAGAAATGCAACATATGTAGAAGACAACACACTGGAAGGAGGAAAGACTTCTGTCCAGCTGGTGGTGTGCTAAAATCTAACCCATTGGAAAGTTAGGAGCACTATATTCATCCTGGCTGCTAGCCACATGAATACCCTGCCCAAAGCTCCTTTCCTTCCCCTTGCCACGTCCCATCCACTGGCTGAAAGCTGGTTTTGCACAACTCCTCAACCCTTCCCCTCCATAGGGAGATTACCCAGCTTCTCTTATACCAGCTCCCAGCTTCTTCTGAGCTCTTCCATGAGCCTAAAGAGCCAGGACAAGGTCTTTTGTCTCCATTTTGACTCCAGTCAAAAGTTCCAGTGTGTGCCAGGTCAGAGATTAAGATGACTGAATTTTCTTCAGTCCCTTAAAACTTCCTGTGACCATGACACATGCACTGGCAAACGACTGTGGATCTAATTTATTGATAGTAACTTATTTATAATTCGACTATGAGAAAGAGCTGATTGTAGACCTGGAATAACAAGTTTAACTTAACTCAGCAGTAATATAAATGACAGGCTGAACTAAATGATGGGCCAAAGCATGCAGGCAGGTGCATCACATTAACGTCCAGCAGGAAAACAGAATGAAGGCAATTAACACATGGGGAGGCAGACAGACCAACTGACAGAAAAGTGCAAAAACCAAGATGCACTGAATTAGATTCCCTCTGGATTATGAGAATCTAGGGCATGACAACCACATCATGAATATTATCCTCATCTCAAGCAACTCAATGAGTACAGTTTTCTTCCACAGAAGTACCTGTTTAGTAGGGAGGGTGTGTTTGCTGCTATAAAGGTGCTACAAAGGCCTTACACATCCTGAAAGACTGGTATGCATAAACTGTACTGGAACCTTGTTTAATACATCAGGAATCTGTTTTTGGAAATTTGTAACCATGTTACAACCACATTTACCAAAAAGTCTGACCTATGACTCCTGTGTGTGTTTCTGGAGTCAAACATTTTTACAGGCTCCTCAGTGACATTTAATTGGAAGTCTGGGTGGTACATTCAGTCTCATGTCAGCAAAATGCCTTGGGTAAACAGCAGTAAGCAAACTTCGATGGGTTTATTTACCACATAGTTAATAACTTGGGTGAACTATTTGTCTTGGGTCTAATATTTATTTTGGCAGAAAACTTGGTACACATGCTTTATTCTTTTTGACTCTTATATGTACGTAAATTTTAGAAATATCCATTGACAAATAGCAAAGTTCAGAACCTTTTCCTGAAAATAAACACTGCTCTATTGCTTTTGTATCAAAATGTTACTAAACATTGAATTCACTCAATAGAAAACAGAAGGTTCTCTTACTGTCTCATACTTGCATCCTTCACTTCTTTTAAACAAACAGTAACACTCACAAGAGAACATGTACTTCATTTTCAATAAAAAACAGCAGTGGTACTATAGTAACTGTCTTCACCATGATTAACGTAGGAAACATTTGGAAAGCATGTTATTATTATGCAAAATTACATTTTGCTTGAATTAATTTTTATGCATGGTTACTAAGATATAAAGAGTTCTGAATTGCTAATTGTAACACTCATACTTGTGAGATAAGATGAGATTTGAAGAACAAGTACATGTTGCTGAAACATTTTTAGTTTGAGAATTTGCAAACTAAAAAAAAGAGTGCAACATGTTGTAAAAGTCAGTCTACAGGCTATCAAACCAAAAGATTATAGCGCCAATGATGTCCTTAATTACAGATTTCTGTTAAACTCCAAGACCATAATGTACTTCCAGCTTAATGCTGTAAAAGAAAACAATTTTATTCTGCACTTATATGCTGTTTTCCCTCTTATCACTATTGTTAAGTGTTAAATCTTCTCTTTTCCTACAACTGTATTATCTGTTTCCCAGGCAAGGTTACGCACTTACTCGTGAAGTTGTAATAGATTAAGATGTACTGGGATTATCAATCAGATAATACACAGAGGGACCTGGGCAGCAGTTCTCGCTGTAGCTTTTGCAGATTGCTTTAATGACACCTTTGGAAACCCTTATCTTCAGCCCATACATTCCCCAGTAAATGCATGTTTTGCATATATAGAGAAGTATGCAGATGTGATTGAAAAAGAATATGGATAAAACATTAGACTCCCTATCCTGTACTTTCCACAGCTGTAAACAATTGATCCTACAGAAGACAGACTTGGAGATAGAAAGAAACAAAACTATGGCCATATCAGGGACCTGCTCTCCCCCTCTCTAGCAAGAGAGGAAGCATACAAGCAGGCACTGAAGGTTTCATAAACAGGAAAGCCCATTTGCTCCAGTCTTTCCTAGAAACAGCCAGACTATGTAGCCAGAAGAAATAACTTTCCTGTTTGTAACAAGCTATAGCACAATTACACTTTCTGTGCAAGGATTAAAGCTTGAAAGAATTGAGAGATGCTCAATTCTAATTAGACAATGGATGTTGCATCTGAATTTAGCATTGCCGCAAGAAATTTCCTTTCAATAGCAGTCAATTCATTTTCTGACTACTTGGCCCACAATGGTCCTAAAATCCTAAATATCAATATCAGAAACCTGAAGTGCATCAGAGTCAAACACCATTGATTTTAGATAACTAGCATTAGCACAGTTTTGAAATGTTTCTACAGAAAATAATCTATAATTCATTTTGTATTCTGAAACACTTAAGTGTGGAATATTCATAGATAAATCGGGGGGGGGGGGTGGGGGTGGAAGAGATTTAACCCTAAAAATCAATCAGTTGCTGCAAATAGTCCCTCTCTGTAGTTACAACTCCGCTTTCTCAAACTTGCACTCTAATTATTCCATGCTTCAATATCCCAAAGGCAATTATGCATTTTTCAAAAGTTATTGGATAGTAATCAGTACTTTCAACAAGACTTCCAGACAAAGCCTACCCAATGCCTTATTTATTAATAATGGCACATACTTTGATTTATATTGTATGCATTCAGCAAAGAAACAGACTGTCTCTTGTGGAAAGAAAGCTCCCTCATTTAGTGGATAAAGATGTTTCACCTTCAACCTAGACAGAGTTACTGAGAGGTCATCAACAGTCAAAGAAAAACTGTGGTTGTAGCCCTGCAGAGAAAGAACAAGTGTATGATGAAAAGAGTAAGCTGAGAAGGGAGTATGTATGGATTGCATAGAAATGTACAAAGTTGCTAATATCATGGTGCAGTTATCGTGCCTAATGGTAGCAGCAGCATTGTCACCCAGTCAATAGCTAGTTCTATTTGCATCTCACTGCTCTGCCCCTTGACTTCAGTGAGCACCGATTCAAGTTTGGCATTTGCCATTCTCTCAAAGAAATTGTCCCTCTTCCTTATTGTGGCTCTCCTATGCGGTTGGAGAAACAAGGAGATTCATGATTACCTCCTCAATCTGCTAATAACTTTGCTAGCTAAGATCTTTCTAGACTGTGCTTTCTATAGTCTAGAGTTTGTTTATTTTTCTTTCCTGCCAGTTCAGGCTGCCATCTACACTCAGAGAACATTCTTTCATAAATTGCAATGAGACTTTAGCTTGAGAAAAAGAGGATTTAAAGACCACAAGGAAACTGAAATTCATGTTTCTTTTTATGAAAAGTGGATTGGTCATTTTGCCTGCTTTAGAAACCACTCAAATATAGTGAATCAATTTGTGTAGTTATAGGAGAAACCATAAAATTATTTAGAAGGAAAGTAAGAGTGTTGTAAGGGGAAAAAAGAAGAAAAAAAGACCCAAACAAACTTAAAAATACATTACTAGTATCCACTCGACAGTATCTAACTTTTTGGAAACTCTTTTACGCTTAATACATACTACTGATTTCTTTTTAGGCTGAAATACTCTGTGCCCTTGAAACAGTTCTCTTCAAATCTCCATTTACAGAATATGGCAGCACAAAAGAATTTGAGAAAAACCTGGAAGGTATCTTAACTTGTCAGTCCACTAAAAATCTTTGGTACAAAAACAAACAAACAAACAAACAAAACCCAACAAAAAAAAAAAAACAAACCCAAAACTTTTTGGTTTAGGGTGTTATATACTGCTTTATATTGCTGGAGTACCTGAAGGGGTAGCTACCTGGAAAAATACCATTTATCCAGCTTGGATCCTCAAAATATTACAGAAGCATTTACTCAGAGAGCACATTCAGAATGAGAAAAATGAAAGTTCTGCATTGTTCATTGCAGACTTACCCGAACTGTTACTGGGCTGAATTCATGCATCACCATGATATATGAGATGTTACCATGAAGTCAGGGACAAGACTCAAGAATACCAAATACAAAGAAGTTAACTTTAAAACACTTTAGGTATTATCTGGAAGCCAACAGGTTATCAATGACTGAGAAACCTAAAACAAATACAGAGACAAGTTGGAATGAGGGAATCTTCCCCTTACAAAAAAAAAGGCTGAAATGGAATATGATTATATTTTATAAATTAAATGAAGCTACAAGCACTGGAGAACAAGAAGATCTATTCAAGTTAGAGGCCAGTTTTGGCACTGACATTTTCAGATTTCACTTGAAAGAATATTCATCCTTGGAGATATTCAAAACTTGATGGACCAGGCCCGGAACAGCCTGATCTAGGCTGGCCTTGCTCCAAGTGGGGTCTCAACCAGATGACCTACAGAGGCTCCTTCCAGTCAACTATTCTAGGATTCTATTTTAAGGTTTATAAGTATTAAAGCCAATGGTTTTTAGAATAGCCTTATAACAGAAGGAATGAGGATAAGAACTTCACTGTGTCAAAACAGTAAATTCAGGAAAGAGACTGTAGATGACAATGCCATCAATAGCAAAGAGCATGACTCAATGCCCAAGAAGGTCTCTTCCAGTCTTGTATTCCTAAAAAAGATGTTAAAAAAAACAATTCCAGAACAGCAGATATTAATATCCAACAGACTTATTCATTTCACTGCCATCTGGCCTAAATTTCTTTCCATTCCATTGAATTACTTGCATTAGTAACTGGCAAAGGGAGACTTTCCACACAAATGCTCTATGTCACTATGATTAGTTCAGCTTTTACACTTTAAAAAGTCTGGTTTTTGTCTGGAAAAATGTGAATGCTAACTTAACAGCTAATACCTGTAAGGCAAGGAAAAATAGTAAATGGTAAGATAGTGTCTGGACAGATGCTGTTGAGGAGTTCAACTTAAATCACTGCAAGGCCAATATATTTTATGCCTATAATTGCTGCTCAAAGTTCACGGTGGCATTTTGCTGATGTGCCTAAAATAGTCTTCATGGGTGCTGTTAGAGTTGATTTGACAGTAGTTAAGGTATAAGGGGCAATGATCCAACTGAATGCCTGTCCGAGTCATTTTGATAAGTGTACAGCCTGTGCAGAAACTTCTTAATTGCTCCAATATTCTTCAGTTGTTTCTGTTCACAGAGTGTATGAGAAAGGTCATCAATCATGGAGTATGTGAAGTTTTTATGTTTTGCTTGCTTAACAAAATACATTTTAAAGAAAGTAAAATCAGTTAATAAGAACTTAAGGAGGTTATGATGTTCCCTTTCCTAAGAGCAAATTTGGAACATGAATCATTTAGTATCTGTATTACAGGGGAGGCACATGGTTAGTACTAAACCTTGCTCTTACCTTACTCTTGCTTTGCAACAGAAAACATTATCTGTCTTATTTAGATGTGATAATAGTAGTAAATAGATCTACAGTAATTAAAAACTTGTGATATACTGAAAGGGGCAGATTACCTGGTTAAGCATGAGACAGGATGCCAGGAAATCCCGTATTCTTGTCCTGGGCTTGCCACTGACTCAAGCGGATTTGGAGAAGCCATTTAGTAGTTTTACATTTTTGACTAGCCATGAAAGAACACAGCCTACGTATAGCGGTATGCAATACGTCTGTAGAAGTCTGAAAACACAGAGCAAGTTCACAGGTTTAAGGATGCTGTCATCACTGCCACATGACCAAGACACTACTGGCTCCTAATCTGGGGGCAAAAAGAAAGATAAGCCTAGGCGCATGTCACTTTTTTCCTGGCTATAATTCAAATATAGCTGTGAAGAAGGTGACAAAAAGGTTAGTGGGTTGACTTTATTTCACTGGTCAGTCCCTTTGCTTTGGAATCATCTTGGTGCATCAGAAGGTACTTTCACCCCATGAAAGATACCAGGTCTGAATCTGACCCTTTGTATCTAATACTGTGTACATTTCAGGTCATATCAAGGTTGCTATAGTAACAAAAAGATTTGTAATGAATGGCAGAAAATTCAAAAAATATGATGTATGAATCCTGCATAGTTTGTTGACACTAAATATTCATTGCCTGAGGCCTATATCACTTAAAAATTACACATTTTTGCTAAGAAAGAAATTGAAACCTTGATAAAACACTTAAAATTTTACAGAATATTCACATTTTTTCCACTTGCTGCTTTTGGAAATACTTATTTTTTTATACCATCTCCGGTTAGGGAGCTCTCCCTGGTTCTGCCAGTGGGGATTTTAAACAGAAAGAAATCTGTAATTTATGTAAAAAGATAGATGACATTAACCTCTACCTTCCCACTTCCCCTTTATATTTGCCCTTCCCGTCCAGTCTCACATTTTAAGAACTTCTGAGATATTACCTCCAAAGACTCTCAGTTTTTAGCATTTTTCTATTCCCTAACGTTAAGTAGCCCCAAAGCTAAACTTTCATTATATTGCCTTTTGCTGCAAATATTTTCATATCTGCAGTTACAATGTTTCAACCTCAATGCCTTTCCTTATAAGCCAAAAACATACCACTAAGTTCTTTCCCCCAGTCTTTATTTGATATAGTAACAGATGGATCCCAAACTGTAGAAAGACACCCACTGACTTCAAATCTGTAAAGTTTTAAAGTGCATCTGTAATCTGCCAATCCCCACTGCTTTCCACATTCCTATGGAAAATTATAAAGGAGAGAATTTTAGGCCCCTGATATAAGCATCCTGAAAAATACCCCTTTCAGCTGTAGGATTTCTTCTCTAAAATGAGAGAGAAGTAGTACCTGCACATTACCAGTTTTCCAGCTGCTAACTGCAGTTATGAAAGTAGAGATTGTGTGAGTAGGTGCAACCCTGACCTGATGGTACTGCACCTCCACTGCATCACTCCTCCCTGACACGAAAATCTGCCCCATTAAAGATCTTATATTCTCCTTCCCCATTTGCTTCTGCGTCAGCATCCGGCCCCATGAGAAAACCCACAGCACTACACACTGAAATTCCTGTAACTGCTCAAGAGAGCAATTGCTTGGTTTTTGGGAAAGGAACTCTTATCTGATGTTTGAATACGAATAAATGAAAAGCTTCAGCATCACAGTGGATTAAAATTGTGGTTTATATGTGGAAAACTGGAAAGTGTCCCTTAATTCCTGTATACATTTATCAGCAGTTCTTTTTATGTGCTTTTCAGACACTGACTCATCTAACAGCATTGACACTGGAAGAGGATTACCAACACTTTTAGAATGCATACTGCATTTCCACAACTGCAGGATCAGGTTTACTATATGATAAACAACAATGGAACAGTCTCAAGTAGTTTTATGACAGGAAGAACATGGAAGTCTCCCCCATTCCACAATCAGTCCTAATTAATTAGTAATATTTCATCTCTCCTTGCAATGCAGATGTAACAGGCTATGTGTTTTTCTATTAAACTTCGCAAATACCTACATAGTTTTCTCCAAAAGATACTATTTAATTTGTTTCATTTTCAGGACAGGAACTATTTTTTGAAGAAGTATCCTGAAAGTCACTCTTAGAACTGGCTTTATTGTTCTTTGGACTTGAAATATCCTCGGGAGCATTGTGAAATAGTGCAAGAGAAAGAGACATTTTCATATCTATAAAGAAATTCTACTGAATAGGAGATATGGTGCATTTTTGTTCCTCTGAACAAAATAAGAAACAGAATTATGTAATTGGAACAGATTCAATGCAACTTTCATTATACAGAGACCAGATTAAAAAAATTATGCATATCTGGAAAGTCTGGTGCAACAATTGTTTCAGCAATTAAGGAACCGAGGAATTTGCTATAGTCATTGACAACTAGGAATAACAGACACACAACATGCCTTCCCGTTACTCACAGCTGTTATTACATATCACTAGGTGATAGCAGCTCCACTACTTACTATGATTCAGGATTATCATATTGCTGGCATGTGCAAACACAGTTTTTCAAATTCTACTCTGTTACAGCTCTTTGATGAGTTTTGCAAAAATTTGGATTCTCCTGCACATTTTTATATTAATAACTGCTGTAGTCCTGTTTCTATTTGGATAATATTATATTAGTAAGATAAATGATATTGAGATGAACATCCAGACCTTTGTCATGCAGGGCTAAGAACTAATTATTAAAATAATGGAGGTCAAGATCACCTAGGGTTCACTCTTGCCTCTTCATGAGTTAATTTTAAGGACTGCAAGTCGGAATGTTTGATGACCTGTGCTCCAGCTGACTGACATTCTCTTACATGAGTTACATCCACTCTATTCTAGACACCGAGTAGTCCTCATAGTACTTCTTTCAGCAATATTAGAGAAAATGTTCACATATCCACCAAGATTAAGCTGATGGAACAAGGACCACAGATACAGGGAGTTTGGTTTTGGTTCAATGATTGGGCAAAATATTCTATTGTACCATAATATCTCCTAGTTCTTAAGTGAGGATACTTGTCCCTCTCAGCTGTGTAGGAAAACAGAAGCTATTCTGATAGTTTATTAAATTTGAGCATTCCTTTCACTAGCAAACATTTCTGCTTCAGAGCATTTGTATCTTGGCCTATGCTATTCACAGGAGGCACTATTTATTTTTAACTTTACAAACAAATAATTACATTTTTTAAAAGCTCTTTAAAATATTATACTGGGTTGAACTTTGCCTCTTGGCTGATCAAGAATGTCACCTAATTAAACAGTTTTGTGTTACTGCCATAGGCTTGGCAAGAAATGAAATAAACAAATACCAAGCAATTGTATTTCCATAAAGTGCATGACAATGCTGACTTCCCTGCATTTAAAGAAAGAAGTCATTACTCAAAGCAAAGGTGGAAAAGATTTTCTTTGAATTAATGAAATTTTGCATTCTACACCAGAAAAAATAATGTCAAGCATAGTTGGTAGAAGGTGATCTGCGTATAGAGGTGAGTGAAGCCACATTCTGAGGGAGATATAAAAATTCTGTCAATTAATATTTTTAACTTTTCTATGTAGATGGCAGTTTAACTCAGGGATCAGTGCCAAATAATTTACATGTATTGCAGGATAACATGAATAGATGAAGAGTGGAGAACAGCATCAGAGAAAAATAGAAATGGCTCCCACTACCTACGTAAAAGCCAAAACAGTCTAGAAGAGAGAAAAACAATTCATTGATGTTCTCTATCCTGGATAGTGCACGGAGGGAAGAAAAAAAAAAAAGAAAAACAGAAAAAAAAAGAATTTTTTTCTGCATCCATTTCTAGACATGCTGAAAAGCTTATTTGGAGAGACATTTGGAGAGGAAATACCCAGTGAATTCAGAGGCTATTTCAGCTATAGGTCTATGGATATCTACATATAAGTTTGAATCCCCAATTAACCACACCAGCTTTTTGAATCCTCTATACCTATAGGGACTTGCCTACAATCTCATCCAATATTGAGACAGTATCTCATGCTGCTCTTTTTTGTATCACATCTACATATGCAGCATATGGTGTTTCTAATCTAGTTTTTGAATTTTCAAAACATCGGGGCTTACTCCCCGAAGAATGATCCAAATTAATCTTCACTTGTGCTCTCAATTCTTATGGCAACAGAAAGACATAACAAAAACAAACCTCTAATGCATGTTTTATCTGTGTTTAAAATAACAATATTCACTTTTTTTTCCCTTTCCATAACAGCATCACACAAATGTTTTGAAAACTTGAATAGCGTTGTTTTACGTATTCTTACCATAGTGCTTAAAAAGAACCAGTCAGGTTCCCAACATGGTTAAGATGTTATCTCATATTTAAAAGGTGTAACTGAGCAGAGACATTTGGCATAAAGATACACCTCCCCCCCCAAGTAAAGTATTATACATGGCATTAACAAGAAAAACTATAGCACTGGTTATCTGGCTTTTACCAATTCACTGCAAATAATCTCTTAGCTTGTCAAAACCATAAATTCTTATTGTATTCCAGAAGCAACTTCGAAAATTCTTATTCTAGCAAAGAAAACACTTCACAGTCAATGTACATTGACCTGCATTGTTTCCTAAGACTGAAGATTTTAACAAATGCTCCCCACGTGAAGGCAGCACCATCATGTGTTCTATTAGACAAAAAGGCAAAGCCAAGCCAATAGAACCCATGGAAACGTTGCTCTCTGCAGTTATGGTTTGTAAACAAACACCAACAGATTCCTTTGGTCTGAGTGTTTTATCAAACAATGCTAATATCTGAATTGCTGTCCTGTTGGAGACGTATGCATCTGAAGCATGCCTGGAGATGAAAACAAAACGTGGATTAACCCTTTCAACTCTGCAGTCATTTCAGTGCTAAGAAAGTTTCTGCCTTTGCAAGACTACCCTACCTACTTAATACATTCAAGATGAGGATTTGTAGCAATAGCTTGACATACTAAAGGAATCTCGACACCTCTGCAGCAGCCCTGGCAGCGAAGCGCCAACAGATCTAAAGTGTCAGACACTGCTATGCCTGCATCTCACCTGAAACCTTCCCTCCTGCTATGGAGAATCCCCTGCAGAGATGCAAGGATAATCTGCTGCTGCAAAGCCCTGCTAGCCTTGGCTTCCCTGCCTCAGCCCACCCTTCCTGCCCTCCCCTTTGCATCGGTACTGTGTAGTCTAAAGGGAAGGGCTGGGATAATACATTTCAGCTATACAGAAAAGAATGCAGCAATGACCAAAATGATTAGCAATATTAGTGTGTGGTATTTTCTCAACACCAAGCATTTTAAATTCATTATCTCTTACATTTTAAACAACGTTATCATATATAATTACTATTATTATTGCTTTAGTTAATTCTCTAGTTAACTCATGCTTCAGTCAAGTCAAAATTTTACTTGATAATTAGTCTTCTATTCTACCTATTAACCTCTTAACATTTTTGCAAGTAGTTAAATACAAAGAATCTGTTCTTTCTTCATAATTAGGAAGAATTTTAGTTTCAAGTCCAACCTGGGCCAGCAGGGGAGCTCAACAGACCTTCAGAGGTTTGTTGGAAGTGAATTTCAGTCTCACATTCAGAGAAGCAGAAGTAACTTCACATGCAACAGCCTGCTGCTCCAGTGCAGCAGTAAAATCTCATGACAGATCTTTTGCAAAAACACCAGTAAGTGATCTCCCTATTTACTAACCCTAACAAAAACATGTTTTTCACATGAAGGAGTCAGCAAATGAAGTTATTTTTCACTATTAACTATGAAGGTCACAGGAAATTGCAGAGGTTCACAGGCAATACCTCAGAGAGATTTTGGACAGATTGAACTTCTGTTGTGCTGGCTGCAGAGAAGAGAAGGGATTCCCCAAAAAAACTTTCTATCAGATACCTCACTGACAAGTACATCAAATCATAAAATCATTCCTCTTACTTGCATTGGATAAGTAAATGGAAAGAAGAAACAATATTACGTGATCGGTCATTACCAACCAGCATTTGCAGCACTGACTTTGCAGCAAACCCCTTCCACAATCAACAGAATTAGAACAAAATAAACTGCAAACTTTGAGTAAATTATACTACCAAATGAAATAATTTTGATCTTTTTGTGGACATTCTAGAAATGGAAAATAATTTATTCGCTAACGTCCTTGAATGATGAATATTTGGATTTATTTCAGAAGGAATCAAAAGAGTCAGAGAGTGTGTGAATGTAATGAATTTTGTTGCTGATACTGGGTAGCAGTGCAAATGGATCATCTTCTTCTTGCCCATTAATGCTAATGCATGTGCATTGAAAAGAGAATATAATCCATAATATATGCACAAAATCTGCATTATTGTTGGTACAAGAGTTACGCTTGTCCTTGGGCTTCAGTAATATTCACTGCTGGTGCTCTCTTGTTTAATAAAAGCTTCATTATTTTTCCTTTTAATTGAATATTTATACTTCAGAGCAGCATTAGTAAGACCATTTTCAACTTAATTTTTACTGTAACTCAACTACCCTCCTGTTTATATCTCTTTAAAGATGAGTGAATCTGCCTCCAAAACTTGATAGGAGCCAAATATGATTGCTTTTGAAGGTTCAGAAAAGTTGAAAAACTTCTCTTATGAAATAATTTTCTAATTTCTTCACTTCTTCAGCCTTGCATAAAAGATACAAATATCCTGCTGAAGGAAGTGATTTCCAAGAATACCACTTTCCATGTAGGCAAAATTCTCACCAACATCAGCTGGGCCAAGATCCTACTCCTTAAAATTTCCCGTAAAACAGATTAAAAATTAATAATTAAAACAAAACAAAACAAAACCCCAAACAAACAACCCAACAAAAAAAGAGATTTCCAGATCATGTTTCAAGCCTGAGAGGATTAGACAGATACTACTATATGCATTCAGGTGTTTCCCTTACTATTTTTTATGTCACCTGCTGTGTGTACTGTATCAGTTTTCACTGGTGCAGCTGTAACAAGTGTTGCCAATTTAAGGTTGTAGGATGCTTTTCTCTGCAGAATTAGACTGAATTTGGTAAAGCTGATCCTTCTATGAGAGATATTACTCACATCTGTCTGTCGTAACTGCACAGGTGCAGTTACTCTGATTAAATAGGGAAGCAGTGTTTCTGGAAGAACTCAACCATTCATGGAAACGTGAATATCCACAGTATCAGTTTAAAAATTGCAGCAATAAAGCTATAGCCCTAGTTGTTACCTCATAGATATAAAAATGACAAACATATGCATTCAACAAGCACATTTCTAGCTTGTCCTATTCCTGCTGCAGCCCCCAGAGCTCCACTTTCAACCGCAAACTGCAGTACTCTGTCACAGTATCCAGAGACGACTTGTATGAGAGTCAAACTTGCTCTTCCAGGAATGCTTAGCCAGGATAAACAAAACCAATGAGTTTTGCTTAAAAAGCAAAAAACCCCCAAGAATTAAAACAAAAACCCCAAGAATAACAGCTAGGATAAAAAGGGAGAGACCATTTTAGAGTTGGGAATACAAAAAATATGAAGTGCTACTACACACTTCAAGCTTTCCTCTGTCACCAATATACTATTATTTAGTAGTTAAAGTTGAATTTCTTACATGATTCTATGACTCCAGGAACTGGAACATTAAAAACTACTGGTCCTGTAAACACTGTCTGGTTTTCTCCCTGCATGTGCCCCCATCTGCCGACACATGCAACATTTAGATGTTCTACAGCATACCCCTGGCTTGCTCAGAGCAAACCCAATGCAGTGAATAGAGCATTAGCCATGGCCTTTGCTGCTTTTGTTTTATAGAGAGAAAACTAGCAGCTATTTCTAGTACCTGAATGCAGAATCTGCACTAAATTGGAAAGGCCACAAAAATGAGGAGTTAGTCTCAATAAATAAAGATTTCAAACAAAAAAAACCCCACTATTGGCAACATACAGAAAGAAAGGAAAAATCTGTGCTTGTTCTTCCTGTTTTGTCAGACCTACTAATTACAAATGGGATCTTGATAGTCCACAGCAAACTTTTTATTCTATCATAGTCTTCAAGCTAAGGTGGAAATGCACTTCGGCTTGTTCTAGTCTCATTTTCCATTCCTTATTCTTTTGCAAAACAAAATTGTTGTTTTCTGCAACAACAAAAAAGTAAAATGTTTCTGACTGTACAGGGGAAAAAAAAAACCCTGATAGAGCTCAACAATTCATGGGCAGAGTATGCCATCTGGGAAAAGTGTTTCTAAAAGCAACAGTGGTTGATACATTCAGGTGAATTACTATATGGCTTCCCCAAACAATTTTACGTGTTTCCTTTCCTCCAGTTGAGGTACCCCAGGGGGAAGTGTCTGCATTTGGTAACAAGTAAGTATATCAAGTAGTGTTTTCACCGATTTCCCTATATAGATTTCTATTACAAATATTCTATAGCAGCCATTATTTAACAATTCACTCAATGACAGGTAGTCACCTGAGCCAAATACCTCCCATCTGCTGAGCTCTTCCAACTTCCAGCTTGTAAGTCTTAGATGGGAACATTTCATTTGAATGCTTTTCTAACACACCTGCACAGTTAAATTGCCTTGGTTTCTCTCCTTGGATGGATTTGGAAACAAAGAAACAAACAACCCCCCCACGGCACACCCCAAACTGTTCTGAGTGTAGGGGCAGGTTGAGACTGATGTTGCAACCGAAAGGGAACAGGGTGGTGGAGGGAACCTCCAAAATAAATCTTAAAAATTAAATTATTTTCAAGCTACTTAAGTATTGCTTCCTACTCAATCATAATGCTAGGTTCGGAAAGGACTCTGAACATGATTGTGTCTTGTGATATGAATTCAATTTTCATTTCAGGTCCCATAATGGAAATGACCCTAATTCAGATTCTCTAGAGAAGATGTTTGCCCCTTGTCATCAGCTTAGATTTAATTTAAGAGAACATGAAAAAAAAAAATTAAAAGGTATAAATCACATCCCTGTGTTTGCTGTACTAACATGATTTGTGTGAGGGAATGCTGGAGAAACAAAGAGCAAAGAGAGCACTTGAAATGTTTTGACTGCAAAAGCTTGCAAAAATGTTTTTTTCCTGTCAAAATAAGATGTTGGTAATAGCCAACTTTCCTAAAAATGAGACTTAAGGACATAATGGCCACTATATAAATGAATGGGGCAGTTGGATCCTTGCAATTTAATGGGTAAGGACTCCAAGATTTGATTCCCCATTTTGCCAGAGTATAAAAACAAGCCTAACAGACAAGAACAGATTGTTTTTCTTAAGAAATTAATAAAACCACCCCAAGAAAATACAAGCAAAAGCCAGGTGACTTATATTAGAGGAGAATCACATGTAGCAGTTTTGTGCTTCATCATAAACATCCTGTTCCCTCTATTTTCTTCCATCATATTCCCCAGATAAAGCCCCAGCTGGGCTCTCCTTCCTTTAGGCCAGGCCACAGCTCATGAGGTGCTGCAAAAATTTTACATGAGTGGAAATTTTACTAGCAGAGAGTGGTGACACTTTGCACCAGGTTGGTGCAATAGCAAGCAGCTCAGTAATGCTAATAAATTGACCTCAAAGCTTGAAGGGCTAGTTACTTATTTCAGTTACTCAGCACATGAAAATCTGAGGCACATTTTTGCATGGTTATGAATTGCAAAGCTATACAAAAGTCTGTGAAATTCTTCTTGTGCTCTCATATGCATGTGGTTGAGAGGGCACATACATGTGTAAGGACATAGTCAAATGTGCTCTTATCAATCAGGTTAAATAATTCAGTTGTTCAAGGTCTACTCCCTCCTTGAAGATGTTTTTCAGCAACTAAAACGACATTTGGTGACCGATTGATCTGCTAGTCATTCGGGATGCAAAATAAAACTGGTTTGCTTCAAATATCTCCAATTGAGCACCTCTGTGTTTAGGAGTGTGTACCTGCATAAGCTATAAGAACAATTGGTTTAGTGAGGGAAAACAATAAAATCTATGTGAGCACAAACACCAGAAGGGCAGTTAAATGTTTTAGTAGGTATTAATCCCACAAACAGCAGAACCAATGTTGTATTTGCACAGTCCTCCTAGAATCTGATTGTCAAGAGCTCCTGTATTGTGTCTTAAATTGTGACATTATTAAAAACAGGGTGACATTCTTAAAATCTGCATTTAGATGAATAAATACAGGTTGAGTGGTTGCACTTGAGGCAACCATTTTGGGAGAACTCTGTCATGATTTTTTTTCACTAGCAAGTTCCAGTTCTTACTCTCAAGTTTAGCAAAAGTGTACCGAAAGGATGCCAACAAACACACAATTAGAGATGATCAGAGTAATCAAATACAAAAAGTTTTGATTCCTTATATTGCTACCTTAAAGTAATACAAATGAAAAATCATTCTGGTACCCCACTTCCAAAATACATTAAAGAGAATAAAATCTCCTTCCACAAGCTTCCTGTCAGTAATAAGCATTCTGTGCCCAGATGTACAGCACAGTAACACAATTTATTCTATTTAAATGTAAAAAACATGTACAAAATGCAGCTATTACCCAGTTGCTGAAAGGTATTTTCTCCCAATTCAAAAACCCTTAAAGATGTTTTAGGGCAATTAGTTAACAAGCAAGTTCTGATTTTCAGATTTCAATGAATGCAGGCAGCATTTTAGAAGTAAAATAGGAACATTAAGGCCCATCAGCATAGGTGTGACTTCAGGGAAGGTGGATGGCTTTTCTCTTCCACATTTCTGCTGGAGTCTCACCAAAAGGGGAGGGAAAGAGGCATCAGAATAGAGCAGTTTCTTTCCCCAGCAGCACGGGGTCTGCCCATACTGCTTAAACCTCCTCTCGCTGATGAATTTAACAGTTATCCTTGGAGGCTTAAGCCATATTTGAGGTCTCCTGTCAGTCAGCTGTGTTCCCATTATGTCAGGCAGTAGCCAAATCTCCAGGGCGGCTTTGCAGTGGCTCTACAAGCCTGCCATTTATTCATGGCATACTAGCAGCTAGATTATTTCTAAAAGGTAGCCCTTATGGAACACAGTCCTTATTGATGGGAAAATAAAGTTGACTGGCCAATACTGAAGTATTTGATTGTGTTCAATATACAAGGGACAGAATACACACTTCCATGATATATTGTGATTAGTCTCGTATCCTGCTAAATGACAGTATTATATTTAACTCTGGTCAAATAGGGGTGGGGTGGAGTGACATGGTGTTTACAAGTATCTCAAATGAATATATCCCTTTAGAAGCACCAGGGTTATTTTAACCTCTCTTTTCCCACTATCACTCCTCTTAGGTTTGAGTTAGCCCTTGTGCCTTTTCGGTGGGTGGCAGAAGCACAGACAGTGTCTGCTCTGAATACAAGTAACACCAGTTCTGTTCAGCATGAAGTTCAGTGCAGATCTGTACAGATATCATTTACTGGGAAAGTTGATAAAACACTTATGAATTTGTCTCCCAAGTACGAATTGAGATGAAGTCTTTCAACACATGCTTACAAGCTTGGCTACTGATATTTTCCATTTAAAAAAAAAAAAAGAAAAAGAGAATTTAAAGATGGCACTCAGTTCTCATAGGCTGCTGTTCCAATGCACAAGGAAAACAAAATACAAGTGAAAAAACATATTTGTAACTGAATAGTACAGAATAAAATAATAAATTGCATCAGACAGTGTACAAGTCACTGTCCCTTTCTATTAGTGGTAGTTGTAGGCAGACCCAATGTTACAGAATGCTTCATTCTGCAGTTTTCCTTTAGGTGTCACATAAATTAGCCAGAAAAAATATTTAACTTTCCTCAGGAACAAGCTGTCTTTGTCACTTTGTCTTGACTTTATCTGTGTGCAGTAGACTCTGCCTGAAGAATTCTTGAAGGCTCCTCAACATCAGCAACAGAAGCTTCTCGCTTCAAATCATAGTAACAGCAGTGCCCAACTTAGCTGGCAAAACAGAAGGAAAACTGTCTCAACTGCAACGTTCCTGAGGTCTACACTATGAAATCCTGGATGCATGAAAAATAGGAGGATTTTTCCACTCTCCCATTCCAATGGAAAGCCAGGGAGAAGTGACTGAAGAACAGAAATTTTTCAGTGACTGGTTTTTTTTTAAATAACAAATATCCATTTGTCAAAACTAAAAGTATTTACAGAAATGCAATGACAACTATGAAATGTTTTGGGGAATACAATTTGTAACAACTTCAGAAGCTTTTCTTGTATACCAAGTTCTTGCATGTCTTTGCAATGTTATGAATAGGAAAAAAATATTGAGCCAGGCTTTTATATAGTAAGGTGAACATAAAAAACACTGAGTTAGTACTATCTTACTGTGATTCAAGACAATTAAAGTCGTTGAAAACATCCTCACAGAAGTGAATGATAAAAAGGATCTAGATGTCTCTGATGAAAGGTGTTTCTCATTGAATCAGATATGAATGTTAAGAACCTTTAAAATTACCCTTTAGAAAGTAGTTTCAAAAAAAAAAAATTTTGGCACCCACAAAATATAGGTAATTCTGACTTAGCAAGACATCTTCAAGTACATTGGCTTTACAAGACTAATCATTCATCAAAAGAAGAGGGCTTTTTGGGAATGGATTTGCAGAGCAGGGTGTGTGGGTGAGTGGGGGCATGCTCATGTTGATGTTACATCATCACAATGTGTTATTTATCATGTGATGTGTTATCATCACAATGTGTTATTTTAGTTCTAGTATAATGCTTCTTCTTAGAAAAATGTCAAATACAAGATTTTTCTTGCAATTATAGTCTGTTTCAATAGATAAAAGGGATTTGTCTTAACAAGAAAGGAGTTTGTAAAAGGAAAAATAGTCTCCAAAGTTTAGTATATATACTTACATACGTCTGTATAGGAATATAAGTGGCAAAAAACCCTATCTGAACATTGCCTCCTTAAAACAATACTGTATTGACCTGAAATATTTCAAATTGTATGTACCTCTATGAGCTAAGAGATGACCAAATGCATTATTTATGTGAGTACATTCCAAAAAGGACTTTGAGCGAAAAGACAAAAAACAAACACTTGCAGTTTCTTCACTCTACTTACTTAAGCATTCATTGAGTCAGAACCTGAAAGACTACTACTCACTGTTCACACACGTTTCAGATGTAGAAGACCTAAGTTAAAATCTCTACTAAGTATATGATGCAATAAACTCTGACGGCAGCCGCCCACACCCCTGGTCAGTGCTCTGCACACTAGAGTCTTTCTTCTGCTCTCTCCCTCTCATCTTCCCCACCCCACAGCAGAACAGAGTTCAAACCCAGTACAAAAGCTTAGGTTTCTCTGCAAAAACACTTATGTCATTCCATCTGCCGTGACAGATGCACTGTCATCTTGGCAGCTAGCAAAATGTGGCAGCTACAAACAAGGCCAGAAAGACACCAACATGAACCATGTAACCTTCCACTGGTCCATGTGCCAGAACATAGCAGTGTGTCCTCCAAGTCCCAACAAATTGCACCACAAATTCAAACCTTATAGCCTCTTAGGCTACGCATTTTAAGTGTTGAAACAGAATACATTTAAGGGACATACTGAAGATTACTTGATGATAACAGCCTATCATACAAAGACAGGCACCAAATCTTACAGTTACCCACATACTGTTTTAATGCCACCTGCTAACATGTCAACATTTTACTGTACGCTGAACTGAGATAAACAATAGTGACCAAAATCTAGTGTTGGGGGATACACTGCATCAGGATATTTGTATTTCAATGATCTGGATTGCATTACGTGTCTAACAGGTAAAGAAGTTTAAAGTGAACTATGCATGCATGTGAGTAATAGGGGTTAGGAAGAACACTCCCAGCAGCTCACCCCACACCACCACCACTGGGAATAGCTTGCTCTGTGCTATTGCTCTGTTTGGAGGCATTAGCAACCAAAAAATTACCCTCTCCACTTAACTGCTTGCATGAACATTGTTAGTTCCTTTTGTGGCTGGATTTTGGATATACAGAAACCTATCTTTAAATACAGAGGATCTACTGCGTTTGAAT
The DNA here is from genome assembly GCF_018139145.2 of Gymnogyps californianus. NCBI lineage: Eukaryota > Metazoa > Chordata > Aves > Accipitriformes > Cathartidae > Gymnogyps > Gymnogyps californianus. The sequence goes on along the minus strand of NC_059487.1, from coordinate 12,906,397 downwards.
GAAAGACCTTTTGTGTGCGACGATCTATGCGTTAGATGCACTGTTCAAAAAATTGCACATGATAACTGGGGTATACAGGAGGCTTATTTCAGCTGAAGCTGTTTTACAAGAAGCATTTTTTTTCTGATTGTGCTCCACTTCGACAGTCCATACATAATTTAAAAACAATATATTTTCAATTATTTTGAGCTCCCTAAACAAGAGAATTTTTATGGATGTTAAATATAACCAGGTAATCATTAAAATGTTGCTTGTGTTGCAATTTTTTTGCAGTTCAAAAGCAATGTTAAAATTTCTTAGTAGTAAATGAGACCTCTAGGGAGGAGTGGTTAGAAAGAGGTTTAATCAGATTTTCCAGAAGGAAGAGGAGGAAAAAATCCAGCAAAATAGCCTTCAATTTTCCTACTCGTTTGTAATCAAAGTCAAGCCCAATAACCCATCCATACTAAAGTTATTCCAACAGCAGTATGTTCCTAATTTCATGGAAAAGCACTGTCCAGGTGAAGTTAACTGCAGAAGTGTTTGGGCTGCATTGTCCAAAATGTTCAGGTTTGTATTTGACATGACCTCATTATTACTAAATTAAATCAGAGCCTTGTAGGATGTTTTAAAATGCCTGCCAGAAGTTACTGAACTGACAGCCTAGTAAATCATATCTCAGTGACACCTCAGTAAGAAGTCAAAAGAAATCGGCTTTATCTTCCTCGACTAATAGTTCGGTGTCCAAACTACTAGTAGGCTGCAAATATTGTGCATGCAAAAATACATCATCTATCAAAGATGGACAGACATGTTGAGTCTTACAGTTTTCTTGTGGGTATAAATGATTTTCTCTTTAAAATCCTGTATTCACATTTAGCATTTCCTGGAAGTTGATTGCTTTTTACTACAGGGGAAGAAGTTGTGCATCATGCATTCAGATCACCTGCTGCTCCAATTCTGAACCACCAAGTTTTCTCTTCGCGGTTCCCTTTTACATTTTTTGGGGTAGTATTTTCAAAAGCACTGAAGTATTGAAAATTCCTTGGTTGTTGAAGTACTTCTAAAAATGCTTCTTTTTTCATTTAAATGGCATTGATGCACTACGAAAAGCTTGAGATAAGCTCTCAGTTTTCACAGCACACTTTGAGGCTGTTAGATCTCCAACCTTGTGAAAGAGTCTTATTTGCTCATAGGAGCCCCCTGAGACTAGAGAGCATTATTTAAATAGATGCAACACATCCAAGAATTTTTCTAGTTTTGGAGCCTATGCAAGTTTTCTTATCTCCGCTTTATGCATGGGTATATCAAAAGCCAGATATGTTAAACAGTATGTCTTCAAAAGTCTGACTCAGAGAATCCCTTACCTCTTGGTAGTATTAGACACACAAAAAGTGTGCAGCTATTTTCTTATCCACAGTATGAATGGTGAACTCCAGGCCTTTGCTGTCAAACAACTTGATATAGTCAACCAGTACTTGAAAGCAAAATACACTTTTAAAGAAATAAAAGAAGGAAGAAAAATTATATGAATACATGCCAAAACACCTCCTTGCTGTCTCAGCATATTTAAGACGACAGCTTTTACCTGCTTTCTTCAGAAAAGGGAGGAATTAGGAAAACATATCTTACGACACATAGTAACATGGTGCATAAATTACATTTTATGTATTCAGGGTTAAGCTAAACACAGGGGGAACAAGAAGTGGCTCCACACTTTCAGAGGTGTTCCTGAAAATCCTACAGTCTTTATGCAAGGACTGTGCTTCTGCAGGGAGGGAGTTTTGTTTCATTTTCCTCTGCTGAAAATGAAACCTCTCTTTCTCTGAAGAAAACAACCTAACAGCATCTTGATTTTGAAAAGTTATTCAAACTGCAATTCTATGTGCCAGCCAACACTATTATACAATCATGGGGCTTTGCGTCTACCCTGTGCTTTCTTGACATTTAAAAGCAAGTGTGTAGGAGTATTTGGCCAAATTTTACAGATTGTATTAAAACAAACCATTAAAGACAAGACCAGCATTATTAAATGAATGCAGATATATCAGGAATGCCCTCTTAGCGTGGAACTCTCCATTTCTGTCACCTGAAAGAAGAGGAAGAAAACATGAGCTCCATGAGACAAGATGATTGTCAGGTTGCTCAGAAGATAAGAGATAAGCGTTTGCTGTCAAAATAAATTAAACTGTCTAGAGTTCCTATTAATTTGTTTCTTGTACATTGAAGGAATTACATCTGAGAGGCATTCAAAAGAAGAAACCTGATCAACAATATTAATTTTGGTGTGTAAATAGCTTGAGGATAAACAGTGATAATCTCCAGAGTCAGCAGAACAGTTTTATTTATTTACTGAAGAAAACAATATATAGTTGTATAAAGCCTACTCGTAGCAAATTAATTTACACTTGATGAAGCGCATATGGACTTCACTTATCGCCAGTGCTCATCGCTATTGGTGAGCGCCCTTTTTAACCACACCACACCCCCTTCCTTTTAGGAGAACAAACCAGAAGTGGCAGAATTCAAACTACCACTGTAACTCAGATCCTTTTTGTAGCGTTTGCCATTTTACATGTGTATTTCCAGGTAAATTGTGTAAGAGGACTCAGTGTGCCATCTTCTATTTAAAGAAATTATTTCTAACCAAAAAGTCTGCCAAATTTGAGAGAAGGAGTAAACATTTTATTTGGTGCAATCCAAAAATTGCACAATCAGGTATTTTCACATCATTTTAATGTTTAAGCAGTATATTGGCACTAATTATCATCACAGAATTTGACAGCCAAATTCTCTGCTGCCATAAGCAGTGGCATCGGCTTCTGGACTACATTACTTCTGCTGCTGTCCAAGCAGGGATGATAAAACACAGAACCAAAAAACAGATCCAAAAATATATCCAAAGTCTAGGTTATTTAATAGTTTTAGTTTTGCTTATCATATCCATGAATGATATTGATGAACTCTATCAATTAGAGTCAGGAAGTCACCTTCTTTTCCAATTATTTCCAGACAGAAAATTTTCCAGGCAAAGAAATCTTCATGCAAACACACTTTTCTATATCTATGTACTATTTCAAACAGTAAGAATTCTCTCTCCTATGGAAAATTGATGCCACCATTTGACTGAAGACGTTCATCTGCTAGCAGGATGGTCAAACTTCTCCAAGCATGTTATATATGTCAGAACAAAACTTGCAGTTAAAATTCTTCCCATTTTTTAGAATCCTCTTCAGTGCTTTCCCCTATTGAACACAGGGATCATAGTAGACATTTAGTCCATTACATTAGCTGTTGCCTTCCTCTCTTAATATTGCATTGGTAAATTTGGTGAGCATGAAATGTTCTCGTAAAGATTCCCAGCAGTGACACTTGGCATTGGGATTTGCTGATGTGAAATCAGCTTTACTACATGCACTCAGTTTTAAGACTGGATCTTATGAAATTAGCTGGAGATATGCCCTGCAGTTTCATGCTGGTTGATTTATTTATTCTTTAAAAAGCTTAACACACCATTCTGAAAAGTAATAGTCGGCATGGCAACTTCTTACTCAACAGATCTCTTCTCTGTGTGCATTCAATCAGTTCTGCTGACTAACTTGCCAAAACCAAGTTTTGCTGGTCTAGTGTTCCAAGTCCCAAGAGCATACCTGCAACAAGCCAAGCTAAGGTGTATTGGGTTTGCGTGGCAAGGTTTTGGCAGTGAGGGGGCTACGGGGTGGCTTCTGTGAGAAGCTGCTAGAAGCTTCCCCTGTGTCCGACAGAGCCAATGCCAGCCGGCTCCAAGACAGACCCGCCGCTGGCCAAGGCCGAGCCCATCGGCGACGGTGGTAGCGCCTCTGGGATAACAGATTTAAGAAAGGGAAAAGAAGTTACAGAGGAGTAGCAGTTGCAGCGAGAGAGAACGGAGTGAGAAGATGTGAGGAACAACTCCACAGATACCAAGGTCACTGGAGAAGGAGGGGCAGGAGGTGCTCCAGGCGCCAGAGCAGAGATTCCCCTGCAGCCCGTGGGGAAGCCCATGGTGAGGCAGGCTGTCCCCCTGCAGCCCATGGAGGTCCACAGTGGAGCAGATCTCCACCTGCAGCCCCTGGAGGACCCCACGCCGGAGCAGGGGGATGCCCGAAGGATGCTGTGACCCCGTGGGAAGCCCACGCTGGAGCAGGCTCCTGGCAGGACCTGTGGCCCCGTGGAGAGAGGAGCCCAGGCTGGAGCAGGTTTGCTGGCAGGGCTTGTGACCCCCCCGGGGGACCCACGCTGGAGCAGTCTGCTCCTGAAGGACTGCACCCCGTGGAAGGGACCCACGCTGGAGCAGCTCGGGAAGAACTGCAGCCCGTGGGAAGGACTCACGTTGGAGAAGTTCGTGGAGGACTGTCTCCCGTGGGAGGGACCCCACGCTGGAGCAAGTGGGAAGAGTGTGAGGAGTCCTCTCCCTCAGGAGGAAGGAGCAGCAGAAAGAACGTGTGATGAACTGACCGCAACCCCCATTCCCCGTCCCCCTGTGCCGCTCGGGGGGAGGAGGTAGAGAAAATCAGGAGTAAAGTTAAGCCTGGGAAGAAGGGAGGGGTGGGGGGAAGGTGTTTTAAGATTTGGTTTTATGTCTCATTATCCTGCTCTGATTTGACTACTAATAAATTAAACTAATTTTTCCCCAAGTCGAGTCTGTTTTGCCTGTGATGGTAATTGGCGAGTGATCTCCCTGTCCTTATCTCTACCCACGAGCCTTTCGTTTTATTTTCTCTCCCCTGTCCAGTTGAGGAGGGGGAGTGATAGAGCGGCTTTGGTGGACACCTGGCGTCCAGCCAGGGTCAACCCACCACATAAGGCTAGACCCATTTCATACTGAGGACAAGGGAAATCTCAATTCAGTGAAAGGATGAAGAAAAAGATTAGGAGGTCAGGATAGGAAAAGAGTATTTAGGGAGGAACTGTGAGGAGTGGACAGAGAGAGAATTGTGAATCAGGGCCTGGTTAAAACCCAGAGTGAAGACATTAGAAAGAGAATAACAAATCTGGAAGAATGTATAATTTAAAGGAAAAAAACAGAGGTGAGAAACAAAGGAACACTTTATTACATTCTTCAAATACAGTGATAAACCAAAGTGACATATATCTATCTATCTAGCACAGAAGAAACAGGAGAACTGGAAAGAGAAAAAACAACATGCAAAGAGTCCGTAAATTATTTTGCAAGCTATGGTATTATTTGATAGGAAATTTAGTGCTAGAATGTTACAACAAATAATCCAATAAATATTAACATTACTATCTGGGATAGAACAAGCTGGGATTGGAACATATACTGAAGTTCATGGAGGGCAGGGAAATGCCTAAAGCAGGGCTGATGCTGTGCACCATTTTGGGGAGAGATGAAAAGAGCCAGAAAGCTATCTTCAGTATTGTAAATGACATGAGTTTCTGGTATTCCATTTGATGCATATTTTAGAGAGATAAAAAAGGCCCCTCTTCAGCAGTAAACTCTAGTCTTGGTGCTGAGACAGAATGCTAGGGAAACAGCTACATATGGGTAGCTGACTGCAGAGCTGGCTTCTCTTCTTTGCCTTCAGGGATGCTTCCCTATCGATGAGCACCATTTATTTTTCATCTAGCCTCAATGAGCAGAAAGTGATATCCTAAACAGGCAGTATAATTCGTTCCACTAAGACACAGAAGATTTGCTCCATGAGTACTAAGGGTTATACTCCTAAATTACCTGATTTAATTTTTATTTTACCAAAAATCAGGCACCTCAGTGGAAATAAGGCAGTGAATGTAAGTCTCCTGAATGTCTTGCAGAAAGTTTTTTCAGGCTGCGAGTATGACCTGAAAGGACCTGTACAGTTACAACTGGTGAAACACTACAGTATTTGTTTCTATTATAATGGAACTCCTGTATTTGATTTAATACCACTTAGGACTCTGTTTAATCCTTATTTCTGAATATTAGAACAACTGTTAGCTATCTGTCATGTTAATAGGAAATAAATGCTTCCCATGCTTGCACGAAATTATAACCTAGATAAACATTTTTCTAGGAGTTGCTATTAGAAGACACTGTGTCCTGTATGTTATGCGCTATGTTACACTGTTTATGGTGTTAGGTGCAACTGAAACTTAAAACCACAGGAAAAAAACCATCCAAAGCAAGAAAGAGTCATATGACTTGTCTTCAAAGCTCATGTTCCAAAAGCAAGCTGGCCAATAGTAGATTTTGTAAACAAGCCGTGAGCCAAATACTAATTCTAATGTACTTGGCAAAAGCTTGTAATTGCAAAGTATATTAAAAAAAACTCAAAATCATTAGGTGTATGTATAGATGTGTGCATGTGGACTGTACCTAAAACCCACCCAAAAATAGTGGTGTTATCACTCAATAACAATTAAAACATTAAGGAATTTTGTGTTATTATTTTTAATCAAACACTAATAAGTCATCAGAAGACATGTAAATGGCTATATATGTGTGTATGTATATATATAAAAATGAACTCATGCTTCGTGAAACAAGCCCCAAGATGTAAATCATGTATCTTTTTTAAACTTTCTAATTTGTTTTGTAATTTTTGTAATCCATTTTCTCAGAATTGAAGCAGAAAAAAGCAGATATGGATAAAGAACAATGAACCTAAAATAATTCATATCGAGCCTCTGCTTAAAGAAAACAATTCAAAACTCATTTTGAGAAACATGGAGGTGTTGCCCAAGTTTTACCTTGTATGTCAAGCTGATTTGATATTTAACATTCAAAGTAAACCAAACAGTGCAAACAAGCTTCCTTTAGAACTGGAGATGAAAAGTAGATAGAAGCTTATTGATTCAACGAAACTACTATTTTAGTACAAAGTTCAGGTTTAAACTTCAACCAGAATGACTGCAATAGGAAAAAGGTTATTTATTTAAAACATACACATGAGTTTATTTTTTGGGGTGAGAGGGGGTGATGACAAGTTGGGGACACATGAGTGGTGAATTCTGATTTTATCAAAAAGGAAAAAAGTGGGGGGAAAAATCCAAAACACCAAACATGAGAAAATGCCTTTTCCTTAAGAGTCTTTTCTTCTATTTACTTGACATATCTAGACCAAATTTGTTTGGATGAGTTCTATATAATAAGCAAGCCCTCAAACGTTTAGCAGCTCACCTTGAACTGCTTCCTCCAAACTACCTGAACAGCTTTGCTTCTTGAAGGCAAGGAAGCAAATGCTATGAATTTGCCAACATTGTAAGTTTCCAAGGGGAGAATGGGGGGCAAGAGAAGGAGGTTAGTCTATAACACTCTGATTCTAGCAAGATTTTAAATTCCACTGCTACCAACTTTACATGCAACAGCCAGAAAACAAACACACAAAAAAACCCAAACCACAAGGCCTACCAAAGATATCAGTACCCAAAGTTACAGCAGTGAATAAGTACTACCTATAAATTGCTCTGCTGAATACAATGACAAGTAATTTAGTGTTATGAATCAGTAAGTACTTTCCACATAGGAATTATTATTTTTAATGAAATTTCCTAAGCTGGTTATGTAGATATCAGGCTACAGGACTACCTGAACACGGTAGAGACATAAGCAGACAATTCGATCATCATTGCAGCACTTTCAAAGTCTTTTTTCTGGGTACGGATTATACAGACGCAGAAGTACTCCCTCTCGCACAAGCAATTTCAGATGGAAACACTGCGGAATGCATACAGAAAACCCAATCACCCACAGATTATTTCAGATTCAAGTTGTGTGTTCCAAACATTGATTCACTCTATTTTTCAATTTTAGAGCAATATATTGGTTATTTAAAAGGCGAGAAGTCAATGTATGCATATCTATGTATGTACAATCTGTTTTAAAAATCTTGCTCAGAGAAATGAAACAAATTGAAACACTAAACCAAATGTAACACAACTTAAGCATTACTAGATTTCTTGTCTTTTCTGCATAACAGTGACATAAGTGGGAGTCACTGGATACGTGTGCACTTGAGTAACTTGGCAGATACTCGCTCTAGGCTTAGTGTCTGACACAAAAATCTCACAGCCCTCCCTCTCAGATGTTCTTTAAGTTGAGACAAATGTCCATGACAATAGAGTTCATGAAAACTCAAATAACAAGGACTGGAATAGTCCCTCCTGAGACAGGTCATTGTTTCACGGAGTTCACGGCCCACACTTTACAATAGATGGCTAGCAAACCTTGCATTTCAAGAGTTTGTTTTGCTTCATATTTAGAAGGCAAGTGTTTTCCAATTCATACTGTCCTCTTTTGGGTCTGTACACAGCAGAACACAATAGCTTTCAACTCCCAATTGTGGATCAAAAATTACTGACAAATAAGAACATATGTTCAATATTACACCTGTGAAAATGCACAATATTAAGTTATGAGTTGTAGTATCAGAAAAATTAAATCAGTTTATGCATAAGCTGGAGAAGATTCTAGCAGTTTTTCCTGTATACAGTTTTGAAAAAAGCAACATGAGGAAAATTACCAGTGCATTACCAAGTCTTTCAGCTTCCCACTATACTCCACAGTATATTTCTCAAGAACCTAGTATGCCCTGTCAGTGCTACCCCAAACTGGCAGCTATATTTCTAATGTACAATTGCCAACTCGGCGAGATAGAGCATTGGAAAGTCAATGAAAGCTATAGGTACTCATCAGTCCTCAAGAACAAGTTTTAATATGAATTTGCACACAAAAACCATGATATATCTTCTTGAAGAATGAAGTCTGTACAGGAAATTATGGGTCTACACATTTGAAGAGCAGAATGACTGCCCTGACAACAACATTTTTTTTATGAAAAAAAGGTAACAGAAGGGACAAATTTCGTTAGCAACTAGCACAATGGGAAAGTATTTTGGGAATCAAAGTCCATTTCAAAGAGAACGTAACCTTTTGTACTATCAAATTCAGTGAGGAAGGGGGTAGTCTACTGAGCAGCCATCGACAGAGCAATTGAAAGCTGACACAGGGTCAGTTGTAGTAACTTCTGTATCCAGTTTGCCTCAGACAAAAATAAATTTCTGGCATGATTTTTGTGTGTGTGTGCATGCGCTATATTTACTGCTTTTGCTGCTTACTTAGGTCCTTTTTCTTTTCATACAAGGCATATATTCTAGACACAAGAAGATTTCTTCCATTAAAAAAATAAGACAGCTAGGCATTCCAATCACATTACATAGAAACCTGAGATATGGACAGTAAATAATATTATTTCAGAGCTTTCAAATCTATAAATGAAGGTTATATATTCAGCTCCTGTTTTAAGAAGATAGGATAGCTTTCTTCACTACTTCTCTTAGTGCTTCTGAGATTACAAACAGGGAACTTGTTTCCTGAGCTGCACTGCAGTAAAAAAAAAAAAAAAAAAAAAAAATCTTTTAAAGGTATTGCAGTATAGAAAGAGCATGCCTGATCACGTGGCAGGTTTTGTCACTAAAAATTTGAAGTGAACGCAAAATTCAGGAATGGTGGTAATTAGAATCCGTCACATAGGTCACTGCAGATCATGCCAGATGATCTTATCAAACCACTGAGCCCCAGTGAAGCAGAGAGAAACAAGAACTCAAAATGAAGAACCAACTCCTTTGATGAAAAGCTCTTGGCCGACCTAAAATCTGTCAAGACACCTACAAGGGAGGACTGCCTGTGTAACTTCAGATCATGTGCTTAACCTTTAATGACTTGCTCACAGTCTTAAATTAACCTTTTCAGTATTTTACCTGGGATTGATGCCAGACTAGTCCCTAGATCCCTGGACACTTACCATTTAAGGCTATTAATACTTATCTTTTAAGGACTTCAAGGCTTCCCCAACCCCTTACCCCTATTCCCCCCCTCCTCGGGTTTTTTTATTTGTTTTAAATAACAAATGATACTGATTCCAAGAGCTTTCAGCTTACTCCTACAACTAATTTGGTCCTGCTGATTTAAACATGTTCAATTTTACCAGGCTTATGCCTCACTTTTTCCTTTCCTAGAGATGGCACGTTTATTCATAACGTAATGAGAAATGCACTCTTCACCATTGGATATAAAGGACTGAAATAGCAACTTATACCTTTGCTTGTTCTGCATTGCTATTCTTTTTCCTTTTATGGTTTGTTGCTTCATTTTAGAACAAAAAGTGCTGAAACCAAGTATCCACAAAAAACTTCATTCTATAAAGTTTACTCCAAAATTATATCACAGACTAGTTATAGCAATGTTACAGACTAATTACAGCCATTATTGTAGAAAGTTTTGCTTTTTCCAGGGATCATCTGCTCCAGCAAAGAAGGCTACCAACCAAGGGCAGCCAGAGAAAAAGGACACCCTAGTAAAATAGTTCAACAATAGGTAGATAAAATATGTGAAAATAGATTGTAACTAGCATATATGAAAATCTTAAACCACATCTCATTAGGTATTTTTGCTTATGAAGTGAAAGGAACAAAAGCCCATCTGTTAAGTAATAACCTATTGTTCATGAAATACATGCATATTTTGTCTGATTAAAGTGGACTAATTTTTTTGAGATAAAAAGAGAGAAAATTTGGAGTGAGCCACAGAAGACATTTTGAACCACAAGAAAATAAAACAGATGTAGCCAATAATGAGATTGTGTTGTAACCAGTTCTATAACATTATTGCTGAACTTTCCTAAGAGACTACAGTGCTTACACTGCTTACCATTAATAACACTAGAAGAAAATCTTACGTTAAAATCAGGCAATTAAAAACAGAAGTCGCATGCAAGGAATAAACACACTCCTTTCATTTTAGATGCTCAATTGCCAATCGAGAAAGATTTTCCTAACACATACACCTGAATTGCCTCTGTAAATTTTCTGCATAGTTAGAACATGTATCTGACCACGTGATTAATCTTGCACTACCCACAGTGTGTCAGACAGCTAGCGATGCCTGAGGACACAGACAATTTATTATTTTATGTCCACATTTTAAGCAAGCACCTCTATGTCCTGGTAAAGACAGAATCTTTTCTAGGAAAGTTCCTTCAAATCCTAGCAGCCCTTTCGAGGTTTTGGAAAAACTTATGTCCTAATTGGGAGTGGGGGTGGGGAATACAGTGTGGTAAAGTAAGATATTGCATGTTTTGAAATGAAGATTAATATTTGCCTTATGAGTTATTCAAAATTTGCTTCCATTTTTGAACAAACTGGTTTTCTGATTAAGCTCTCCTCCACTAGAAGAAACAAGTTCAAACAAGTCAATGTGCAGCATCTCCTTATTGTGTTTTGCTTCCTTTTTGTTCAGGCACCTAACTTCAATGATTAGATGCAAACGAGCAGCCACATTTGATGAAGAGGAATCTGTAACTGAAAATTCTACTTTCAGAACTGAGTACATGCACAGATAAAGGTTAAGTCCAAGACCAAGTATTTCTTTAACCCATGGTGTGTTACAATTTTACCTGTCTGCCTGGATGACTGCTTCATTTAGAAAGCTTAGCACTCTCATGTTTTTAGATCTGCAGACATTATCTTTTCTCACTCAAAATAGTGCCTATACAGAAGCTCAAATTACTCAGAATAACCTTCTCTTGCCCAAACAAGGTGTATAATTCATAGTTCATCAAGTATTACAAACCAGCTCTATCCATTCCAAACAGAATGGGACTATATTGCAGTTTGGATGACTTGCATGCAAGGGCTTAACCGCTCCTAGATGTTGAAAATACATTTTGGCAAGTCAATTAGCTTCTTCCCTCAGTTCTTCCTTCACTGAAGACCGATAAATACTGCCATAGCTTGCAAATATATATATTTTTAAAATTATAAATGCAGTTATAAAATGTGAAGTGCTTATGGACTGTACTTGGAAGAAAAGAGGACATAAAAATCCCTCAGATAATTTGGATTTTATCACTTAAGTTTGTTCTGTTCGGGACCTATAAAAACCATATTCAACAAAAATGGAAGAATCTTAACCTTTACAGTCAACTAGACAAGTACATTGCTGTTCACCTGACAGCAGTGCTACCGTGCCATGCACTCTCAACAACAATAATCATTAAACAGTCATTGTTCATATTGTCTAAATGCCAGCAGAAACATTACCATGCTTTCATTTGATCTGACAATGTATCACCTGCAGGTATCGTCGTATCTCTCAAAACAAATCTCAAAGACAAGTTCAGGGTTATGAATCATTCTTATAACTAGATAAATACTGCCCTGAATATATCTAACAAATACAATGCACCATATTAAGACATGTGTGGGCTGAGGACTGATTGGCTTCAAAATAAGATGTATTTTCAAATTACAAAATGTATTCATTGTTAAGACTCCTGTTATTTTAAAATATCACAGTTTTCAATTATTTAAAAAATTTTACATGAATGGGATTCTCAAAAGCAATCCATTAATCTCTTCTAGATCATAACATTCAAACACATTTAAAACACAACGTAATCAAAATATAAACACCTTATTAGCCAGGTCACTAAAACTACAGTAAGCTCAGCAAGATATCTCTCTTAGGTTCCATTTAATTCATGTTCATCTACAATAAGCAAATTATTGATTAGATGTAGGCAAGTTATTTATATTATTGTTGTTCAAGAGAATTTCTTAAATGCAGCCTGTCATCCATTATCTCACAAACATTCACACTTCCATATTCTATATGAATGCTGACAAAAGGACTGCTTTGTCTTTGTCAGACTGCAGCAAATACAGAAAAGCACATGATAGTGGTCTCATTTTGTAAAGAGAGAAGCAATAACATGATCTTGGCTATTAATAAATCCAGTCTACCAGTCTTTCACATTACATAAATAATTCCATTCCATTTTTATCAAACAGTAAACATGAGGTGGTGTCCTGGTTTCGGCTGGGGTAGAGTTAATTTTCTTCCTAGTAGCTGGTACAGTGCTGTGTCTTGGATTTAGTGTGAGAATACTGTTGATAACACTCTGATGTTTTAGTTGTTGCTAAGTAGTGCTTAAGTTAAGGATTTTTCAGTTCCCCATGCTCTGCCAGCAAGCAGGTGTGCAAGAAGCTGGGAGGGAGCAGAGCCGGGGCAGCTGACCCGAACTAGCCAAAGGGGTATTCCATACCATAGAACATCATGCTCAGTATATAAACTGGGGGGAGCTGGCCAGGAGGGGCGGATCACTGCTCAGACATCGGTCAGCAGGTGGTGAGCAATTGGATTGGTGAGCATCACTGTTGGGGTTTTTTTCTTTTTTTTTAATATTTCTTTTCATTACAATTATTTTATTATTATTATTATTGTATTATATTTTATTTTACTTTAGTTATTAAACTGCTCTTATCCCAACCCACGAGTTTTACTTTTCTCCGATTCTCCTCCCCATCCCACTGGGAGGGGGGAGGAGTGAGGGAGCGGCTGCGCGGTGCTTCGTTGCTGGCTGGGGTTAAACCACGACAGGTGGAGAGATGAAACTGATGTTTGTCAAGAAAGGATCAATGAAGATGAAAGTGTTCCATTTATTGATTACTAGATGTTCCTTTGAATTAAAACACCACTAGATGTCTCGGTGTTTAAAAAGTAATGATTTGCCATTTTTTCCTGTAGTGTGAGATAGTTGCTGGATGAAATTTTCCTTTAGCAAAAAAGCACGTATTCAGGAGAAGTTATGTGTTTTGCTAATTCACCTTTGTTAAGCTGTGTTCTAAGTTACTGCTGTCAAAAACATAGTTCAGTTTTATGTAAACACTTGAATTGGGAATCTATGTGTTTGACCCAAAACTAGTTTAAAAGATTTGCTCAAAGTTCTTTAAAACCATATAAAAACTAAGACACCCGGGCTATCTAATACCATGGGAGTTTTATATCATTTGAACATTCAGAAGATAGTAATATGTTCAGTTCCTTGTGTAGACCTAAATAGCACCTTGTGGAGACCTATATAGTTAGAATGATGTAGATAATCTTTGATTTCATCCCTCAGACTCCTTCTGTATTTGGTCCATTGATATGAAAATGCATTTCTGTTTAGGTGCTCAGCTCACTCCCTCCTCTTAGGGGTCTGAAGGAATATTTTGTATGAGCAGATCTAAGAGTTCTTCATGCCACGGTACCTCTTAGAAGTGCCATCTGCTCTAGAAGAGCATGAGGGGGGGGTTTGTACCAATATTTACACACAGTAATTTTAGATCAAGTGGTAAAACTCTGTCACAAAACACATACGTGACATGGACTGAAAAAAGATCAGTCAGGAAATGCTGGAGTTACTGCCTAGGCCATTTGCAATTTGTACTGAAGCAAGATGAAAAAAAGAGAAGAGATCATTGTGGTTTAGTTATTCAAGTCTTGCAGTTTTGCTGCCACAATTCATTTCCTTAATTATACTGAAAATCATTTGCCCTGAGTGTTAACAGATTTTTTTTTTTTATATTTTTTTCCAAATGGTAATATATGTAAAAGGCCTTTGGGGCTTAATGAATTATGTAACATATGTTTTTCCTTCACTAGGACTGGAGATCACTTGTGGAAATTTCATAAATATAGAAAATTATTATTATAAGAACTTGGGGAAGTCAGGTTAGTAAAGTGCCTGCTCTGCTGCCCTTTTTTTTTTAAAATTCCTCATCCTTGTTAAACAAACCTACCCGACAAAACAAAAATGGTACAGCAAATCCAGTATGGCTTTTAGATCACACTGGGGAGAAGACTTACATATCTGTAATAGCACATCAATATATTCACATATTTTCAAGGATCATGCTGCACTTCCTGCAAATCTGAGAGCTAGACAATATGTGAGATTCTGAGATGCACATATAGCAGGGAAATAAATCTGGAGAAGTAAGCAAAACAAATGCCAGCAACCCCCATATCTTGCAATTCAGTCCCCTTGTAAATATGTCTCCAAAAACCTTTTAAGACCACAGTTCCTTCACAAACTTTGAGTCTGGAAGCTTTCTTTATTTAAAAGGGAAGCTTATCGTTCTGCATTTGCATTAAATTATAAGAGCTAGGGGCTTTGAGAGAACTATGGATAAAATTAGAGGAGACAGAAAATAAAAACTTGTGTCTTGATATAAAAAATGGGTACCTAAATGCTATTGTTATCAGCATTTAATCAGAGATTATACACTTTTCTGGATTTTCTATCAACACTAGAATTCCTGGAAATACAGCTTTCTGACTAATCATCAAAACAGAGTTAACTTCAAATGTCTCATGCTCTTTTTCTGCTCTACAGTATCCCAACTTCATTCTTCCCAGGAGGTGGAACATGTCACGTAAAGGGATGCACAGTCAGGGCAGAGGCATCTGCCAGTAAGAACAGTCACTTCAACAGCCCAGACTACAACTCCCACATACACCTTTATACTATCGTAGTACCAGAATGTTTCAGGTTTTACGTGAAACTTTTCAGATTTTGATTTCCAGTGAAAAGGCAGATTTTTAAAGTAGCTCTATCCACAGGTAACGATAAGGATAATTGGGGGAACTTTGCACATTATCTCATTGAGTAGAAACAGCAAAATACTACTCCTCTCAAGGAGACAGAAAATACATACAAATTCAAAACATACAAAGGCCTGAAGTGTCAGAGTTTTCAAATCTGATTGTGACAGTATCAGGCAATTGCAAGCATTATGTTGAATGCTACTCACCGATGCAATTATGGAATGAAAAAAATTGATGTTTATGGGCCACAGATAGTGAACTTCTGCTAGTGCTCCCTTCCTTCAGTACTAGCAACGATAACTACATGTGGATAAGCACATTAGCTTAGTACACTATATGAGTCAAAAAAAAAAAAGTCTTTCAATCTCACTGAGATTTTGAAACTGCTAGACTAGTCAACTGCTAGACAAAGGCATAGGAACAGAAAACGTTTAGTAAGGATTTCCTTTCACCTGAGATAATTCTGGTTTTATAATTTAAAAATCTGTGATATTTAAATACTCTAGAAAATAACCAAAATGAATGATGAAATGTAACAAACAAATTGCCATTAAAAAAGCAAGCTATTTCAGCTGTATCAAGTTCAGCAAGATTATACTTTCTCCATGACAAATTCATCATGGATGTGAAGAAAGTAGAGTTTGAAAGTAATACCAAGTAGGTCTCAGGTGTTGCAAATAAGGAATGAAAACACGCAAGACGGAAGAAAAAGGGAAACACTGTAGCAACTGAGACTAGGTGGGGTTTTTTTTCCCCGAGTTGCTTCTTACCATTGTCCTGAAGACATAAGCGGTCTCAGCATAAGACCGCCTCAGTGACTGGTACCCACTGGAGACATGGTATGTTTCCCTTCTCAGAACTATACATTTTCCCTAACTCCACATTTATAGAATGGTTAAAACATTAAACACTTGTAACAGTCACTTTAAATACACAACCTCTTCTTTAAAAAGGCAAGGGACCATGTTTTTCTCTCTGGAAAACAGAATTGATTGGTGTTATGGTAAGTCCCAGTCACCTCATTTTTTCTTTCTAATCTCCAAGGACCTTGATGTTGTACTTAACTCAACTTACAACCTATCCCCACTCCCCAAGAGCCACACATTTTAAAGCCTATGAATATTTGTTTGTGCCTTTAGTGAACATGCAAAAAAAAAAAAAGCTTAATTTGCAAGTGTCATGAGGTTCATATTGTCACTTCACTTTCTTAATATTCTTAGTCTTGCACTTGTTCATTCTACTGTGCTAATTACATAAAAAACACTCAAAAATAGCTGTGCAAATGAAGCTGCCTATGGGAGCAGAGAAAAGGAAAACTGGCAGGATATCAGCAAAAACATATGAAATAAATAATACAGTGCATTCTTGTGTTCTCTCACAGTAACTGGACACCAATACTTTAATCCATTTTCACAAAATCTCGGCAAAGTTTGATTTTACAGCTCTGTAAAGTCACTCTCATTTCCAGAAATCCTCTCTTGTCCTCACTCCCCCAGAAGAGCAATGGCCAATGAGCTGGATTATCATAAGTTCAGGAATCAAATTTACACAGCTCTGGAGATGCAAGTAAAATGAGTATTGTATCTTCATTTCCTTTGTGGCACTTTATCAACCTCTTCCTCTGCTGATGGTAGAAGTCAATAAAATCCTATTAACACTAAGATCTTGTATTAAGTTTGACAGTTTACAAATTGCAGGGGTTTTCATTTCAAATATGAGCAGCTTGAGATACTCTGGAGTTTCACTGTATAAAATTGTTAAAGTTTGAATAAAGTTGATAAAATAATTTGGGTGCATTTTTTCCTCTCCTTTCAAAGAGGGCACCAGAAGCAAATCAAACAAAAAAACCCCTATAAACCTTCCTGGGAGATTCACATTAGTCTAACCAGAAGATCAGAAGAATCATAACAGATCTATATTTAGAGCAAAACATTCACCTAATCTCTCCGTGGGCCTGATCCAACTGCTATTTGAAAATAACACAGTCCTTCCTATGGACTCCACGGGCTTTGTATCAGGCTCTGTTGCTCTCTGTAATCACAAGTAACCACTCTTGCAAAATGAGCAACACATCCTAAGAGAAAAAGGCTTAAAGCAACTGGACCTTTAAATAGGTAAATAAATAGAGATACCAGCAGCAGGGATGGAGTTGGCACCTGCAGAAACAGCAATCAAGGGTATGGCTGACCAGCTGGTAAATGAATTAGGAATAATGCCAGAACAAACTTGGGGACAAATCTAAAGCTATTGCTGCAACTGGGCAAATTGCCATAACTTCTGCACTTATCCACCTGGTGATTTAAATTCCTGTTAAATATTATTTGAAGAAAACAAACACCAGTCCCAGCTGGTGTTATTCTTCCAGTACTAACTTTCTTCATCGAAGAATGTTCTCTCAGAGAGGAACATGGTAGCAGAAGGCATTTAAGCAAGATCTAGAAAGCTCTCCTAAACAAGAAATGTAAATCCAAAGCAGGTGACTGGAAACATGAATGAAGGGAGAAGGGAAAAAGGGACCAAATTTGGCCCAATTTCAGGAAAGCATGCAAGAATATGCAATATACAAATCTCAGTGATTTCCTGAATAGCCTAGGAGGGTAAAAAGGCTACGTCAAAAAAAAAAAAAAAAAGGCAACTGGAAAGTGACAATGTAAACAGTAGTAGAGGGAAACGTAGAAGAAAGTGGAAAGACAGAGAAATGTAATAACAGCAAAAGAGAAAACGGGGTGCAGGACACTGATAAGAATCAGCAGAGAACGAGGCTAAGCAGAGAAGAAATAAGTGAAGCAGTGGCTAAGAGGGCAGCTTCCCTTTACACTGTTGCTTTAGCCTTTTTTTAAAAAAAGTCTTTGGCCTCATTTGACATGGACTGGGAGCTGTGGAAAAGTTGCTATTAGAATGAATGGCAAGTAGAGTTTAACACAGCTTGAGGCTGGATTCTGATATTCTTTTCAAAACCTTCCCTACAGTACCATTTCTGAACAAGTCTGAAATATCCTTTATTCCTAGTAAAAGATAGTGCAGAATTACGGGTTTTGGGGTTTTTTTTGTTTTTTTAAGAATAAGGACTTCCCAAATATTGACCCCCCCCATACTTTGATGGCTTTGAGATTCAGGGAGAATCCTCACTCAAATTTCATTTCTAATTGTCTTTACTCTTGCTTTTCCGCTTAATGAAGGAGATCCGTTCAAAGCTTTTTTTCTTGTTTTGCCCCTTTTCTTTTTTTAAATACACTTCTCTTAAGTATACAGTCTCAAAGCCTGTCAAAAATTTAGTACTTACTGGACACCCAAAGGATATGGATTCTTCTGATTATGGATTAATTTACTGAATCAGGATAGCACCACTCAAATAGATGATCCAATCAGAAAATAATTACGGGTTTTATATCAAGTCCCTTTTCAATACCAACAATTCAAAACATCACAGAGTTTGTGGCTATACGTAGATTCCTCAGATCACCACTCTCACCACATAAGACAGTCTTGGACTGCTCACAAGACAGAGTGGGAGGCTTTATTTTGAAGCAAACATTGCCTCTAGTAAGGATGCTTGTACACAGCAATAACTTGCCAGCGTTTAAGGCCAGAAGCATTCCTAACACCCACTTAGAAACATTCAAATACATCTTTTTTGCCTAGAAACTGTACTTTATGACAGAAAACTTTTCCTGCTTCAAGTAATTATGTCCAGATATGATACCAGGTAGATCATATTTAGCCATCTATCCATCACACTGACTATATACATATTCACATATACTAATAGTGCATCATGTATCCATGGACACTCTAAAGTTTCTGCCCTGACATCTGATGCTGTCTACTCTTGTTTTGCTGTTCTTGAGCTCAGGGTACAAGGACAGAGTGGCAGAATTCTGTGAATTCAGCACCACAGTTAATTTATTAGCACTATGACTTCGCTGTTTTAAGTGGTTAGAAGTACAATCTTGCAGGCTTAAATTTCCCCCTAAACAGCAGAATAAAAAGATGCCTTTCTATGGCACTTAGAGAAAATAATCTGCTTATGCAGGCAGAATTTCAGAGGTGAAAACTGAACAATATATGTAAGTATTTTTTTTTATTTGTAATGGATGACCTGTCTAAATTGCCAGTTAAAGCTTAGAGTAGGCCAAGTGAAACCTTTATACTGCCAGTCTACACCCCAGTACCAACCATAGTTAAGGTCAGGATTCGAAAATAAAAATCATAAACTCAGGAAAATAAAAGCATCTGAAAGCCTTTCTTCACAAAACATTGGTTGAGATTTGTACTATGTCACCTGATCAAACCTTTGCATTCAAAGGTACACATTCAACATGTAAGATCTGGTGAGCCACATTCCTTTACTTTAGGTACAGTGTATTTTTGAGCAACTGATGCATACTGAGAATAGATTGTGTTAAGTGCCCAAATTTCTGAAGAAAGGAAGAGATCTTAATATTGTTCCCCAACCAAAACTGAAATAATTGTATGCTGTCAAGTCAGCAGTGAAATATAAATACAGTGCATAGGACTAACCTTCTCTCTGCCTTCTTGTGATATCGTTATGAGTGATGCATTTTTAGCTTTATATCAGGAGACATCATCTCAACATCCTTTGGTATTTTACTGCTGTGCTGACTAACAAAATACAGCATGTGACCCCTTTTATTTTCTGGTTCATCAGTTTTATGTTCTTATTTACTTGCCATACATTTTAAATCTGATGGTACCCAACACAGGCAGCTCAGAATATGCTGTATTTAAAAGATATTGGCTCTCAGTGTCTTTGATTTCATAAAAGCCTATTTTCAGAAAATTGGCTGTGTACATGTGTATTTTTTTAATGCATAATGTAACAGTCAATCAAACAAAGGAGAGGCAAAGAAGACAGAATTACAGATTCTTCTGCGTTTTCCAACCTGGGGAAACACCCCATTGTGCCCTTGCAAAAGTTTATTTTGTACGCTCTGCTGGAACAGGCATGGACTTTGTTTCCTTGCTGCAAAACCTGACAATGCAACGGCCTCACATCGAGGGCCAGATGCTCAGCTAGCACAAAATGATAGAAGCTGATTCATCTTCACATCTGACTGTGCGTGCATCTAATTGCACTCCTAAGTTCTACCAAGGAGAGACAAAGTCTCCAGCATGTTCCACTATTCTACCAAACTCTGCTTTTGCTCATCCTGTGATTTCAAATGATGCTGGGAGGCCCTAACTGCACTGTTGCTTTGCAGTAAATGACAAATCAGAATCTTTTCACAGTTTGTCACTATCATAACTTGAATGATTTTGCTTCACTTACCAGAGTAATTGATTTTGTATGATAATCAACAACTGTCATATCAACCGCTAGACTTCTTACTGTTTAGCAGTGTCCTTCTGTGCGTGGCTGACAACATACTATTAGGTTACTAAAGAGGTAAGAGAGTCATGTTTTCAAATGGGAGAGAACAGTATCTAATAACTGGTTTTTGTTCTTCTCACTGAAATAGTTAGCATGTTGTAGATACCTCAAAATAACGAAGTTGAGCCCAAACCACCGTTTCCTGCCATTAATCATGTGGACCTGGGAATAACTACCACTTACAGATGGAAAGAAACTCCACACCAATCAGAAAATTTTGCTACCTGTAGATGACAAACTGTAACTTCAAAAGTATGATTTTTTTTTTAATAAAAAAATTATGAAATAAAAGCTATAAGTATACTTCAAAATTGTGGGGTTTTTTTTAAATTAAATTTAATTTAAGACTTTATTCTTTCTTCATGGTTAGGCTTTTTTATCTATACAACATATATTTTATTAGAATTTAAGAGAAAAGTGTGTATTCAAACAATCTCCATCCTGTCTAGATTAGTTGATTAAATGAAAGCTTTTGTTCCATGTGAATCTAGTATGTTGGAATCCTTGACTTTATCTCCTCTATATAATAAAAAATAAGAATGTTTTATAAATATAGGCCTTTAAAAGGGAAATACTCTGCAAGGTAACAGAAAAGTATTTAGGTATATATCGGCCTGCCTTCATTTCTTAGTTTTTTTTTTTTTTCCCCACCAACACATCTCCCTCCTCAACCAACAGAACTAATTTAAGTCTTTGACTTCCTTAGCCCCTTATGTTTTCACTGATTCAGCAGGAACACTGTCAAACACCTGGTGCTTTGCTGTTCCTGAGTAGTCCAATTATCACTTGGATTGCATCAAAATTAGGTTCTTTTTACAAATGGCTCAGCTGCCCTCTCTTGAGATTATTTTCATGCTCAAACAGTGGCTCTCGAACAAGGGGTGGCGCACGATGTAGCTAAAGCAAATTTCATCTGCCTCTCTTTTTGTTTTCATCTTTCCCAGGCTTACAACTACGCAGAGTAACTGAGCCTGGGAAACAGAGGCAAATAGGAGCAAAGATGTGAGAAGCTGAAACACAAAGGAGACAGAAAGCCACCATTACAGAAAATAAGAGACAACAGGGCAGCTCTAAAATAGCTGAGAATCACTGCAGTAGAACTGCAGTACAGGTCAATCTTCTATAGATCAACAGCTAGGGGCACTGTAGTTCAATATACTACTTCCCACTGCCCCTTTCCCTCCCTATACTACTGTCAACGTAGGCAACACTCACTAGCACACAGCTCTACTCCTCCCCAGATGCTTTCCAGCAGTAATCCTAAAAGTGTTCAGAGAAGGACTTTACCCTTATTCTAATCATGCTGTCACATATAACACCTTAAGGCAAATACAGAGCTTGTTCCAGGCTGTCATGTAAAAATCAGTTCTGGCTACTAGTCAATATAGTATGAACAGACAATGGCAAACTTTTCTAAACGTGGCATTATTTTAAAATATATTTTTTCCACTTAAAAAAACTCAACTACTTTATCCAGAATCAGTTTTTAGAGGCAGCTGATGATCTGAACAGCATTCTTCAAGCAAACGCTAAGTATAACTCAAACACGTTTGTCAACAGAACAGAATGTGCACAAGACAAACACTAACAAATAACTCAGCAGCCTTAGGTTACCTGTAGCACTTCTTTTAAGCAAGTCTCATCAGATAAGCAAGAACAGTTTACTGCTGGAATTGGATAAAATGGTAAGGCATCTAGTTTAATAAAGTGTTTATGTTCTTGATCAAAATATTATATTAAAGCTGTGGTCAGGTTAAATTGAATTCTTTAAAAGAATAATGAAAGAGATTTGGCCACAGTACTGAGAAAAATGATTTCATAATAAACCAAAGTACAGAGAATGTATTTGAGGTAATGCTAGGAATCACTAAATTCATGTGCTTCTCCCTTTAAGAAATACAATTTGCTATTACACTAATCTGATGCTTTTAGTTTTCTTTATGAATTAAATTGTCCTCTCTTTAGAAGCTCAAGTTCAATAAAAGTCTCCTCTAAGCATTAAGCAGCCATAACATTTCCTCATAAAAACACTGTCTTTTCAATCTGAAGAGACTTTAGCCTAATTTGAGTAATACACAAAGTAAGATAGGCACAGGAATAGTTGCCCTAATTTTCTCTAAAACAATCAAGATAACCAGCCATGACAATTATGGGGTCGCTGGAGTTATGAAATCTGCTAATCTGAATATCAAGACAAAAATCAAACAACAAAAAATAAACTATAAGTTTGTTTTTAGATATTTGCTATATTTGTTTTCAGGTATTGTGCTGGGACAGGCTAGTTAAATCCTATCTGTGAGTTCACAATCAAAACCTCTATCTTAACTACAAATACAATTAGTAAAATGCTGCCCTCAGAAGCCTTACATTTTTTTAAATCTCAAACCATTACAAAAGACTTTGAGGCTGATATTATAGAACATTCAAATACTTATTTCAGGCTTTGTCCATAATCACACATTTTGTTTGAATAACTTCAAGTATAGAGCTCATGTCACATCCAATGATGTACTACAATAGCCACTTTTTTTTTCAATTAATTTAACTCTCCCATTCAGTCATTTTGCGTCCCTCCCCCGTGACTAATTATTTTTGAGGCAACATGAAGTGTATGAAAATCATGTTACACAAACACTTTTCAAAGTATAGTGGACAGAAGAAATGATGCCACTGACAAAAGTGAAAGGCAAATAATTATCCAGAAGTTAACCAATTATCTCGAATAAAAGCAAACTTTAGTTTCTACAAAATACAAATTAGATTTCTCATATAGAAATATTTCTCTCTTAGTCATAGTAGCAAAAAGGACCTAGAAAAAAAACCCTGCAAAATAAAAAAAAAAATCATTGGAAAACCAATAGTTATGCAAAATAACTTTATAATTTAACACAATGCTGCAAATATTAAGAGCGCCATTCTTCTACTAAACTCAGTGGAAGTTTTGCTACTTCCACCCCCACCCCCCCAACTGGAAATAGGAATAGAAAAAAACAAACAAAAAAACCCCTGTACACAGGAACTCTTATATAGCCAGTTTGGGCTATTAGTAAAACAAAGTTTTAACCAAAAAATTCAGGGCTTTTACTATGTCCCTTTAGGAGTCCATGTCTATTTAGGAGTGTACTTCAAGAAAATTTTACATAATAATACAATATAAAATGTGCAGCAAATATGCCGCTTGATAAAGTCACCAGCTACAGCAAGTTTTTGCTTATCAACAGCTATTTTACAACACTGACCAGGATTAAAAAGGCAGCTCTTGTTACAAAAGAACATCTCTGCTTTCAACCTCTATTCCCATATGTTTACACTATCTGTTCAAAGACCTATTAGATCTAAACTCTTTGATATATGACCGGCTACTTCTGCACAGCTTTTTGTTAACCGAAATTTAAACCCAGTAGGGAAAAGAACAAATCAGTTCTTTTATCAAGTGTTTTCAGTATCAATTTACTATGACCAGGCATGTTCTTTGCTTTGTTTTTCAGTGCTCCAGTACATCATGAGTTTAGAAGAAGGACAAGTGAAGAATAGAATTCAGCTCTTTACATTTTAAAATTTATTATTTCTGAGTTACATAAATATGAATGATTATATTTTTGAACAAAGATTCCAGTGAAAAGTTCTGGACACACATGTTCGATATGGATACTTATTTCTCCTGACAAATACCACTCCTGAAGTGAGTGCCAGTCTGTTGGGACCTGTTCACAGAGAGGTAACTTCTGGATTCACATCCTCCTTATGCCAAATACTTAATTTTAAGAACCAAGAAACAAGCTTCAGATTTAGTTCAGACATCTACCATTTATACAAGGAATGAGAGGTACATTACGTCAGGAATTAGTAAATAAGAAACATCCAGCAAATCTTCATTCATTCTTTGAATGAAAAGAGATAGCTTCTCTTTCAAAACCTAAGAACTCATGAATTTTGGTGTGACTATGCTTTGTTGTGTGTACAATATCCCAGAGACAGCCTAGAATGACAATATACTACTACATTTAAAAAAAAAAACACAAACAAAAACCACCAAAAAAACCACCCCACAAAACCAAACCACCGCCAAAACAAAAAAAAAAACAAACCACCTCCCCCCCAAACTCTCATTCCAAAGCCTTATTTCAAAATGAGAAAAGTAATCTTCCAACTTAAAGGCAAAAATAGAATCAGGATCTATGCAGAGCTGAGAAGTGGGTCTTAAGTATACATACACAGTATTAACTACCAATCACTGACAGTGTTAAAAACAAAGCCAAACACTGACCAAAAGAGTTCTTCAGTGCATTAAAATTAAAAATTCTTCAGTATTAAATTTAGATTTTGTTTTATTAAATAAGGTGCAGTTCTGACAGCAAAACGAGCACTTAATATAAATTGCTTGTCTTGCCAATAGTCCTAAACCACATCCACAAAACAGCATTTAAAACCTGTATTATTTCTTCACGAAAGGGGTCCTCACACAGATCTCTCTACCTCTCAGCTCTGAATTTTAATTGAGCGGAGTTCTGCACACTAACTAAATGATGCATGAATGTGTATAGTTTCAAAGTTCAATTTCTCCAATCAAAAATCCAGCAGGCACTGCCAAAGTAGGCTGGGGGGGGGGGGGGGGGGGGGGAGTTAAACCAGCATCTGCTAATATTAAACTCAGACTTTGCCACTCCAAACAGAATTACAAAACTTCATCTAATGACAGAATAATTAGGCATACATAAAGCAATCATTGGCACATTGTCAGAAATAGAGTCTTTAGAAAAAATAAAAAAGGTACAAATATCAGCACTTTCACTAGCATTCACTAAGTCTCTAGCTTTTGCTTCCCCTGACTAACTCCAATCAATGAGTCAACTGCAGCAGGTCGAAAGCAACTGTGATAAAATGCCACCTTATGAAGTAACTGCCTTCATAGATCTTACCAAATGAGTCATAAAACTATTCATCAATATCACACCTTGTGCA
This sequence comes from Gymnogyps californianus, assembly GCF_018139145.2. NCBI lineage: Eukaryota > Metazoa > Chordata > Aves > Accipitriformes > Cathartidae > Gymnogyps > Gymnogyps californianus. Next base: position 12,880,673 of record NC_059487.1, on the reverse strand, counting down.
GTACAGCACAGTTATGAGGTAACCTCAGGGAGTTCTCTGATCAGAAAAGCTTACTCTGTTATTCCATTTGCAGGCTATAAATCATGATTTCTTACATTCCGTACCACCATTAAGTAAGGAATGAAAACCTCCACTATCATTAGTCGACAGCTAACAAGGCATTAACATTTTCATTAACAGTGTTGACAAATTCAAATTGATTTTAAAAGCTCATTTGCATCATATCCCAAAAATGTGAAGTAGAAGGGAACAGCCTGACAACTTGATTATATGCTATAGCTTAAATTTTTGTTTTTCTACGTGTGTATAGATGTGAAGTATACATCACATCTGGTTATGTTCTAGTGCCCTCAGATTTTTAATTTGCAACTGCTGTATTAAACTTATAAACTTACGGCCAGCAGCTACGTGATGTTCCAACTTCAACTTGCTTAAATAACTACTTACCACCAATCATAAAAGATGGTACATATAAAGGAAATGCCAAAAACTTTGGCTTTTTTTAACCCGAGGAACAGAGAAAAAAGGGAAGAACATGGAAAAAAATGACAGTATAGTACTCAGATAACAACATCAGATATGCAACATCCAGAAACACAAAACTATAGTCATTTCAAAATGTAGAAATCCCATTTCATTCCAGCTTGGAGTGGCCCTTATAGAATATTAAATTACCTCTGACAGCAATGACTGTTCTCCATTACTGTTATCAAACTTAAGATTACACAGAAATTATACATCAAAAAGGGTATAATGAGGAACACTGCAAGTGCAGAGATAAATGCTCTTGTGCACACAAAGACCTGAAATATGTAAAGGTGATAGCCTTTGACTATATTTTGCTCGTGAGAGACCCCAGTCTGAGCCCTCATTTCACCTATACTGGACTAGAGACAGGAACTAGTTCCTCCCACACTTTATCTCCTGGCTTTTTGGATGGGTAGAACGTTTTTCATGGAATTAGGAAGCTACTGTCCAGGGTCAGTCCTAAAGAGAGACCTGCATTGCTATTGACTAAAAATTCTAGACTGCCCATGTTCAGCGCAAACTCATATTGTCCAAATTGGGTGTGCTGTGCTTTCATTTGTCTCTCTAGAGGAACACACAAGCAGGGATCAGCGGTGCATTTACCTTCTCCCATTTCCATCTGTAGTCATCAGGTTCAAAGATGAAAGAAAAACTGATACTAATTAAATGGGCTTTGAATTAGACACTGCTTCCCCAGAACAACTGCTTCATAATTAATTTCCTATAAATTAATCTTTACAGTCAAAGCTAACACGCTTCGCCATTTTGGCAGCAGGAAGCTGAAGAGCATCCAGTGCATGGTGTGGAAGTTTATATCTTCCCCTCACTGAGTAAAAAAACCTCTCAAACAGACTTCTCTCTTTCTGGCTCCACTGACAGTAACAAGCAAAGGCTTATCTGCGCTGCCTTGCAAAGCACATATAATGCTTTAAGATTGCACCCATAACATCTATGTCCCTTAAGCTGGACAAGTTCTTATGTAGGGTGCAGGACGGTACAAAAAACCAAAACAAACAAACAAAAAAACCAAAAAACCAGAAAAATATGTTTTAAAATACCAGCAGCTCAACATACTATTTGAAGATATTTCAGAGGATTTATGCCAAAAGCAATGTTCTTGATAAATAATCAGTATTCATTTGAAGTTTCTGATTTTTTAATATTCTTCAAAGTCACACTAGTAAATCTCTTTCAAGATCCAGACAGTTCTACCAGAACTAGCCAATTCTGAAGTGTTTATTTCATACTGGTTTCCTAATTGCTTCAATTTCCAAAATTTTTTTCCTAAGTAATCTTCCAAAAAATTACTTTTTTAAAAAACACTTCAGAAATTTTAATTTTCTATTTGCCAGTGCTTCTGCACCATGCAATCTTATATATGTTGATATTTTAATAACTTACATAAGTCAGTGTGTGCCTTTCCTTACATTTCTGTAATTAAAATTAATAGGATCCTTGCTAAAACTGATTTTCTGAAACTGCAAGGGATAAATAATTTTGGAAGGTAACTAGTTTCTTAAGTTAGCTGTCCATGTAATCAGACACAAATTTCAAAAACTACACCTTCCCTTTTCTTAATGTATCCTTAGGTAATAATATGCCTTCCTCCCACCCACCCCCAAACCCCTGTAGTTTCAACAGAATATACAATGCAATAAAAATAATCCAAGTTGTTTTTAACTTTTTGCTTGAGACTTAGAAGGAAGACTAATACAGAGTAAAAACGAGTGGGAACACACTAAACCCCACACTGCACGAGTTTCTCAAGGAAACACTTGGAGAATTAGCCAATAAAACTCAGATTAAGATATTTGAGACTGTAGAGATACTGCCAGCTGGAGCTGAACTTCTAAAATAGCAAATGTGTCTATGTGTTTAGGTATCCAGTTGTCTTTAAAAAAGTTGGCCCACAGCTCTGAGTAAATTTTTTTTCTATTTGGACTGTCACATTTTTGAATACTTTGGAAGAACTTCAGCTGTAAGGTCTACATGGCAGTATTTTTCTAACGACAGTGAAATTTAAAAGGAAGAAAAGTTGTGCAGAAACATGAACAAAGACAAAACTTCACTTAAAGAATAAAGTATTTTTTCAGCTAGCTCTAATACTGATTTCATTATTGTTGACTACTAGTCCTGCCTGGCTTATAATACAATTTGACACACGTAATTAGTGTTAATGCCAGATGAGAAACAATGTCTAACTAGTCAGTTATTTCATATATATGTACACATACAGACACACATTATTTCTCTATATAAGGAAATGGTGCCTTAAGTTGTCCCAAAAAGTAAAAGATCAGGTCTACTAAAATAAATTAAAGCAAAAAGAAATGACAGATTTTTCCAGAAAAACTGACATGGACTACCAATTTATTTTTTTAAAGAAGCCATTCTCTGTAAAAAGGCTTGTAATGATTAAATAGTAATGTAAACATATGAGACACATAGTTAATTCTGATCAGAATCTCTGAGCTCATGGATCAGTTTAATGCCAGCTGCCCCAAAATGTTTTCCATAACTTGCAATGCATCATTCCTCCCAACAACTCCTAGATAAAAAACAAGTACAGGCACAAAAATAAATTATATACTGAACACACATTCAGTTTGGGTGCATAAAAAGAGCGTTTATGAATTACTTTCTCTGTAGTAAATCCAAAGTCTACCTCAATTCACATCATTTAACATTCAAGAGAATGAACATTTTCCCAGATCTAACTTGCCATAAAATGGAAGTATCTAATAAAACTTGAAGAATTGCATGTTCAACTAGTTAGAGAAATACAGATCATCTACATTGGTAGATTTACAGCAATCTGAGACAAATAACATCATTTGTTAAACAAAGACTTTGCAGTCCGGGATTTTTTTATACCTAAACATTGTAGGAAAGCTGCTGCTAATACCTGTTCTACAGCCATTAAATTGCCTGAGGTACAGTCAGCCTCTGCACATGCTCCATGGTCAGATTTACTTAGGCTCTAATCAATATGTTCCATGCATCTTGTCTATATTGGAGCTCTTCTTATTACATGCTCAATTGATTCACTGAACAACAGCAAGCTGTAAAAGTCTGTACTCCCATGGATAAAGCAGATGTTGTTCTGACCTCCACCCACTGGCTCAGATAGCTATTTTTCTGTCTGCCTTCAGCAAAGAAAAATATCCCAGCTACACATTTTGCCCTTGAACAACAGATATTACATTCATTATACGAAAGTTCTTGCTAACTTTCCCTTTATTTTATTTAAAAAAACCAAACACCCACACAAACACCCACCATGAAAATCATAGTAAACCACTTATTCCTAAGAGTTTTAGAGAAATATCCTCTATTTTGAAAAATCTGAAAATTTTGGAAACATGCACACCAAATTCTAGAAGGCAACACTAAAACAAAACAAAGAGTCAGTTTTCTGAAATTAACCTGTAGACTAACACAGAAATACCACCATATTATGAATGCCATGGAATGATATTGACCTAGGAAAGCTTCTGTTACTTGAATTAATTGTTATCTTTAAAATTAAGGCAGCATGAAAAGCAGAAATAAAATCCATCAAATAATAAATGAAAATTGAAACAAAAAATACCCTTCTTGGGAGAACAAGGCAATCTGATAAAAAACCAGAAAAAAATTTAAGCAGGAGGTACAAAAACGATCCTAAAGATAGCAGTGATAAAGGAAATGGAGGTATAAAGAGAGAATTGTGATCTGAAAGGATGGGATATTGCTTTTGAGAATATCTGATATAAAGAAGACCAAGTTGAGATATTGATATCTCAAATATTCGTTATATTTAGAAGACTATTTAATAGGTTAACCTGAATGCTGGGAAAGCTGAGGGGCAGACATAAAACACTAAGATCTCCCAATACACACATAAAAAGTGAAAGAACTTTTAAGCACACTACTGTGAAACAATAACGCCCATATCTGCACTACAAGGGTCACTGCTAGTATCTTTGAGTGACAGACAAAACAGATCTGTGAGAAAAAAAAGGTTTCTAAGACAACAATACACGAGAGAGCAAAATACATGAAATTGCGTATCCCTATTAGTATCACAGGATTTAGTAAATACCTTACAAAACTGGATAAAGTTTCATTGCCTTAAAGAATTTGTGGTCTGTTTACACCAAGACATACACTCTCCCAGTCAAAATACTGCTAGCTAAATGCTTAGTACCCACAGCAATCTCCCCAATCCATCTGCTGATTCAAGCAGAGCAAACAATTCCAGAGATGAAAAGCACTCACCAGTTAACTTTAATAGGACACCTGTGAACTTAAGGACTTTACAAGAAGCTTGGCTGTTATCATTAGTAAAGTACTTAACACAATTCTTTACCAGATCAGGGTTTAATTCCTGACAGATTTCTCTTACCATGTTTGAGGAGTTTAGAGTATCAGGCAGTTATTGTGCTAAAACCAAACCGAAGCATTTGGTTAGTGGCCTTTCTAGGCTGATGAACATGACCCAGGTACTTTAATTCCATTTATTCAGGATTTAGGTTTAAGCTTGTTTCTAGTGAAGTCAATGGAGTTGTACCTGTAAATATGCATTTCAGGCCCTTGCTTCTCATTAAAAAAATCATTTGATAGAGATAAAATTAGAAAAAAAATAATCTGGTTTCTTCATCCCTAATACATATCGACAGTATATTCCTTTCTCATGTGTTTTGATCTGTCTTCTATCAGATCCCACTGTGTCTCACCCTTCCAGCTTCTAGAGTACAGAGTATCTAATGTAAAGAATCAGAGCACTTTCACCTGGTGTCTCTGCAAGGAACGAGTGCACCTGTGAAGATTCTGGCCAGCAGGACTAGGGCAGCGATCGTCCCTCTGTACTCGGCACTGGTGAGGCCGCACCTCGAATACTGCATTCAGTTTTGGGCCCCTCACTACAAGAAAGACATTGAGGTGCTGGAGCACATCCAAAGAAGAGCAATGAAGCTGGTGAAGGGTCTGGAGCACAAGTCTTACGAGGAGCAGCTGAGGGAACTGGGCTTGTTTAGCCTGGAGAAAAGGAGGCTGAGGGGAGACCTTATCGCTCTCTACAGCTACCTGAAAGGAGGCTGTAGTGAGGTGGGTGTCAGTCTCTTCTCCCAGGTAACAAGCAATAGGACAAGAGGAAACGGCCTCAAGTTGCACCAGGGGAGGTTTAGATTAGACGTTAGGAAAAATTTCTTCACCGAAAGGGTTGTCAAGCATTGGAACAGGCTGCCCAGGGAAGTGGTTGAGTGCTGCCATTCACAATAGGTCTCCCTCCAACCCTGATGGAGTAGCAGTATTAAACACCAGCCAGGCAGGCTGGCAGCAAAGTCTTGTGGCTTTTTTTTTTTTGTTGTTTTTTTAAATTGGCTGGAAACAGAAGTGCTGAGGTACTGACAGCCTGACTCCTGTTCTTACCTCTGCTGTCAGAGTGGTTCCAAAGTATGTATCAATATGGTAATAGGCACTTTATATGTATGAATATAAATATATACATAACCTCATCAAAATACCTCACCATCCCTGGAGGTATTTAAAAGACATGTAGATGTGGTGCTTAGGGTCACAGTTTAGTGGTGGACTTGGCAGTGTTAACAGTTGGACTCAATGATCTTAAAGGTCTTTTCCAACCTAAATAATTCTGTGATTCTATGATTCTAACAATCTAGCACTACAAAGCCAATGGAACAGGAAACATTATTTTAGGATCAAGGTGCCTCACCAGAAATTGAAAGGAAGTAAATGGTAAAATATAACTGCCTAAGTCTTTCTCTGACGAACCCCGTACTTAGATTCCCCCCCCCCCGGATGGCTACAGTAGTTTCATCTATTCCTTAGCTATTGCATTATCAGCAAAAGAAAAAGAAACACACTGCTACAATTACTTGTCACTCCTGCCATTTCTCAATGCTATTAAGTAGTTCTGTGATTCATTCAAGTGGGCTGTAGCTTAGATCAGGATGTGAAAAATAGTCTTGTCTTAAGCTTAAGAAAATTCTTGTGTTTACAGATGACAAAATCCAGGTTCCATCTCTGGAACATACATGTTACTCCTTATTAAATTTGAGAGAGAATGTCTATAGTTGCATTATGTTCCTTCTGCAGGTGTAGGTGTAGATGATCTTATTCACTCCAGTGGAGGATTAGAGAAAGAAGTACAGAAGAAAAATGTATAGTTGAGGATATTGCGGAAGCAATAGGTATAATTATACTGCCTGATGGGATGTTTGTCACTTTTGCCTTGTTTAATGTTGCTACAGAGATATAAATGCATTTTTCCCCTCCACAAAACATTTGGAGCATTGATGTTTGCTAAAGACCAAATGAATTTTGGTTTAATAAAACCAAGAGAGTGGAAAAATGAGTGAAAAATCTTCATTCTTTAGATGTTCTTAATCTCTTGCACTTGCATTAAGCGGGGGGGGGGGGGGGGGACGGGACGGGGACGGACCCAAACCGAAAACCAACCCAAAAAAAACCCAGAGAAAACTGGGTTCAAGGGGATGTTAAAACATCTCTTTCTATACTACGCGTATAGAAAGTAATGTAAAAGTCATGTCTGATACTATTTTCAAACCATGTTCCCTAAGCTTTGCCAGAGTGTGCTCTAGAAAGAGCACAAGAATTGTTAGTAGTTTGGAAGTATGGCAGATGAAACAATAAACCCAAGGAAGTAGCCAGGGCCTGAATTAGAAGAATGGAGGGGTTGATGAGAAGATAAAATTCCTAAATACACTAGTCTCTGCTTTTGCTTTGCATTTTGACACACCCTCTGTGGTCGAGTTGAAAAGGTTATGATTTACACTTAAGCCATGAGAAGAAAGATTTCGCCTTTATAAGATGTTACAAATATATATGCCATGGACAACTTGCCATCAAGTTGCTACATTTATCTTGATCTCTTTAATCTCCTGTGCTTTCCCCTGAGTCTGTGTCCGTTAGTCATCTTGCACTGTTCATTACATTATAATCTCTTTGTGACAAACCCTGTTCTTTAAAAGCAAAGACAGAGTTCAGTGAAATGAAGGCCTGACACCTGGCTGAAGTCTCTCTGTGCTATTGCATTTTAAACAATCATGATAATAAGCAAGATGAGATATGTCTGAAAGAAACTTGATAACATTATAGTAGTTTATACATTCTGTTTCTACTCACCTACTATTTTAAATTAGAAGTATCATATTTAGTATATTTGATCTATTCTCTGGATTTGAAATGGCATTAACTGATGATTCTCCTTTGATTTTTTAATTTTTTATTCAAAGGACAAATGGCTTTTTCCAGCTGGGGTCAAGAAGGGGAAATGTTCCTTTATAGAGCAAAGGGAGAAGGAACTCCCAGATAATTACTTATTATTCTCTTGTCAAGTGCTATCATTGTCCTGCCTACAAAGTGAGAAGAGAAGCAGCACTGAACTGGCATTTTACGATAAAATAATAACTAAAATAATAATTGATACAGGGTGGGATGTATTCTTGAGCTTTGTTACAAGATCTGGGGATCCAGGGACTCTACTTCAAACCCTTAATCGCTTTTGAAAATAAGTCAGTATACGCTTAATTATCAGGAAATTAGTCATGAAAAACAGAGTTCTTTTCTATTTAAACTTTCTAATTTAAAGGATGCACTACGCAAAAGAGATCATACATAATTTAATGTAATTGAAGAAGGGAATTAAAATACAATTTTCAACTCTTCCATCTAATAACACTGCTCTTTCAAGCTCTGGGGATGTTGTTTAAGCCAAAGGTGGTGGTTTCCTTGACAATTGTAGGTAAGAATAGATACCCTTAAAAGAAATGAATAGAATAAGAGGGCATGAATAAGCAGCATTTACTAAATTGAGGGTTAAGGAAATTATAAGAGATCCCTGAAGAAGACTTAACATTGAAGATATTATATTAGAATGAAGAATAAAATGAAGGTTAATCTTGATAATGAAGGACTTGAACCCAGAGAAAATGTCATTATCAACATGTTAACATGTGCAGAGTTGGGGTGAGAATTGGATGGCTTGAGACAGCCAATGATATATGTAGCTTTTCATCTGCTGCTCATTAGGACTAATGTAAAACTGCTAGTAGAGAGTGGCTGCTTGAGAGAGAGCACCTTTGTGAAGGTGGCAGTCTATTCCAAGCGAAATGGGGATAGGAGAGTTTAGCAGACCGACCAATGGCTCCCTTATAGTACCCTGGGGAATAGGTTTACTTTTTGGTGAAAGTTGTTATTTATTTTCCAGTTATTAAAAGCCCTGACCACAACTCTGATCTAATATAAACATTAGCCCATTACCCTGCAATGCAGACCAAGCTTGAGAAGACAAATACTGACAATTTTAAGAACAGCAAAACACCACAGGCCCTAACAGATACCTGACTAAAAAGCCCTAGATAACAAAGTTTTACAAGCAGCTCATTGCACCCACTGTGTGTAATCATGAGGCAGTATGGAATACTGTTTAATTCTATTAATAAACAGCAACATTGGTCTTAACTGTTATCAACCGTTATCTTTGAGCTGGAGTTCAAGGATTTCTTGAAACAGTAGGTGTTATCTGTTTGAAAATTGTTGTTGTTTTTCTGCAAATGTCCAAGTGAAATCTTCATTTTGTGTCCAGTGACTTGCATCCAATTTCTTATTATCTTGTATTTTGTTCTCCATTTACTGCTGAGTTCACAAGTCTTACTCAGAGAAGCACCTGATAGGCTCATATGAAAGAAATATGAAAGAAAGGCAAGGAAAATGACTTGGAATAATTGCACCTTCTGTGTTTCAGTTTAGGCTTTATATTTTGGAAATTTGGATATTTATGAATAAAAGCTGAGGTTTTGTTAAAAAATGGCTAAGAACTTTTAAGGTTCTTTTTGTGCAGGAAGACACAGAACAACCTCACTGCTGTCATGACTGTGGAGAGCTCTGGTGGTAGGTCAAAGATTCACAGTGAAAGGATGAAGGAAATAAATGGACTCCACTTGAAAATAAAAAAAATAAGGAATACTTTTGTTAGAACAAAGAAACACCAAAATTATATATGAAATTAAATTTGAAATTTAACAAATGCCTGATCAAAGAAATGCTAAGCCTGAATGATTAAGATTCAGCAACAGAGGAAGACAACAAAAATATTAGATTTTCAAGACTGGCAAAATCAAATAGGTGTATGCAGTAAGATCTTGGATAACACAAAATGAGCAACTGGCGAGGAAAATTGCCTATCGATTGCTTGCTTGCTGTTCTGTTCTGTGAACTGGAATTATAAATTATTGGTCTTTTAAATTCAATGTTGTTTCTTACCTTCCTTTTCTTTTCCTAAGATTTTTATTGCATTTTAAAGCAGATTTGTGGTACTCTGACATAGTTCCAGTAAATTGAAGCCAACCAGGAAGATACTCAAATATTTCTCAGAAGTTTGAAAATATTCTTTCTGGCCTTCCTCAGTAAAATACATGGTATAATTTTCCCCACTTTTAAGAGGAATTAAATAAATTCAGTGTCAAAAGCATCATCACTTATATCTTTAACTAAGTTTATAAAAATTCTTTAAAAAAGGTTTCATTGTTATGATTTTTTTGATTATTGATGAAAGCCTCTGTAGCTTAGAGGAGCTTTGCTAGAGAGAATGATATTATTCTTCTGTTGTACTCTGGTCTCCATTTGACCTAATATATTTCTATTCAACAACAGCAACTATAAAAAAAAAAAGGAACATGACAATCAATTGATTCTGAAAACACACCTACTGATAAGAAAGTGTTTCTGCGTATATATATATATATATTGCATTGTCAAGCCCCATTTTCTGTTAAAAATACATAGGCAGTGCTCTTTGCATTCTGCTGGAAATCAAATAGCTTGTAATGTTTGTGCTATTTGGGATGCAGTTTCTGTATCTCTATTGCAACATCCTTTTAACTAATCATGTGAGTTGAAAAAAAAATGTTGTTCTGGGATTTACATCAGTTATTTTGGCCTGCCAGGTTTATAAACAGCTTGCAGTATGTCGCAGTTTCAAGACAGACCTAAGGTAACAATAAACGTAAAATTTGTCTCCGTGCCACTCATGGTTTTGACTTTGGAACACAATGCAACATACACTTTTGGCTACTTGAGCAAAACCACTGTGATTTTTTACCCCATGATGTTAAAAACAATATAATGCAGTCTTGCATTTCAGTAATGCCCTCTCTAAAAAGTGCCTCCAGATATGGCGTGGGGATCATTTTTGTGATCAATAAGAGATATAAAATTAGGAATCTGAGGAAAAAGGAACATTTACAAATCTCCCAAGAAGCCTATAAACTAAGCATATATTATACTGAAAAGCAGAAGTGGTGAATAAACATCTTTGGCTTCTACCAGTGCAGTGTCCCTAAATCTCATGATGAGAACAGAGAAGGGAGAATATTCCTTTGACCTGCATTCCTGCAGTAAATAGGGCTCCTGGCTTTTGTCCAGTAAACAGTGCACTTCTCCCGATTTCTGATGTTTCCCTTCATTTCTTTGTTAAAATAAAAATACTGATTCTGAAGTTTTTTTCTTTTCCCAAACCTTTTCCTGACTTGTTAATCAATATTAGAATTAGTTCAAATTTGGAGAGAATATATGAGATAATTTGTAATTTCTGGTGCACTGTTCGTTACTACCTAGTGAGCGCTCCTGAATTATATCAGGAAGGAAAACATACAGAACTCTAATCATTTGTAGAAATATCTGTACAGCCCCTTAAACAGCTTTGCAACTTGGTGATGGACTCTTCAAAAAAGTAAAAGAATACCACATTAAGATACATACTAAAGCAGTGATACTTTCACAATTTTAATTTGGCAATAACAACACAATTCTATTAAAAATCCTTTTGAAGGGAAAGCTCTGCCACCTTCTATTGAATAGTACCTGAATTCACAAAGAGACTGATCTGAAATCTAGGAGTGAGAAAACTCAGTAGTTTTCTAGGCTTTTTTTGAAGCCTTCTGCTAGGATGGATATATCCTTGCTATTGCTTCATGGCATTAGAGCAAGGACACACAGCATGGACTACTTACAAAAGTGGAGTTCATTAATATCTGTCTCATAGACCCTACCCCATATTTTTTATTCACATTTTTAAAAATAGTCTTTAGAATACAGACACAGAAAAATAACTGAATTAATACTGGCAATATCAGAGAAGCATCGTAATAAACTGGCATTGCTAAGATAGTGAAGATGGGAGCTAGGACTCCAAAAAGCCTTTAGAAGTTTGAGATTATTGTCATGATCAAACACTTCTAAAGCTATTGGCAACTCAGGAAAAAAAAGAAAAAAAAAATCAAGGCTGACTCGATTGATTAAGTTCTATTGCAAATTTTGATCATTACTGGCCATTAAAATGGACAAAACCTTTCCATCTCAAGAACTGGCAACAGCAAAACCCTAATATCTCAAATATAGCCTTTTCAAGTAATTTTTGTCCAAAAAAAGAACTTTGTCAGGACCTTGACTGTGCTAATTAGGTCTTACTGGCCTCCACTTACACCGCTGCCCATGGGTCCAGGGCCATCAGTCCCTGTCTCAGCAACACCACAGGTGTGCTGGTCTCAAGCTCAGCCACAGCTAGGCCCTCCCTAGGCATCGGCCTCGCTGAGCCAGGCTCAACCTGTGGGCTGATGTCCCAGCCTGGCCTCGTCACCACAAACTTGCCTGGTGACCTGGGCTTTTGGTTGAACTCAGCTAACATACTTGACCTGTCGCGGCAGCCCCGTTATCTCCCTCAGCTCCCTGTCCCTTGGGAGCGGCCAGCTCCCACTGTGTCCTGACAATTAGCTTTCAGTTTAAAATCTTTTGAAAAATTATGTTCTCATTACCATTAAATTTTGCACATAACATTTTCTGCATTTTGATAACGTCACTGAAACAAAGTGGGGTGACATGCCTAGGCTTTAGACAAGTAAGAAAAGGATTTCCGAATGGAAAGAGGTCAGTTTTATTGTACTTATGGCCAAGAATATATTTCCTTAACACAAAATAGTAGAGAACTACTTTGAATTTCAGAGTAACATCCTAACAAGACAGACCAATTTTCACATTCACTCCTATATGCTGTTTTTCATGGACCAGTGACAGATGCTTCACAACAAGGACTATGAAATAACATCCCAATTATATACTATATTTAACTGTCCTTAGAGAAAATCTTCTAACCTGCAATATTATGGGTCAAAAATTTTGGAGTTTCATAGCTCAAGCTTTCTAAACACTAGTCATTCTGGGTGGAGTTTTAAATGGTATAAACTGAAACATAGCTTGGTTTATTGTTTTTAATGATGTGGCAGCGTAGGGAACCTATGCAATTCAGAAACTGTTGAGTACCAGAAAGATAAAAAAAAACTTTTAACAATGATACAACTGCCTTGTAATGATCAAAAGTGTTGTCATGGATCAGATTGTGCCTTCACATTCTAGGTTGACCTCTTTACTGATCTCACCAGGGAGCTCTACTCAAAAAGGTTTGTGAAATATCCCGGCCAACAGCAAATTAAGATGTTCTACCACTTAATTCTATACCGGCATCTTAAGATAAGCCATATTACCCGTAAAAAATTGTAAAGCAGTATGAATTCTGCCCTTATTTGTGTCTGCTTTTTCTTTTTTTTATATATATATTTTGTATATTTCTGTTTCTTCATATCTGAGGACAGTAAAGCTTCACTGATCCACTGTGACCATCTGGTGTTTTCAGCAACACAAAAGACAGGTGAAAGCAGACTTTTATCTGAAGCAAAGGCGGAGTCTAAATTATTGATACCCGTCCTTTATCAGTGACATGAGAAACAGCAAATAATGTGACAATTCCAAAGCGTAAATCATCAAAACAGTAGCATTCTGTGATTAAAATCTTTATAAATTGCACTGTACTGTTTTTGAAATTAATAAACTGCATGGGTGCAATTAAATATTTAAAAACTGTGAAGAATCTGCAAATATCACTGTCCCTACAGGTTCTTCAAGTGCATGGTTCACTCTATAGAAGTGGAAGGCAAATCCTGTCATTTCAAATCATATATGTTCTATTTTGTCTACAGCATAATGCATGAAGATAACATATGAACTAGCCATTCTTTTAAAACTACACAACAGGATATGAGTATGAGAATTGTATAATAGAGGGGTTTTTTTATTCCACTGAACAGTGGCAAAGGACAAAGAGGATTAAATATCCATTTGGAAAAAAAATGAACATATTTTTTCCTCCAGAGTACCTGGTTAATGAACAGAATTGATTTGAAATCCAAGGATAATTTTAATTCTCTGAAATATATAGTTTTTCTTCATCATTCTTAATAAAAAGATATTCAAAATAGGACACCTACAATACTTTTACAGACTAGTATTTTTAAAATTCATTTGGATGTAGAATGCCCATGTTCAAACACCACTTCCCAAATCAGAACAGAGATGCAAATTTCAGGCACTCAATGAGTACCTTGATCAGAGTGGTCTCTAAAGAAAATGTAACTAGTTCACCTCAGGACAAATACAGACAGATCTTCCAAATTCTCCTGTATCATGCAACCAAAGATAAACTGAAGAGATACTGTGATTGACTACAGTACATAACTGATGATGAGTTATTTATCCAATAGCCAAGTGATTAAGAAGATTCAGTTCCTCATCCTCCTCCTGGTTTATTTCTTCATCTTGAGACATTTAGTACATCTGTTTTGATGTTTTTATTTAATTTTCTAACATTTTTCTTTAAATAAATGCTCGAGCGGGTTTTCCAAATACTAACTGACAATATGTTATCAAAGAAGGATTGGATGTAGGAAGAGGTTCATAATTTATTCAAATGTCTCTTTCATTTAGACTTGAGGAAAAAAGCATTAGAGATCTGAACTGCATCTGACTTCCATAAAGCAAAACCTGGTCATGTTTTCCAAGTGTACTGACAATGCTAATCATCCATTTTCTTGCTATAGTGTGATTTGAATGGTCTAACAGTCAAAACATTTTAAGAGATTGAAGATTTAAATCAACCATACTTATTGAAAAAAGATCTCCTGAAAACCAAATTTACAAAAGTGGTCTTGTATTGTGATAAGTAAAGTCTATGTAATTATTTCCCTTGAATTCTCAAGGAAGTAGTTCTTTTTTCTTTACAGAGGAATAAAATTCCATAAAACAAACAGACACTTTTCAAGTTATATTCTTTTATCCCACAGCAAAAACATATGTCTTGTGTTGAAGAACAATCTTTTGTTTAATCTGTCTCACCCCACTCCCACACTTATTTATAAATCTGCCTATTACTTCTTCTAGAAAATTGCTACAATTTATCTTTTACTCTTCCTTTGGTTTGTAGAGTTCTCTTTTGTTTTCCTTCCTTAATTACTTCTTGCCTCAAAAAACATAATTCCCTCTTTTTCTGTTCTTCCCAAATCTCTGATATCTAGATATCAGAGTCAATGGTAGGTCATGTGAGACCACTTTTGTGCATTGCTTCCAACATCAATGACTCTGCATTACTCATTCAGATGTAATGAGCTCCTACTAACTTATGTTCTTACTTCAGTACTGATAACCACACACAGCTTTTCAGAATAGGGACAGATGTCTTGCTTCTGCTGCCTCATCTCTTTAGAATCCTTTCCCCTCTGCCTCTCTGGTCATCTGTTTCCTTTGACTTGAAACCTGCTTTCTCATACAGTAAGAAATTAATGTGTATTGAACATTCTGAAAAAGATGCTTCATTTTTATCTATTATTTGACATGCAATTGCATGAGCAAAAATTTCATGTAGCTGCTCATTCTGTTGTTTGCAGTTAGCGTGATGACTTATGCACACAAATTGGGCAACTGTGTAAATTCAGTATCTTAAATGTATTACTGCCATAATATTTTTTGTCTTCTACAGCATATACTGCAAGTTTTACTGGTATTGACAAGCTGTAAAGTGTAAAATATGCAAAAAAATACATCCAGAAGTTTGCAACCCTGCCCACCTACGGCTGCCAGCATTTTTAATTTGCTTCCTCCCCCACCCTGACAAATCAAGGTATTCAAAAGTAACAGATAAAGAAATTAGGCTATGTAAAAAAATTTTTTTAACTGTAATTCATGTACTCCTAATTGTTAGGAAAATCTTGGAAGTATTAAGTGATATAACTAAAGTTTCAGAAACCAGAAGGAAAACAGAAAACTTTTTTAAAGGTTAAATTTTGAAAATCCAATATTTTACTTCTGAACATGAGGCTTACAATACTGCAAAATGTCAACTCTAAGCCGCAAGAATAAAGTCAAAACCAAAAAATTCCTCTCTCCAAAATGATCACTGATAAGGCATCTTTCAGCTTATAAGAATGAATGTATTTTCAGGCTATGTAGAATGTTGCTAGCAGCCATTAATATGGAAAATGCTACTCATCTTCCTCTTAAAATTGTGTGTTTTGAGTCCCCCTCCTGAATGCAGCTGCCACTGTATTGCAGGGGAAGAGGCAGGTCCTCAAGCAGCAATACTTGGTGGGTTATGGTTTTCATTTTGTTTGTTTAGTTTCTAATTTTGGATTCCTTCAATCCATCCAAAACCCAAATGACAACCCTTGTGACTGAACCATCAATTTATTAATTTTTTTTCACTCTGTTGCATTTTGCCTATACCATCATGACTAATTTGTTTTAAAATCATACCCTTGTATTTCAGATATTCTGTTAGAGCAGGTAGGTTTTAGTATTTTCCTGTACTATATTATTTACCTGTCCTTTCAGAAATATGCAGAGCATAGCTGAGATAACAATTCCTGTATTTTCTCAGCAATGTTGTTAACATATGATAGACGATATTTGGGCTTGGGGAACGGGAGGAGAGGAGGAGCACTGCAAAATATTCCTTATGTTGAAGAAGTCTGTAGAGTTCAGCAGATATAAGGAAATATTCCTTAAATTGTAAGTGAAAATAATCTGTCATTTAAGTGTGTGACAAAAGAGCAAGTCATTATGGGTTACTCTTGTTTAGACTAATCATAGGAAACAACTTTTCACACTGACCTGTCAGCTATCACTAACTACTTTACTAGATGTTATTTAGCCAGGTAATTTTGAGCTCTGAGCAATGTCTCCACCAACACAAACATGACTATCCAGTTTTTCAACAAATATCTGAAGTTTTCAGCAGCTGAAAATTATTGATTTATCTCTCTCTCTCCTTAAAAAAATTAATGCAAATGTGCAGTTAAGACTCTCAGCATGCTGGAAATAGTGAGCAAGCGCAATGTCTTTCACTTTATCAGCCATTCCACCATGGAAATCTTCACAAGTGTTGGATAAAAGTTTCCTGCTATATAATAATTGTTTACAGCAGTGTTCAATACATAGGAAATCCACCTTATATAGTATAACAAACATCCCTTCTTTGCTCCATTTAGGAAAAAGGCTAGGATCTCCTGTTGGTCTGAAGTTCATATCAGTTTTATTCATCATCATGAATGGTTTTAAGTTGATGATGTTTAATGAGATCTACATCATTCAGACAGCTTTCAAGCTGTGACTCAGCAAGACTTCACCAATTCAGCCTTTCTAAACATACCTTTACCTTCCTTTCTGTGACTACTTCATGACACATAAATTAATGTTTCATTGAGCTAATTGGATCCTTGCAGCTCTTAATTTTTTGCAGATATACTATTTTGAAAATAAACCATGAAGCTTCATCTTTGAATATGAAAGCAAATGTTCATTCATGTTCGTTCTATTTATCTGCTCAAAGTAATGTGAAACTACATCTCTACCATGTGAGGGAAGGTACGAGCTCTTTACTTTCTGGTACTCCAATCTAGATATTCTTGGTTCGTTAAGTCAATTTCTGTTAATCAGTATAAACAGGCGAACCCATGCAAATGATTTACTGGGCCCAGAAAATGAACACAGGTAAATGTAAGTACTTTGCTGCCGAACCTTGCACTTCCATACACAACCATCACATACAATGGCACAATTCACACCACTTTGTGTTTCTTCTTTTTTTCCCCCCAGTTTTGTAAGGTATTTGTATCCAATATCTTTTAGGATATGTCTTCAAGGTGTATTCTGTAGACCAAGTACAAGCCTCTGTACATGCCTCAAGCTGCCTGGTTAGGAGTCAGTTCTGACCCAGAAGCTATGGAAGTCACGTTAGCACAGTACTCAGCTCAACCTACGTTCACATCTCAGTCTATTAGGTTCAGCAACCAGCTACCTGCATGTGCCCAACTTCTGATATGTAGTTGGCTCCCATCTAACTGACTTCAAGCAACAGTCAGATCAAGTCAATGAAGGCAGAGCTCTGTTCTGTTTCCAACGTAAAATCCTACCTTGGGATATGGAGGAATTTAAGAAGGAAGTCTTTGATTTTAAGATGATATTCCTTCTTTGATATGATATGCTTACCTGCAGAACAGTCTGCAACACTACTTGTTCATTCTTGATATAAGCAGACTATCACTTCTCCTGCAGGACAAGCCATCTCTGTTCAGCTCTGGACAATGTTCTAACACAACAAAACCATACAAATCTCCTAGCTATTTTTATAGTTTGTTGACACTTTGTGAGCTGGGAAGACATTCTGGATCTGCCCGAAACAAAGGAAACCCATGTAGACAATTGTCGGGAAAAAAACAGACTGACAGCTCTAACAGACAGATGGAAGTCTTCACAGAGAGGCATCTGAAATAAAATTTACACCCATCATCTTCACTCCCTTTGTTTTCTAACATAGACAGAACCACCCAACTCACTGTGGCACGTGATGCAAATAAAACACATACTTAACTGCACAGCATCTCCCTATATTTAGAGACAGGAACAAACATAATAGCCAGACTTCTAAAACAGGCAAAGAACATAGTTGACTGGGCTCTAATATCTGCTAGCGCTCAATCCACTGGTTTCAGTATTTTACTAAACAGTATTTAAATCAAGACTGTATTAACAACCATAATCAGTGGTCTAGTGAAGAATTTGTAGGATTTTCTCTTTTGACCTGTCATGCAAGATGTTAGGCTGGATGACTGTATTAATCACTTACGTATCTCAATCTTAAGCTTTGGAATTACGCCTTTCTGAAAACTGCATTTTAATAGTAAACATTTTTCAAACTGTCCACAATACTCACGTTGAGCCCCCAGTTTTCGTAACTTTGTGATCAGTTTGGCAAATACTTCCTGTTCTCCAGACAAAACTACTAGGGATTCTAACCATCAAGAGCACAGAAAATTTGTTAGCTTTTAAGTCAACTAATTGAATCACACATCTTTCTTTACAATTGGGACTTCAGAGTAAAGGTATGTCCATTTCAACAAACTAAAAACAGTTCATGGTGTTCCAATGCTTGTAAACAGAGCTACCATTCAAGAAAGGGAACAGCGAATTCTGTATTTCAAGGGTGTCTCAGCTCTCTGCATCTCCACAGGAGTAAAGAAGTTAGCAAAAACTTTTTCATGTCCTGAAAAGTTTCTGCTGAATAGCTGTGTATAGAAACGTTAGGTCTCTAACCTTCCTCTGAAGAGAGCACTCAGCATGATCCACTGCAGCATGAGAACATTTAGAATACCACTATTCTGAAATCCTTCATATGCTATACTGAAATACTTCAGATGTTATGCACAACAGCATAGCTTAGGAGCAAAAATGTTTGCTGAATAAGCAAAAGTATAATATTCAATGATCAAGAGATCACATTGAATAAGTAACAACTTCACATAAAATTTGGAATTCACTTTAGTCACTGTAAAATCTGAGAAGCAAAACTTTTTTCTGCAAGTTGAGAATTTGGTTCATTTTGATATAACAATGCTTAATGGCATACTCCCCCCCCCAGTAAAAATGTACCAATTTTATGAAAGCAATAGACTGTTTCTGAGGTAAAACTGGCTGAACTAACAGTTTTCCAAGCAGAGTGTTTTAGAACCATGATAGAAAGAGCCATCTCCCTATATTTCTGAATAGAGCAAACCTGATGCCTAGAAAACACAACATAGAAATATAAAGTCCATAATTTGACAGTATTCTGTTAAACTCCATTGCAAAGTATGCTCCTTGGCATATTTGCAGGAGATTTTCATACTCCCATTCTGCACTCTTACCAATTCTTCAGAAATGTTTCAGATAAGCCTTCAGCTGTCCAAAGCCTTTGTAGATCGAACCTTTCTCCTACAGAGTATTTAAAACATACAATGAAATTAACTAGTGAAAGACTTAGGGGTTCTTATCCTATTTTTATTGGACAGATGACTGCATCCCTAAAGCCTGGATCATATTGATCCCAAAAAGCTGTTCATAGGTGAAGGCAGTAAACTGATAACAGTTCTTAGGATATGTGGCTTGTGCACACAACAGTGCTACAAACAGGCAAAAATAAAGGTAGATTTTTAGGTTTCTGTTTTTAATTGCTACGCTAAGTCTCTATGCAGTTTTTTCTTACTATATCAGTTGGAGAAATGACTATATTTAACTTTTTTCCAGTCTCTTTAAAATGTAATGCATTTCAGAATAGCATTGACAACTTTGTAGTTACATCCCCAATTATCAAGCCTTTAAGATATATATACATATATATATACACACACACTGGTGATTATAAATGTGATTTCACTGTTATCACAATCAAATGAAGAACATGTTCCTAGTGCAGGATGACATAATGTCTGCTTTCTTTTCAGACACTATAACCTTAAAGGTACTAGCAAAAAGCCTGTCAAATTTTTCAACCGTCTTTTGGCCTTCAACACTCCTGTTATGACATCAATTATCTTTGATGGCAATTTAGCTTTTGTATGTCCTAAATAATGCAAAACACTAATAGAACTCTCTATCAGCAGGGAAATTGCTTTGGGGTTTTTTTGCTGTGGAGCATCTCTGTCTCTTAGAAGTATCTCTTTTCATTTCAGTGCTGAAAGTCATTCACTATTGTTTCAGTGAAAAATTAATATCCTCCATGATGTAACAATCCTTCAAGGGAGCAGAGAAGAATACACATATACTAAAAGCCACTATATACTTGTCATCCTCAAAGGATTGCAATGCATAAGGGACTGGCATCTTTTCATTAGCACTGTACCATCTTATTAAAGAGATATGTCCAGAGACAGTTTTCATATAAAATATTCAACTTTTAGGATCTGAAGGCATTCCCACATTTTTATGAGTCAAACTTCAAACCAGTATGAAATGTATGTTGAGTACTTTTGCAATACTGTAAATACTGTTCCTCCCCCAAAACTCTATCAGAATTTTTTGTTTTTAGTAACACAGAAGAGGAACAAGTAGCTTTTGGGAAACTATTGAAAGACAATTAACGGAGACATGGAAAAGGCTACTCACTGATACATCTAATGAAACTACAGATGTATAAGGTAGACTAAATCATAACTTCTGGCTCCTTGGTAACAATAAGATATACAAACTTGGGCATCTTTCCACATGGTTAGGGAGCGTTAGCAGAGCTGCATCCTTTCAAATCTGCTTCTGAATTTGGTTCTTGAATCCAAAGTTTTCTTAAGTCTGACAGAAGAAACACTGAAGAGGGGTAGTTTTTTTCATGGTTTTTATCAGCTTTGCTGCCCTTTCACAGAATTCAATGGGGTTTTTTAAATCATAATTTTCAAACCCCATGAGGTAGTACAGTAACATTTCTAAGCTAAAATATTTCAAACTTCAGTATTCAAAGTATTATACAAATTAAAAATTAAAACCTTAAATGTATATGAAAATCTTAGATTAAAAACTATTTTTATGTTTTTTTAATTCTGACCACTTAATCAGACCTAATAAAATGCAGTTAACAGTAGAAGGTGACATTCTTTAAACCAGCATCACAGGATCACATTCATCTTTTTATTTTCCTTTATAACCTACAGAAAGGAGCTATTTTATTGAGTTGTTTTTTAAAGAGTCTCCGTTGTACGAATACCGCTGTGCTAGCTACAATCTCATCAACTTGAGAGCTGTTCTTCAGACACTTCAAATGTTCGTAGTGTAAACCATCTCTTCCCACATCTACCTGCCAGATGACTCAAAGCCTGAACATATTGCTAAAAGTCTGGCTAACCTGAGTATTACAAGTAACATTTGTATTTATGCCTGAATGCTCATATGGGAAGAATGAAGTCTACTATTCTCTATACACTTTGACATACTATCAGATGTACTTCCTTGTTGCATCACTGCATAAAAAGGTGTCGATCAGAAAATATTTGGTTACTGGAAGGTTCTGAAAGCTCTGATTGACTTATGGTCCAGTGTATCACAGCAAACCAGATCTTCAGATACACACAGTTTTTCTACAGTACACTACATTACTTTGCCTATTTTAATATGATTAGTTTTCAAAAGATTTCACACACATTTGCAATTTAGATTGTTAGAACAAACTGACATGATGTCCTGGTTCCGGCTGGGATAGAATTAATTTTCTTCCTAGTAGCTGGTACAGTGCTGTGTTTTGGATTTAGTGTGAGAATAATGTTGATAACACGCTGGTGTTTTAGTTGTTGCTAAGTAGCGCCTATCCTAAGTTAAGGATTTTTCAGTTTCCCATGCTCTGCCAGCAAGCAGGTGTGCAAGAAGCTGGGAGGGAGCAGAGCCAGGACAGCTGACCCAAACCAGCCCAAGGGATATTCCACACCATCGAACATCATTTCCAGTATATAAACGGTGAGTGGGGGAGTTGGCCAGGAGGGGTGGATCACTGCTCAGGCATCAGTCAGCAGGTGGTGAGCAATTGCATTGTGCATCACTGGGTCCCCCCCCCCCCCCCTTTTTTTTAATATTCCTTTCATTACAATTATTATATTTCATTGTTTTATTGTTAGTATATTTTACTTTAGTTATTAAACTGTTCTTATCTCAACCAATGAGTTTTACCTTTTTTCCCTGATTCTCCTCCCTATCCCACTGGGAACAGGGTGGGGAGTGAGGGAGCAGCTGTGTGTTGCTTAGCTGCTGGCTGGGGTTAAACCATGACACATGATTGTTAAAAGGGTTTTTTTTTTAATTAATTTAAAAAAAATCATAATGCAAATCATCATTAGCAGTTTTCAGTTGCATTAAAATATACCATAGACATTGTTTGTTCAGTCTTCTCTTTCCAAATCTGCTAATGGATTTCTTTGACAAATCTTAAAATGGCAGGTTTTATTTTTGGCCCTTGTTAACACACTGAATTCATCAAATTCATTCATGTGAATGCAACGTATTTTCAGAATAAGATAATGTAACCTCTATTTTGGAGTTTTGAAACTTTAAATTACAGGAATATACTAGTAACAGTTTGCTAGAGCTCCATAAGAAAAGACAGAGCTAGCATAAGCAAACCAAGGAATATCCTCTTTATGAGGCACTCTCCTAGACAAGGAGACAGATATTACAAGTTCCTCTGCTCCAAGCAATCACCTTTTCTGTCAGTATAGCAGATCAAATGAGAAACAAAGATACAGACTCTTGTTAACACTTGAATCATTGGTGACACTTGAGCTTTAACCAAAGGTGGGTACCAATCCATCCTATTTATTGAAATCTGCATAATCACAAAGCATCAAAATATTCAACTACAGCAATCAGAAGTCCTCTTTTAACATGTGTTATTTGCAGCAAGAGCAATATGATACAGCCATATTTTGCAGGATTAAATCTCCACTCTGGAATGATTAATGAATCAATAAAACCTAACAAAAACTAATTTTAGGGGGCAATACTTCAAAAAATTATGTTCACAACGAAAAAAACAGAAGTAAAACTAATTACCCTAGTGCAGTATTCCATTTAGCTATAATTCTACAGTCATTTAGTATTGTTTAATTGTACAGTTAATGAATTTAAATAAATTTCATAGTTTATTTCAACTACCAAATTTATTTACTCATTTAAATTGCCCGTTTAAAAAAATGCAAACAAATTCACAAACATACAACTCAATTCACATATTACTAGAATTACATTTGTTATCTACATTTTTGGAATTTCTTAATTGTTAAACAACTACTTCTGCATTTTAAGATGCTGCTGATGGAAACTACTGTGATTTTTTTTTTTCCCCAGAAAATAAACAGGTATGAGTTCTACATGTACACGTCCCTCCACAAATTGAAATCATTCTACCAAGAAATCCTAAACTACCTATAATATTAATTTCTTTTTCTCCTCCCCACCCCCCCCAACTTATTTGCCATCCAGTGGGGGTTTTGTTTGTTTTGATTTGGGTTTCTGCTTTTATTTACTTCTGGAAAAAAGGAACCTTAACTTCACCTGCATTGATGTACACTGGTTATATCTCATCCTTTTCATAACACAATATGCAATTCAATTTCAGCTCTTTGCAATGCATTGGTCACTCTACTGTATCAACAGTACTACCTAAATGGTTATTATTTAGGGCCACATTAGCCACTGTTCTACCATTAATCAGCTTCCTTCTTTACTTAATGTTTCCCCATATCCTATCGCTCTGAACAGAGGTCTGAAAATAGCTGGCTTTTATGCAGTGAATCACTGGGTGTCCAGCCCTCATTTCTGTACGTATAGATCTAAAGACCAGGTATATTTTTTTCCTCTATATATACTGTACTGATCCAGCTATACAGAACTCTTAAAATAGTATTAAGTTGCACGTAAAACAGCCAAAAAGACTTTTTTTATTTTCACAATAAGATAAAGCAACTTAATGTAAATCTAAAGGAACCTTTCAATTTAAGCACATAATAAAATACATATTGTGGATATTTATTCAGCACATGGCACTTCTGAGACTCCTTTGTGCCCTGATTTTTTTTTTTTTTTTATTAGAGTGCAGCTAAGCAGTATGCTTTATATTCTCACCAATAACTTCAGTCCTTTGGTTTTTCTAGGGAGACAACCTGACCCATGAATCTGCATATATAATCTGGCTAATGTCCACACTTGCCAGAGCTAGCACATTCTGGACAGTATGGCCACATCCACATCACACAGGATTTGACCAGGTTCTCTTTCAACCCCAGATGCTGCTCCTGAGGCCCTGAGACAGTTTTTTTTGGTGTGGGTTTCAGTTCAGAACGCTTGCAGATTACCAGTTTGAGAGGTTTCTTATTGACTGTGCCATGCCTAGGTTCAACAGAGAGAGTTAGTTGATCGGGAAGTCTAGAAATAAATTAGCAGTAGACTAGGGCCTGGGAGCAAAATGAGAGTCAAATTTACAGCCTAGGTACATTTATATAGTACTGTTTTGAAAAACCCAGGGAGCAGACAATCAAAGAAAATACTAGCAGTTTGGGATCCTGATACTGAAGAAAAGTCTTCAAAGAGCAGTGCCACTCTCCATATCCTTCCCAGATCCCCCACATTAGGCACTGATTATTTACAAAGCAGACAAAGGAGGCCTTTGAAAGTATAAAAATCCTAAGATGACCTGAACAAGGGTTTCTGCTCCCAAAAGTACATCTGATTTTTCTAACTATATCAGATGTTCCAATAAAAGAGATTTCCTCTTGTCCTGTCAATGACCTTTAGATCATAACATCTAAAGCAAAATACCACTGGAATGATTCAGTTCATCATAGTATGCCAGTATTCAATCTCCAATCTTTCTATTTAGGTGACAAGAGGGGGGTTGGGGGGTACTGTTCATTTTAGCCTTCACTTTAACCTTTTTTCTCTGTTAGGTGTTATGTGAAAACAGTGCTCTTTCAATGTTTATCATGCTGTTTTGTATTGTGTTAGTCCCAGGAAAGTATTTCTATACAACATACTCTCAAGGGTTATGTGTGTTCCCAGACTATACGTTTGCCTACAGCAAGCACTTTAGGGAAGTGATGATGAAAAGGTGAAGGAAAAACAGGAAGACTTGAAGGTATGAAAATAACACAGTCCTTGAGGAACAGGTAAGTCACAGGCTGAGGTTCACAGGAATTTTAACACAATAAGGCAAAAATACAGAATTAAAAGGATTGAGGTTTAAAGATATTTTTCAAGTACATAAGGAACAAGATGCTGACAAAGGAGAGAATAATGCCTCTGAAGGACAGCAAGAAATATTTACTGCTGAAAGCAATAAGTTTTAAAATTAATTTTAAGAAAGTAAGATGTGCAATAGATACAGAGCAACTGCATTTGGTCAAGTTTAGATTATATGAACACCAAGATTATATAAACACCAAGTTTAATCCTTTTCAATGCCCAATCTATAATATCTCCAACACAAGATCCCTTGCTAGTAGTGGGATCTAGCAGCATCCCATAGGAAGTCAGATGACCCATTTTCAAAGAGTTAAAAACTGCTATGCTCTTCAGCATACAAATACAAGCAGTATTAATAAATTCTATGCTCAGAAAACAAGTAGAACCTGAAAAACCATATGTTTTAAAAACTGTGGAAATTCAATTTTTTTGTTCTTTTATCTTTCTTCTTCACTTGTTTTTAAGTGTTTGTTTGGGTTTTAAACTTCAGAGTATGCTTGGGTTCATGCTTCATGCTTTTCTCTGCAGCCATGACAGCCAGATACTTACCTGGAAAGGAAGCTATGATTCATAGTCATTTAATGACTCCTGAAGGTAAACCTTTAGGAATATCACCAATTATTGCAAGACAAGAGCTAGGAGCCTATAGTAATAAACATGTATTTCTACACTTACTAGCTCATACAACAGATCTCTTACAAATTCCTTAGTTTTCTTTTCCTCTGTTTGAGAAATGCTGTTTGCTTTGTGGTACAGGAGTTGCTACACAGGTAGATCAGAACAGATAATGTAAAATACTTGCAAAATTTTAAGCATTTGCTTCATTGGTGTTCCTGACTCCAGTATTCATTTCCTAGAAAAACTCTAATGAACAGATATGGGAGGAATATTTTTGGATGTGCTAGAAAGTGTTCAAACCGTAAATACGGAGTTGCTTTTCTGTGAAAATTTCACACTGTTATCCTATTTCTAATTGGAATAAAGTTACAACATGCAACATAAATGACCAATCTAGTCAAATATTCCCAACTCACTTACAAAAATGCATTATAAACCAATAATTGTTGATACTGAAGTGTATGAAAAAATACTGCAAGCCATTTTTGTGAACAGAAATGGAAGGCATAAAGACAGTTACTTGTCAGGAATTACTTTTCCACAGATACTAGCATGCATTTAAAACCCCTTACCTGCTGTGCAGCAGCTAGAGAGTGAAAGGAGAAAGAAGTTAAAGATGGGCTTGGAGCATCTTTTGTAAAAGACCTACAATTGATGGCTAAAAAAGCCTAAAGCAAAACAGAGATATTTTCCTCAGGGTGTAAGAGTTCAGCTGGAAAGGGTTTTCTGAGATTGGAGCTGGGCCTTTATAATCTTCAACAGAAACTCAGGATAAATTTGAAGTGAGTTGTGGTAGAAGGGTAAAATGTTGTCATACAACCAACCTTGGGAAAAAAAGACTTCAGATACAGGCAAATTTCATCAGTGTTAAAATAGACATAGTACAAAGCATACAAATATTTGTCATCTTGTGTGTGTTGGTGTATTGCTTAAGTTTGCATTTTCTGTTTGAAAACTTGGAAGAAAGGAAATTAACAGCAGGTATTACACTGTCCCTTTTACTGACTGATTTTTTTTCCTGCAGCCCTTTCAAAGCAATAAAGTGTTTAAAAGCAAATTGGAGAAACCATATATTTCTATGACACCTTGATATTACAACATTGCAGTTCCACAGAGACAATTTTGGACTCTTAAAACATCTGTGTCTGTTAAAGGCAGCCATTACTGACTACAAAAGTTCATTAATTGAGCTGAGCACTCTGTTCACTTTATTTGCAGGACTCTGTACAGTGCTGGCAAATCTATTGCAGCAGTTCAGTACCAGTGCCACTAACCACACTTCCAAAAAAGCACTAGGGATTTCTTCAGCTTATTCTCAACAAATACAGTTTGGATGATCAGTAGCACTGTGGCTATAGGATGACCATTTAAAATGCAACATTGCAATGTTTTTTCGAGGAACTCATCTTTGTAAAGAGAAGCATATAAAGTTAAAGATATATTTTAACCTATCTCCTACCTTCAGCATGTTAAGTAAGTGCCTTAGTCAAATCTAAGCACAAAGGACCGTGAACTTCAGGTGAGCAAGATCTGTTCATGTAAGTAAATTTCCTTGAACTAGTATTTTGTTAAACTTGACATAACTTTCTATATGGACAAAATTACTGAAGACATCAGCAAGAGTAAGAACTTGTAAATAAGACTGAGAAAAAATACAAGTCAGGTATTGGTGAACAGCAGTTATCCTTAATAACCAGTGTACAATCCATTATTAAGAAAATATATAATTTGATTTTCTCCTTAACAGTACTCAGTTACCTCATTAAGGTTAATTGAGTTTTACACTCCTCTCAACCCCTTTTTTCTTCTTTAATGAGAAAGGGGCAGAATCTCAAAACACCTAGTTCTTCTCCCATTGTATTCAAGAATCAAAAATTATGAGTTATTCCTCCTCTCCTGAAGAGCACAGTTCAAATTTGAGAGAAAGCTTCTTATCCTTTGGTGTTAGAGGATTAAACTCATCTAAAATCTTCAAGAGAAGCGTCTGGTGAAGCAGCTCTGAAATCTCAGAACTGCACATTCAGTCCACGACAGCACTAAAAGATTAAAATTCAAAATTGAGAAGACCTAGGATACAAAGTGTGCACATTTATCTGTGGGCATTATTTAGAAGCCTGTTTGAAGTCAGCTGATGACTTTCCAGTTAATATGATGAATTTTAGAGTAGGACACATGAACATATGATACAATAAACATTTTATACAGTTACTGCCACACCTGTCAGTAAAATGAGAGTTTCTAACCATTCATTCATGTGGCTCAAACCAAATCAGCCCTGTTATAGGAAGAAATCTTAAAATAATCCAAATATAGACAATCTTGTACACATGAAGACTGTTGTAGCCTCGGTAAGATGCTGTATATTTGAAAAATGTTAACATTAAGTTTTTGATGTAGGTACTATCCTGATTTTACGCTAATTGAACAGAACAATTTTTGCTGATAAAATTAGGTCAATGATATTTAATTGGGCCCATTAAACCAACTACAAACATATTAATAATTTGTAAACTTCAGTTACCAGATCTTTCTTCATCTCAAAGTTCCTTGGTTTTGTTCCATTGCCTCACCTCCTATCCTGCAATCCTAGTCAACAATAAAGACTCCTCTGTCAACACCTCTTTCAAAGTTTCACCCAGTATGCATTGCTTCTCCAGTGAAGTGAAGACAAGATGATCTGGGGGTCACTTGACATGAAGCATATGAACATAGCTGAGCAAAGGACTGCAGTTAGCTTAACTAAAATTGTATGTTTCTTTCATTACGCAGTCTGAACATCCTACTTCAATCTTGATAATATACCAGCATTATAAGTCTTGACATTTAATGTAATCATATGTCATCACTATGACTGACAACCATAATTGTCTACCTTAACTTAGTCTCCTTCTACAGCCAGTAAAATCACTTTAGAACAATCTTTCCTCTTGCCTTTCAACTGTCTGTTTACTTTCATCAGAACTTGAATATGCTTGATCTTGAACTTTCTCATTATCATATATGAAATTTATCCTAGGTCTTTTAAGTGTCTTGGATAAAAACATCATGCTACCAAAAAACATTGAGAGAACCATGGATACTAAAGAAACACTTGTACCATGCACATCTTTTCCTTTTGAAAAAACTCCAAAATCTCCAGAAGCACCTGAATCAAAAACAGGCTATCAACAGCTATCCATAAACACAGTTCTCATGATTTTAACTGTTATGCCTGTTCACACTTTAAATGAAGATTAAAAACATCAAAAGAAAGTACATCTTATCTTCAGTTACTCTAAAATTAGTACAAGTTTTCTTTTGGCCAATATTTTCTCTCTGTTTTTTTAAAGGAGAAGGCTTACAGTCCTGAACTCCTAAGTAACGTGTAAACATTTTAAGGTGAAAGAGGATTTACGAACTAGACTGAGAGTCTCAGATCTCTTAGTCTCAAATCAAATTACAAGTCTAAAAAATGTAACCAAGCTATTGGTACTCAAGATGCATGAAAGTTTAACATTAGAAAAGAGCAGTGAATTATGATAGTAAGAAATTAGTTTTGATGTTGTACATCTGTTCCTTTCTAGTTGTCCTGTTATGTAGGAGCAATGTCTTAGAACTTTCAAATGTTATGAAATTTCTACATATTTATATTTTGGCTTTCATTTCATAGCAGCAGCAGCAAAAACACCATGTAATTGTGCTCAGGTATATGGAATCTAGCCAGCAGTTGTCCACAAATGTTTCAAAACTCTTTGGTACAAAATTGTCCCTATCTGTAAATCAATTACAAATCAAAGCATTGTGGTCCATCAAAAGGAAAAATTTCTTCTGATCAACTTAATTTTTGTTAGGATATTTAACTCCAGCAGAAATATGGGGCATTATATCACATGAGAATTAGGTACCTGAAAACAACATGCCTTTTATCAAAAAGTCAGTTTTGATTATTTGCATGTTATTTTTTATACCCCCACCATTAAGATAATTTCTTTAAAGCTCTGGCCTCAATGAGACTGTTCAGTGGAGGTCTGAGTGACAGAAATGCAACTTCTGCATGCGTTTTTTTGCCTGATGTGACATGATATACTTCCACTCTTTTACCAAGTACCATGTCATTTCAGAGCTTGAGAAATGGATACAATGTGGATATTGTATCCAAGAAGCAGTAAGTATATACAGATATTAAAGGAAACAATCTTGGAAGAAAGGCTCAGAAGTAAAAATTTAAATCTGTCTGAATCAATACTTTTCCAAAGTATTTTGGACTTGCATGTTTATGTTAAATACATAGTGCAAGTGATAATAAATTAAAAATTGCTCCTAAAAGTTCCACTGTATTCTATTTCTTATTGAAAGCTCATAAATATACCTTCCCAAAAATATGGTATATATGAGGTATATGATTTCATTTCAGACTATGTTTATATTACATTTCTAGCTCATAATTTGATTTTTCCAGCAGCTTTCCTCAAATTTATATGACCTTACAGTGTACACAGAAAAAATGTTCTAATTTAAAATGATCTAAATAAGTTTCAACTTTACACTCATGGCCATATTCAATATGAGCATGCCTTAACTCCTGATAGTGTCTGTTATCTGTAAAAAAAGATATGAGACCATTTTGGTATAATCTTTTCCTAGACTATTAGTCTCAGAATGTGTCATTTTTGCCAGCTATCCAGCAGCAAAAGGCACATGGGAATAACTGCTTTTTTCTAATCATTCAACCATTAAAAATTAGAAGAAAAGCTGGTTTTCTTTGAGTTATGAAGATGCAAGAGTAGATCTTCATAGTGTATCTGAATGTTGATATTGATTCCTCCTACTGTTCCCTTCCAAGGATGAATTTTGTCCATAACTATCTCCTATAATAGATAATGTACTTAGAAGAAGGTTTGGTCATAAATCTTTAAGCTTTTCAAAACAAATGCTTACACCATTAGATCTCTACTCCATAGATGCACAAGATATTGCAAAACATCCTTTCATCCATAATTATTTTGCAAGGTTTTTTCATTTGCTCTCCTGCTCTCATGACATCCTGTTAAGAAATAGCAGTTACTTGAGAACTTTGAATTCCACACATAAAATATCTAGATCAGAGGGAGAGAGGAGGGTTGGGGATTTTTTTAGTTATAATTATACCCTTATAGAATGATATGCAGCATTGATATTCCTTCTTAGCAGTTATCAATTTGACCTCTAATGAATAGAACAGATTTATGGGAAACTCATTTAGGAGTCAGGTTATGACTTCAGTGATTCATACTGGCTGATAGCTAACAGCATATACTGAACTATTTATGAGAGCTCTAAAAATTGAACTTCTGCACTGTAAACTATAGTATACTACAGAGACAAGATGGTTTGGGTAGTATTTACTATTAGCTGTTCACAGGAACAACAGGAGAAAGCTGTGGTCAGTCTCATTTCCCAGAAAGGTTGGTTTGTGCCGAGTACTCCTTTTTACACAGTTACTACAAGAATGCACAGTAAATGACAACCAGTAGGCAAGTATCAAACTCTGAAGGTTCAATATAACTACTAATTTTATTTATAATTGTTATATAACAATTAAAGTTGTTTACTGTAGTATTATTTCAAATACTTTAGCCAAACAGAGATCCAAAATTCTAGTTAACTATTTGCAGAAAAAAGTAGTGGTTGGTTCCTTTTTCCGTTCATGTTGCAGATTGATGCATGCACAGTGTGACTGCTTTCTATACTCTCCTCTACCTAAACTTTCCTGTGACAATAAACCAAATTGTCACTTGAGTATTCTTCATATATATATAATCATTTTGTATACGTAAATAAGCATATACAAACACAAGAGCTGCAAATATAAGGAAGCATGGGTTCCTACAGATTTGTGGCCTGCATTCCCTACTTTTCCACAATAGCCTTAGCTACCTACCTACCACATCCCCTAGAGGTCACCCAGGATCTTATTTTTCCATTGCCTACCAACATGCCTTGACAGAAGGGAGCTTTTACTCACCTTTCTGTATAAAAACGTGCTAAGAAAAATGTAACAAGATATGACAAGCAAAATCCAGGCTTCTGGTTGGATGCTGTTCTTCATGCTAACAACTCACAACCTTTCATGAAAGATCTTCAGTGAGTGCTTCTTTAAAACAGTGATGTTTCACTGTGTTTCAATATTTGAACTGGAATAAAAATTTTAAATATGCTGAGGATCAGGAGGAAGTTGGAACTTCTAGATTTCAGTTCAGTCTTTTCCTCAGTTTCCCAAGTGTCCTTCAGGTTTCTGCACTACTCAAGATCTTTCTTGTAAAGTAGCTCCTGAAGCTGAAATTTCTATTTTCATCAGCAAGCCCACTGCAACCTGTGAGATACAACTTTCACGAGTGGTACCCAAACTGCTCTAAAACTGTATTCAAGCTGGCCACTCCTGACTGAGTAGAGACTAGTATTTTCACCAAAGGCTTTAGTTTTTCTCCACTGCCTTTTTTCCTCAACTCTAGAAGTACAAATAAATACATCTACTTTAAGCAATGCAAATGCAGAGTTAGTGGCATCCCATGTGGCAGCAATGCACATTACAAGACAGGCTTAAAAAGAAAACTTCAGTTTTCACTGAAAATTGATCAACTGAACACTGAAAATTGTAAAAGCGCTACTACCTTATCCAGACTGAAAATATACTACTGTCCTTTTCTAATAAGATGTTTAGAGTGTATTATTCATAAATTGCCCTAGAGTAAAGTATGACGGTTAAAAAAATGAAAAAGTTATTTATTATTGCTGTAGAAAAATTTGAGACCTTCTGGAGGACGTGGCCCCACTGAAATCACTGAGAATCCAATTTTTATAAAGTTTTATATTAACTACTATGTCATTTTCTTACACAGAACCACCTAGATAGTTCCAGTGAGGGACTGGAGCCCTAGCTCTGTGCTACTGCTCAGTCTTATAAAAATTAAAAACCTACCTTTATTTATGTGAACAATCTCATTGATGTCTCACATGCAGAAAGCTAAAAGATTGATTGATTCATTTTTTTTATTTTGAAGCAAGATTAGAACTAATGCTAATTCACTCCTGCAGTATTATTCCAGTTCCTGTTATAAGAAAAATACATTATATTGCATTTTTCCAATTGTGAAGTACAGAAATAGTTCCTTATGATAACACTTTAAGAGCAGAAGAAAATCAGTTTCAAAGTTTTCTCCAAATTGCACAGCAAAATTATATTTGATCATCTTGCAGGAGCACTTTTTCTTCAGAACAGAACAGCAAGATATGCACACAAAAAAGTGTGCAACACATCATTAAGGAAAAATTATTCCAAGTACTAATCAGGGGAAGGAAAGAGATCGTTCATTAGCATGAATTGGGTAGACCTATCTTTCAACAGTTTCTGTTGTTTTTTCTTCAGAGGGAGATAGTGGAAAGGCATTAAAGATTACTGACTACCTGTGTATTTGTTCTCCTTTTTTCTACTTCAAACACACACTGACTCCTCTATACATGTTTTCCTGAGACAAGCTACAGATCTAATGAACTGCTCTATTTTTATTTCCTTTTTGTGAGAACGTTCTTCCACATGAACAGCTTTTTTAAAAAGATAGTCTTTTTAATTTCCATTGTTGGAAAATGTGACAATTACACTATGTAGACAACTACAGCTGGATTCAGAGCAAAGTTACTTTGAATATTCTTTGTATCCTGAATTCCTTACTCCATTACATACTAAAAGTGCTGTGGGAAGATAACTATAGTTGGATCCAAATTCCAATTTGAGACCCAATGTAAAGCATCTTTCCAAGAATGCATAATTAAGCAGCATTTGTTAGAGTCAATTTGAGTGCATAAATTATTGAACATAGGTTAATTTTGGTTGGATTAAAAGCACCACCTGTTCGCTCCTATAAAAAAGTACCATAATTTCTGTTTCAGTGAAGTATTTAATTCTTACATATTTGGTTTCATCCTTTCAGTATGCAGTTGGTTTATGAATACTTCTCAGTACTGAGAGAGTCAACATGTGCCCCATTTATTTGCTCTTCACGTGCCTGATAGTGAAGCACTACAATTCCAAAATGTGCTTTCCAGGTAGGGAAAGCAACATAGATCAGAGTAGCTCAGACATGTACCAGTGTGTGTAAAGGCTTAAATGGCTGCAAGGCAAACTGCTGTTCATCAATGAAGTTCAGAGCAGCAGTGGTAGTTACTACTTTATATGGCAGCTCTTGAGATGCAAGACTTAATGACTGCTAGAAAACAGCTACTTACCAAAGCCTTTCACAGCAGTTGTAGCATTCTGCTCTTCTCAATAGCTGTTATATACCAGACTGCTGTGGAAAATGCTCCTTTCGCCTTCTCATGTAGAGTCGTTTCCAAACGACAAGCTTAAAAATGGTTTTACAACTGTGAAGTTTAAAAAGTGGCTCAATAGACTGCAGTGAGTCACAAGCAATCACTATAAAGGTTTCAATGCAAATCTTTTTCCACTAAATCTTTCATCTCTGATGGTAGGATGAACCCTTGACTTGCTTAGCATCTGATGACAAGACATGAAAATTCACAACTTTGGAGGAGGAACAGAGGATTACAAGTCACCTAAAAATCTATGTGGATCCACAGGACATGGATCCTGTGGTACTTTTACCCCATTGATTTTGTAAGCAGACATTCACAGCCATACCTTAAAAAACAGACCTGTCATACTCTATCATTTTTATCTTTAATTAGGGCAGAGTGTCTATCCTATACAGTCCTGTGTACCTGAAAGAAGCTATTCTATCAAGGTACAGGGTTAAAAGTTTATAAGGTAACATTTGTTGAAATAAGCTGTTCAAGGAAAATATTCATAAGATGCAGTTTGGGGGGAAAAAAAAACCACAGTGGAAGAATTTATCCAAGAAGTTCTCCTTTTCAAAGTATTCTAGGGACACTGTCAGTTCTTAGAATAAGATAAAGTCAGTTGTAGACACTACAAAAGCATTACTGTCAGCAGCATGAGATGTTCAAAGGAGAGATACATTTAAAGCCTTTC
The DNA here is from genome assembly GCF_018139145.2 of Gymnogyps californianus. Taxonomy (NCBI): domain Eukaryota; kingdom Metazoa; phylum Chordata; class Aves; order Accipitriformes; family Cathartidae; genus Gymnogyps; species Gymnogyps californianus. The sequence continues at coordinate 12,845,590 of NC_059487.1, read as the reverse complement.
AATGTAGGGGGCACTGTGGGAATTCTGTGGAGGCTGGGATCAGAGACACCCTTTCTCTTCTTCTAGCTGTTAAATTTAAAACCCCAAGTGTTCAATTTCATCAGTAGAGATGTTGAAAAAGGAACCCATGAAAACAAGCCCAGCACAACAAAAGCAAGGCTGCAATACATGAACACAGTGACAAGGTAGCAACAAGATTAAAATGTTGCTCAGAAAAGGAAAATAGTAATTTTAAGTTCCCAACAGAACAGAGTGAGAGCACAAGGGAGCATGCATGTGTAGGAACCCTCAGAGTAGCTGGCAAGGCACCCCATCTTCCTCCTGCCTTTTTTCCCCCTCCATCTTTATATCCAAATTTAATTCTACATCTTGAATGTTTAACTGGCAGAGAAGTACAAAGAAAGTAAAAGCTGTATGAAGCATGTGTATGACAGAAGTAACAGGGACACAAATGCAATGAGAACTAAATTTTGAACAAAGGTGAGTCACTCAGTTTTTCTTTGCAGGAGTTTGGGCCCTTGTGCTTAAATATATTACTGCAGGTAGCTTTATTGCCATAAGCTTAAACTTATTATTACAGCTCTGGGACCTCAGTCTGAATTCAACAAACTGATATGTAAAGTATTGGTCTCTCAGATCCCAGAAGTCTTGCCAGAATTACATATCCTTATTCATAAAAACTCTGTTATCCCATGGAATTCACTTCAAGTCATGATCTTCTAGAAACTCACTCAGCTGAACAAAGAGTATAGACCTTTCTTACAGTATGTGGTAGGGACTGGCACTAAACACTAAAGATATGTGACTCTGTGATATCATCCTGTAGTTGTTCATGCACAAAATTGTTTTTCTCTTTCACTTCCCTCAGATCCAGACCTTTTGATTTTGGTTTGATGTGCATATTCAAAAACATAACTGTGAAATCTACTTGGTTTCACCTGGCTTGAAGTCAAAACCAGTCACTTTTATACACTTCCCATAACACTTAGAAGCCTGTTCAGGTGAGCCAATCTTTTCTTCTTGACCCTCATGCAAGTTTCCAACTTGTTACTGAATGGAATGCAAACCTCATTGATGTAGGAGGCCTACACAGCCTCCAGTTACTCCAGGTCTAATTTACCTAATCAGCACTACAGCTTACAAGCTCCAGCATTTGTAAAGCATTTACCACCTAGTTAAAAACTGTATAGTATGTTTGTTAAGAATATTTTTATTTCTATAAGGTACCAGGAGAATATTTTAGCTTTTTTCTTTTGATGTCAAGTGCTATCTACCAAACAAATCCACACTTTTTTTTTTAATTCAAGAGAATGCAAAATAGGTGGAGAGACTGCATTTGTAGGTTTATGATTCTTATTTAAGTAGCTGCTTACATAAATCCTCAGGTATGTATGATTAATTATTTGCTTTCTAATCCCTGTTCAAAAGAATGCATCTGCTTTTATGTTAAATCAGGTTTTACCATTCTTTTTAAAGCATTTGACAAATTAAAAATGCAGACACCTGTACATTCAAAAGAATTCTTGTAATGCTATTGATAATCATCTGCTACTTAGCACGCCTTTGCGAAAGCTGCGATGAGCTGTCACACATTATCTGTTTGCTATGATATTTGCCTTGGAGTTAAGTATATTTTCCACTAAGGTTTACAATCATGCATTTCACAGGGAGAGACTGGCATTCCAAGCACTAACACAGATCTTTGATATTAGGCTAAAAACTTGGATATTAGTAAAAAAACTAAATCTATGGGAACATACTAGAAGTTTAACCATTATGTTTAGAGAATCACCTAACCAGCCAGCCTATGAAAGTTGTATTTGGAGTAAAAAAAAAACCCTTGACAAGGCAAATTTGCGTACATGGACAAGGCTACTTAGATGAACAGTCAAGACCTCCCTAAAAAATACTTAAGTCCACTATCCTACAAACCTAGTTCAAGATGAAAAAACTATTAGCTTAAAAACACACATACATCCAGACTTCCAACTCATGCAAACCATTCTGTTGATTTCTTTTAGCCATTACCTTCCTGAGCTGACTCAAGTTCACGGCATTTCTAATCACTGTAATCCAAAAACAATAGCTGCTCCAGCCTTAGAACTGCTTCTGCAAAGGCCAGCAAGCTATCTTCCAATCTAGGCTGCCCTGAGCAGGAAGCCCTTTTGGAGTAAAGGCCCTAATTATGATTTAGTACATGTTCATGAAGAGACACATGTATGTAAAATACTCTTGCAGCCACATAGCCTCCAAACCACTGGAGGCTCAGAGAGCATTTGTGGACTTTTTCTAAAAGATATTCTAGATAAAGTTATATCAAGGAATTTAAGTATTGCTTGATACCATTTACTTTGGGGGAGTTATCTTTAGCCTGAACCAAAAAATCAGGTCTAGAATTAAATCCCTTTCAAAAGTCTTCATATTTAAGCCTTGAGACTGACTTTAGAACCTTATCTATGCATTAAGTGCCCCAAAAGCCTGTTCCTTGGACGGGTAGTTCCCTTGTCTTGTACTTGGATGAGACAAGGCTGAACCTCACCTTTTCCTCAGCAGAATGCTTGAACAAGAAATGAACTGCCTATTGTAAAGTGTTGCAGTCATATCATGCAGAAGGTAAATTTCTGCTGTTTGCAGTCAAACTGCATGCTAGGCCAGCGTAAGACAAGCAAGGTGCTGCAGAGAAGTACATTTACTAGCCATTTTATCAGGTGAGTTATCTTTCAGAGGACATTTATCACTCTGCTTCTTCCACTCAAATTCATGCTGGATGTTGATGTGAATGTTGTCATCTAACAACCACAGAAGTGTAAAAAAGAGATTGATAAGGACCTAGAAACATTGTCTAACCATCTCATATCCCAAGGCAGAATCAACTACGTCTAAATTGAAACTCCATACCTGAAACATTGTTTGTATCAATACTTCCTAGCTTCTGCCTAAATTGGGACCTTTTGTATTGGATTTGGGTCATGAAGTTTTCTTTAGTACTTAATTAATCCACCTTTTATTGTGCTTCATTATCTGAAATAAATGTAATACTTGTCAAACCGTTAAGTCTCCTCATGGCACATGTAATACAAAGGCTTGTTACATCGAGCTCACTGCCAGCAATAACTCAACTATTTTCCATTCAATTATAGAACACACTGATTTTCCTGCTGAGTCACCTCAAATTCAATTTCTCATTGAGAATTCAACTAAATTACTCGCCCATGAATTAACAATGCTGAATGCTAACACAGACATTGAATTATATTACATTTCAGTGACTAGAAGATGTACTTGCAGCTGACAAGGTCTGCTTCAGTTTTTTCTTCTTTTCCAATTTTGACTTACTGATCCTGCCTTTTAAATACAACCCACAATCCTGGATATTCATAGTATCTAACCACACCTGATGAGCTATGAAAATTAAGCTGTAATTCATTAGAACAGTATTTCTGGCAAAACAGAAATAACAGAAGATTGTTATCTGCTACAGTATTTTGAACATATTTACAGTAACTCAACTAAAGATGCACACAATTGAATGCAATTGTTACCCAGAAATTTCAAAAAGCAAGATGTTTAGTTTTGGGGTTTGATTTTGTTTTTATTTAATAAAAATTGTCTACTTAAAGCAAATTCTGTGTTTACCTCATAGTGGAAGAGAAACCAAAGACTTTATAGCTGCATGTATATTTCAGAACAGTTGAACCTGTGATGGCCTATCTTGCAGGAGATTTTCTTCTGAAGAAACCAGGAGAACAGGCATGGAGAGCACTGCTGTGTATATCAAAGAGCCTCCAATGAGACTGATGAGGAACTAAGACTATGGAGTACAGTTGATTAAGTCTGGTAGGGATTTTTCAGTTGCTATCTATTTTACACTGGAGTCATTAGTATATAGTGCTGATGATTACTTGAATAACAGTAAAATAATACACAGGTATTGAGAGCTTGAATAACAATAAAATAATATACCGGTATTGAGAGCTTAAAACATACTTGTCCATTAGTATCAGCAGCTTTCTTTGGTAATGATGTCAAATTCGGGGCAAACAGACTAATATATGGACTTTGCATTTAGTTGAAAATTCCAACAAAATACTCTGCAACAGCATTTGCTGTGTCATCAAAATTCAAACATCTTTGCAGAGTAGCTCAGTTTCAAGCAGAAAAAACCCACCTGGCTTCCTGGCAGTTAGCCCAGTTACACAGTTTCAGTACAATTGCCTAGAAATTGTGGACTCTAGAGTATTTGCAAAGAATTTCATGTTTTAGTTCTCCCAAGAATCAGACAAGATTTCAGAATACTGAAATCTGAGACAGGGATATATATTGTACACAAGGTTAGCCAAAGTTAATTATTCAAACAGGAATTTTCAGGCACAATTACTAAGAAGGTACATTCACACATGCAGTTCCTCAATTTCTAACTACATTTCCCTATACTGTACATGAAAAGTGCATTTCTAAATAGCAGAAGAAATGTGCCCACAACATACTGAGGAAGTCATTCTTCCATATAGATTACAAATGCAGATAACTTCAAAAAGAAAACTAGAAACATTTTAAAAGTGTGTATGGTTTCTTTTATGTTAATATTGTTCTGGATTTTAGCATATTCAGCCTCTAAATAAGTTAGTGCCTGAAATGCTTTATCTGCTGCATTCTTAAATTAATGTGTTACTATAAATGGCTAAAGTACTATTTTTAATGACATTTAGCAATAGATGTCAAGACATGTTACTGCTGACTATGACACTCCTTTTTGTACATTTTCTGGCTTTGTTTTCCTCATGGCATAAACTCTCTTTCCCTGTTCTTACTCCTTAATATTAATGGATCATTTAGTAATCAGAGAGGAAATTCCAATCTATTTTTATTGGGGTTTCAATTTTAATGGGGGGATCTGCAATTTTAATAGTTTAAGTACATTCTTCCATTCCTAGTTCTGGTTATATCAGCTTTGCTTCTAAGTGATATCTTCCAATACAGGTAAGTCATTGATACAATTCTCCAGATGAAGTTAGAGTTGAAAGCTGGGTTATGGCAAGAGACTCCAGGACCCATTCAAGCTACATTATAAAATGGATCCTTTAAGAGCCTGCTGTTGATTCCAGAAACCAACTTAAATACTGTCTGCATGGGTAGCTGCTACTAATACGCTGAACTGGCAACCATCTCTGCTCCTACCCTGCTGCAATAGTGTTGGCAGAGGTTCCCAGAGCAATTGATCTTGGAGATTTCCAGAAAACTGGTAAAATAATAAACAAATACATGAGCAAAATGCTGTTAATGCTACTGTCCAAACATGGATGTGTACCTATCAGAATGTCAGCTAAAATTGCATAGGTCTTAAGCCAGGAGGTAGAAAAGTAACGTTCCATCAAGATATATCTTCTTGTGGTCTTTCTGCATTCAAGTATTACAAGCTTGTGAGTTATTACAAATGCTGGCACTTGAGGACTGACTAAGCTTGTGGGAACGATGTACTTCTCTAGATGATTACCAACCATTCATCTGGCTAATGTGAGGCCAGATCTGGCCTGACTGCCTGGCTCAAGGGAATATAATTAACTCTGCAGTCAGGTTGCATTTGCAAAGCAGGATGAGCCCCAGGAAGTGCACGCATATGAGAGAGCGCTAATGCTGCCACCCAGCGTACAAAAATGGACTTGCAATTAAAATCATTACTTTTTTCTTATCAAAAGTGTGTGCATATCAAACACCCTCTTATGGCAATCAATATTAAAAAATAGAAATACACATAAATGGATTTTAAAAATTCCCCTACATCTGTGACCAGTTGAAAAATGATTCCTTACATTCTTCCACTGAAACATCCTCACCAGTAAGGGCTGACCTTAGGAAACCATGTTTGAAAACAGCTAAGTACATTTAAGTATTATTGATTGCACAAGTAATAGCGCCAAAAGTGATTACACAGTGTGGTACTTAAAAAAATAATTACACTTCAGAAAATCAAAATTAATTTGTACACTTCTGCTACACTTTTAAAGTTGTTGACATTTCATTGTAGTGCTCCTAATGAAATGAAAATTATTAATAATTGTTTCTACTTCAGTGTGACAAATGTCATTTTGGTTAGGATGTGAATTTGTCAGTACCTCATGAGATCACTAAGTTGACTTTTGGCTCATGTAAGTATTTGAAAGGGGGGTTATTCGTATTTATCAGATGCAAGTTTACACAGGTCAACCATATTACGATCAATATGTATGCTGATTCCTAATCGTGAAGCATCTTGTGTGGTGCAGCCCTCTTTTCTTAGTGATTACTCTGAAAAAGTGTAAAAACAATGGAAAATGAAGTTGCCTGGATAAAAGATAAAAATTTTTCTTCTTCAAACCACTTTAACAGTGAAATAGTATAAAATAAACTAGTGCAATTAGCATAACACTAGGGCCACTGCCCGAAGTATCATTTCCTTTTTATTCCCCTACCAAGTAAATTTAGTCTTATTTTGCCATATAGTGAATCACATGGTTCAAGTATAGAAAATTATCAAATGAATAGCAAGAGTGCTGAGTATGAAAAAAGAGATCTACTGTGTAAAGTAAATCATATTATGCCTCTGTGTTTGTCTCAGACAACATACCACTCCTGTAAACAGTTTTATAATTAGTACAAATAAGATAATTAAGCTTTTAAAATACTGCAATAAAAATACCAAAGGCTCTTAGAGTACTTTAAAAGCATTAAATAATTAAAATTCACACAAACAATATCTGAAGACCCTTACTATTCTAATTTTATAGTTAGGTGAACTGACAACCAGATCATTTGTCTAGGCAATTACAGCAAACAAATCAAAAAGCTGCAAACAGAGTTTTGGAAGACCTGTCTCCAGGTTGCACAGACAGTTCTCATCTACAGCCCTCAGCTTTGACAGGAGTCTTTGCCTCAGGACGCCCTATCAAGATTCAAGTTACTTTCCAATAGCTATCTAAAAGTGCATAGAATGAAACATCTGGGTTTTGACTATTTAAAAAAATCCATGATAAGAATATAGAGCTTTCATTATTTGGAAAACCCCTTACATTTTGCACCACTGCCATTAATTCATGGATGGACAAAAGTGGGTAATTTCTATCCAAAGACCAATACCATTGTTTTGTCTCAGTGCTGTTTGAGCAGTACTTTCAGTCATATGAAAATGATTATGTTAGGCTAAGATAACTGGCCTGGATATGCAGTGGTTTCCTCAGAAAGAAGTATTATCAAGAGCCAGTTTTGTAAAATCAAAGCCTCATGCAATGATGGCTGTATTAATATTTTAGAAGTTTTCTCATTTATCCAGAGCTTATTTCACTAGCTCTGATTGATGATAAAATCTTGGTTGTAGATGCCACACAGAATATAGGAGCCTGCTAGAGATCTGCTTTGCCTGTACTTGGGGAATGGGTACTCCTGCCTTTCCAGTTGTTACTGTAAATCCAAATGGCATATTGACAGGTTTGAAAGAACAGCTTGCATAAAGCCACCCATTCAGTAAACATATCTTTGTTTACAAAACAAACAACAAAACAAAACCAAAAAAAGTAACAGCATATGTTTTTAACACCTTTCTCCTAGATCTGGGTAGAATTTTTATTCCTTTCTTAACATTGCTGGCACATCATCAACATGATATGCTTTGATCTGATTTCTATTATATTTTGTTTGCAATTAGAGACAGCAAAGGGCTATTTAAGGAACTTATTTTCTCAGAGATACAAGCAGATATTCAATATGGTGACAAAAACAGTTTAAGTGGCCAAACTACAGCAGCAACTAAGCAGCCAAATAGTCTGGCACAGCCAGCTATCTTTTGATTGTAAGAATGATCCACTTCTCACCCATTCTGATAATAAGCTGTTTCACTTTCAATAGATACGCATAAACCTCCCCAAATAAAATGCTTGCCTCAGTTCTCCCTTTACATTCTCATCAGTAGCTTCCCACTTTGACTTTTTAGCTAATCAATAAGTGAAAAAGAAAAATTAAATAGACTAGAAAGTTACATTTTTATTTTCATCTTATGCTTTCTTCTTTTATCCCATTCACCTATAAATCTCTGGTTTATCCCTGTTCAGTGTTATCACACTCATGATATTTAGATTGGTGATGTTTATTTCTCCTACAGTCCCAGTTCTCAGGCTGTTAAGATTATTTGAGAATCCCAACTTCAATTTAAAAATCCTTATATTGCTAGCTCTCAGGTTCCGGAGAACAGTATGAAAGTATGACTCAGGTGTACTCTAAAAGCTCTATGTGAAAGGCAAAGAAAAGGTTTATTCTGAACAAAACAAAAACCAGAGAGTACATTCTTAACGTATTCTCAGAACTGCTTGTTGGAGATTTTTTTAATTGCTAGGTTTCATGAAGCAATTATGTGTAAGTGCTGTATTCTGATAATAAACATGTATTTTATACAAGTGTCACAAACCTGGTGCAGTGTGTAACAGGCCTAGTATTTCTGAGGAGCACTGTCGGGATGAGCAGAGAGTTGATATTAAATGGCTAGTAAAATCATCTCACTTGTATCACATTCTCATAACAGTGATGGATAAAGGGTGACAAAATAGGGTAGGTTTTGCTCTAGTGACATAGCCCACTTGCTCACACAAATTTTGCAACCTGGCAATGCTATTCACATACAGTGTCCCCCACCAAAATCACCCTTGAATTTTCATTTTGTCCTTGGGGTGATTTAACATGCCCCTGTCCCTCAGGAGACCAACAAACACTCCACAGGAAAGAATACTCCAGACAACACTCTTATGCATTTCCCATCACAGGAAAATAACTGCCAGGGCAATATCTGCTTTGCCCTAGCTGTACCAAACCTATTTGACAGCACTACCTTTACCACAGCATAGCTGTACTGAAGAATGCTCCTATGTGCTTTTCTACAATAAAATCTAAAGCATCACCTGAATTTTTGCTTAATCAATGCACTCTAAGTAGAACACTGACTGAAATTACAGCTGGCTAGCAGCCTCTCCCTCTCCCTCCCCCAAGAGGAAACCCTCTCAGACTTACCTCAGCCAGCTGCTCTCACTTTCTGGGTAGGAATTAGCCTGGTTTCTCCCTCCAGGATTTATAGATGCAGAGACAGGGGAAACAGGACATAAAAGGGCGGGAAATCAAACCCCAAAGAGCTTTAGGGATAGAGTAGGGGTTGCTTGTGCCAGTAGCCCTCACTGCTGGGGGGAAGGGGAGTTCCCACAGGCTGGGGCCTGTCTGTGAGGAAGTGCTAACTATATTCCCTCAGGTGCAGCTCCAGCTTTGGCTGAGTACCAGCTGCTTCTAATTCAAGGGAAAGTATGATTTTTTTTTTTTTTTCAGAACAGTTGTTGCTATTTACCCCATTACCTCACAGGCTGTGAGAAGGTAATACAGCTAAGAGTCTCTGTGGGGGTTCCTGGGGGCTAGCAGGGGTTTCTCCTGGTTCTAGGCTAGTTTGAGTAGGCCAGGCCAGGCCTTGCTGAGCCACAGCCTCCTATGGCTTGGTTGTTCAGCCTTCAGCCATACCTGTGTGTGGTAGTGCCCTAAATCCAGATGACTCTGTCTTTGAGCCTAGCAGACTGTAAGTGCTCTGTTCCTGGCTGACACGACTGCAGTGTTCCTGGGGAGGGTGTGCTGCCCCAGGGGGTGTTAGTGGTTGGGGGTACACACTGCTGTGGGCGAGAGGTAGGCAGCCAGAGCCCTCAAATATTATATCAGGTATTTGTCTGGCTTTTGGTAAGCCTCTGCCCTGGGGGAGTTGGTTTGTGAATTCCTGGCTGTAGGCTGCAGAGTCTGGAGAAACAAAGGAGTTTGGATTTTGACCTAAAAGCCCTGGTTTCACCAGCCCAGAGAAATAATACAGATGGTGGTTGCATGTCCAGTTGCATGTCCAGTCCCATGTGTGGCTTGTAATGCTTTCAGGTAAGTCTAACTCTCACATCCTCCTTGCAGAAGGTATTGGTCCTGGTTTCAGTTTGCTTCTAAAGGAGCTGAGGTGTGAGGGAAGCTGCTTTTGTCTGTAGCTGTGTTCAAAAGGGGTGTGTATCTGGTTTATTCTGCTGAGTGTGGAGCACAAAATAAAAAGAAACATATGATTTTATTTTAAGAATTGAGCTGTGTGAGAAATTTGAAAGGTAAAAAGGCCTATATTTTATCTTCTTAAAAGCTGTGGCCTGATAAGCAAGAGGGAGGGGAAAAAAATCTAAATTGCCACAAATGGGAGACAGGTAGACAGGTGCTGTATGTAGTATTGCTGTTTCTCTGGTTCAGAATTGCTTTACTTTCTTGGGGTGGTTGTTCCAGAGTTTGCAAAGAAGCTTTGAGCTCTACACAAATGCCTATGTCTGGAGAACTTACAAGCTGGTTCACTAATTGCAGAACGGGGTGGAAAGGTTACAGTTAGAAAGCTACAATATAGGCAGATCTGCAAATCTTAATTGTACTTTAGTTTTATTCCTGTTCAGGCTACAGTTGGAATATCATTTAGAGGTTAGTATATTGCTTAGAGGTATGAATAAAAATCTTTAATTAACACAATAGCAAAGAACTTTGGTTTCTTATTTGGTTTGAAATAAAAAAAGCTGGTTAACTGAGTAATGATATATTCCCCTGAAGTGAAAAATTAGTACCTTACTAATATTTCTCTCAAAACCTCTTGATTTTAAATTAAGAATAGTAGTTTTGTGATTAAATCCCTGGGTAGAAATTCAGTAGGTTTGAGTTCCATTCTCAGATCTGAGCCAGACTCATTATGTGACCCTGGGTTATGTGTTAGTTACCAGGGCTAGCTTTTCAGCACCCATCTGCTTTTAATTATGAGTACAGTGCAGTTGAGATATTGCCAGTGGGACTAGCAGGACTTTTTCCATTAGCTGCAGTTGACTTTGGATCAGACCCTTTTATCTGTTTGTTTCCTAAATGTATATGTATGGAGAACCAGGCTCTCTACTAAACTGGGATATTGGAAGAGTGTATTAATTAGCACTGTGCACTGCTGAGATATTATAGAGAAGGGAATTGTATAAGTAGCTATGTAGAGAAACACATTTATTACAATAAATTAGCATCATGTTAATACTACTGTCCTGTTTTCTTAATCTGTTAGGGTAACAATTTTGCAACTTTCTAAAGTTGTCTCTAAAGTATGAGACACCATCTCTTAGTTTTAAAATCTTTAACTTTCTATGCCTTTATGAGAAGACAATAAAATATATCCAAATATTTCCAGTTATTGGAGTGAAGGATTTGAAGAGAGCTTAAGTATTTTGGAAGCAAAAAAAAGTAATTTGAAAAAAAGAAAGAAAACCAAAAACAGGAAAGCAATTCTAGAGTGTATCTTCCTGTTGTTTAAGACAGGGTCTGGTTTCTGCTATACAAAAAGATACTTTAGAGTTTCCATGGTTTACAGCTTTTCCTTTCCAAACTTAGGACATCTATATATGAAGAAACTCATTGCATGACTACTGCAAGAGCAGAGAATGTGGACAGCAAATTATACCTATTCCTAGGTGATGCAGGTTTCGAGAAATTCCAGAAGTTAAATTTTTACCACTTTCTGAAAGGTAAAATTCATTTAAGTGTTATTGACAAGCTTTCGATACTCCTAACTGCATGTAATAGCTCTGGTTCCTGGGATGAAGTGATTGGATGAAAAATAATCTTTAAACTTTGTAAACTACTGTTGTCATATGGTACTTGAAGAAAAAAATTACTTTGCTACAAGATTTCTGTTGAAGGTGTGGGAATTTTATTTCTGTCTTCAAGCTGCACACTTGACTAGACAGAATATGGTAAAATGCAACTGAGCTGAAATTTAGCTAAGTAGCAAAGGTGCTTGTAATGATTGGTAATACATGGGCATGGAGCAAGCATGCTTTGTAAGGTCTGAACAGCTCCCTGGCTTTTCTTACCATCACCTTGAGACAGGCTACAGCAATGAGCCTTCTAAATTAAGTGGCTCTATTTTGGGCCAAAGATTGGCCCTAGTGACACACCTGTAGTACCTTAAGAAGGCAGTTTGATTTGCATGCCAACATCAGGTCAGCACCTTCTAGGCTATCTGTTCTCTCCTGAATGCTCTGATTAAAAAAAACAGTGAGGTAAAGTTCTAGGCTATGAACGGGGCATTTGTTTCAGGCTGAGTTCAACAACATTTGTTAATGAACAAAACTGAAATTATTTTGTGGGATTTTAATTACCTTGAGTATTTATTCTCTTACTACTTAATTTGCTGTTGCTTTTTACTGTTTACTGTGTAATGTTTTGTTACATGGTAAGTATTTCAGTGTAGTATGATGAACTGGTACTGTTACATCCATGCTAGAGAAAGCAAGTGTGAATCTCGTTGTGTGAAGTGATGAGCAACTTGTAGGGTGCATTCCAGTTCCTCCTATGTATAAAGTCCCATCAGTCTGATGGGTTGGATGAAGAGAGAGATAAAGTAAATTAGGAAGTAATGACTGGAGGAAAAAATGTATTAAGACAAGTTATTTTCACATTTAGGTCAGGATCATTATAACCAGAATCTCAGGAGGCATTATTTTAAGCATTAGTGTATAATGCAGTACACTACATTAAGTTTTATGTACAGCAGTTGGAACCTCAGGATGACTACTGTAAACTTTCCATCACTGCTAGTTTTCACAATGACCTTTTATCTTCATTAGGCAATACTCTGAAATTGCTTTAAGTATACCAGTATGGATTCTTTAGTAGTGTAAACTAGAATATGTATTGATGTTAATGGAGCCATTCACATTTATTAGTATAAATTAGTTTTAGTATTCTCTCACATCATAAATCATAATGGACATCAGGAAAGTCATTTGGCAGCACTGATGTAAAAACAGTGAAGATGAGAAAACCATTGACTCCATTACTCAATGTTTAGTAGCAGAAATGTGTGTGAAGCATGTATGTGTATATGTATTTCCCAAGCTTCACCTTTACATGATATGAAGCAATGAATGGACAAGAACAGGGACAGAGGAAGAGTGATTTTTTCATCACAAGAAGAGGACAGCATTCACCACTGTCTGACCCTTCAGTCTAAAGTCTTTCTGTTCTTTCTGGTTCTTGCATTTGTCCTACATGTAAAAATTAGGTATAATGACACTAATCACCTATGCATGCACATATTTTGGTTTTGTCTATAAAGTGTACTTATAGCTCAGGTAACGTCTATATTGATGAATAAATTAGTGAATTGTGTTACAAGGTCACTTCTGGCTGCTACGTCATGACATCTGCTCATAGAGTATGATAACTATTAGTCGTGGATTATTTGAGAAGTAAAATGATCTTTAGATTTTTAGGCTCTAATTCTAATAGAGAAAGTTGTTGGGACAGGAAAGGATATCCCAAATCTAAATCTGGAACCCCTATTGTTACTGACAACCAGATTAAATAGTTTGAATTTTTGAGGTGTTACTGTAAAACAAATGCATAATACAAATAATTCATAGGTAAATGACAGCTAGTCAGGCAAGCCGGAACATCTGTTTTATAGTGAATGAACATCAAACACTTCTAGCATCTAGTGCTCTATTTTTACGCAAAAAATCCATACAATATTGAAACCCTTTTCATGCTGCATTTTGATGACTCGTTATTCCATATTGATATCATACAAAGCTGTGATTTCCTTATGTATAAAAAAGACTTGCTGGGTTTATTTGTCAAGGGAATTTGTAAGGAAAACTTTTATAGAATATAGAAATTGTGAGATAGCAGAAACTATTTAATCATGGCGATGGCTTCTTCAAGTGATTTTTCTTTGTGGCAAACCAAATATGTATTGTATTATTTGTGGATCAGTATATCTAATGTCAGTATGCATTTCTGTTTATTGACTCATTTTATCATGCTGAACTGTCACAAGCTTCTTATTAATCTGTCTCTGAAGGATCAAAATGCTTTAATAAATAAGTTAGTTCCTTTAGATCTTAGGCTGAAATGGAACTGTTACTTAAATGTACTGTGACTTTGAGTGAAGATACCTTTAGAGAGATTTGAAATGGGAGCATGTTATATAAATCTAAGACTGACAAAGGAGAATGCATCTTTCTCTTAATAGCCAATTAGGACTCAAATAAAAAAAAAATCTAAAAAGCCCTTTTCTATACAAAATGTGAGACTTCTTTGTTATATGGTACAATTGATTTATCAAAGGGATAATTAATTTTGCAGTTTCATAGTGAAAACTCATTGCTTGTGTGGACTATTCATTTACATGAACAGATTGATGTGCTTTAAAGTCCGTATACATAATGTATGCATGTATGACACAAGGGCTCAGGAAGGTGTCCACTTTTCATTGCTATGAAGAGACACATGTAGTTAAGAAGTTGAATTTTTACTTTATTCAAGGATATGAAAGTGCATACTACTTTCTTCAGCTGGCAGGGACAAAAAGGAGGGGGCCTGAAGGAAAAACAGTCCTTTTAGCGTCTGCAAGACCTTATGTACTTCCGCAGAGGAGAGCGAGCGTACTTGACTAATGGCAGAAAGCTAATTTTTTGCATAGTCAAAATAAGTGTGCCCTTCTGAGCGAAGAGCAGGAAATGCTTGGCTTCTATCAAGGGATCAAAATGTCATGCAAGATGCAGGAGTGGTTGATGCATGCCATTTCAAAGGGGAAAGGCATTTGAAGAACAGCATCAGATTTAAGAAAAAGAAATGAATTAAGATCATCCATGTGATATTGTCATTGGTCACTGTAATACAACTTCAGGTTCCTTGATAGTTCTCACTATATGAACCTACAAACCTTTGAGTGTGAACCCACTGCAGCATGACCAAGTCTTTTATTGTATCTGTGTACTAAGTTAACCAGTATTCCTGAGTATACATTTCACCATTTAAAAGAATTATACCTTAGATCTTTCCTTTTGTTGGTCAAGTTTTTTAGCTGGCGAAGATCTTAGCATCAAGAGTTTATTTTTTTATTTTATACATAGGTTTGGAAAGTAAACACCCATCTTTATTTGGAAGTCCCTGAATCTTTCTATATATCCCTCTTAATTTAAGAGTTGACATGTCTTGAGTTTAACATAAATATTTTTATTGTATGTAATGTTGGTTAATTCAGCCTTCTTCTGGAAATGCCCCACAAGTATCAGAAGCTTGTCTTTTTGTAATAAACTGGTCTTTGATATTATACTCACATTGAAATGTTTGTACTAGTTAGCAAGTCAGATAATTTTAGATGAACATCCAAATGTGGAAACAGAATTTTATTGATGTGTACAGCTGTGAACATATTGCAGATGATCATGTGTGCATAGCCATGCCTGTAAAACTTCTCAGTATCACTTCTGAAAAGCAAGCCCCCAATGGCTGAAATTAATTTGTTTTCAAGCGCAAGTGTATGTGTTTGTGCAGCTGCAGAAGAATGCCTGTTGTATCCAGTAGGGGCTAGTTTGCACAGACCACCCATCCATCAGTCTGCTTCCTTAGAAATGTTAACAGTTTGGTGCTACTTTCTTTCCCTTAAATCTTAGCATCAGTCCATGATATTGTTACAGTACATTACGTGGCTTTTCCTCTGTGCCATCGTATATTGCCATTGGGAAATGAAGCGTAAAAAGGCTGCCATTAGAGCACATCATTAAATAAGACTGCATGAATTCCAACTGCTGAACAACTGATCAGTTCCATTTTGAGCCAGAGAGATCTTTTATCCCTATTTGAGTTCTTTTAGTAAAAAAAAAAAAAAAAATCCATGTTTTAGTGGTGCCTTTAATTTCCTTTAATTTTTCTTTTAGAAATTGTGCAGTATAATATCAGTCCCTATCTTGTAAAGGAAAAGATCAAAGCACACCAGAACTTATGTGCATGTGCTAAATGTGAGAAAGTTAGAAAGTAACTCCCAAGTGCTGTAAATTTTCTGAACTCTCTGAAAGTAATTCATGTTGAGGGGTTGTTTTAAGATGTCCTCTTCTAGTTGGATGCAGAGACAGTCACAATTGTTCAATTAACTGCAGCAAGAACAACTGGATATACCTTCCACAGCATTTTTTGGTTGTGCTGAAGTTGTTCAGTTACTGTATTCAGTTTGCTAGTTCACTCATTTTGAAGCTTTGGTGTTTTGCAGTGGTGTATTTATTAAGTTCTTCAACTATTTGTCTGGTAGCCTATTCCACAGAGACTGAAATGTGCATGTTGTAAGAGTAGATCATCAAGAGTAGATAGTGTAGACAGGTATGCATACAGGTATGCTTAAGCACTGACTTTTCTGGGGTTTTTTCTCTCCATGTTTGAAGATGACCTGAGCTATCTATATCCTCTGGCTTTCACTTAGGTGACCTAGTGTCACTACTTAGTCAATAGCAACAAAGTCAGTTGTACTGCATTGTGGCTGCAACATGAAAAAATAAATAGCTTCTTTCTCTGATTGTATTTTAGCATAGCTACAATAGTGAGCTAAGTCTGAGACAATCCAGCATAGCCTGGAGTTGTTTGAAGAGTTGGATGGTGCAGGGGAGAGTTCACACCACTAGTGGTATGGCTAAAAAGATCTTTTCATGGTATGCCTGATAAAACGAAATGAGCAGTAAAATTGAAGTGTTTTGCAATAGACAAAACTGACTTCAGAACTGGACCCTAATTAAAACATTTTTCTTTAACAGCATAGTAGCTGAAAGGTATATCCATAAGGCTATAATACATGTAAAATGCGTATTGAAAAAAAAAAAATCAAGCTATGATGTTAAGACCTGTACTTGATTTTTTTTCTTAGTTTGGACCTGTCCTTGCATGTATCTGGGACATAGACATCTGCCAATTGAATGCACACAGAAGCCTATGATTAGTTAAATACAGATTTTGCTGTTTAAGTAGTTTCTCTTTGGAGATGTTTCACATAGACAATTTTGATTCAAATCTATGGGTTTTTCAGTACCTTAAAGTTCTTCAATGCTGAAAATAAGAATTTAGTATTAGACACCTACATGAAGAAACTGGTTTCAGTGAAGAGGGTATAGCCTATAGTGCTACATTGTTAGTGGTGGCACAAAATTCATGCTTCTCCTTAAAAACTGAGAACCAGTGCAATGTCAAATCAGCTTCTTCTGTAGGTAAACATGATTAATGTCCTACATCACTGAATCATTAGTGTTTTGGCAAACATAGATAACATGTATCCATAAACGATTGTTTAACACAGCTCATAGACCTCAAATTTTTATCTCTGCTTTGGAGCAAGTGAACGTTCACCAAATTTAAATCATTCACCAAAGGATTAAGCTTCAAACATGTAATTTAAGCTAGACAAAAAGGATTTTCAGGTGTTTAAGTAGTGTAAATTAGGTAGTAGCACTAAGGGTGACAAATGAGTCGCATTCCACGCCACTGATGATCATTAGGTCACTGTGTACTGTTAGTTATTTTGTCATGAAGTGTATTGTGACATTTTTGACCATGAAGACTGTGGATCAGGATTCTTGCCAAAATTACTGTACTTTGGAACCCTAAATCCATCTTCTTTCATGCTGCATGGCAGTTGTCTTGTTGCATTGTTGATGAGACCCAGTGACTCAAGAAATAATAGGAAGTAGGGAGCTAGTAGAATATTCTCTTCTCAAAAATTCCAGCAAGTACTTAAGAATGTCATCTACCTGTCTCCTGGTCCTCAGAATGAGCTTATCACAGTAATTAGAGTGCACAGCAGTTTGTTTACTAAAGTGAATAAGGTTACAGAGCTGCTGCTGTTCTCAGATACCACTGTATCTTTAAAATATCCTTACGTTTTCTTTCTCATAGGTATCATCAAATAGAAAAGCAATTCACAGTAGTAAAATAATGAGTATTGAATGCATTCTAATGGAATACTGTGTGATTATGGAGTTAAACTAGGTGATTTTTGAAGTAAATAGTTACCAGAGGCCTAATCCAAGCTTCATTACTGGTTTCTGCCTAAGTGATCATCAAACAGTGAAAACTGCTGTAGAATCCTATGACCCTTGCTTTGTCTCTTATGGCTGGGGAATGGAAGGTCCAAATGTTAGTATGCATTCTCAAGGGCTGTAGTAGAAATATAAGCCCTTTCTCACTGTGGGAGAATGTAAAAGCTGAATATATGTGAAGTAGTTTCATTATAGTCCTCCTGAAGCCAGATGGTTGAGTTCAGGTAAAACCACTCTACTTTTTTGCTTTGTAAACCGGTCACCATTCAATTAGAGTCAAATTTGAATAGATAGTTTTCTTTTGAAAGCTGCAATATCTGTGTCTACTTGAATTGCATTCACAGGAAGAAAATCTAAAGCTCTGCCCTTGGAAACTCTACCTGTTCTTGTCAAAGCAGAATTTGCAGTTCCTAGAATTAGCATTCACATAACTTGAAGGACAGAAAGTCTGCATCATAGTATTCCTTTTGCTTTATGTTGATGCTTCCACTGATATTTTTTTTGCATATTCTCTCAAATGTATCATGATGTTTCACATCAGTCAGAATTCTTTCACAGTTCCTCACTAATAGCAATCCGTCCACAGTCTCCTGTTGGATTGTTTTGCAACCCAGTCTTATGAAACCACATGCTGCATAAGAAGCTGTCTAAAGGAGGCTGCTGTCTCCTCTGAGGAGAGCAAATAGGCCTTTTTCACTAAAGACAGTCTCTCCATTTCCTTACTAAGCCAACTCCTTTTTTATCACTACATGCATGGCTTCATCTTCACTTCAAGTCAATAAGAAACGTCCTCTTGATTTTGGTGGTTGGGAATCAAATGCTGAAATTTTAAATTCCTGTTTGAAGGTTTAATTTCTTTGGAAAACTGTATTAATTTGGGTTAACTTGCCAGTAACCTTTTCAAAAACCTTTTCCCCATTTACCCACCATGCTGTGTTCATTGTCTGCATTTTGTTTCCTAGCTATTTGTAAATCTATAGCAACAGCATTAGGATTCTTCTCTCGCGGAATCACTATTTTCTCTTCAACATCTGATGTTTGTACACTTGAAGAGAAAGTACTGAGAGAAGTAGTGATACACATTGGACATTCAGTCCCATGGTAGGCTACACATTCTATCAAGCTTAATTTGAAAACAATTGGTTTTTTATGGGCACAGCGAAGTTAGTATGAGCTGGGATTTTTTGTAGCACAGGAAGAAGTTTGAAGCTTGAACATCAACAATACTTGAAAAATAGTTGAAAGTTAAATACCAGCAATACTTGAAAAATAGTTAGTCTTGAAAAACAGTTAATAGTATTGCACTACTTGATGTAATGTAAGACATAGAAAGTTGAGCTGGCTTGTGCAATGAGCCTGACTGAACAAACAAAATAATCTTTTAGACATAGGGAAACAGGTACTACTTAAGGAGTCAAAAAAAGTTGGCACCATGGAGATGACAAAGCTGTAAGATGTGTTTTGTTACAGAAGATGAAATACTGTTTGAAGTGGAAGCTGTATCTGTTGACCTAATCAGAAAAAGCAGCTACCTAGTCAACTTCAAGATGATTCTCTCTAGTGAAAACTTCAAAGAGCCAGGAGGCCATTTAATCTAGATCATTTAATAGTTTGGGTTAGAGCAAATTTACCTCAGATTATATTTAACTGAAGCTCTTGCAAAAAAAACCTTGGAGGATGTGGGTCAATGTTTGATTGTATAAAATACATTAAATATTAAGGCCCAAATCTTGCCAGTTAGGTACATGGCTGCTAAATTTAAATGTGTACATAGGTCTGAACAGTCAGATACAGGAAGTTTCTTAGTAGTCCAAGCCTGTCCATGCAGAAGTTGCACCTAAGGTATCAATGCAAATGACAGGACATGTACACTTAGTTCTGAGCACTTGCCAAAAGGAATGCTACAACTGGTAAAAGATTTTTTTTAGAAGTTAAAATAAACTGGAACTGAATAGTATAATTGACCAACACCACCTCTACCAATGTTCTAATAATTCCCAAACAAGAAACAAGATCTCTCCTGTATTTCCCTTGTTTTCTTTGTTGCTTACAATCTCTCCAGTGCTCTGTATTCATGTTTCATGTTATAGAAATTCCACACCTTTGTCTGCCTTCCAATCTAAAAACTGATATGAATTTAATATTCTTTCTAAAAGCTGTGTAATCTTGATGAGAGGTATTTAAATGTCTGCTTATCTGTTTCTCCTTCATGAAGATCTTCTGCTGTGTGAATGCCTCTGAAATGATACCTTGTTCTTCCAATACTGACACATGAATCAATGATCTCAGATCAGTGAAAAGACACTGGAACCAGTTGTTCTACTGTCTTTGATCTATTCTGCAGCATTATAGTGCTTATGAGACTATTTATGCCTATAGATGTCAAGAGGACCTGCCCATTTTGTCAGGCTGTAGCAGAGTATTGGTAATGTATCATGTGAGGCTTTTGGCCTTATCTTCATTGTGACAAGAAGTTCTGTGAACACTCTGAAGCTGGAGTGTAATACTACCCAAAGAATGTTATTCTTTCTGTGGAATGTTGCATTTATTAATGTTTGTCCCATAAACAATAAAAGTTATTGAGGCACAAAATACATTTGTGTGAAAGTGCTCATTGCTATGATATTGAGGCAAAAGGAATATATTCTGGATTCACAGTGATATATCATTATTATGACTGTTGCCTTTGTTAGAACAAATATTAGCAGAGGTTAAAGGGAAAAGAGTGTAATTCAACCACATCTACAATGTATGCAAGGTATTTAAATTGAATCTTTATTTTCGCTGAACATTTTGATCTTTTGGCATATGAAAAGTAACTACCATATTTTTTACTATATGGAAAGTTCCTCTTTAGGGTTTAGAAGGAAGCTGCAGGAGAAAAAAGATGGTCCATTGTTAAATCTTCAAAGAAAAAGATTCAAGGATGAAAGCAAAATTGAGATACAAAAGGTGTTTTAAGGTATTTAATGTTTCAAAATGTAGTTCTGGCCCCTGCCTAGTGGCCAGTTTCAAATTTACTGTGTAAGAACGGAAATTTCAAAGGTGATTTGGAAATGCCTTTTTTCCTGCATTAACTAATGTGAGGGCATATGGCCCTTTAGTCTGAACATATGGCACTAAAAATATACATGTGTGGAGTGCTTTGTTTCACAGAGTCACATTTTTCCTTTCATTTGTTTCTGAAATCAAAGTTTTTGTGTTCTTGAAAAGACTGAGCCTGTGTAATGTCATGCTTTGAAATACTGTTCTCTTGACATTATAAGACCATGAAAGGTAGAACTTTGACTAACTGTATTATTCCTTCACCTTAAAGAGACATTGTCAAGTTTGCTAGGCTCTAAATATCACCCACCTAGTTTTGTTTCCTTTACCTCTTATTCTATTACAAAGCTTATTTGATTCTTTTCTACATACAGTGCTTCAAAGCTTGCTTTTCTTCATAAAATTAAACAAATAAAAATCCAGAAACTTATATTTCAAGTGACTTCTGCATAATTCAGATCAATGTAGGCAGGTGACTGCAGTGTGTAAACTTCATTTCAACTGACTAGTGCTTATCAAACAATGAGCAAAACTGATTTAGAATCAGTTATGTCTTTTGATGTGTGGATATAGTGCTGATCAAAGTCAGTGATAGCTGT
Organism: Gymnogyps californianus; assembly: GCF_018139145.2. NCBI lineage: Eukaryota > Metazoa > Chordata > Aves > Accipitriformes > Cathartidae > Gymnogyps > Gymnogyps californianus. The sequence continues at coordinate 12,824,046 of NC_059487.1, read as the reverse complement.
TCATGGGAATCCCAGGACAGGCTTTGTCCCCATTAAAAATATATTCCATTACAATAATTGTCAGACAACCTCCCTCCTTCTTAAGTGAAAATAATTTTAATTTGACGCCTGTAAATCACAGATGCAAATCAAAAAGCCAAAATTGAAACACATACTTTTGTTTTAAAACTGAGTGTCTCCATCCAACAAAACTAAATCCCTAATGTTTTAATTACCTATAATGATCTCCTTCACAAATATTCTGTTTATTATGGCCCAGAAAATGGTCTTATTGAAAACCATGCAACCACCTTTGTGCATAATAAAGTCAGTATGATATATACACACACTCTTGCTCAATAGGTTCTGCAACTGTGAAAGATACTTATTTTTAATCAATCCCATTGTCACCTTTATCTGAATATCTAACTGAAAGCGCGGTTTAGATCTTGGTACTTACCTGAGTTCACTTAAGTAAATAGCTGTATACAGCTGACAAATTGGTTTTTACTGATCAGAAAGTTGTAAAAGCTCAGTTTTGCCCATACTTGCTATATATGTTGAAAATGAATTTTGGAAACTTAATGTGATAAGAAAACTCCTGACCTCAGTAAAAACCATTTTCTGCCTAATAGAAACAGGAAACGCCCAAGGCTTCACTTTGAAGTCCCTGAAACCCAAAGATCTGCATGAGTCTAAAATATCCAGAGTCCTGTATAAATACAATTATATACCTCAGTGTCTGTGGTAGGCTTAAGTTCCTGGCTGAATATGTATTAAATCAATGGTTAGAGAACACTATGCATTTCAAAAAAAATGTGCCAATGGGCCGATCTGTGGAATATTCCTTTCCCATTGCCTTCTTGAATAGCCAACCAAGAGTGTTATTTGCCTCAGTGTTTTTTGTGAGAGTGCATGAATATTGTGTTTGATGGGGGAGCTCCATGATTTGCCAAGTCTTTAAAAAAAAAATCCTACCAGCGGGATGTGGTTTAGGGAGTTGTAATAGATAGGCAGACAATTGAGAAATTAATCTCATTTCATAAATTACAGATTTACTCCCAGATTGGAGGGAGCCTTACCACAGTTTAGTGATGAATGAGGAAGAAGTAGAAACAATCTTCTTTGGTTCTACTATCTAAAATAAAATTGAAGTGACATTTTTCAAATGAGAATACATTGTCTGCTGCTTTGTCTGGTTCTTTCATTTCAGCTTTGTTAGATCTTTTGTTTCTTTGATGCTCAGAATATTGCACCATTTGGCTCTAAAACCTACATTAGAAGAGCATTAATTAAAGGCAGACACAGTGCAATGGAGACACTGTTAAAATTATGCTTGAAGGTACAATGTAATTAATTTTGTACAAGCGAAACATAAAAGAGAGAATGAAACCAGAGGAAATAGCAGCATATCCTCACAAAATGGTAATGAGAACTACAATTGCAAATCAGACAAAATATGAAAGGACATATGGAATAATTAGACTTCAAGAAAAATCAAAACAAAGGGTAACCTGCTAAGTGCTCATAAAAATTAAGTGAAGAATATATAATTAATGTTCAAGGTTCTTGGGTTTTGTTTTGGGCTACTTCTCTGTGGACTGTAAGATTTGTATGAAGTATCTGCCAGTAACATGAGGATGTAAATTTTACGTCATAATTTCCTGACAGGTATGTAAAGAATTGAGTATATAGCTTCACTTAAGAACAAGTTCTCTGTTATAAGCTCTCTAAGAAGATAATGGGTTGGGATCTGGGTTATGGTTCCCAGGTTGAAAATGAGGGCACATGACAGTATTAGTTAATTATGTCTGTATAGTAGAAGAAAAAGGCTTTAGGAAACTGCTTTATTTTAGTTGGTCATTTTAAGTAACAATTAAACTTCTCCAGTTCTTTTTAGAACCCATGTAGTTCACTTTCAGTTGTAAGTGTTCTTCAGTAAAGCAGTTTAAAAGGTACAAAAATGTAGCTTGAATGTTCATCCTGTACTCTTCCAAAGGTCTGATGGCAATCTTTTAAGTTTAGCATAAAGCAACATAAAACAGAATGAAAGATTATCGTATATTTAAAGATCTCTGTTGCACATGATGAAATTCTTTTGATGGCTGGGATTGCAAAATTGTTGGTTTGTCTGCAGAGCTTTCATTCTAATTGTATGGAAATTATGGAAGCTGTTTATATGTTGGGATGACCGTTACGTTACCAACTATGGAAGGACGGTACCACTTGTGTGTTAGTGGGACTGGATTATAGATGATTATCAAAGCCTTTGTTTTCTTCTGCTTTAGGTTTAAACAAAAAATACAACAAAAGTGTCAGAACATTGTTCCACACATACACCCACACCCATTTGTGTGGTGGCACAGTTTAGCTCCATTAAAAGTTATGCAACATATGGGCTTCTGTCATCTGGGAGAAAGCAGTGCTACTAGAAATTCTCCTAGCAAGTACTTCAGTGTTTCCATTGCTGATGAGCAAACATAGTAGATGTTTATAATGATTGAGGGAGAAACTCTGAAACTTCTTTTAAAACATTGTATGGATTTCTAGTACATTGTCTTCCTGAAGACTGTATAGATTATAACTTGCCAATTTCAAAACTTTCAAAAATGTGGTACCTACCTAACTAGATTCTAATAGTTGCGTTTTTTCATTTTAAGTTGGGGGTCCTCTTTTTCATTGTCTGGATAAGTCAGTTTATTACTGTCCTGCAATTCATTAGAACCAAAATGAAAAATGGACATTAGGAGCCAGTGGGAAGGATTTCTAGGTGAGGATCAGCTGAAGTATTGTGCAGTCCTCCAACTGTGGGTTAGAAAGGTGCACGCTGTTTTCTCCAGAACAGCAACTGAATAAGAGCATTCCCAGGTGATCTAGAAGGCTTCTTGGAAGAGTGAGATCATTAATTGCCCACAACTTGAAACTATGCACAAAAAGCAAAACTGATCCCTTAACATCCTGTGCGATGTTATTGGCCTTTCTACATTTCTAAAGCTTTCTTAATTAGTCACAAACTCCTGAGCTTGAAAGCGATGTAATTTATAGCATAATAATGCCTTCTCTATTGTGTGCACTTTGTCATTTGTTGGGATTTTAAAGAGTTTTAAATAAATCCAGATCCATTATTACCCTTTTTTAGTATTATATAGTACAGTGCAATAAACTCATTTAAAATATGTTACTTACAAGGTGGTCTGTGTTTTGCAGCAATGCAAAGGACAATATAGATTTCAAAACAGAGTATGTTTTAAAGTAAAACACATTGTACTGTTTCCAGTGTGTGTAATTATATTGGCCAGTCCATACTTTTTTCTCTGAAATGTCAAACCACACAATTTCAAAATCAAACTAAAGGAAAAATACATACTGCATTTTTTTGGCCTCCGTGACAAAACTCTTAACTGTTACAATGCAAAAATGTCTGATTAAAAGGAGGGCTTTATGAAGTGTGGTATACAGTAAAAATCTGAAGATCCTTGATCTCCTAAGTTGTCTATTTTGTCACGATTTGCACAAAATTGTAGGAAGATAGGAACTTCAGAAGGGCAGAGAATGTTCACCCATTAATTTTTATAACAACTTTAGAGGCAACTCATTTAACTGAAGTTTAATCTTTATTGCAGTGTCAAGACTTTCTAAATTGTCTGCTATAGTAATTATCAATGCGTTGTTGGGCAGTTATTTTTCTTAAAAAATATCTTTCAAAGTTGATTATTACACCCATAAAAATTGTCCTACTAAGTAGCGTAACCCTCCAAGATAATATATTCTTTACAGCTTATTTCTACAAATATGCTCCTGTTGTTTGGATAAAACATATGTAGGAAATTGATTCTCTGATTCGCTTCAGGTTTCAGTTTACAGGATTTTTATTAAGAGCAAATTTTGTCTCTACCAATTAATCTTTGCAAATTTTTTTCTCTGCTACATGAATGCTCACAGAATTTTGATAACAAGTAGCTCTAATTCATTGCTTCATGAAAGGGCCTTTTAATCTGTTATGTTTTACACTATTTCCCTGAAGAAACCTACTGAATTTCAAAGCAGTTATGTTTTAATGCCATACAGATAATATTTTGAAGGGTAAATATATTTTGCTACTATTAGTGATGGGGGAATATCTCTTCCTAAAAAAATGCCGCTCTTAGTGTTGCACTAAGGTTTTACAGACCAGTTGTGGAAAGTTATGTGAAACTCCGGTCTTGTGCAAGTATAATCAGAAGAGCTGGATTGCAGGGGAACATGCCTTCACCCATGTCTCCATTCCAGCCACATTTGAGAGAGATATTTTACATAGCCTGTTGAATTACACAATAAAGGCCGTTAGCTTAAATAGCCCTCTAAAATTACACCTTTCTTCATTGCCTCTAACCTCCTGAATGTGCTAGTGCTTCGGTGGCTGCTGCTATTGTGGAATCTGAGATGCAGAGAAGGATTATCTCCATGTTACAAAGTTGAGGCAGAGAAACATGAAAGACATCTCATGACTTCAGAGCCTCTTTTGCCTAGCAGAGTGTTAAATTCTGGCCCTCTGAATATTTGAGTAATGCCTTTACTACTGAATGATTCTTTTTGTCTTCACTGCGATTAAGCTTAGAAACAGTGTATACTATTTCTGAAGTGTATAACTGTGTGCAAAAAAACTAGGTATTTCCTTACATAACAAACCCATAATATTTTGAAAGCCTCATCTACTGTGAAACTTTGAAGTAGATGAGCAATTTTTATTACACCTTGTAATTTTAGCTTCTAGCTCATGTAATTAATCTTTTCCTGTTTTGGCAATCTTACAGTTATGGTAACAGACTTTGCTAAAGAAGAATTTCCAAAGTAGACTACTTACAAAAAGTAACGGCAGAAAATGTATTTTCGTTATTTCTCGTTAAAGTGGATGCTTGTGATTTTTCCTATCCAGTAAGGAAAATCCAGCGTGTCCAGTGATGAGGGCATGGCAAAGAAAGCCACACCATTGCAGCTGATGGCATTGTGTTTATCCTAATTCAGTTTCTCAAGAGCCCATGCCCAGTTGCTAATGCAGTTGTGTGATGTCTTGTAGAATTCTTCCAATGACAGTTTTCATTCATCCTCTTGAATTAACAGAAAGTGAGTGCTAAACAAGCAGCAATATTATTGCTGCTGTTGAATAATACACTCACTGAAGCAGCTGCTAAAGGCAGTGTCAGTGGGGAAGGTATATCAAGCACAGTACTCAAAATTTACTGTAGTCTGGTCTCAATTGAATTTCTCACTTCATTCAAAGAAATATGCTTCACAGAATTCAGAGAGTTACGTGTCTTCAACATTGCAGCTTGTTTCAAATTAGGGTGGTGTTGTGGCCACCTGTCATTACACTGCCAGCTACTATTAAACCATCAAAGCAGTATTTTAGTTGCTTTGATGTAGACTGGAATTGTATCTACTGCTGAATGATGATGAGATTAAATGTTACAAATGTATCCAAAGGGAATAGAAGCACTAGTCTACTCTTGATCCACCACAATTTAGTTTTAAGTGTTTCCTTATGTTTCTATTATTACTGATGCATTCCTTTGTATTTATACATGCTAGTACAGCAGAAACAGCCTCTTGGAATATCATTAAAAAGCTGCCATTAACAAAGTCTTTCTTATTAACGTGGTGTTTCATACATCACAACTTCCAGAAATAGATCCGTAGATAAGATTAAATGTGATTTCGATTTGTTTTGGTTTGGTTTGGTTTTTTATTCCTGGGAAGACTAGCTAAATCAGAAAGCTCTAGAAAATGGATAGCAGAAATGTTATTTCCCCCTTTTTAAATGAAAGTCTGTTTTTTAATAGATATGGAGAAAAATACAGAAGTAAAATGAAGTTCTTTTGTTCAGGTTTGGTAGAGAAGTCTAGCTTCTACTTGAAACTTATTGACTACATTCTATGCCGTGCCTGCTTGGTCAGTTAATATTCGAGTATGTTATTTAGGCTTGGCCCCAGGCATCCATTTTATCCTTTGACAGTCTATGAGTGCCCTCTTGCCCACAAGTCAGCTTATATCAGACTCCTTTTGAGGATACTAGGGCATCCACAAGGGCTGTTCCCATTGACACTTCCTGGAAAGGGAAGATGGAGTAGCTGGCAGCTCAGACTCTCCGCAGAATAGATAAGCATGTCTGAAAAAATGGACCAAATGTCAGATGTACCTCAGGTTTCCTCTACAGGATAACAGCATAGCCCCAGAACCACCTTCCAGTGCTCCTGCACGTGGGTAAGGTAGACAAGTGATATTCTGTCTTTGAGACAGCCTTGAAGGACGGCACTTCATAGTGTACAACAGCTAGATCTAATCTCACTCCAGTGTCTTCATCAGGACACTGATTTCATGCCTTTGGAGTTATTAAATTAACCAGGAAAGTCCTTAATAAACTTCTTGGGTAAGGTTCCCAGAAGAAGGTACAGATAACTTCTGTCAGGGAACACTGGAAGAGATGGTCTACTTGCCAAGTGTAAAATGTAAACCAGAAGCCTAAGTGTAAAACAAGACAATAGAACAGGATACAGGAGCAATACAATCCTAATTAACATAATAAGCATTGTTATATCAGCATGTGGTTGGCCTGAACAAGATCAATATTTTTATGCAGTAAGTCTTGATCAATATTTTATATTCAGATTTTTACAATAATTTCAGATTCAGGTAGTTATTAAGGCAGATTGCTGAAATTTTCCCCAAAATCAGTGTGTACAAATCCTTTCTGTTTTCAGATTTTCAGGTTTTGATAACAATTCAGTCAGGAATTTCAAGATCACTAAAATTAGAGTTGGCTGTACTGTTTTGCCACCAGCCAGTTTGGTACTAATGACAGCAGACTTTCTGTACATATGTAAATCACTCTTGGATTCACTTCCATTGTACAGGTTTTGACTACTATCCACTAACTTAGACTGTCAGGGGAATCCTTTCTGAAAAATGGAGTTTACATAAAAATCCACTGAAACAATGGCAACTGTATAATTTACCTGCAGAATTATATGGTGACATCTTGACAGTATATTCATACAAGATCCCTTAACATGCCTGGAGTAATGTTGGTAGCAGCCAAAATAGTAATACTCGGACCATTGTTATTGGAAGAAGTGCTGAGAAGAGCATTGGTATGTTTCAGCAGAAAACATCTTTTCCCTCAATGTGTGAAATTTTCCCATTTTTAGGGCAAAGAAAATGGTCTTTGAAAATTTTGTGGCTACATGGAGAAAGAACTAATTTTTTTGAGATGTATATGAGAAATCTGGATTCAAGGTATAGATTCAGACAGGGTTTTGAACCTTTATCTCATATGAGCATCTGGTAAGTTTCTCTGTCCCAGACTAAATACTCAGCTTGTTATAAAGTAAGGAAAACTTCAGCAGGAGAGACTGAGAGAAATGCACTTTACATCGTAGTGGTGAGACTCATACACAAGTGTAGACCACAAAACATTGCAGGAGAGAATTATTCCAAATCTGAATGGTTCTGACTGAACCCCCCACCACCACTGCAGTAATGAAAAAACAATTTTTACAAATTAGCTTTCATAGTAATAAGATAATTAAACTAACCAATTCACAGAAGCAGCCTTTTAGCTGTTCCAGAATTGCTTTGTAGCCAAAAAACCCCCCCAAATCTTATCTGAATATGTATTTGGTATTTATTTGAGCATGTGTCTAGACCCCGACCATGGTCTAATGGTTCACGTCTTCCTAGCAAATATAATTCAAAATTGGATGCTGACAGCTCCTTCTTCTGGGAGTGCTACCTGCATCCGGGTTAATGGAAGGAAGACATCCATTAGTATCTAATGCTGGACTTGATGCTTTTAGCAGAAAATCAGTCTGAGATCAGAGCCAGCAAACATCTGGCTTTTTGTTTGAGGAGAAATTAATGTTGTATAATTACAGAAGGGCAAAGATCCAAAGAGAAAAAGAGAGAAGAAAAATACTACTATAATGAAATGTCTGATGCTGCATGATGCATTTCCTTTTAGATAAGCAAGAAAATTTTTGAGCTCAATTTCATGTTTCAATGTTTCTGATTTTCAGCAAATTGCAATAATACAAAAAGGTTAAGTATAGGCTTCAAATGAAGGCTGTTTTTATGATTAGGAGTATAGAAAAGACAAATATGTTTTTCTCTTGTTTGTTTCTGGCTGATTGCAATAAAATGTAGACACAGAGCTATTTCTATTTAGACATTTTCATTTTATTTTCTACAGCAAGAGTCAAGTGTACTTCAAATCACCCTTCCAAGTAGAACATCTACATGATGTTTCGCAAGTGGCAACATTTTAATTGTGGTAGGTCATGGAAATCTTTCAAAATGATACATGAATAGGACTAAGCAGTTCGTGCCGTGCTTTGTCTAAGTGGATTCCTCTCAAATGAAAATGGGTCAATTTAAATTGTGAAAAATTAAGAATTGTCATTGACATCAGTGCAGCTTCAACCTAAGTGTTCCTGATTCAGTACAGTCCAAAACAGTGTGGACAAGATATTTAGGGCTAGATGAACTGGATTTCCCTATGAAAGTCTTGTAACTGACTTCAAAAGGATTTGGAATGGTTGTCTTGTAGTGAGGCATGTAATCATATATCTCAAACATGCTGAAGTAAAGATATGATTTTACACAGATCTTTGTGTAAGCAGCCTGCAATGGGGTGCATCTTTTGTGAAGGTGGTCAGTGCCTAATTCACATGTGAGAGGAGCCTATGAGAAGCCCTATCATTATTTGTTTTGTAGAACTACATGGGAACTGAAACTGTAAAGTTGCATTTGCTTTTGAAGAAGAAATAAATGAGTTAAAATATCTATTCTGAAAAAATGTGTGGCAAAACCTCATCACAATTACATATTTAAAAGGAATAGGTGTGAGTTTAAAGTAGTTAAAACTTGTAAGATGGGAGATTTTTAAAACAAATTATCTCAGATTTTCTTAAGCTCTACATAGGATTGTCATCAAATATTTTTCTTTACAATACAAAGAGATAAGTAAATTCCAGCTGCAAAACTTACCCTGTTTACATTATCCTGAGGTTACAAGAAATCTCGATAAACAGTAAATTTTCCTGCAAAGGTTTAAAGAGTAATGTTAACTGCTGCTACTGTCTTTTCTACATAGTTAGAAGCTTTAGTCTGTTACTTATACAAAGGATAATGATGGTCCATCCCATAATTCCCTAGGGCAGATTTGCATGGTGTACTAGATAACTGATTTTGTGCAAGAATCCCAGGTCTGAAAACATCGCCACCACTCTAGCACTGAAAGGAATAAAAAATAAGCTGTGTTTGTCCTTAAATTAAGGTGAAACAATGCCTTTCTCCATATAGAGTAGGCTTAGTAGACCCACTACTGGCAATTGTTGCATGTACACATGAAGCTAATGAGCAGTATTAGGAAAATATAAAGGACCTACTAGTGACTAACTCTTTCCATAGAGACCTGTGGAAGGCAAGCACGGGTATATGAAGTGTTTCTCATGTATTCCAGTGTAGCAATCAGGCTTCTGTTCAGAGAAAGCATTTAGTTCAGCTAGGGGTGGCAGGCGGTAAAGATATTTAATATATACATATAGATTTTATACCAACCACAGTGGGGCCAATCTTGTTGCCTGAGCTTAGGAGTTACATCAGTAAATAATAAGCAGTATCCCTTGGACTCACCCAATCTTTAATATGGCTCTGTTCTGCTACGTGCTATATTTTAACCATATAGATATTTCATCTGTGTTTTCAAAATAAGTAAATATGTAAGAAAATGAACAGTTAGTCTCAGTAGCCCTAATCCAATGGGATTTTAGTATTTATGTAATTTACAGGAGGAAAAATAAAAAATAGTTCATTATTTTAAACAGGAAAAATAATGACTCCTTTATGAGAATTTAGATTTCCTTCATTGCATTTACTTTCCCTGTATAAGTCTGGTATCTATGGCTCAACCACTGTTGAAAATAAGGATATCTGATACCTATATTTTAAAGTAAGACAGAAATTCACTGCTTGCTCCTCCTCATTTCCACTTCACAAGAGAAAGGTTTTTTGAGTTTCTTTTCACAAATTTGATGCCATAATAATGTCTCTTTGGATAGCTCCAGTCTATTATGGCCTTCACTTTAACAGTCAAACTCAGCCTTGAACAGTTTGTTTGTTACCCATCAGTAAAGCTTATACAAGTGTTCAACTGAAGTGGATATATTTTCTCTCACTACGGAAATCTTATCACTATTTAAAAAATGTAAAGACATCTTGGTGTACTAAGACCTTGCCTGAATGACTCTTTTCTACAGTAAGCAGTGAATGTATGGTATACTTGAAATAATGGTATTTAAAGGCTAGAATATTAGCTGCTGTGAAGGCAGACAATGGAAGGAGAGTGCCCTGGTTAAATGAGATGTTAGCATAAGAAAGGTGGCTCAGAGCAATGGAAATGTTAGGAGATTCACACTATTCTGCTCGCTTCATGATGTAAGGCTTCCTTCTTACACATCATCAGAACTAATTTTGATTGTCAAAAGAAAATGTGTTGCTTAGTAGCTATAGGACAGTTGTTCATGAGTGATGCATGGCCTCAGCTGTTGAGCTTTCTTACCCTTTTCTGGGATAATGTGGGTTTCTCAATCTGATGTGATCTCTGCTATAAAATATATTTGATTTTCTCACTTTGAATGGGAAAGATATTTGAAAAGAAAAGTCCCAAGTAGCTGGACTTTAGTAGTGGGTCTGTCATATTGAGTTCCTCATACTTTAAGAAAGCTAAAAATACGAAGAATAGCCTGCTAAAACTAGGGAATTTCAAGTTATTAACCAATAATGAGAGGAAGAAAAGGCTTATTATCCAAAAACAATGGAAATGTGTGTAGGTTAGGCATTAAAAAAAAGGATTTGTGATAGCTGGAGAATAAAAAAAACAATGGGTTGTCAATTTTAAAGCATGATAATGAACAGAAAAGTAACTATAAAAATGACAGCTTAGTGCCTTGTATTCATTCCCTGTCAGTGACCTCCATATCAGATCTATAGCATTTACAAGTCAAGATTTTTGTCACAGTTGTACAAACTGAAATGTACATCTAAAAATTAAGGTATGTTCTTCCTGCTTCATATTCGGATTGATGGGACAAAGTGAAAAATGCTTTGTGTCAGTTTTCCAGTTTGCGGGGGTAGAAAAGGCTGATTTTTTAGATTTATTTTTTTTTTTTTTTTTTTTTGGTAACCAGGAGGTTATAAATGACTATAAAACCTAGAAGGTTTTTGTAATCGCTAAAACTGGAAGTCAGAATATAGAGTCTAACAACCAGGTAGAAGGGAACAGAACATGTATTTTAATTGCCTCACAGGAGCAAACACTAACCAAATGTTCAGTTGATATAACCAGTTTTATTTACATCTGTGTGTGATTAAATCTGCTAAGGCTCTGGTTTTTTGTTTTGGGAGGTCAACTATAAAATCTTAAAAAAAAAAAAAAAAAAAAAGTCAGAAGATTCAAGTGTTAAGAGATTCGGAGACTCAGCTGCTAAGGATTTTGATGCCTGCTTCTTCAGGAGATCTGAAGCCTGAAAGTCTTCAGCTACATTGTAATCATCTTCAGATCAGTAATGCTTTTTTCCCCTGTCTTGTTCCAGACATTTTTACCACCTTGCATATTATAAACTGTTCATTTTTGTTCACGGAAACCTTGGATTATAAATAGCAATACTCAGCACTTTTACTTTGGAGTAAATTGTTGGGGGAGAAAGAGTCGTGGCAATTTTAATCATATTGTCAAAACCAGAATAAGCTAATGTATCAAGTTGAGAGTTTTTCCAGTTTTATGACATAATTACTTGTGTATTAGGCCCACAAAAAAAATAATAGCTCTGCAGTAACAATGTTTTTAAAACTTCATTAGTACTGTTTGCCTTAAGATAAAATGAGTAATTATCAGCCCATTAAAAACTGACAGGTAACCAGTTACAAGGAAGACATTGTCAAGTTATTTCAGCTAAGTAAAATCAATCTTTTACTGTTATTCTTAATTAAGGTAATTCCAGCTTGGCTCTTATGTAAAGCTCATTTGGAATTCAGAAAAAATAAGCCTTGGAAAAGAAACAATACTGCTATAGCGTACAGCATTTTGCAACTGAATAGTTAGTAGTTAATTGTTTATGGCCATTCATAATAAGGTGTAAGGCATCAGATGACAAATGTTTCTGAAAATCTTCCCATTTTATTTAGGCACTCTATATGAGCTAGAATTTTGAAGATCTGGCTACATGAGTAGATTTATGACTGAGGGCTGCCAAATTCTAAAATTTTCAAAAATCTGGTGTTTGAATGTGGGTGGGTTTCTTTGATTCTGAAAGAACTAGAGACTGGAAATGAGCTACCACTAATGCGTAACACAACATCAGTGACTTCAGTCCAAATTTGCATAAGTAGTCACTGATTACACTTCCAGCTTTCATAATGCTGGACTTCTACTTTTGTGATGAAAATAACATGACTCCAGAATTCACTGTGAATGCCTAATGCACATGCCTTAATGTCTAATTTTCAGCACCTACCATAACTGTAAACTACTTAAAAATGGAGATAAATTAATTCATAGCTAAGTTGTTGTAAGTATGAAGATACAATCTGTGTCTCTTCCAGTGGAAGCTTATGTTTTAATTCTTGCCCTGAGTTTGTTCCATCTTTGAGATGTGTTTTATAGTGTCTAGAGTAATAAACAAGTAAACAATATCTCATTTCTTAAATGCTGGAAAACTTTGTTTACATAAAAATCACATGATTGGGTTTTTAAGTCATTTTATAATAAAACTAACTCTTGCATGCACTTGTGTGGAAGGGCCAAACATTTAACTGGATGGAGGGATGAATTATTTAATGCAATGCTTGGGTGACTGTTTCAACCCTACACAGCCTGCAGAGTGCAGTCAGAAGGAGAGAGCTCTGCCAGGGAATTGTGGCACAACAGTTGAATCCAATTTGGAGCTTACTTAAGGTTGTCAATGAATATTGCAGTATCATGGATGAAAAAAAGCATTACCTGCTCTGGTATGCAGAGATTTCACAACTTGTTGGAATAAGTGGAAGAGCTACATATGCGAACTCAAAGATGATTTTACTTTGTTTCTCGTGGAAAGAAAGTAGTTACACTGGTGGACTCTAGATTGTAGTAGGAGACTCGGTGAATAGGTAGATGTTGGTATAACTAGAAGCACTTTTCATAGGACAACAAAGCGATAATGTACATGTAAAAGGTTTATGCTTGAGGGGATTAACTTTTTTTTTTCTAATATAAGATCAATGATCCTCTTTCACAATATATTACGTGTACAGAAAAAAGCATTTAAATATTTTGGGGTTTGGCAACCAGTTTGACTCTAAGACTTCACAATCAGTATGCTACTATATTATTACATTGCATGTTAAATAATGTAATTAGCATAATGTATAGTTCATGATCTTCACAGCAGCTAATTAACAATTTTGGGTTTATATTTAAAAGTATTTCTAACTTATTTTGTCTTTCCTTCTCCCCCACCCCTTGCGATGCTGATGTGTTTGCTTGTTGCAGCATATTCTTTAGCATTTGTCTTTATTCTGTTATTTACACAGCACCATGTTCAGTGAATCCACTGGGTCTTCTGTGATGTAACATATATCACTGCTAGGAAGCTTTCTCTTCAAAATAATTATATTCATGGATAATTGTTTATTTTCAGAGACTGTTCCATATTGTGTCTGCTTACCCCCAATCTAATTTTATTTTGATGGACTAGAATATCAGCCATGCTGTTCTCAAGCCTGAAGTTAATGTATTCATTAGTTATAATTGCTTCCAATGTGTCCTCACCAATCTTAGTCTTCTGGTTACTTAATGATTCTGATTGGATGTTCAACACTTTTATCTGGGTTAATTTACTATTCATAGTACAATGATGGATTATTCATTTTGTTACCCAGATTACAACTGTAAATGGAGTTATACATCATCAATGAGAGCACCACAGAATCATTTAGCTAAAAAATACCTTCTGGTTATCTTGAAGCAGCAAAGATAGTCACATAAAAACTTTGTGGCTGGCAGTGCTTCCTGCCCAAAGATGGCTGAATTCATTAGCCTGCTATGAATTGCCATAAAATTCTGTAAATGCTACTTTTAAACACTGTTTTATGTGCCTAAGTGTGCCACGTGCATATAAATTACGTTGAGGGAAACTTAATAAAATGTAAAACTAAGTGAATGGTAGTAGGGAGTTTATAAAGGGCGGTGGATTGGATCTTAGAACTCTGAAACTCTGTTCAATACTTTGGCGGATTTAAGGAGGTGAAAAAAACATTTAAACCTTTAGATTGGAGCCACAGAAGGAAAGATGCCTCAAGTCTAATCACTATTGTCATTAATGTAACAAGCCCCCTAGCTATAGTAGTGCTGGCAGCTGATCTATTGAAGATATATATCAGACTTATTCTGGACTAGTCTGTATTGGGTTTCAGAGTAATATGTGAGCACCTTTGAGTGATGTAAGTAGTATCTTGCAAGTATGTTTTGGCATTTCTTGCTCTCAGAAAAACAGAGCTTTGTACTTACTGCAGAAGATGGTGAAATTGTGACATTTGTTTATCTTCATGACTGAATTTTTTTTTTTTTTTGAGATTGAAGATTTTATAGATTGAAGTAAGAAAGAAACTAGTTGACTGCAAGATCAGGCTCAAATAAATGTGGCCCAGGCAGTTTTGAATCCAACTTAGCTTCTGTGAATTGTACAGATTAGAGTCAAGTGAGGAGTGACAGGACAAACCAGTGAGACATGCCAAGTTAATGCGTAAATTCTTGTTGGTCCTGCACTGAGAGCACTGTTGAACTTCAATCTTCCAAGAAGCTTGAATGTCCAAAAGAGGGCAATGCATATTGATTATAATGTGTAAAAAAAAAAAAAAAAAAAAAAAATTAAAAAAAAATCAGAAAAGGGTAGTAAGTGAGAAGACATTAAACAAAAGAGCTCATCTTGTGGGGTGTGATTCACATTTCAAAGTATTCTACAAGCCTTCTGCACTTCCAAAATTGTGTAGAAGGGGCTTAGTGGAGGCTTTACATTTTGAAAGTAACTTCCATTTAACCCAAGCCTTTCCATGTGATGTCTGTAGCGTACCTGTGTCACTACTTTCATTTTTCTGCTGTTGTTGTTTGAGATGAGATTCACAAGCTTCTATTCATTCGTGAATGAAAAAAACACAGCAGGTCTCATTGAGATGAAAATAAGCAGCATCTGCTCAAGTATCGAGTAGACATCTGTTCTTTGAAGTGCTATATCAAACAGGAGCCGAGAGCTGGGCAGTTCTGGTCACTGAAGATAATGCAAAGTCCTACAGAAGCAATATCCAAGGCTTAATAAGAATTTGTGCTGTTCACAAGTGTGCAAAGAGATAAACTTCTTTGAAAGTCAGTAAGCACTCCAGTAGCCCTGTGTCAAAGTTAGCTTGATGAGGGAGGGAATAATATTGCTAAATTAAATTTAGGTGAAGCGGCCAAACCAGAAGAATAATTGTGTATATACTACTCTCCCTTTGGGGAGTAATTATTATCATGGAATATATTTCACTTAATTTTTACTGAAGTAAATGTTCTATTTTGTATTTCCTCAGTTAATTGAAGAAAAATAACTAATTATCTTCAGGAAAGAATTATTGTCAAGAATCAACAGAGAGACTTTTTTCCCAGCTAATGACCCAAAGGAAATTCAGGGCAATCAGTATGATATCTAGGCATTATTTCATGTAGTGTGCAACCTGAGTAAACATTTCATGGCCAACAGGTTACTTGTCATGATTTATCAAATAATTACCAACAAAAGTTAGAACTTCTGCTATAGGTTGGATTCATAAATTGATAGTTTTAGTGTAATTGTAACTCCCTAAGTCTTTTTTGGTAAGATAAATTTTCATTGAGTCCAAATAAAAAGAATGTTGTCTAATGATAGGATATTTAAATATGCCAGAAGACATACTTTAAATACACAAGATACAGGAACTTTCAATACGACTTGCAGCTATAATGTGAGATGCATCTTGCATTCACTCATGGTCTCATGTTCTAAAAACACAGGATACTCAGGCCTCATGTCTACAGATAACTTTATATTTATGCTATTCTGTTAGCTCATTTTGCATCTTAATTGTAAACATAAACGATATTTAAGAAAGGTAATAGCTCTACTATATATTTGTGTGGTTCTTAGCTTATTGGGGTGTTGATGCTTAAAATGAAACATTTATTATGATATATGTATGAAATAAAAATACTGGACAATCACTGTCATTAGGAAAATGCCTCAAAGAAAAAGAATATTCAATCATTAAAAACATCCTTGCCTCTTCCCTCATGAAATACACTTCAGTCATTTTGGCTGAAGGAATATGGGGAAATTTGAGTAGCTAAAGATGGAGTTACGGAAACTTAGGGAACTTTTCAAAATCAGGAATTCATCACAAATAAGGAAAAGATCTCTTTCTGTATACTCTGTGCCATTCAATATTTCCTGGCTTCAAACTCTTGTACATGAAGTATTGATTATATGCATTTCCTCTAAAAACAAGGGCTAGAAAATGGAGAAACTGCGCTTGTATATTTCAATATCCAACTTCAAAAACTGTGGGACAAAGGAGCTCTAAGGGAACCAATCTTTTAATTAATAATTCTGAATAAATTATTACGTTTTACTTCTTGGAGGCTCATTGCATCACCATTCTATTAAAAAACCTGTATTGATTCTTCCAAATAATTCTTAAATGTTAGCAGGAAAATACTACTCAGAAAATGAGTATTTTCATTTAATGAATACTGAACCCTCTCTCAGCAATTGTGTACATAGGCATCAGATTTCTTGAATTCCCACATTCCGTAAATATCTGAGCACTTGCACTTGCCTTGAACAGAAGCATTTCCTCCTACTGATTCAGAAGATCAAAACAGATGATCACTATAGTTCTTTGCTCCTAAGACCAATGACAGTATGAACTGAGAATTGGTAAAGACATCACTGAGGAATTGAGAATTTTTAAAAGCTTTTCCAAAGATGCATAAATTTAGCATTGAACAGATGTTCTAAAAATTCAAAAATACTCTCATTAATCCCTACTTTATAATGTCCCCTTTCATGCTTGCAAGAGCTCATGCATTTAATTTATTCTCCAATGTCATCAATTTTCTTCAAAGATGTATTTCTTTAATTAAAATAGTTATTATAGCTGTCAGTGATGCAACATCATCTTTAAGTTCCTCTTGGGTAGCATTTACAGCTGAGCGTTCATTGGAAGTATGACTGTTGTCAGTTTGGCGTTTGAAATCTTGTAGCGTTCTGAGAGCTTTTCAATGCCTTTGCAAGTGAGTCTAGGGGAAAAAAATGTATAAAGGAAGTCTTTCGTTGCTACGCTTCCTAGTAAGTGCCATAGTTTTACCTGACAGTTGGTGAGTGGAAACAACAATTTGATAAATGTGTGGAGATATGGTAGAAGGCAATGGGGGAAAGTAGCAGCAGAGCTAAGGAACTCCCAGTATTTGTGTGTTCTACTCTGACCTGATATCAGGTCCTAGCTATTTAGTGACAAAATAAACTAATGGTTTTTTAATTGAGTTTCAAGGTTGTGGGATCTGATTCTCTTCTTGTGATGTAAATTAGGAATAAATTGGGAGTAACACCATGGTAGCCACAAATAAGTAAGCTAATGGCTGCATCATTGGGTTACACTGGTATTTTTTTCTCTCAGAATCCAGTGGTCAAATGCATTTGTTACTGAGAACTGGATCGGGCCCTGCATCAGCATAATTCATAAAAATCCAAAAGACACAAGAATTGAACCAGCCAGTAAGGGGAAGCAAGAGTAGTGTAGAATATCTTTTACCACCTCTGGAGACTATTTTGAAAGAGGATGTGGAAAAATTCTCACAAAAATCTCTAGCAAGCTAGAATTTAATCAAAATCAAGGAGGATTATAAAAGTGAGAAAAAGTCAGAACTAAAATGTAAAATAATGTGAAACGAATCCTGGAAAACTACAGGGGGTTGATGCCAGTAGTCATTAGTCTGAAAGACAGAACATGTCAAAATAAAGGGAGTATCGTGCGAGAAGAATCAGTGCAGCATGAGGAGTTTCTTGGATTTTTCAGACCTAAATGGATTTATGGTAAATGCTGGACAAACTTACTTT